>NC_135121.1:6250000-6875000 GCF_050908995.1 Andrena cerasifolii | reverse complement strand
TAAGTTGTAGGTGTATTTGATTGTAGGTGTACAAAATTGGCCTTTAAAACTGGAGTTTGCCTTGCTTTACAGCTTCGCAAGTCGAAAAATTAACAATCTTACAAAGCCTCTATAAGCCGAATTTTAAACAATATAATTCGAAGATTTTTTCCCTTCCCTTGAGATTCGAGTTATCGAGGTTCGACTGTAGTAGTAATTACTAATTGTAAACATTACCGGTCAAACTAACTAGCTATAAGTTGTAAGTGATGTATTACCCAAAGTACATGTGAGCATACTGTATTTGATATATAAACCACGGCTGGTTTAAAGCAACAAATATATAAATAAATATTCCTCTGCTTCACTTGGATTTATCATGTTATTTTCCTGTACACCTATTTCTAAAAGGCTTATATCTTTGGACTTGGAAGAGTGTCCTCTTTTCAACTGTCATATTAGAGTACTCCCTCTTAGCCACCAGATGGCACCAAAAGCAGAAAATCAACAGAAATGGACTTGTCGTGTTCTTCCCCTGCGTGGCCTTCGTATGTTAAATAATTTCAAACGACCTTGGTTATCCGGACTGCCGTGGGTTCAGGATGACCGGACAATCGAATTTCACATATTATAACTAACAATAAGTTTCGCCTGAAAAATGATACCTATGTAATTTGTTGGAAAGTAGGGTGTGAAACGTCACGCACCGATTATACTTTAAGCAACACCGGCTACAACTAAATATTAAGCCAAACTTATTTTACGAAAAGTAAATTATCTAATTTTAAGTAGAGTAAAATTGAAGTACAAGACTTGTGAGGAGGGAAGTTCGGTTACCCGAACATTCCGATTTTTTCCAAACTGTGCAGGTTTGTAGAGGACCTCAATAGAAGCATCAGGCAATTTTTCCTTTTTGTCAATTTTCGGTTCTTCAGGGTGAAACACCCCCACAGGTTAACGAGCATTTTCCTACTTTCCAGTATATCTCGAAAACTATAGTAGCTACAAAAAAATTGTTCTAAAGAAAATTGAATGGTTTTTTATGCTGCATAAAGCTACGTAATCCGATTGTTTCAAATTTTTGGTGGGGAACGTTTTCCTGTTTAATCATAAACAATTTGATTACACAGTTCTATAGGGCATAAAATCCGTGAAGTTTTCATTGTAATAATTTTCTTTATATCTACTATAGTATTTAAGATATACAGAAAATCACACATTAACCTTTAAGGGGTGTTTTCACCCCGAAGAATTGAAAAATTGCCTGACACTTCCAATGAGATACTTTACAAACCGGCACAGTTTAACAAAAAAAAAATCTCAATGGTAACTGAACTTCCCTTGTGAGTAGAGTGAAATTCACTGCAAGAATGGAATGGATGTATCTGCGGAAAATACTCTGTGAAATTACTGTCCTAGGTCTTAAACAGATTAGCTGTTTGTTGGGGAGAGAATGACCCTGGCCCCTAGTAACCAGATGAGTAAGCCTGGTTCTGTCCGAGTTTGTACCTGAAGTGGAAAGTGTGAGGAAGGGTCAGTTGGTTTGGACGGAGTTGCTGCGAAGCCCTTATCAAGAAGATGAGTAGAATGTTAGCAGAAAGTTGGTGCTGCGACAAATTTATTGCATGTTACTATTATATACATGTGATTCAATCATTTTCTTCGCCCCCTACTGTACTTTCTCAATCTTTC
Organism: Andrena cerasifolii; assembly: GCF_050908995.1. NCBI lineage: Eukaryota > Metazoa > Arthropoda > Insecta > Hymenoptera > Andrenidae > Andrena > Andrena cerasifolii. The sequence goes on along the minus strand of NC_135121.1, from coordinate 6,873,329 downwards.
CGAGCTGCTCGATGTCTGGTTACTAGTTTTGAATGAATGGGGTTGTTTCTCGTCGTTTTCGTTTCCTGGAAATATTGATGTCTAACACAGCAGCGAATTGGATGTAACAGATGTATGTCTGGAATATTTATTTTCCGCTACCGTGTGACATTATTCGGATAAGGGATGTTCGGATAATCGAGGTCCTACTGTATTAAGAAGCTTTATTTTTATCCTTTTCGTTAAAACGTTCTACGTTTCAAACGAAATAACGATGTAATTGTTCAATGTTCTGGAAAGATTTCCCCGGCTTCTATCCGGGGTAATTGGTTAACGAATCACTGTACGAGCAAACCGTGTTTCGTTATCTATTACTTGTATTAGATTTTTCTGGATTATTTACCGCAACAATGAAGTTATATTTTTCTAGAGTATAACGAAATTATATTTCGTAATTATTACCGACGATTAAGGCAATTACTGAGCCGTGACTCGATATTGTCTTTGAAAATGAATTGGCAAAATCATTAATTTGATATACTTACACAGTTCAGGGGCAAATCCACGATGAGACAAAAATATCGTGTTTCACATGAGACTTTAATCTCAGGAGAAAATTATTTTATTACTTTTCAAATATTTTGTCATTAATTTCATGAAATTAGACACTCACGAAATACGTTTCGTGATATATTTTCAAAAATCTCATCTCTCGCGACTATTTCCATTATTTACATTTAGTTGTTGCTGATATTTTTGTCTCGCGATAGAAAAGTCTAACGTAAAATCTCATCGCGTATTCGTACCTTTATACAGGTATCATTTCCTATATCGTTACAGAATATTCCTGCCCAGGCGTTACCCTCCCATATCGATGTGAATTCGAACAAAGCTTTTCGTAACTCCACACGTGACTATTCCCGGTGTTAAAAGCAGCAGCCCTTGTAAAAGTGTTTTCGCCCATCCATTGAATTTTACGTAAATTTTGTGGATCCCCTTCATACTTTAAATCACTACTCCGCAACCTTTTTCCACCCTCGGCACACCTAAGCCCTCCCCAGAATTCCGCGGTACACCACAAGCAAAGATATACCAAACATATAAAAGTTACAAACTGTATGCACAGAAATTACATTTATTTATGAAAAACTTTGTTAAAAAAAATTTTATGATTTTGTTCCTCTTGGAGGCATTGCGCCGCGGCACATTTAGCATTCTCTCGTGGCACATCGGTTCCGGAGCACTGCTTTAAATGATTTGCAGTGATCTTTGCAGTATTTTACAAGTAAAATAAATATAACAAAATAAAATAATGAAGTCGCTGCAGAAACTTGTATCCGTGTTTCCAAAATCAGTTTAGTTAAAACAAGCACGTGTTCGGTGACTTTTGGACAGGAGTGTGTGTCTCGTAACGCAGAGAACTTGTTAACCCTTAACTAGTGAGCTGGATTCCGCGGACCCCCATGATGATGTCTCAGATGTTTCTTTATTTCGACCGTTTTTAAACGAGGATAAAAATCAACTAATTGTAGTTTTATATTCTTCATAAATAAGATAGTCGTGTTAGTTGTATTAATGTACTATCTGAAAAGGCTTGACTGTTTTTTTCCGAAGAAAAAGTAAAAATCTGACTGTGTTTATAGAAACACAAGTTGGGGTATGTCAGATCCCATCTCACCAATTAGGTAACACAGGTCCCACCTAGCGAGTTCAAAGGTTAAGAGAGGTTCCACAGTATTCCTGCAAGAAGGATGCAGGTATATGTTAATGCGAGTCTCTCCTGCAAGAGAGTAGGAGCAATTTTTTTCTGGTTCTCGTCATGCAGACGTAGCATCACGTGTTCGCACAAAGGAAGAGGATTCTCCTTAGCAGCGAAGGGAGGAGTACCCCTCTTCGGTATACTTATCAGATCGGAGCACGCGCCTATTGATTTTAGCTTATACAGGGAATTCCACCAATAGATAGAGTTAGAGCTGAGATGCGAACCAGTCTAGTAATGCCAGTTTTTCTTCCCCCAAATCCCGTCACTGTGCGTCACTGTACACGAACCGGGAAATGGAAATTGGGACACGAGGACCTGCTTCTTACTGAGTGTTCCCAAAATGAAAATGTTCACTTCTTCATACGTTCCAGTAATTATGACAGGCGGTCTAAGTAAAGAATCTGGAAGACTGGAGTTTATCACTTTTTTTGCGTTATATTGATTTATGAAACGCAAAAGTCGAAATTCCTCTAAGCGAAAAATGTACATATATTATGATTTAAGCTACTTTCGTAATTAATAGCATATGTAAATATTGCAGAAGATGTTCGTAAACTCTGAACAATACGATTTTGGATTAGGACTGCAGAAGTCTCACGATAGAGAAGCAAATTAATTTTAATATATTGTGTAGGGCATTTAGTTTTCGACTACCTTAACTTAATACTTTTGCACATAAAATGACGACAAGGGCTGATCTGTTCACAAAAAACATAGTTCTATTTAAAATTTTTACGAAAGTAGACCTTGTTACTGTATTCAATATTTTTCTATACTGTTTTCTTCGGTATCACCTTTAGTGAAAAATTAAGATTTAGCTACTTCGTATTCTAGTAGGAGAAAGTTCCTTATATTGGATCACTTAAGAAAGTACCTCCATAAATAGGGAACGTGTTGATAGTAGAGCTACTCTTTTGGCCCGGGTACCCGGGTACCCGATGAGACTCACGGGTAGACAAAATTACCCGGGTACCTGTGAGATACCCAGGTAGACAAATATATATCATTTGTTTTTCAATTACTAACACTTTAAACTAATATAATATCAGAGGCGGGTTAAGGTCGGTTGAGGCCCCGGGCGCAAAAGAAAATATTGGGCCCCCTACAAAAAAGGGAAAGACAGGAGAAATAAAATCACGTTAACCATATTTTTAAACACATAAACAGATTATGTACTCATAATGTTTTAATTTCAATAAAATTTGAATAAAGTATATGTATAATATAATTAATAATACAATTATAATCACAAAGTTCTGAACTAATAGTTGAACATACGAAAAAGTATGGTTATAATTAATGATACTATACGTACAATAATCTAATAATTAGACATTTAAACAACAAAATTTATAGAACTTTACTTAAAATTAAAATTACAAAGGTGAAAAATTTAAATAAATTTTTTCTTGCTTTTTGTTTTGGAAACTTATTAACTATCTCGTCACAATCAATAATTTTAAGTAACTCGCTTTCTATATATAAAATAGCCATATTATTTAATCTTTCCTCCGACATTGAGTTTCTTAGATAATTTTTTATTCTTTTTAGACAATCAAATTTGGTGTCATTAAAGAAAAGTGGAAAGTTGGTTTTTGTGGGGCCCCTCAGAAGTCGGTTAAATCCGCCTCTGTATAATATTGTGTAACATATCCGAGATGCCCAAAACTTCTTTTGTGTACTAATCACTGCGAACTATAGTGCCCAAGTATTTCACTAGTAGAAGCTCATTTTCATCCTGATATTTCGTATTTATCTGTCACGAGACGAAACGGAATAATTATTATTGATATAAAAAGAGAATAATTAAAGTAATTAGAAATAAAGCAGCTTGGTTTCAGTTCATTTATACGAATACCTTTTAACAGTTAAAAGCAGTGAAAAATTGCATTAGTGTAATTTTGATAAAATATTAAATAAGGCCTTGCCAATAAATGAATGCTTGTAAAAATCTGAAACTAGACATTAAATATTATATTGCACAATATTCTAATCCTCTGATAATTAAACCATTCGTTAATAACAAATACGAAAACCATTGCAGATACAGCCGCTTGGCGCGATATAATTTCTTGTGTCATTATTATTTGACTTTTGTTGGTACAGTAAATTGGTTTGTAAAGGCGAACAGGGAGGGGCGAGAGTACTTACTCAGGGATCCTCGATTATCTCGAACATCGCTTAACCGAACGTTTGGATATTCGACCATCGTTTAACCAGACCTTCAATTAACGGAATGCCATTTAATCGAATGCTCAATCGTCGCTATGGTGTTACGAAATAAAAGAGCTATCGCAGAAACTGTCTTGGAACGTACTATCTTAGAAGTAGACATAAAATATGAAAGACCAATTCGATTGCAAAAGGACAGAAGAGTAATCATTCGAAAGAAACAATGAAGCACATCACAAATGGGAAAAGCGACGGTGAAGAAAGTTACGTGTCGAAAAATGGCCCTTCAAAGTTACAGGACCTTAACCAACCTTCTCTTTATTCACCTCAATAGAAGTTGAGAAAAGATATATTGAAACGTATCTCAACATGTTTACGGCGTTGAATTACAGGAAACCATCGAAAGTTTCCAAACGGTTATTTTCTCCGCTTCGCTTTGGGAGCAGAGAAGGTAAGTAGAATTTTAGGCAATATCGGGGTAGAAGAGATAACTGTCTATGAGATAACGATATACCTAAGAAGGAGAGTATTTTAGGTGTCCGCCTCCGATCATTTTGATTTTTGGATATGTTATAGAGGACCGAAAAATATTAAATACGTGTTTTTTTATTTTTCCCCGTTTTCATATTTGGGGGGTGAAAACTGCGTTCAAAGTTAGGGTTGAAAAATCATTTTGGTGGATTTTTGAAAATCTGGTGAGTCAGTCATATTTCGCATTCAAAGACACAAAATTCGTCCATTGACACTATTCCCCTATCTCTAATAGTTCTCGAGATATTCCACAAAAACGATTTTTCACCCCTAACTTTGAACGCAGTTTTCACCCCCCAAATATGAAAACGGGGAAAAATAAAAAACACGTATTTCTTATTTTTCGGTCCTCTATAACATATCCAAAAATCAAAATGATCGGTGGCGGACACCTACAATACTCTCCTTGTAAGTACCAACGTAAGACACAGCTAGTAGCGTAATCGGTGTATGAGTAAGTTCATTACTTCCGAAGAAAAATGGTCATAAGCAGGTAGATAAAGCATGTTTAGCGTCTTCTAAACCCCCAATTACTAAATCAAAAATTACATAAGCGATATAATACAATTAAGATACAAAACTGTAGTGGTATCTTCCCCAGAGTGCCTGCGCGTTAAGCTATAATCGTTAGCCCGTTTCAGCTGGGAGCATCATTCTCAATCGTTTGAAGGAAGAAATGACCATTGAGGTTTTCCTGCGGTACCTAAGCAGAGCCGCTTAAATTTTCTGCTGCCCTTTTTTTTCTGAGTATCGGGAATAGTTGCAGCCTTGGATACAGTTAAGCGTTTCGTCCCTAGATGGCTGAGGCCGCGGTCGCGGAACAGGGAACAAGGAGGGAAACTTTACCGAACGAGAAAAATAAAATAAACCCGCAGTCGGTTGTGCCTGCAGCGTACCGTGGGGATTGTCTCGTTAGCATAATCTGCCGACTAGGAGAGGCCGCAACTCGGATAGCTTTCTTTTTCTTCACCGTTACTTCTTTGGCTCCTCTATGTTTCCTCGCTGGCTGTGTATCCTATCAGGCAGTTGCTATGGAATCTCCTTGACGTGTCTTCGATGCTGGAAGAAGCCTGTCCCTGCTAGCCGCGCTGTTGTGGAAAGGATATTTTGCTTCCTTTAACGCCTCCACTGCCGTAACAAAACTTACGCCTTTGAGTGGGGCGTGTCTGGCAAGCAATCTATCCGTAGACTTAATTAATTCTGCGCCGCAGCAAATGCAGTACCGATGAGCGCCCACTTTCCTCCCCGGATTAGCGCGCGTGAACCGTCCCCACCACTGCTCCCAGCTGACGCAGCGCGAGCAAGCTTGGCACGCCGATAGCTAGCTTCAAACGGAGTTCGTGTGCCAAGCCGATGACAAACGGGGCAATGTTTATGTCACAATATTCATTTGTTTAAGAACCTTTACTGTAGGAATAAAATCTTAATATATAAAGCTTCTATATGTCTGTGTGTTTGTCTGTCGCCTAAAAACTTTCAAACGATAAACTCTGGGATCACGGAATGTGCCTCAGCTCATTACGCTTGACTAATCCACATGAATGTGACCATTATCACAAAACAAAGTAAACAAATATTTTTTTTATAAAATTAAAATGTAAATTTCGGGTGAAGCCGAGTAGTAAAGCTAGTGATATATATATGAACGTAGTTTTCTACTTATTATTTGAGATATAATAATAAGCGATAATAATGTGGAATTACATATTGCTTGGAGGGTCGAAACGCGATACAATCACAATCCATTCAGCTGTAATGAAATGCTGTTCAAATCGGCCAAAGTACACAAGCGATCACGCTTCAATTACGTTCCAGTGCACTGAATAGTATTTGACCGTATTATAGCTGAACTGTGATCAAACCGTGACTAGATCGTCAATGTAAATCCAGTTTTAGTCTTCCTGGTAGAAACTGTCGTGCTATTTAACTTCATAACGCTCAACATAAACTTGCGCCTAGTTATATAGTGATTCTGTGATAGCGTACACTGCATTTCACTCGAAAACGGTAAGGAATATAACCAAAGGGATTAAGCACGAAATTTACTGAACAAAAATGGGCCGTCAATTTGTGGTTAAAATACTTTCTGTAACATTGTTCATTTAAATGAAAATGCACATCTATACTATTATATAAAATTGAAGTTGCATACTTTGAAATGTGGTTTCCCAGTAAATACGAATTGTACGCACAAGTGTGTTGCATCACTTTGTTCGTCTTGGCGAGATTTTTAGATAATAGTAGATCGGGACGCGACCGCCAGGTGGCGACCGGGCGAGCGTTTCTCGCTTGCGAAATAGCACCGCGGCGGGAATAAGTGGCCGAGGGCTCTCGACTTTAGAGATTGCAGATTACAGATTATGAATCATTCACGCTAATATTTCGAGCGAAGCCGAGACGGCGGATGCTAGTTTTAATATATAAAGCAGAAAGGTTCTACATTTTTGTGTGTTTATTTGTCGTCTACAAACTTTCGAACGATAAATTCTGGGATCACGAAACGTGCCTAGCTCATTATGCCTGACTAACCCAGATAAATGTGACCATTTTCACAAAAAATAAAATTTTTGTTTTTTAAAACCGAGAATTTAAATCACGGGCGAAGCCGAGTAGGAGTAGTAAAGCCTAGTAATATGTACCTACTTGACATATTTAAGTTAGGTTGGAAAAAATCTTCAGACTGACTCGCCTTTGCCGATAGTCTTGTTCTTCTTTTCTTCTCTTGCTTATTTTATTTGTGCAATAAAGACACTTGATAATATAATTCAACAGCGCAAAAAGTATGCAATATATTTGGTAATAAACCTTGTCCTCCTGAACTCGGCGATTTCTGAGATAATGGGTGACAATGTTTCGTCTTATAACTTCAAAACTAAAAGCAACGTCCAAACAATATATTTAGGTCTGGGTTAGGTCTCTTTCACCTTCATCTATAGGGTTGGCACCATCTATGTCTGTTAAGTTTAGGATTTTAGATTACTTACATGTGTATGTCTATACTTGTATTTGTATATGTGGGTACATGTCTTTTGGGGAGTTAAGGCAGTGGACTTGTTCTTTCGCGAAACTGGGGCGTAAGCCTCACTTGAGGCCCCGGCGCATTTTGCCATCGCGGTGCGTGAAATACTACTTAGATAGTTCTGCCACCGCATATGCAAAAAAAAGGTCTGGGTTAGGTCTGGGTTAGGATAAATATATTTGTAGACAAATAATGTGGGTACTTGAGATGACCTTCGTACCGTGTATGGGGTCCGCAATATGTAACTTATTGTAAATAATATCAGAATTGTATCGTGCCTGGCGGGCTTTGAGCTAGTACAACTTCGGATTGCGTCGAGTGCGAACTGCGAAAGTGGTGTCATTGGAAAGTGAGTTTACAATAATCAATAAAATAATCCTTCAATAATAATATCAACCTTACTCCTTCAATATCAATATCAAACTTCAATATAATCTTTCAAACTTACTCTGTCTACTTCATTCATTCCACAATCCAACATCAGGGCCGAGTATTTACGCCAAAAACTGCGGTTTTTTATCTAGACCGATATGTGATGTCTTAGTAACTGTGTTCACAAAAGGCTATTGATCATTTTACATGTATCAGATAAGAAATTCAAAGAAAATTCCACTCCAATAAATCCGCGAATTTATCAGGAATCAGAGCATGCGTACAGTAATTCTTCAGTGTCTATTTATCGAGGGGGAGTGTAAATAAAATGGATGGGGATGTTGCACGCCACGTTAGTAAGATAATGGATAGTGCTATACATATCGCTCGTGGAGCTGTAAAACGATCGGCCACCTGTCCGGCGATATTGAAAATGGAATGGGACTTGGCATTTTCGCGTGTCATCAGCGCAGATTGTCGATGAAGATGGAACAGATCGAAGCGAAGCAGGACGACGGTCACACAGTTGCCTGCACGTGGGGCCGTATTTCCATTTGCGAAGATTCCCACGATGCGATATAAAGGATTTTTGCAAACTCAAGGAGCTCGTAAATTTTACGAGAAACGTACTAGCGAACTGGTTGCTGGCGGGCTATCAAACGACTTGGCCAGTGAGCTTTCTGCACGTTAACCATCCATGTTATTCCGGTCGCAGAAGAAGGAGCAGTTAAGCGTATTATTTAACAAAAGAAAACTTCATCTCTACCTATAGGCCTACACTATAAAAAATTACGGTAACAGTTTGCAAAATCTGTTGCTACGGATGAACATAAATTATTCATATTTTATTACATACATCTTGTCTGTAGAATATAACGTGGTTGTACTAGGTGAAATATTTGGAAAATTCACTAAATGGATATTTAAGAAAATTATGAAAAATTGTAAATATTAGACTGGAGAATTGGGCACACCTACTTACTACCTTTGGCTCTTTGACGGCCGCTGTGGCGTATGCGTGATTTCTCGATTTCGATTTAATTAGGTATTAAGTAGGCGAATGTTCCAATTTCTGCTGATTTAAGAGGTAACTCGTCATAAAGAGGGTGTAAAAAATTTGTTTGTGATCAAAATTTTGCAGAGTAATTGATTAATTCTTTAATAATAAATCAACCAATTCAAAAACTATTTAAGAAATATATTTCAAGATGTTTAACTATTAGTAATTTGTAATTAAATGTATAATGTTCTAAATGTCCGTATTTCTGCTCATGAAAAATAGCGATGTATGTATCGACCCAAGCTCGTGCAACACTCGCGTAAATGTTTAAATAATTTAGAATTATTTTGTTGCAACTATAGTACAAACGCAACGCATATAATAATAAGAAAAATACGAAATGAGCAGAAATGGGGACATGAGCAGAAATTGGGACATTCACCTTATTATACTTTTCGTGAGCTTATAAAATTAATTGAGGCATTTGATGGAAATTGGAAGATTTAAATGATTTTCTTAAATCGTTTAAATCGACTCAAGTATATGTTATATATATATAATATATCAAGGACATTACTTTTCTCGGGTTTAGATTAAATAGATGTTGTTTTGTTAAATAGCGTAATCGACACGCAGCTACATAGTCTTTTGTTTCATAGAGAATTTTTTGTAAGCGAGGAAATATGGAAAGTGAGGCGAGTATCGAATCCGCAAGGAAAGAAGCCAATTAAAAAAGAAAAAATTGATTTGTAAGACAGCTTGCTGCAAAGAAGCGAAGAAATACTAATACTTACTTAAAACATTACATTTTGTGTTTATTTAACTGTGCACCATTTTGTATTTTTTATTTAAGCAACGTATAAAAAAATGTGTAACTAAGTAAACAAAATTATATTTACATAACTAAACAAAGAAGCGATTTTTTACGAATTTACTACATTTATGGAAAAAGGGCACATAAACCACTTGCTTGAAATTTATAAACAAAGACACGTATCATTTTCAAATTATGATTTCTGTTTTCAGAACGTTTAAGGACGCGGTACTACATCCTTAAACAAATGGATTTAATTGCATTACTTTTTACTAAGTTATACACTATAATGAAAACTGTGATATCGATTTTCTTGAAATGGCATTTTGGCTTATGTGGTCATTTTTTATTAAATGCTTCAATTGTATTTCATATTTATCATTTATGTTCTACGTGTAATATGTTGTTCTGATGGTTTTCAAAAATTTTATTTTATTTTCACTCAGCATTCCATAGCTAGAAGCAGACAAATCACTCGCATTACTAACATCGAAAATCACTTCAAACTCTGACACAATTGATTTTTCGGCCCATGTTCATTAAGCACTTTGCACTTGGCTTAGTGAGTACTATCTGCGCGCCAGGTCCTGAATCCCTGTCTAAAAACACCTTATATAGGGTGTCGCAGAAATAAATGGTTAAACTTTGGGAGGTCATTTCACACACTTTGTGCATGAAAATAAGTCGCACGTTCTTATACGCTTGCTTTTTGAATATAAAAATGCTTTCTTCTTGCAGCAGATTTGATTTTTAATCCTTACTTTTTATTAAGTAAAAATACCAGACAAAGTTATGGATGTAAGTAGTGTTACCATTTTTCTGAGTTTTATTCTTTCCTGATTCTTAATTTCTTTATTTCACCTTACATTTAAGGAAACTCTCTCCGATACTTTCGACAATTTTTTTTAGTTTGTTCACTCCACCTATTGTCGTTTGTTCGATAAAAATCTCACAATAACAGTAATTCTGGAAATAAATGTTACTCGTCTGCGGTATTATGTATGCTATATTATGTGTGTTATGTTTAAAGCTCTGATGAAAGCAGTTTATTTATTATTTTTTTCCAGAAAACTTACAACCATATAATATGTTTAATTCCAGTACAAAATATGAATATGGTTCGCCAAGTATTTTCGCGATAAAAGTAATAAAAATATTCACATAAATCAGCTTAAATATAACTCCTTGCTTGGTACTTCACATAATTTATATCCAGGTGCGGTACACCCTCTGTAAAGTTCCCAACAGGGGTTGGCATGATTTAATTCAGATAACGAATAGCAGATAAAAGTAATCCACAATTTTCTATCCTCTATAGTAATGAATATCTACTTAATAAAATGAAAGTTTATCAAAAATGACATAAGTAGGCAAGCAAATTATTTTTTGAACATTATTAACAATACTTTCTTATATAAATAAAAGATACAATTTAAGGTATTTGCATCAGTTAATACGTGCTTATTATTCGCATGATACCTTTTGCACACTTACCAGCAGAGTGACTGTAGTGTCAATATATTTTCATGTTTTATTATATTATACTGTATTATTGTATTCACCTTATATTTTTCGCAACATATTACAATCAGCTTATATGTACCATAAAAATAATATAACAAATTTTATGAAATGATTATTACACAATAGTGGAACGTTTGAGCTGTCTATTTGAATAAAATATAAGCTTTCTTAAAAAATTTCAAATTTGTAGGGTAGATGTACCGTTTGTGGCCATTGCACTATTTTTGACCATGTGCATAATTGTCTTATTTTTAAATTGCTTGCAGATAATTATTACTTGGAGAATTTCACATAAATATTTTATTTAGCATACCGCCAGAAATATAAGGTTACATTTATTGCTTGCACGGAAAAACATCATATTTTTTAAGAAGTAGCCAAAACTGGTACAATACCTTAAAGTGGCCACAAATGGTGCATCCACCCTAGCGAGGTTTCGAAGCAATGAATTTTTTAAAGACCTCGCTGTAATACTTCCCCGCACAAAATGATGAAAAGAATCAAACTACCTAAAACGAAAATATATAATCCTTTTTATAAAAAAGTGCAATTGCACTTTGCAGTTACATCAGTTGCGATTAAAACTTCTTATATCATTTAACTTTTTCCTATATCGATGGCTTACTGCACAAATATTATACGTCCACTTTTAGCATTTTCGAGAAAAACAATTTAAAAAATGCAAGAGTAAGTACTTTATAATTAAAGAACTGCACAATTACACAAAAGTGGGTATACAATATTTGTGCAGTAAGTCATCGATACTTAAATTGTCTCCCACCCCAATTGCGCGACTCACCCCATATGTAAATATCTTTCGAACGTTCGTATCTTACAGTCATACAAATTACTCCACTTCAGATACAATAGATACCCTGCACCTGAATTAAAAAAAAATTATATCGTTTTACTAAATAGCTCTTTGCACCGTATGGTTACTAAAAGTCTTAGACGTTGCACCCCACCATCCATGTTCTGCGTTGCCCGTCAGTTTAATATTCGTAAACGACAGAAAATGCCTTTCGATAAGACTCCATGGTGAGATTAAATTTGTCACAGCCCTTAATCGAGTGAGCCCGTTAGCATCAACAAAATTATCTCCTATTATATACTTAACGCGCCGGGACCCGCGGCAGCTTCGCCTTCTTTTATTCGGAACGTGGCTGGTGTCTCCCGTAATTATATTCCGTTAAAAGCGTGCTTGGTAAATCCTTAAATCCAGTTTCTCGGGATTGCGGGAGGGGCGGGTTTACGATGACAAAGACGCGGGCCGGCTAAGGTGCCGCAGCAACAGACTACATTTATCTACGTGCAGGGTGTATGCAGTGGCATAACTAATTGTAAGTAGCAGCGGTTCGGCGTGGCGAATAGCTTTTTAACCGTTCCTATCAGTCTAAAAAGCCTGAGGTTCTGTTACTTACTGGGAACGGCTACGCCGCTATTCAGTCCGGGGGCCCCGTGCCCAACTAAATCACGCCGGATTTAAATGGATTCTACAAACTCCCCTACACCCGACTACGACGATGTATTGCCCTTGTAGGGTAGTTGCGGCGCCATTCCACCGCAACGCGGATATACCCGCCTAAGAGATTCCCAGCCGTGGCTTCCTTTCCTCCGCCGAGGTTACTTCCGCCTAATCTTATGAACACGTCAATAATAAAAGGTGATCTCTCCCGTTTAATACGATTTCCCTTCCGCATAAATCAACTTCGCGCCCTTTTTACCCCTTGAAATTGTTTCCCAATGAAAGCAAGATGAGACCTTGAGAATTGATATATTCAGCTGGTGGGTTAAATTCAAAGGTTAAATATGTACTTTGATTTACTTTGATAGCGGCACAACTCAAGTGACGTACATTTTACAGGAGACGTAGTTTATAATTTGCGTTTGACTGATAGTTGAATATTGATCATAGAATTTGTTTAGATTGACTCTCCATATTTGGTGATTGGCTCGTAAAAAATCGGAAGTAATGTACTCAAAAGTGCTTTTGCAGTGTAAAGTGTTCGGTTGGAGTTCTGTTACTACCCAGTCTTTTAAGCTGGCGAGTGACTCGGCCGAGTCATCGGTCTGCTACTCAGCCGAGTGAAAATCTTCCCCGCCGGATTACTCAGCTGAGTACTAGAATATGCGTTCAGACTGGGCGAGTGCTCGGCCCAGTGGGCTCACTCGGCCGAGCATTCGTCAGGTGTAAACTAAGCGTTAAGGGGAAACACCACTGTGGCGGCCGGAAAAGTAAGCCATTTTTATGAATTTTTTTCAGGATTAATATACAGTTTTCATAGAAAATTTTTTTACCTACCTTTAGTACGCTGTCTTAAGAGACTATACAAAAAAAATTAAATAGGAAAACATCCATAAATTTTAATATATTAATTAATCTTCTAGACCCCCCCACGCGAGCTGGTCGAAGGTGTAACTATGGAACAGCAGGTCCGAAATCCAATTTAATTTTTTTTATATAAACTATATGAGTGTAGTTTTCAATCAAAGAATCCGTACGTACAACGGAAACTACACTCATATAGTTTATAACAAAAAAATGAAATTTGATTTCAGACCTGCTGTTCCATAGTTACACATTCGACCAGCTCGCGTGCGGGGGTCTAGAAGATTAATTAATATATTAAAACTTATGGATGTTTTTGCATTTATTTTTTTTCTATAGTCTCTTAAGACAGCGCACTAAAAGTAGGTAATACAATTTTTCTATGAAAACTGTAAACTATACCTGAAAAAAAATCTTAAAACTGGCTTACTTTTCCGGCGGTCACAGTGGTGTTCCCCCTTAAGGTAGGTTTACACCTGACGAGTGTCTCGGCTGAGTCATCGGTCTGCTACTCGGCCGAGTGAAAATCTTCCCCGCCGGATTACTCAGCTGAGTACTAGAATATGCGTTCAGACTGGGCGAGTACTCGGCCCAGTGGGCTCACTCGGCCGAGCATTCGTCAGGTGTAAACTAAGCGTTAAGGGGAAACACCACTGTGACGGCCGGAAAAGTAAGCCATTTTTATGAATTTTTTTCAGGATTAATATACAGTTTTCATAGAAAATTTTTTTACCTACCTTTAGTACGCTGTCTTAAGAGACTATACAAAAAAAATTAAATAGGAAAACATCCATAAATTTTAATATATTAATTAATCTTCTAGACCCCCCCACGCGAGCTGGTCGAAGGTGTAACTATGGAACAGCAGGTCCGAAATCCAATTTAATTTTTTTTATATAAACTATATGAGTGTAGTTTTCAATCAAAGAATCCGTACGTACAACGGAAACTACACTCATATAGTTTATAACAAAAAAATGAAATTTGATTTCAGACCTGCTGTTCCATAGTTACACATTCGACCAGCTCGCGTGCGGGGGTCTAGAAGATTAATTAATATATTAAAACTTATGGATGTTTTTGCATTTATTTTTTTTCTATAGTCTCTTAAGACAGCGCACTAAAAGTAGGTAATACAATTTTTCTATGAAAACTGTAAACTATACCTGAAAAAAAATCTTAAAACTGGCTTACTTTTCCGGCGGTCACAGTGGTGTTCCCCCTTAAGGTAGGTTTACACCTGACGAGTGTCTCGGCTGAGTCATCGGTCTGCTGCTTGGCCGAGTGAAAATCTTCCCCGCCGGATTACTCAGCTGAGTACTAGAATATGCGTTCAGACTGTGCGAGTGCTCGGCTCAGTGGGCTCACTCGGCTGAACAACTTAGTCGAATAATGCCCAACTCTGGGCCCAGCTACTATGCTGTCCGCTCTACCGCTCGACTCGGCTAATACTCGCCCGTTTACTCGACTGTTTTACTCGACCAACTGTGTACACTACTCAAGTTAGATATGCTTTTCCACACTCGCCACACTACTGTACAGTTTAACTCGACTAACGTAGGCTGACATTCCGATGTCAGTCAGAAAATCTCACGTTCGCCCGGTCTCCACCGTTGAGAGAGTAAAAGCGACCCGCGAAGTGCCCCCGCGTTTTTCCACCCCCTCCCTCCCTGGCCTCGCTTCATCCACTCGCAATGTTTATCCGTTATTAGGAATTCCGGTTGTCAGCTCGCGGCTCGAGCAACGCAATGAAGTTTAAACTTCCTCCGCGAAGAGTGCGCGCAGGTTTTCGAGGTGCTCGACGCATCTGCGGTTTTCTCATGAAAGTCAGCCGACGGAAGCTGATGCAATCGCGAACGCGAACTTTCAATTTGCCTCTCCCAGCCGTTCCCGTTTCTTTCGCCCCGACCGCCCGCGTGATTCTCGCTCTCTGTTTTTCCACTGCGCCGCCTTCGCCGAATTACCGGGATTCCACGATCGGCGGAGCAGGGTCGGGGCGGGTGGGGGGTGGCCGGAGGAAGTAAACGGATTTCAACAGGATCGGTACCGAACGCTCCGCAGAAAGGGAAACTCACTCACATAAGCAAAGCTGCAGAACCGCGGTGAGGAGGGCTGCGAGCTTCCGTGCTGCCATGAGAATGAACCGCTTTCGCGATGACAGTTCGGGATATCAGGCGGCGATCTGAAAGCAAATAATGGAAGGATCTGCTTTTATCGTTCTTGAAACTTTGCCCGATAAAATGCTGAAATAAGATTGAAATGTAGAAGAATTAGTTAGAAGCGCTGTTATGAAATTCTTATCTCATCCGAGGAAACTGTTCCTCATTCTAGAGTGTTCCATAATGAGTTGTATATACAACTGGAGTTGTAACCCAAACCACCAGCTCCTACCATGTTGTATAGAGACATGATAACTAAGTAGTTTCTACAGCAGATCATTATACTGTGTTTTTATTTTTAATCTGTTGAACGAGGAAGATGAGTTAAGGGGTCTCCCTACGTTGACGAAAAGAATTCGATACTTGGGATTTTTTTTAAGAGAAACACTGAAATTATATTAATTAAAAACTGTATGCCTATGTTTGTACATATTCAGACAACATTTAAAACAAAAATTAATTAAAATAATACTACCTGAAACATTAAGGGGAAGCCCTATTTAGGACGCTAGGAATAAGGTGATGCTTGGGAATTTTTTTCTAAGAAACTGCTGATCGGATCTTTTCCAAACTTTCAGGGTATTTTAGCTCACATTCAAACAATAATAATTAATTTTTTCGTTACAAAGTGAGCGGTAGAAATGGAGATATAGGAACATGTTCGTTAGGACTCGCGCGCCGGAGTTGCAAATTTGCGATTGTAATGGTGGCCCCAATTCTTCCCTGAAATAAGAAAACCAAGGTTTTTCTTATTTCTAGTACAATTGCACTGTCGATGAACCTAAAAAACGGGAAGAAAGTTAAAAGTTGGCAAATTGGTGGGACTTGAAAGAAAAAGTTACGATTCTGTTCCAAGATATTTCGTACTATTTATGGAAAAAGACTTGTTCAATTCAATTTATTTATCGAAGTTATAGGTCCATCGACAATGTCATTATACTAGAGATAAGAAAAACCCTGGTTTTCTTATTTCAGGGTAGAATTTGGGCCACCATGACAATCGCAAATTTGCAACTCCGGCGCGCGAGTCCTAACAAACGTGTTCCTATATCTCCATTTCTACCGAACACTTTGTAACAAAAAAATTAATTTTTATTGTTTGAATGTGAGCTAAAATACCCTGAAAGTTTGGACAAGATCCGCTCAACAGTTTCTCAGAAAAAAATTTCCGTTGACTACCACTGTCGGCGGCGCACGTTTTGCCAAACTATTTCGCTTCTGGATTGAAAACAAAACGTGTCTTACCACTTCCGTCGATGCTTTCCGAAGGAAAAATATCTGCCGCGTCGCGTGGTGTAGCCAGATTTTCTCCTAGACCCTTAGTTTTGGAAATAAATTTAAAGATATCTGCAAAAATTGGTGCATTTCGGGTGTCCTTTCCCCTTTGTTCGTTGCTTAAACACATTTAAATACTTATAATTCAATAATAACTTATATCGTTGCATTCAGGAGGGTTCATAGAATAATTTGACGCAACGAGCAACCGAATAACTATTACCGTTTCGACAGAAACGATGTTCAAAGTTGAAAATTTGCAGTGTTTTTGAAAATCGAAATTCTCAAAAACTGAGGGTGATGATGACAAACGGTTTGCGAATTCGTTTTCAGCGCACGAAAACCTATAAGAAACCGCTATTGAATGTTACAGAACAGAAAAAAAGTTCAATTTTGTTGAACAGTGTTATTTAATGTAGTTCTTTTTTTTTCTCTTCTTTCACTACAATCTGACGCAGGACGTAGAAGAAACCTCTCCGTTTCAACGCCAACTCAGGTATTAACGTATCCACGAATACGTAGCACGCAATGATTTTAATTATCGGTTTTCCCCTTTCAGCTTCTAATACTCCTCGCGCTGCAAAAGTGCGCGAAACAAGGATTGCGAACAAGCTCAAAGTAAAAGGCAAAAGCCGTCCCTGCGTGATTAACGACATCCCATACTTGACCTGTTGTCAATTAAAGGAGGAGCGCAAGCTCGTTATTTCGACATCGCTGGAAATCACTCCGTAGCTGCTGCTAACATTCAACGGGGAACTTTAATGAATGGCCGCGTAGGAACAATGAATTGTGAAATAAATTTAACCGATAACGACGCACGTGGACTGCCATCGTTAGATCCTTCCTTAAAAGGAAGGACGAGCGAGTGAGAAACCGTCAGAGTGCTCAAGTGTTGCGTCACTTTTCAAGTCCTCGAGAGCTGCCTCATTATTCGCAGCCCGTTTTTAATTGGTCCATTGTGCTCTCGATTTTGTAATTAATCCATTGTGTTCTTAATTCATTATCGCCGAAGGAGCTGTCGCGAGGGAGGATCGATGATCGTTTCTACACTCCCCATCGTTCGGCACGATGGGCCCAGAACTGCGGAGTAATAAATTTCATCGGTCCAGATCGATCGATTTTTGAAACGAATTTTTATGAAAATCATATTCGCGGTGAAAAAGTTCCTAGAACTTCCCTCCCCCGAGGTTTAATGGAACTTCGCGAGTTTATAGAACGATCAAGTGATGTGTGTTCTTTTTCTCTGGCGTACCTACCCCGGCTTCAAGGACCGAGCTTATGCCCCGGAGTTTCTGCTCACTCAAAGTGGAAATGATGCGGGGAAAGTTTCCAGATCTAACTTGGCGGACGTGATATATGTAACTCGGCTTTATAAAGGACGTCGAGCAATGGTCATTACAGCGGAAGCTATCTTTGGTTTTGATAATGAATTCGAGATCAAATACACAAGCATGCAATCAACCCCTTCTCGTCAGGGAATAGTTTCGTCAGGAATACTGTAGAGGAAATTGAGATTTTTCACATAATTATATAGGGCGTTCCGGAGATTATAGGTTTAGAAAAAATTATAAAAAAAAATATGAAACGTTTGGCACAGTTGAAAATTAATATTGATTAATTCTGTGAGACATGGCACTGTTGTATGAGAACTGAGAATTATTTTAACACAATTGCATTGAAAGTTAAAATAATTATATCTTTTTGAATACTACATGCATGAATATTCTTACCACAATTTGACTACCTACATGCTCGGAATGACTATGATGATCCCAAACAACAAAGCTGTGAGTTAATATTCAACAATCGAAACGACAAAATATTAATCAGTAGACTGAACACGTAGCCCTGAAATTCCATTTATTTTGTCGAGACGTACTGTCAATAAATAAATTCCAATTTTAATTTATTTAACATATATCTCATGTGTTTAGTATTTTATATAATAAGTTTGCAGCCAATGCTTACTCTATGAGTTATTAGGCTTATTGACAGTTCAAATGTAAATAATATTAGTTATTCAAATACTCGAAATACATTTTATTTATACAGAGATGATTTGTACAAAATTATTATTATTATTATTATTATTATTATTATTATTATTATTATTATTATATTTAACGGGAAATCCCTTAATATACAAGATAATACATAAAACAGAGCCTATACCGTCTAGAACATATGTAAATATTAATTAATTAAATAATTAACCACACGTGAATTTGCTAAATGACTAAATAATCTCGCGCGAAAAGAGCTGAGCGAGCCTTTGAAGGGGTCTACCGCATTAAACTGCTGATTAGCGTAAAATTGTTGAATTTAAAATTATTTGAGAAACAGAAACAGCGCCGAAATAATGCAACCCTCAGTTTCAAATTTAGAGGTCAATCTGCTATAAATATGACAAGCGTAAAAATAAATTACTAAACTTAAGATGTATTAAGTCTCTGGATCCAAAGGTTTACCTACACCATACCTTTCATCCTTTATCTTCTACAACGACGTGACATATTACCGTACGATATTTTAGGAATTTCGTCGTCAAAGACATTACGATCTTTGACGCAGTAACTTTCTTTCGACTTGCAAAATTAATTTCGCTAATTACAAAATACCAACAAAATATTCGTTACTAATTTTCCATCAAACTGTTCTATTTTCTATCTTTTCTTATCGGAGGAATATACATTTCTACGAACACATCCAAACACTTAGAAACATTTTGGCGTAGGTATAACCATATTGACTACAACTATTCAAAGTTTTATTATGATTTATACCCACACTCATGTGCACTGAAACCACTCAGTAAAAATGTTACCCACATCTCCTTGGTATTTCAGTACATGCTTCATTCTACACTCCAATCCTTTTCTGCGTAACAACGTGCTTTTAAGGGGTTACGCCACCCTGAAGGTTTTGAAAAAACGATTTTTATTTCTTTGCATTTTCTTATTAAGCGAAGTTTTAAGAATAATTTAAGTCATGCTAGACGAAAAAATTCCCCAAAATAGCCGAGTTATAGACTTCAAACGAGGCGCGGATGTCGATATTCCGCAGCAGGTAGCGACCATTCTACTTTTCTTCTTTTGCGTTTTTCTCGAAACTACATTTTCAAAGGTGAAATATCAAATATCTCCGAAACTATTTGTCCGATTGAGTTCAAACTTGGTACGCATATTCTTAATGGTATTGTCTACAATGTAGCACATCATTTTTTTTCACGCGATAACCCATTCGTGTATAATAAATGTTTTAAGTTCGTTTTGTCAGGCGAAAAACGAATAATTTTCTTCACCTTGCTGTCATTTGTGCAATAATTTTTTTCTTCTCAAATCCGTTTGTTACATTGTAGGTATTTTATTAAGGAACACGAAAATCATCATGTTTTTCAGTTCAGATGAGCCTGGGCGTTATAATTTGTTATATTAGTCACGCGTGTAACGGCGGACGAGCTCCGTGGGACAACAAATAACTCGGTCATTTTTTAATATTTTTGTACAGTATTTATACACTATATGCACTAATACATGTTCTACATATAAGAAGAAAATAAATGATTTTCAACCTCATAGTATTAGTAAAAAAAATTCGTCTAGTTTAGTGATGTTTTGAGCGCCTTAGGGTGGCGTAACCCCTTGAATGATTCTTTATTATTTAGAGAAAGTAGACTACTTAGACTATATGAAAGATGTTTCTGTAATTCAAATGTTTTGTGTCACTGAAGGAGGCGATATTCTATATTAGTATACTATTAACACCATGGAATTATTAATTTTTAGACTAGTATTTTTTGAGTAGTATATATCTGTAAAACTGGTATGTATAGTACTATTAAGTAATATTAAGAATCTCTTTTCCTTTTTGTGTTTCGGACAACCCTTACAGTACTTTTCGTAAACACCAGGACCCTCCGATTATTTTTCAACGCTCTCTCTGTATCTGCCATGCTTTTCTTTCCACTGTCACACAAAAATTTAGAACAATAGTTCAAGATACAATAAAACAGCCTGCCAAACCTCAAATTAATTTGTCGAACCTTTTTTGTACAAAAAATTCACAAAGAATTACCTATTTTTCGGCCCAACAGGGCGCGATGCCCCCTTAAAGGGAAGAAGGGGTGGGTGGCTATGGGGAGGGGAGACACGAGTAGACAGGTATAATAGGGTAAAGTAGAATTAGATGTGGGAGCAGACAGAGGAGGGTAAGAACGAGCCTAGAATAAGTAGTAGGAGTAAGGTAAGGTAATAAGAATGAGCGAGGCAGCATGAAGGTTCATATGAATGGAAAAAAATGTAAAGGAGGATGATAAGTGAGAAGGGGAACTAGAAGTGAGTGAGGTGGTCAGAAAGTGGATGTAAATTTTAGCGGGTAAGGTAATATTTATGTTTTAAAGTTAAATAGATTCGGAACTTCTAGCCGACTGGAAACAATAAACGTCATTGTCATTAGAAAAGAACTAACAGTAGGCAACTTTAATTACGTACCTACGTCGGTGCCCTTAAATCACACAATTTTTGTCTAGAAAGCTTTCCTTTCATCAACAAATTAACAGAAACATTAGAGGCCTCGAAAATAACAAATAGCCACCCCTTTTAGTTTATTGTTCAGTTGAATAAAAATGTGCAGAGGCAAGGAATAAACTCACCCTGTGGTGCATAAGATGAACCATTCACTCCGATCCGCAGAAACCTAAACAATAAATGCTAGCACCGTTTCTGCCCGAAAGGGTTTTAAATAAAAAATAGTCCATTGTCATATTCAACTCATTGGGCACTTAATAGGGCGGCAAAGTAGCCGTCTGCTAGACGAATAGTCGGGGGTGTCATTAGTCGTATTGGTGGATCGTTCTAGCAGAGAATTGGAGCGATCCGGTGCATAGAGTCAGGTAAGAGGGCGGGAGGGATGAAAAATGTGGAGGGAAATAAGAGCGAGGAGCAGATAGCGGAAGGAGACGGAGGGCGAGGAGACGGAAAGACACGATTGATTTATGGTAAAAAGAGGCCGCGGAGCGCGGTAAGTGGGCTATTTTTCAATGAGCCCGGGGGAGCGAATGAATCCCCGCGGGGAAATGGAATTTTGAGCGGTTTATGCCCGCTTCGACGGCGTATCAACATCCACGACTGCCCGTCATACGTGCCTCCGTCACCCTCCGGTGATTTCGCGGCTGTTTTCGATACCTCGCCGGCGAAAAAGAGGGGTCAGAGGGAGGGGGTGTGACGGGGGGGGCCAGCGATGGAGGGCCGTAAGTTATGGCTTTCGTCTCGGCCCTTCGCCGCAGCTTTCTACTGCCTCTATGAATGTATGCATGAGATACGAACTTCACGCTTTATGCATTGAACGCAATGGCGATAAGGAGTCGTCAATGTGGCAAAGCACGGCCGGAGAACAGCGCTGCCTAACGCTCAAATCGTCGTTGTAGGTGTGTGCGTTTTATCATCTAATCGACTGTGTGCGTGTGCGCTGCGCGAAATATATAGCCGTTTCTAAATCACGTACTGACATTGTGGTACGAGGAACTTCATTTTCAGACCGTTTCCCGCAACTGTTGCGCTCCTCTGCGTAAACAGAAATTATTGTACAGGGTGTCTCGTAAGGGATGGTACAGACGGCTTGGGCGTTTACACCTCCAGGATCGTTTCATCGCCGAAACGAAAAATCGTTGCGTTATTAGCATCGCTTCAACTACATTCCTGCAAAGTTTCCAATTTCTCTGAATTCTCCAGTTGCCGAACATCCCTTTTGTCAGTAAGGTTCCCCCACGACTCTGTTGGTTTTAGAAACGAGTAGGTAGTACTTGACTCTCGTCGGCCAACGTTCATAGTATTGTCGACCTTAAACGGTAAAGGAGGCCCTACCCGCCTTTGTGAGTATTGTCAAATTCGCTTTATAACTATACTATATATAGATATACGACCAATAAATCTTTTTTTTATTTTTTTTTCACTCCTTCACACTGTTATTTTTTTTATTAATTATCATGGTGTTAGATACTGTAATTATTTTGTACTTGTTTATTATGGTCTATTTGGTAGGCCTGAGAGTTTGAAGGGAGGAGAGGGGGTAAAACTGGTAGGAGTGAGTTTGGAGGGATTTGTGGTGGGGGAAGTGGACTTGAGCAGCTACACTCTTTGCCTCGACTGCAGCTTGAAGATAAAAAATGCAATTTTTAGTGGTGTTACTATGCTTAGTCAAGTAACCCCGTCTAATATTGTTATCATGTTAAGGGCCGTACGCACGAAACCTCTACGCACCGAATAAAATAAAATACCGTAAATTATAGTCAATGTGTCACGTTTCCATAAAATATTCATGAAAAAACATCAAGCAGTACTTACAAGGAGAGGTTCCCAAGTGTCCGCCTCCGATTGCTTTGAATTTTTGCTATGTTTCAGAGGACCGAAAAATAAGAAATGCATGTCTTTTTATTTTGGCCTGTTTGCATGTTTAGGGGTGAAACCACCCCTCAAAGTTTTCGGATTATTTTGGTTTTTGGATAATTATATGAAATTTATATGAAGTTTTACTTAACGCAATTTTGTAATCCTTATGAAGTTTGAGGGCTCGTTTCACCCCCTAAATATGCAGACAGGCCAAAATAAAAAGACACGTATTTCTTATTTTTCTGTCCTCTAAAATATATCCAAAAACCAAAGCAATCGGAGATGAACACCTGAAAATCTTATAACTTTGGGGGTTGGTTTCACTCCCCATAAATATGAAAAGAGGCCGCTTTAAAAAAACACGTATATCTTATTTTTCGGTCCTCTAAAACATACCGAAAATTCAAAACAATCGGAGGCGGACACCTGGGAACCTTTCCTTGTTAGTGGACAAAAATTCATAAACAGTAGAAACGAAAATATTTACTTCCCGCCGACCTATTTAGATTTTTCATTCTCACTGATAGAACACGCAAGTTTTTGTCGCGGCGACACACTTACACCATAATACAGCAATTAAAGGGAATTAGTCAAGTAACCCTGGTCTCCCCTACTCAAGTGTTAAAAATCAAGCCTAGCTATTGGAACCGGCGTCAAACCAAAAATAACATGTACGCTTTAAACAGTTTGAAATTTGAAGAAAACTTCAACTGATTGCCAAAGCTCCGCCCTCCGTGATAGAAGGGATGAACCGAGGCACATTGAAAGGAAGGGTTCAGGAGAGTCAACGTTTTTGGAAGTACATATTATAACGCATGGCGGATGCGTTTCAAGTCTGCTTTGAAACCGTCAGACTTCATATAGAGAAGTTTAATTAGTCAGTCGAAGCAGTACGTTCAGGGGAACTCTATAATTCACTCATTGTCAGTGCCTGTCACTGTTTTAACCCCGCCGTTGCATTATACAGTTGTACCAGTTGCTTCCCCGTCGTACCTCTTCCGAATGCGCATCGGAAGTGCTGTATACAGGACTTTTCGCGATATTGATTATGCTGGACATCGCGTTACGGATTAAGGATGTATCGGACGTACAATATTAGACAAAAGTATATGAAATTTGAAATACTTGAATATCGAAGTTTTAGGCGTAGTAAATGTGGATGTAAGGAACACGAACGGCAGTTGAAGTCTTAGTTTTACTCCTAGAAAGGTATTTTTCACACTACAAATTCTGCTTCTTCAAGCATTGTTTGCTAAACTTTTGCCAGTGAAAATGCTCTGAATTCACAATTTTCGCAAGTTATAATTTATTTCTTTAAAACGGTGTAGTGAAGACAATTGAAACTCGGAAGATATTTTCATCTATCCATATACTACATGTATAATTTTTTTTTTAAATTAAAACCGACTTTAAAGTCATTTAAATATCTTAAGTAGCAACCGAGAAAAAAAATAATAACGTTAAGGGCGTTTACCCCCGTATTATCCTTAAACAGGGGGGTAGCGATCTAAAACTTTACATAATGGTGTTTCAGGCAAGGAGCATTGTTTAAAAAATAACAACTTCAAGAATCGGCAAGAGGGTCGTTTGCCTATGCTTACCCTGCTACACCCTTTTTAATGGCAAGAACACCGTTCGATTCTACAGTCCTGACGCAAGTTGTGTTATCGCATATGGGACCTTAGTTGAACAAAGGTTACTGCGTACCAGCAGATAATTTGTATACAGTATTAATTTTCTACATTAATACCACCTCTTCAGCGTTAGCTATGCCAGTGGAGGAGTATTAAATAAACGGTAATTGATTTTCTGGGCATCTCCAGTGACAGCTAATTAGATTAGGACTTAGCAGCGCTCCTTTGTCAGTGATATGAAGCGCCGCAAAGTGATTTCTGATAGAGGTTAGAATGGCGTTCGCTGAAAACGAAACTGTAATTGCTGTGTATGGTTAGAAACTCCATCCCTCTTAATGTGGGTATGCTTTCCGGTGGCTCTTAATCATCGTTGATGTAAATAAGCCCATAATCAGCACAGACTTGCTAATCTTATTACAGTCTCGTAATAGATTTATGGAGCAGGCGACTAGTCAGTGCGGATGCAGTGCTAAAAGCCTCAAGTAGGCCCGTTAAAGATGGGCTATGGCCTAAGTAATTGAAGAGCCCATGGGAAAAGCGATCATAGTCCATTCTAAATCGAAATTCAGATTTTAGCCTCATGAGTTGGGGTACGTTTATGTTGGAGCTGCGATAGTAGCGAAGAAAAAGAAATATTTCTTTCTCGACGCTTTTATCGTTGGTCATCTATGTAGTAAGGGTTGTTCTACTCGCTGCTCCAATGTAAACAGTTCCATTAAATAACAATATAATGTATTTCGACGATTCGCTCTTATCATCGCTCTGATCGTTTATCGCAGCTCCAATATAAACGCACCCTTAGAGCTTAAGGGTGGATTTTGACTATTTTTTCATTGCAAATATTTTTTAATTTAAAAATCTTTATATGCATCTTGTAATACATACTTTAATGTGACAATTGTGTGAATTTAATTCGGGAACTAAGACGATTGATTATGTAATAGTAATTTTGGTCAAGCAGTTCTCAGAGCAGCTTCCGCGACGACTAAAATATCTCCGATAGTTTTTATTCGAAACAAAAATAAATTCTCTTAAAATACATAAACGAGTATAGATTTTGACATAGTTGATTTTAGAAATATCAATTTTTCGCAAAATGGCGGCCATTTGAATACATACGTGTGATTTTGCAGTAAAAAATCGTTCATTTTTAATTGATAAAAAATGAACTACGACATTTGAGAAAATCTCTGTTCCAAATTCCAACTGAATCGGTCCACTAGTTATCGAGAAATATTGGTCACTGTTTTTTAAATGACCATTTTCAGAAAAACGCTACTTACGTTCTCTAATTAAATTTAAACAATTGTTACATTAAAGTAAGTTACATCAAGTATTTTGACGCATAACTGAAAGCTATAGTCATTTCTAATAAACTTTCCTATTTTAATTTCACCGTACACTAGCGTTATATTATATAATTTAATGTGAAAACCTAATGGCATCTAAGTAAGCGTCCCCTATGTAATTTAATAAAGTAAACCATTACGCGATAAATCTGTTTCATTGAACAGTGACAGTAGTCGAGTTACAAGCAACAAATTACCTTCTGTTAAATTCTTATTAAACCGCTTGCAAACTCCACTGTGCCTAAACTTCATTCCACTTCCCCCGGTTCGCTTGCGAACCAATCACGGAACAAGGATCTGGAGCGGACCAACGAAAGATCAGCGACTCAGCCAGCGGGAAAATCGAATACAAGCGGATACATTTCTCCGTGCGCTGGTATCGTTTAAAGCACAGAATCGACAGCTGAGTGAAATCAGCGATTGGCTTGAACGAGAATTGCTCTGATTAGATTCCGCGGACGTGCGCGTGTCCCTGTCACCGCGAACGCGGGAGCCGGTCCTTTTTCAAATATGATCAAGGGGGCAAACTAAGGAAACGCTGAGCGCATGTACGTGCTGGCAAGCCACCCACTCGAGGCTATATCAGACTTACGTAAACCGACCGTGTACACATGCCGCTGGAACAAGGGGGAGGAGTGGATGTACACGTTCGAATAACCTGTTCCCATATCGCCTGACTGAATAACCGCGAGCCACCTGTCAGGAGCAGGCATCGACGTCGGGCGGCAGGGAGCCAGCGGGGAGTACCTGCGGAGCATCTAAGCGAAAATACGTGCGTTTTTCTTCGGTTCCATAAAATTTATCAAACGGTCTGCATCCGCGTCTGATCATGGTCGGCAGGCGAGGTACAGTTGACTGGAGAACGAACCGATACACCCCGATCGTTTACGCCTCGGAGGATCAATCCCACCTAGGCTAGCTACTATCTTATGTAACTGACAGATACGATAAATCTCCCTTGCTGTCCTCTAACAGTTTTCTTCCTTCGTTACCCGCTTTATACGGGAGCCAGCGAAAGAAAAATGTACGCGCCAAGAGGAAACTTTCTTCCCCTGCCGTTTGTCTGAATTTCAAGGTAACGAGCAGCTAGTTGCTGGCAACGTTAGGAGGGAAGAATTTCAATGAACGATAGTTTGAGAAAAAATGGTACGAGCAGTTGTAGGCTTTGAGTTGTGCTTGAGATGTGTTTGTTTCATAAATTATACAGTAGAACACCCGGTGTCCCAATTAATAGGGAGAAATGACTGGTCGGATGAGGGATTTTGCGGATAGTGGAGCACCCACTTCTAGCACAAGGGAACACCGTGAATACGCACTCATTGATGGGCACGCAACTTTGTGGGTTTATAGAGGGACTCAAGGCAAGGATAATGGTCTGATTCGTTCGTGTCCAATCGCCCTTTGAGGGTCTGAAAACTAACCTCAAAGTCAAATAGGTACTTCAGTTTTTTCGCGTATAACTCCTGAAGTAAAAGAGACAGAAAAAAGGGTTTCGAATAAAAGTTTAATGGTGCAATAAGCGCTGTAAACTTGCGCTAACAAAATGTTTAATAAAGTCTTTTCGACAAGTACAATTTTTTTTTAAGAAAAATACTTTTTTCAAATTTTCATATCCACCTAGTAGAGTAATTTCTATAAATTCCTAAAAATATCCATAAAAATCTGTAAAATGCGAGGTCATTTTTAAGGGGTTGTGGCGTGATTAATGGAACAGTGATCGCGACTTTTTTTCGTTGGAGCGTGGAATTCTTATACTGACAAGGAAAAGTTCCCAGGTGTCCGTCTCTCATTGCTTTGATTTTTGGATATGTGTTAGAGGACCGAAATATAAGATATGGATAGGTACGTGTTTTTTTATTTTGGCTGGTTTTCATGGTTAGAGTGTGATACCACCCCTCAAAGTTCATAAAGGGTACAAAATTGTGTTGAATAAAACTTTATATAAATTTAATTAGCGTCATAACTTTCTGTATGGATGATGTTCGTGTCGTTATTACGGGGTAAACTACCCGCAATCGTTTAAATACGCAATAAAATTCTGAAAATACCTTAGACATAAATTATTTTAGGATGACACATCACCACTGGTTTTATAACCTCTCATCGCTACTGACAATGCCAGGTGAACT
Source organism: Andrena cerasifolii (assembly GCF_050908995.1). Lineage (NCBI taxonomy): Eukaryota > Metazoa > Arthropoda > Insecta > Hymenoptera > Andrenidae > Andrena > Andrena cerasifolii. Next base: position 6,844,895 of record NC_135121.1, on the reverse strand, counting down.
ACCCCCCGGGTAGTTAACCCCCTAATAACGGTGACTGGCGACAAGAACATCATCCATACAGCAAGTTATGACGCTAATTAAATTTATATCAAGTTTTATTCAACCCAATTTTGTATCCCTTATGAACTTTGAGGGGTAGTTTCACTCCATAAACATGCAAACTGGCCAAAATAAAAACACATCTGTATCTTATTTTTTGGTCCTCTAAAACATATCCAAAGACCAAAGCAATCGGTGGCGAGTACCACCTGTTCTTATGAAAAATGAGGAATGATTTCAGCCCTTAATCATGCAGACAGGCCAAAATAAAACATAGGACAAAATAAGACACAGGTTTCTTATTTTTCGGTCCTCTAAAACATACTTAAAAACCAAAGCAATCAGGGACGGACACCTGAAAATCTTATAATTTTGAGGGGTGGTTTAACCCCCTAAAAAACACGTATACCTTATTTTTCTGTTCTCTAAAACATATCCAAAAACCAAAGCAATCGGATGCGCACTAGGGTGGCCCTTATTTTCAACATGCGATTTCTTTTGCTCCCACCCCCTAATATGGTTCAGTTTCATAAAAAAATAGTCCCTGAAAAAGTTTATTGCAATCGGACGACAAGAAAGGGTGCCGATCAGGCCTTAAAGTTTAGATTTCATCGATAGTTTGGATTTAAAGAATTTTTCAAAAATGGTAAGCCCTATCGAAATTTTGTTCAAATAATACTAAAAGAGCATTCAATTTTCTACAATTATTGTATATACAATTTTTTCGTGCTTCCAACCATTTTTTAGATAATAGCGTTTGAATATACAAAGATCTGCGCTACGCGCGTACAGACAATACGTCACGCAGTACAGGTGGTATGCGCACAGCGCAGACTGCTCTATATTCAAAAGCTATTATCTAAAAAATGGTTGGAAGCACGAAAAAATTGTATATACAATAATTGTAGAAAATTAAATGCTCTTTTACTATTATTTGAACAAAATTTCGATAGGGCTTACCATTTTTGAAAAATTCTTTAAATCCAAACTATCGACGAATTCAAAACTTTAAGGCCTGGTCGGCACCTTCCCTGTTGTCCGATTGCAATAATCTTTAACATAGAATATTTTTTTATGAAATGGAACCAAATTAGGGGGTGAGAGCAAAGAAATACGAAATAAAAAAAATTTCGGCACGTATAAATAAATTGTGGGAATATTGTGAGAATTCCCTAAATTCAAAAACTGTTATGGGTAGTCGCAGACGTGGTGTATAACCTTCACGAGCAATTTGCACAGGTTAATGAATCGAAGCAAAGTGTTAAAGAAGAATGGGGCGATCTGTCAGTGGTTGCGTAATTGTTTCTGTGTGATGGATTTATATTTGAAGCCACGTTCACGTATTATGATACATTCCGCATATTGTTGAACGGTTAACCAATCAGAATGAGTCGGAAGAGATTCGAGGCGCAGTGCGCCTTCATTTGCAGGCGTAAACGCCGCAATTACATCTGGAAGCGTGTTCTTGCGGCATGTGCTGCCCCATGAATTATGCCGCGGAACGGTTTAACATGGCGAAACAGTAATCGCGAATTCACGCGGGTAATGCAAACAACGATACTCGTTATACTCGTCATAAAGTTCTGAGCACTACTTGAATCGCACAGCAGTGCCGCATCAGTAACGGGGGGTCTCAGTGAATGTTTCAGGTTTCAGGGAATATGTAGTAAAACCATGGTGCCGTAATATCAGCGCAATAAAGAATTTAAATATAAATCTCGATGACCGGGGAATGCAGAATCTTTCTCGTTGTCAGTCACATACAGATTAACATTCCAAACTATCACTGTTCAAAGATAAATGAGGTATGGATTTTTTGTGAAGAAATATAGGAAGATCAAGCTAATTTCTTCAAGGTGTAGGTTTATTACATCGATTAGTTTTTGCATTTCGTTCCAGGATTTTTGATGAAGTCGAAATATAATATAGTCCACGTGGAATTAGATGACGCGGGGAGGGGGGATTTTTATAAAAAAATATAGGCCATCAAAGTTTGTAATTTGTGTCTACTTTCGCGAAAACAATCTCTGTAAATGAATTTTTATTTCCGAAACTATCGATCGTACAGACTACTCACTGTATACATAGAGTTTCTAATTTTGCATTCTGTATAATGATGCGTGTATCGATAATAGGAGTAATATTAGTTGTAATATTAGTAAGTAAACTAATATTTAATAATAATAATATATATATTATTATTATTATATAATATATATTATATATTATATATTATATTATATATTATATATTATATTATATATTATATATTATATATTATATATTATATATTATATATTATATTATATATATTATTATTAAATATTAGTTAACTTACTAATATTACAACTTTTCGCTTCTCCTATTATCGATAGACGCATCATTATACAGAATGCAAAATTAGAAACTTTATGTATACAGTGAGAAATGGAATAATATTAGTGATATTAGTAGTAAACTCTGAATAATACATAGGTGCGTAATTATTTTCGTGAAGGTATTTTCTACTTCAACCTACTAAATCCCGAATGAAGCTAAAAGTCCCATAAACTTAAAATAACTAATGGCCCGTGACCCTGGCATAAATCTTTGGCAGCGACAGAGGGTAACAATATTGTTTCTGTCAAGTTGCTTAATAATAAAATGTCTAGTCCGTCATTATTTCCAGCAGTGCTGGTACATGTTTCTTGTGACAGGGGCACACATGCCCCGAGGAAATCTAATAAAAAATATTTCCTCTTCATTTAACCACTGCTTGTATCTACCTGTCGATTCCATTTGCTACAGTTGCGCCGAAGCGTGCTATGAAGAAACGTATACCCTGGAGAAGTTTACAATTGTACAAAGTGCAGTGCGCTTTCATCCTATACTACTTCTGAGAGATTGTATGAGTACGACGACGTATTGCTTTGTGCTCTTGTTCTCTGATTCTGGAATTTTTTGTAATTGAAAAGTTTTGTTTATCATTTAGCAGATGTTGCTTTTGTTTGGTCGAATGTACTGCGAAATTAATTTGATCCTTTAAAGTTTCTTCTATGTAGGTTGTAGAGTATCATCAAAGAAAATAATAATAGTAGTGTGAGAATTTATTTAATGAAATTTAATTGAATGTATATTAACAAAATACTTGTGTACCCGAAGATGTAATAAAACTGAAATAGATGCTTGTAACGATGTTATAAGACATGTTTAAAAAATATATATTTTACAAGTTATTTTACATAAGATGCTAATTACCACTTACGAAATTAACCCATTGACAAGGAACTGGCCATAAAAATATGTAACCAATTTATTAGTCTTTCGAAAGGGAATATGAATGACAAAGTTATGCAGAAATTTACCAACCCTCAGAATGACGAAAATTAGTTAAATACGGATCCTATAATTTCGTGATTTTTATTTTGCAAAAAATTACCAACCCATAGAATAACTTTTACATTATAGAATTAATAAAACCGCCAACCCATAGTTCCATGTTACGCTAAAATAAAAACTACAGAAAAATTAAAATAATATTAATTATTCTACTCATTATTAAATAACCCATTAACAAACATTGTAAAAGAATAATCAGAAATAAAATATACCCAATAGAAATAAAGCTAGTTTTCGTTAACAATTAAAATCTTCAAACTTTTACTCAATTTCAGATCATTGAGGGTTGGTATTTAGCATCCTGCATAACTTGGCCCAAATACCAATTCTTTGATTTCAGCTATGCTACATGTTTAAAAATTCGAGAAAACTTGCACAAAAATTTGGAATACCTTTTTCAGATCCCTCGTTGATAGATACACGAGTGTCTTAACCGTACATAACGCAATAAAATTATTCGTTTACAGACAGTACACACTCTTACGCGTACAAATTGTAAAAAACTACAAACAATTACGAAAAAAAATTGAAAGTGAAAAATAAATATTTGTTTGTCCCTATAAAGGTAGTATTTAAACGATGAATGGTTACGTCGCTTGATGTTGGCGTTACTCTTTAATAATTACAACTAGAAATCGTTGAAAAAATGGAAATTCCATCGCGGCCGTTTTAATTATTGACTTTTTTTAACAAAGGCTACAAATGTAACAATGGCACAATGGAAGCTCATCAGGAATTTGCACCAGCTCTTCATATTATATTATAGAATATCAGGAAAGCCATGCACGTATGCAATTCCTCCATAATTTCTTGGTTTGCCTCATTCCCGCCATTTTCCACCCACCGATAATACGATTTCCTGTCCGCGCCCGATGTGGACACGTGCTGCATTTGCACCTCTTGGAAAATCTAATCAGCAATGTCCTCTTTGGCGTCATTCCTCTGCTCTGCCTGCTATTTCTGCGATCACGTATAATATTTTATCAGTGCGGGGGAGCTTTATGTCTCGGCTTTTGGAATTTCGCTTCGTATTTCGTTCCCCTTTCGAGTAGCAGCGATAGCATTATTACAGTATGAAGCTCGTTGCAAGGTTTTAAATTAATTTGGTGTACTCTTGGAATTATATTATCTGGTTACAGGTTGAATTTACCACAGGCACTATTGTAGGAACGCGTGGAGGCCATTGCCAACCATCGAGGATGGAAAAGATGTGCTGATTTGCTAGCACGAGAAATAATTCGATTTATACCTACTTACTGGGGACTAATGCATATAATTAATAATAATAATTATTATATTAATAATAATAATAATAATAATAGTAATAATAATAATAAGAATAGTAATAGTAATAGTAATAATAATAGTAGTAATAATAACAATAATAATAATAATAATAATAATAATAATAATAATAATAATAATAATAATAATAATAATAATAATAATAATAGTAATAATAAGAATAGTAATAATAATAATAGTAATAATAATAATAGTAATAATAATAATAGTAATAATAATAATAGTAATAATAATAGTAATAATAATAATAATAATAATAATACTTTATTATTATTATTATTATTATTATTACTACTATTATTATTACTATTACTATTATTATTATTATTAGTATTAGTATTACTATTATTATTATTATTATTATAATTATTAATATAATAATTATTATTATTAATTATATGCATTAGTCCCCAGTAAGTAGGTATAAATCGAATCCCGACACATCGTAGGGAATGGTTTTCTGCATCTCTCATTAAATTTCCATCCAAATCGTTGGAGCGGTTTTCGAGATTTTATGTTCACCACCAAACGGTGCACCGGGTACACGCCTTTACGTTTTCACTCACAACTTTTATGTACATAGAGATATTTAGACTCTTCTTTTTTTATGTTAAAGCTCATGGAATAACAATTAAAACTAGTAAAAAACATTCTCTCTACTGTTATTTATCACTTTACAATTTGCGTTTGAAAAGAGGCCTTTTTAGGGCTACTGAGGGTAACCTACCCTTAACTTTATTGGACGTCAAACCCAGATACATGACGAATAATTTTCATTAACTTTTATCCGCTATTCGAAATTAGTATTTAAATAAAAATGTTGCCCATCTATGGTGAAACGTGAATACTATTATATTAGGGGGTGGTGGAATTACACTAAATCGCAGGCACAAAGAAACGAAAATTTAGACACACTTAATGAGGCATGTGCCTATTTCCACTGTGCCCCTCAATTGTTATCTTATAAGACCGATGCAGTTCACCAATGAAAAGGATCGAATAATGACAGAAATGGGTCATAGGAAATTTTCCCAAAGTTGCTTTATCACCCTCGATTCTCCAAACGGGAATGAACGCGTTGAATGCAGAGATGTTCCGGAAAAGAAAGGGCCGTATAATGTTTCTTTGTTACATTTGAAGGAATCCTTCAGACACTCAAGCAATCGATGATATTTGACTCGCAAAATATCCCTTTGTTCTTTGAGGGAACGTTCCTTGGCGGATACGGGATGCGTAGGAAAAGGTGAGCGATAGAATGCACTTTCGTATGCACGACGTAGTTCCGTAACACGTTTCCTCTATCAGCGCGCCCTCGTCATTCTGGCAGGTGACCTCAATGAAATGGACCTCCACTATGAGAATATTTCATACAAAGTGACGTACAGCCTCCCCCCCCCCCCCCCCTATGCCCCTTGCTGGCCTTTTAAAGCCACTTTAATCGTCGATACGCGCTACCCCTGCGCCATGAATAGAAATTAAAAGTAGGGAAGTTTGCGCGGGCACGGGGAGCAAAGCGAGTATCTCAAAGACTTTATAGCGACTGCTTAGAAAGAATTTCACCGAGGAAAATTATTGTAGCGTAGACGGTGTGAAAAATTTCTTTCAGTTAGAAGCTAAGGGGTAATGCCAATCTAGAGCCCGGGAAAGCAGCCTGATTTGGAGAATTTTTTATGCGAGTAAAAGTTAGAAGATTAAAAAATACAAAAATGGTAACTGAAAAATGACGTGGGGGCACCTTAGGGTTTATACAAAAACCGACTTTCGAAAAATTCGGTTTCCGAATTCCAATATCCCCCCCCCCCCAAAAAAAACGATTAAACCGGTTTTTGAAATTTCACAAAAATATATAATTAAAACAGTAAATACATATTTGTACTTATTTAAAAAATGTTCAGTTTCCTTAATATTTATGGAGTTACAAAAATATAACAAATTAAAATAGACAGCATATAAAACCAAATGAAAACAAAAATAGAAATAACTAAAATCCGCACAAAATATAAATCTTTTACAGTGATACCAAATTATAAATCTTTATTGCATTTAGTATTTTTCTTCAGAAAAATATGAACTCGTGAAGATTAGTTTCACAGTAAACTATTAAACTACAATATGCTTGTGTCCGGTTCGATTTCAAGTAAAAATGTTAACGTTTTTAATTACATAATTAATTCATTTCTGCATATTAATTCTAGTATATAAAACCGGTTTTTCAAATTTAAGTTTAAAAACTGGTTCTCGAATTTCACAAATTTCTTAAATAAAAACCGGTTTTTAAACCCGAATTCTAGTATATAAAACCGGTTTTTCAAATTTAAGTTTAAAAACTGGTTCCCGAATTTCACAAATTTCTTAAATAAAAACCGGTTTTTAAACCCGAATTCTAGTATATAAAACCGGTTTTTCAAGTTTAAGTTTAAAAACTGGTTCCCGAATTTCACAAATTTCTTAAATAAGAACCGGTTTTTAAACCCGAATTCTAGTATATAAAACCGGTTTTTAAAACCCGACAAATCCTAGCGCACCCCATGTGACCAATTTGTGATTATAAGAAGGTGTGACCACGAAGGGTTAAATATCTTCCAAACTGTAGAAGTAAAAGAAAAATGTTTCAACTAAAAATTATTTGGTATAACGGAAGCCATATTTGGTTACCAAAATGGATACTTTTTATTAGTTCACCCTTTATATCAAAGCCGCACTTCATTATCCGTGCATATGTTATCTTAGTTATCAGTACCTACTATTATCCACATTATTAAAAAATATCACCTAAATTGTGACTTACAATTAAAATTGCAAAAAGTTGTGCAACATATAAAATAAAACCATCCATCATATTGTTTGAACGTTCGCTTAATGCAATGTCCTTACAGCTGTAACAACAAGGTATGCTGGTAATCTCTGCCCAGTGTACCGTTGAAAACAGTCGGAAAGGTAAAAGCAGCCATACGCGCATCTACGCGTAAACAGGTAAAAGGTGTGTCCCATATAAGACGCAGCTTTGCAGGTGGCAAGTGGTGCTAATTATTTTCTGCAGCATCTTGCAGCCGTGACGCAAGAAGAACCGACGAGAGCTTTCTTAATATTCTGCTCAATGTTGTTCACCGTAGTGGGAAGTCACGTGCCAGAGGGAAAGTTCATTGTTGTCAGTGCCGAGTGCGACGTTTCTGTTGTTGACGTGCTTGGGTAGTGTCAAGAACGTTGCCGAGGTATTCTTTAATAGGTTTTGAATCTTTCTCAGAAAACTTTTCAGTTACCTGCGTCGGAAGGGCCCTCGGAAAGTTCGTCAAGCTGCAACGAGGACATTACCAGTGATAATTGGAGTTAGCAGTAGTGGAATCTTGTTACTTTACTTTTCCAGCGCCGTGAATTTTGAAGAAAGTACGGAGCGGGATGCTCGAACCGCACAAATTCACTCCCCTCAACTTTGAACGTAATTAAAACGCGAGACTGTTCCTCGAGAAAAAAAAAGATTCCTGTTAAAGATCATCTTACTTTTAAGTTAGAACGCTCTTATACGCAGCGACTTCGCTGGGTACCCTGTACGCTTAGGGATGACGCAGCTACTAGACAGGCGTAGCGAATACGGCGACGGTTTACGAAAATGTCTGCGGTACAGACTTTATTCTAAAAGAATTGTAAAATTTTAAGGGGGGACACCACTGTGACGGCCGGAAAAATAAGCAATTTCTAAGAATTTTTTTCAGGAATAATTTACAGTTTTCATTGAAAACTTTTATTACCTACCTTTAGTACGCTCTCTTAAGAGACTATGCAAAAAAAAATAATTAGAAAAATATCCATAAATTTTAATATATTAATTTATCTTCTAGACACCCCCACGCGAGCTGGTCGAAGGTGTGACTATGGAACAGCAGGTCCGAAATGAAATTTCATTTCTTTTTTATAAACTATATGAGTGTAGTTTCCGTTGTAAGTACCGATTTTTTAAACAAATTATTTTTGTAAAAATGGTGCGCTTTAGAAGAAAAGTTTCGAAAATCCGAGGATAAGATGGACAGTTTTTCGAGCGTATTTGAAAAAATTTGTTTTCAATCAAAGAATCTGTACGTACAATGGAAACTACACTCATATAGTTTATAAAAAAGAAATGAAATTTCATTTCGGACCTGCTGTTCCATAGTTACACATTCGAGCAGCTCGCGTGGGGGTGTCTAGAAGATTAATTAATATATTAAATTTTATGGATGTTTTTCTAATTATTTTTTTGCATAGTCTCTTAAGAAAGAGTACTAAAGGTAGGTAATAACAATATTCTATGATAATTGTAAATTATTCCTAAAAAAATTCTTAAAAATGGCTTACTTTTCCGGCCGTCACAGTGGTGTTCCCCCTTAACATAGTCTCAATTATAATAACGATTCTTTGTTGAGTTTTGTTAATTTCTATGAACGAATTTTTTTGCGAGACTCAGGAATATAAAGAATGCGAGTTTATGCTGGTTTTGAATAAATTATTGTACCGTTACAATTTCGCGTGAGTATGTGAAAACAACGGGTTTTCAGTGACTTACTGCTGCTACCATTTATGTAAGACCAGAATTTGCGGCAAGTGGAACACTTTGCTCTTAAATCGTTGCTGGAACAGAAGACCATAACTCGGGAATGAAAAGTTGCGCGAAGGTAAGATTTGTGCTTGCTGGTGAAGCGCGAAGAAAAACAGAAAGGAATCAGTTTTATTTAAAGCCTCTCAACAGTTTTCGTAATTCTTCTGCAATTTTCTTGGAAATTTCTTGAACATTCCAAGGTAAGCACATGAACAATGCCATTAATACTAATACCCGTAAAAATGCACATAATTAAAAGGTGCATACTTTTGCGTTTGCAGTTACAGTAACTTAATCATTTAAAAATGTTGATTCCTATTTATTTTAAAAAATTTAGATATTCAACTTTGTGTCATTCATCCTTGGAGGATAAAAAATTATCCATAGAATAATGTTTAGAAAAAGGACAAGGGTGCGGGGGTAAAATTCTCGGCAGAGGAATCATCATCCGAACATGGAAACGATGGCATATGTTAATTAGGTAAGTTATGCAGACTCCAACGTTTCGGAGTTTACATAGGGTAGACCGGGGCAAAGTGAACCTCGGGGTAAAATGAGCTTTCTGATTTTATTCTTTAACAATAGAATATATTTACAAATTTTGGCGACGTAATAAACGTGTGTAATACCACAATGATAATTATACACGTTCAGATATCGCAAAATGGAAATTCATTTAAAAAATTAAAAATGAAGTTTTAGAGACTTCCAATTGGTTTTCTTTTCAATTTAGCTTTTTGGACAGATGAGTCTTAAGTGTGTTATTTTAACTCCAATTTTTTTCTGCGTGTTTATAACACGCTTATAAACATACGTGTACACGCGTTTGAGAAAACATTAATCCTAACACTATTAAATAATTAATTTTCCATTGAGCAGACATTCGGGGCTAAGTGACCGGGGTAAACTGAGCTGCAAAGAAAAGATGCGCGAGTGATGTGCGCAGTAACCTAACCTATCAGCTAGCTGGGAAACCACGCGGCCTGATGGGACAGAATCTAACCTCAAAAAAATGAAAAATCTGCCACAGTTTTTGACAACCACGGTTAAAAAAAAAAAACAGAAACTGACGTGCTACACACGTCATTGCAGCGCAAGGGGTTAATATTTACCTATATCCTTAATTAAAGTTCTTATTTTGTTGCACCTCACTTTACCCCGGATAGGAGTTCACTTTACTCCATAAATGGGGTAAAGTGATACCTCCTGCGTCATTTCTTTCAAGTTGATTTTTAATATACTCTAAGTTTATTTTAAGTATTGCTATTCGTCATTTATCAATAGCAATGTTGTAATTATATTATAAATCTATTTCCAAATATTTTTATTGAAAGGGAAAAATGTTATTCCACTTCAATCTTTTTCCGCCCCACTTTGCCCCGGTCTCCCCTACATATGTATATTTTTTACAACTTGCCCATCAGATGACGGCTAGGGTGGCTGTACCTAATATCCCCCATCTATGATAGTATATTCATGTTATGTTTCATTTTTAGTAGTTACTTAGCCCTGATAGCCAGATCTGGGCAGCAGAATCTGACATCAGAACCGTAGTCCTCTGTGTCTGCAGATGGCTGCGTTCTGAGGTGCAGAGCCTGACGTCAGTGCATGATGTCAGATCGGCAGCAGATCCGCAGCAGATTCTGCCGTCTGTTACGGTCCTGACGTCAGACTCTGCGCTCTCATGCCAGAGCCAGACCCTGCTACCAATCTGATGCCAGACTGGATGGTTATCAGGGTAGTGTTGTTTTTATTACTCTGTCTGGAATATAGGTATGTAGAATAATCACAATGGGGAAACTGACTGCTCCACTGTCCGAACGATCCTTCGGATTATCCTTACCTGAACGATCGTGGAGGTTCTACTCATCTACTGCATTTCATTCCCTGGAAAATCTGCAAGTTCCTTATATTGATTCATCGCTAGGATCATTATTGCTACGTGCCGGAAAATCCTGCCATCGTCTCTGGCAACGGCTATAGTCCAGTATTCCGGTCAGGAACAGATAAGGAGGCTCCTTCCAGAGTCGGCAGAGTAATAATTATGCAAGGAATGTCATGGCAGCCTCGCCATCCGCATAACAAGTGGAGGACAGTTTCTTATAACGAAGAGTGACCCGCGCCGACTACAACCTTCTTTTCGCGATGATTCATCGGGAGCTGGAAGCCTTCCTCCTTTCCCCGTATCGCCCAGAGCTGTTTCAGCTGCTACGGCCGTAAGTGCTCGGGAGTTGCTGGAGGTCAGGCCTGAAAATGGACTTCCAGAAGTAGCTACTTGTGAACGCCGCGAGACATTCGGTTGAACTGTAATGGGACGGCGAACTCGCTTCAAGTGGAATCCTCCTTCTAAAGTGACTCGATTTCTTTCTCTGGATATTAAAAGCTTGACAAGATCGAGTTAATTGTGTAGAAAGTTAGAAAGCTGTTGGTATCGATGCTAATGCCCCGGGCCCGTGCAGCGAAAAGCTTTTCCGATTGGCTTAGCAGATGCTCATTCAATGGCCTCCGTGAAATCCGTCTAGGATACAAAGAAAAACATAAAAGTACAATCGCACTGGACTTCTATTGAAGAACTTTATTTCACTGTTTTTTAATTAAATTGCGCTGCGAATAGATGCTTCTCCTTTTAAAAAGGTGCAAGAAAATAGTTTGTTTACAATTTGTTGGTCCAAGCATTTGTATTTTAGCGCTGGCTTTGTGAACGCCCGAAACTCTTTCACGATTGAAACGAATTTGTCGAACTCAAGTGTTCAAAGGCTTGATGAAATGCGAGTAGTTCGATGAACTTTGAGGGGTGGTTTCGCCCCATAAATATGCAAACAGGTCAAAATGAAAAACACGTATTTGTTATTTTTTGGTCGTCTAAAATATATTTAAAAATAAAAGCAATCGGAGGGGGGCACCTAAAAATCTCTCATTGTGAGTAAAAAAGTGTTATACAAGCAGGTCCTGTGCTCAATATTTAAGTAGTTACAGAATTTTTTAATTTTACCGTTGGTGTAGTAAATACATTCGCAAGCTATAATAAATACATTATTATTCGTACGCAGTTTACTGAATGCATTAAGAAATTATTATTTATTAATCATTATTATTATTAGTAATTGTTAATTATTTTCTACTTTTAATACTAAGCTTTTTGTGTTTTGATTTTGTAAAGATTACTTCGTATTAAGGGGAGGTTCCGGTCTAGAGCCCATCAAAATAGGTGATTTTTAGGAATTAATTAAAGGAAAACTACTATATATAATTTAATGAAACTTTTTGCATTGCATTAAGGATGTTTTTGATTATAGAAATATATTTTTTGTTTTGTAATTAATCATTGCAGACCACACTGGGGAGTTGTTAAAGTCGAGGCGTCAAAAAATTCATCCAAATCGGTGGGATCTGTATCTCCAAAAGTTATTATCCAATTCGATTGAAACTTTTTCATTTTAAAGAATATACTTCTGGCTAGGAGGGAAATCAGACAAAATTACAAAAATGACATTTTTTAGAAAGTAACGACACTTGAAGTTTGAAATCACTTTTTCACTATATTTTTCGTCATTTCAACACCTTTAAAACTTATAAAATTTCAATTTTTGTATTTTTTCTGGTATCCCTCCTAGCCAGAAGTATATTCTTCAATATAAAAAAGGTTTCAGTCCAATCGGATAATAACTTTTGAAGATACAGGTCCTACCGATTTTGAGAACACTGTTTCGAGAAAAACGCGTTTAAAGTTTTACGTCAGCGCCATGTGGCCGGTTGTTATCCATGCATTTGCCACTACTCAAATGTCTATAACTTTGGAAATTTTACGAATTTCAAAATATCCTTTTAAACATATATTCCTAGAAGGGTGAACATTCGAAAAATGAATTTAAAAAAAAATCGATTTTTAGACCGAAACCTCCCCTTAAGCGTGAGATTTTACTATGGCAGCAGTAAAATTTTAAACGTTGTTTAAAATAAAAACAATGTTTTGTACACATGGTCTAAATCACCCTGTATTTACTAGATCTAATTATACCAATTTTTAATTCGTTGAATGCGCACTTAATATGTGTCCAATGTCATTTTTCTAAAAAAAAACGAAGCACCAAATCAAAACAATGCTATTTTACATTTTCGAGATATTTCTTCATACGTAATCACTAACCACCACTTTTCAGTTTGCACCACCAGTTACAAGACAACCTATACGTATGTTACTTTCCTTATAAATATTCATTCCCGCACATGTTTCCTGTATTATCAACGATGAGAGTCTCAGAACTGTCATGTATTAAAGTGAGGATCAGAATGTAAATACAACGCACGATTAATTTTTTAGGAAATCGTAAAAGAGAGACCGTTAGAAGTGACCGTTTTTTAGTACCGCACGATTACAAGTTATTTGCTCGGAGCGGTTACCAGTGACCTTTTCTATTTATGAGGACTTTCCCGTGAAACTTATAGTCACTACTATATGTTACGACCAGCAGCCCTGAATCCTAAGTAAACGTAGACCGTAACTTGTGCTCGCTAAAACCCTGCTTGACCACGTAGCGAACGCAAATCAGCCGCAGTACCTTTCAACTTTCAAGTCGACACAGTAGATGTGGGAAATATGCTATCAATGTTCGGAAGTTTTAAGCACAGTAGAAGTGGCTGAAATTATTTTGTTAATATTATGGGAACGCAGTTGTGAAATGTCCTAAAGAGATTTTACTTTGACAATATAGTACAATTCGCTAACGTTTTTATAAACATCAGTTACCACTGAATACTAGGCGAAATAATAATAACAGTAGTAATAATAAAAATATAACTGTAGTTCAAGTTCGAGTACTCTGCAGGAGTCTTAAACAAATTATCTATTTAAATACCCTACTTATTACAAGCTTCTGAGAATCCTTTTAGAAATGCGTACATTGAAGGGCAAGACAATGACTTTCCTTTTATTATAACGCTAATTTGACAGGGAGAGCGATAAGTATCTTTTCAAAATATTTCTTATATATAATTTTTCCTCGTAGAAATGAGTGAATTATAAAAATTATCACGAGTTATAAAAATCAACCATTTTTTCCATCCCCACTCGTTTCCGCGTTATTGGACTAAATAGTCTTCCAACCCCCAACTTGGAAGGGTAATTTTATCGTTAAAAAAAATGAGTGTAATATTTTTCGGTACCCTACCTGTAATCCCACATTCCCCAAAATCGGCGTGTAACAATTGGCTAATGTTCCTTGTAAGTTGCAACGACCAGTACCGTCAATAACACAAATTAGTCTAGCATTAACTATGTTCGAATGAATCATCCTTGGTATGGTAGCAGGATCGTTCGAACCTGCGTGGAATCATTACAGGCATTACTAGGCACTTAAACGCGACGGTGACCGCAAACCTTATCGCCAGCAGATGCCAGTATCCTAAAACCTTCAACTGCAACGCCAGGCGGATTGAAGTGCTAGCGTTGCACACGTTAAGCCTATCAAACGGCACTTCGCCGCCCTCTAATTGGAGGACCAGTTAATTCGGCGTTGCCTAAAAACCGAGGTAGCCAATGGACTCCTAATTAACTCTACCTATTAAATGTGACACCGCGCCAACAATGTGCGCCCGGGGAGTTCCCGCTCGCAAACTAGAACGAGCTATACAACAAGTGTCAAGCGGTGATGGGTGGGCGCGAATTAGGACGATTAAGATGGTATCGCATCCGAACGGACAGGAGAACGAAGCCAAGCCGAAGAGGGAGGGTGCGGGTTGCGCGGCCTCAAAGTAACTGGCAAGTGAAACGGCCGCAACCTAACTCCGTATGGGATATCTATGGGGGTATTCCGTGAGCGTGTTGCCCGGGATTACTGAAATACAGGAACGGCAGGCGAAGCTGGCTCCCAGCCCCGGCTCTGACTCGTACCGTCGCCGACCAGCTCTGATGCTGAGTTACGTTCTACCCTATATCCCTCGGACCTATTACACACGCGGCACGTCCTCATAAATACCTCGCGGAATCGTGCTGGATCCGGTGTCAATTCTGCTTAACTGCGCTCATCAAACTTACGCTTCGCGATTATTGTTTAACACACTCGCCACCGATCACGTAGTGCCACGTCTTCTCGCGAATTAAGACTGGTGGCCGGTGACGCAGCGTACGGGGCGCTAAAAAACCGATGGTCAGTACAATCTACGCCTCTGGGTCGGGGGAGATTTGTAAAGAAGATTGACGTAGAATTGTTTATAGCATTGAAAATTAACCCTCCGTCGTCACAGCTTCTTGTAATAACAAATTGGTCACAAGCACCCCAGCGACACTTTGGAGTTATCATTTGTGTATTTTTGAATCCTTTGACTTTTTAGGGATAATTGAACATTGGTAATGCTAGAACTATCGTGCTCTAATAGTCTTTTTCTAGAAATGGAAATTCAACCAAGAAGAAGATAAATTCCGGACTTTAACAAAGGACTGATATTTTTCAGTACAATGAAAGAAGGATACCCAATTTACCATAACTTTTGGATCAAAACGAAAGAAATTTTTCTAGAGCTACAGATTTTATGACAAAAAAAGAAAAGAAATAGATTAAAAAAATATTTTAAAACAAAAAAGTAATGTTTCGTTTTGCACGAATTTTGTATTAAATAAACAAATTTCTCAATTATATTTAATATCTGTTTTTTTTTCATTTATATAAGTTTTGTGCAAATCAGACAGGAACGAACAATTAGTTAAAGTTTTTTTTGTGTTTTTGCTAAATATTATCAACACTGTACCGAAACTCTAAATTTTGTAATATTTTTTTGTTCAATTCCTCGACAATTTAAATTCTCAAGAAGCATGTTCTGATTCCTGATTTCTCGAGACAGAACAAATATGGAGAGATGAGGGACGCTATGTAAGTTCAAAGATACAGCCCCCTGCAGTCCATTAGTGCAATTAGTAGCCGCGCTGTGAATTTCCTTTCATACGTCGCAACAGATAACCCACAGATATGGTGCACCTGCTCCACGTCTTTAAATGAAAGCAAAAAGCTGAGCTTAATATTTCAAGATTCTACGCGCTCCTCGTTTATTATATAACACTTTCTTGGCCGCAGAGAAATTTAAATGTCCCCCGCGCTGTGGCAGGTAATTACGCGAAATTATACGCTGAAGATCAGAATTCCGGATTGCACATGAGACGGTTGTGGTATACAGACGATATCTGTGCTTCAAGGTGTAGGACGACACGGTTTTACTGTGCATGTACCCGCCAGGTATGTATACCTACGCGTAAGCTCGGTCATATTCTACACGTTCGTCCCATAAATACATCCGGCGGATAGGTCGAACCCTCCATCAGCCGCAATGACGTATATCTGTCAAAATTGCATTCGGATATATTAATACATTGCCACGCCCAAAAACATTAGTTGCATTCGCATCGCATTGAAATTATATTAGGCTAATGCTAGTGCGCACAGTGCTCAACGTTAGAACTCGGGACTAGGGACGTTTCTCAAAGAGGGGAATTCGGTAACCCGAAAATTCGGTAATCCGACAATTCTAAAATTCAGATTTTTTTTAAATTTCACAGGTCTTTAAGGACCCTCGATAAAATTCTGTTTTTTTGTTTAATTTTAATTTTACAGGTTCTTAAAGACCCTCGATAGAAGTATCAGGCAATTTTTTTCTTCCGCTACTTTTTAGTTCTTCGGGGTGAGAACACCTTTCAAAGATTGCTTTCCGTTTTATTAAAAGATTTTATTTAGCTTCAGTCCTCTGTCCATTTGTTTGCTTGGCTCAGCTCCAGTAATCCAATAGACTCGAAACTTTGCAGGCGTACGTACCTAGTTCTGACGGCAGTGCAACATTTTTTAAAAGAAAAAACACCCGAGAGGGTGCAGAAATTGTGTTCCCTACAATTATTGTAGAATATAATCGCAACTCGAATCCAATTGAAATCAGCGTCTCGCGTTATTTTTGAAAACGACAAAAAGGTGCCTATATCTATTTACAAGGAGAGTATTTTAGGTGTCCACCTCCGATCATTTTGATTTTTGGATATGTTATAGAGGATCGAAAAATAAGAAATACGTGTTTTTTTTATTTTTCCCAGTTTTCATATTTAGGGGGTGAAAACTGCGTTCAAAGTTAGGGGTGAAAAATCATTTTTGTGGATTTTTGAAAATCTGGCGAGTCAGTCATATTTCGCATTCAAAGACACAAAATTCGTCCATTGACACTATTCCCCTATCTCTAATAGTTCTCGAGATATTCCACAAAAATGATTTTCCACCCCAACTTTGAACGCAGTTTTCACCCCCCAAATATGAAAACGGGGAAAAATAAAAAAACACGTATTTCTTATTTTTCGGCCCTCTATAACATATCCAAAAATCAAAATGAGCGGAGGCGGACACCTAAAATACTCTCCTTGTTAGTAACATCACGATTTTCGTAAATATACAATGTATCGAGAAACGATCCGCCATGTACAAACAGTTCAATTTTCCAAGATTTTTTTATTGCAAAACTCAAACACTAAAAAGTAAATAAATTATTTTTTAGTTCTTACAGCATTTTTTTTTATATATTTCTCCCTGTACCTACATCGTGAAAATTATAGCAGATGTAACAAAAATTAGCAACGAAAATTGAATGGCTTTTTTATGCTCTATGAAACTGCGTAATGAAATTGTTTAATTATTTGTGGTGAGGGATGTATTTTTATTTAAGCTCTTTTAAGTTCCTTTGTCGGTTGAAATTAGTTTAAAATAATATTTTAAGATTATTTTCATACCTGTATGTTATAAAACATTCACGATGCCAGCAATGACCGATTCGACCTAATTAATGTACATTGTTTTATTGTATTAATAATTTAACTGAGCACGCCACATTCCTTGTTCCCGTCTTGAAGAACCGGGCACATTTAAATAATAGAATTTAATTGATTGAATTTATCACAATATGCAGGAACAGATATATCGTATTATCAAAATTTTATTGCTGCAAGGTTCGTGTAATTAATTTTCAAGATACGTCAATCTGTAGGACGATAGAATAGCATAGAATGCACAGAAGAAATAATTATGTATAAGCTTGGAATGGTTCGTGGTACTTAAATTTAGTATTCGAGATGAATTTCGTTCTGACACGAATTTTTCCGCGCCACACTGTATGCGATACAATGCGAAATTTCTGTAAAAGCTCAGAGTACTAGCTTGAATGATTTACCGAGATATTTGAGAGCTACAGTTTCTGAAAGTCAAAAAAAAAAAAAATGGACAGACGCAGCATTGTTTCACGTCGAACATGGACGCTCCATTTTGAGTTGATTCTATTTTCAGCAAAAAGAAAATAAAGAAACTTATGAGAATTCGTATTATACAGGGTGTCCCATTTTAATCATTCTATACCATCGTCAGAGGATATCGCGAATGTTTAAATAAATATTTCGCATAATATAGTAACAGCGTTAAACATTTTTATATTTTTAATTCCGCCTAACTGTTTTTCGTTTTACAGAGACTCACGCGTGGCATTCACATCCCTCGGAAGTCTGTTTTTCAATTTTTAATGAATATATTACTTTCCCTCTTTTTTCTTTAGTGGATTAGATGCAAATATGTCAAAGGAGTACAAAGTGGTTGTTAACTTGAGATTTGCCTCGTTAGCAAAGAGCATGTAGATCCGTTTAGATTCAAAGTTGCTTTGTCGAAGGTATAACACAAAAACGATTGTTCTATCCAGTTTATTTTGAAAGAGCGTATCGTCGTTTTCATTATTAACCGACTTCAAAAAAGGAGGAGGTTACTTAATTCGAGCCGGAGGTATATTTATTTTATGTATGTTCAGCCATAACTTCCGCATAGGTGCTCCGATTTCGATGATTCTTTTTTTTATTTGACAGAGTATGAAGAGTCGGTGGTACCATGTTAACTTTTTTTTTATTATTATCTAGAATTTATTATTATATAAAATTCCAATTTTAATGTACGTTCGCGCATAACTTTGTAACGATTTGGATCGATTTGGATGATTCGTTGTTATATAGAAGAATATGTACCCCAATTGGTACCACGATGAATGGTTTTTTAACCGACTTCAAAAAGAGGGGGTTATAGATGTAACTTGATGATCTCCAAAAAACAGTTTAACCGGTTTTCGAATTTTCACAAAAAAATATATTTAGACTAGAAAATAAAAGTATATCGGGTTTTTCGATTGCGTTGACCACGATTTCTCAAAAACCACTGCACCAATCTTTCTGAAACATTGTAGGTTCCTTCTAGACATTCGTATCTAGTCTATAATCGAAGCATTTGTTTTTCCAATGCATAGTGTTAATTTTATGGATGAAAAATGACTGTTTTTTTCTACGAAAATCGATCTTTCACTTTAACATCCGCCATTTTGTCCCAGATTAATATTTTATAAAACTGAACGAGTAAAGACTAGATAAACTATTGTACTAGCTAAATCTTCTTCGTTTTTTTATTTCAAATAAACCCAGTTCCGAATAATGTTGGTCACCTCGAAACGTATTTCTAAAAACAGCTTTCGGGAAGTCAGTTGTAATTTTGCAATAACTAAATATTTTTATACCAAAACATAATATAATAACCTGTTAAAGTGTCCCTCATCTGAATAAAAAAACCTTTGCATAAGAATATGCACGTACTTTCTGGAATAAATTCCCAAGGAATCCTTCTTTTTCTACCCCCTGACTGCGAGTAACCCCTTAAAAAAAAAGAAGCATTTGAAACAACGTTTCGTGTAACTTCGTTCAGCGCATTGGCTAAATAATTTCATTAAAGCTGACAGAGGAAAACACCGATATGTGATTCAAAACCACGTGTCACGAGTACCGTAAATATTCAGGGATATTTTCGAAAATTGCACTACGTTTGGTGGAATTAATGTTATAGCCATTTGAATAAATTCAAAATGTGGTTCATGAAACTGGTAGGCGCAGAAATGTTTAATCACGTGTTCAATTATTTAATTTAATGGAACGACGTTGATTGAAAAAAAGCTAACGGGTAATCAGCGTTGAATAGGGTTCCACGATTTCTTCACTGGATAACTCATTGTTCAGAATCTAGAATGTCTGCAGAGGGCGCGCGCATTTTCTTCCTCGTCGTAGAACACTATCAAGATCGATAAATTTAACATTTAACAAGCGTCTAAATTACGCTATTGTAGAAGAAAACAATACGCTTTCGGCAGATAGGTAAATCAACGTCGACGGAACGACGGATACGTGTTCCTGAAATGCAACTCGATAGTCAACTGTGCAACAAGGAAAAATATCGGATGTACCTAATGTACAAAGATGAAAATTATTTTCGCTAGAATCATTTGACTGTAAAAAGTATTAAAACACTATTTCACTACTTTTTCTCCATTGTGTATTTTATTGTCACATTAACTGCGTTTAAGTGGGTATTTTGCACGAAAAAATCAGGATTTCAACTTTAAACAACCGCCATTTTGTTTTAGATTAATATTTCGGAAATTCCCTCCGTTAATCGGAAGATATATTAATATATTAACAAATTTTTTTTTAAAAAGTGCTTCTTGGATGTCGGTTGTTATTTTATTATAAACTTAAATATTTTTCTACGAAAAAATTACCAAATGTTCTTTAAATGTTGCTCTTTTAAGTGCAAAAAGTTTTGTAAAAATATATGCTTCCGCTTCTTCAAAAAAAAATCACAAATATTCGCCTCTTTTCCGCCGCCTGAGTAGGTACAACCCCTTATTAACCCCTACACCAGATTCCATTAAAATCGACGTGTGGCAGTTACGCGATGTTCCTTGTAAGTCCAGGATGTTACAAAATATGCAGTATGCTGAAAGAGTCTCAGATTTTCTCTTCATTTGCTGTGCTTAATGGGTGGGAGCTGATGATTGTAAAATCGGGGTAGGTTCAACATAACCTAGCAGCACACATTGCGTTGTACATTATGTACACGGACTTTATTGTATTGACACGTTGCGCAGTATATACGCAAGCATACATAATTATTTCGTTGAATCGGTATTCCGTTTATCGCAGAAATCCAACTGGCTAATTTGGCGAAATGAAAGCAATTAATATATTTATGCGATAACAGTGGCCGAGCATTTCGCCACTGTAATTTTATTATTTCGATTACAACGGTAAGTCATTCAATATAAGAGGATCAACCGTTGCATTTGCCCTCGAACACGTTTCATGTATCTATAAACGCTTCATCAGCTGATTTTTGACGTTTCAGTAGAATGGACGTTTGCGCATAAGTAATGCTATAGTGTGCTAACGAAAGTTTCTTTGAAAACTATTTGCACCATTATTTCAGCATTCTTGCATGCGATATTTACATACTTCTGATCTGATAATGAAAATTGCTTGCTACTTCTCTGTAACTGATGCTTCATTTACACATTATAAATTATTACCTTGGTAACTATAATGGTTTATAGTTCTGTGCTTGTTAAAAATTTGAACAGTATAAAGTAATTTGATTGAGTATAAATGAAATGTAATTAAACGAAACGCTTATAAGCTGTCAGTGAAATTCAAATTTTATTGTTATAAACATTGTTGTCTGTTCTAAACTTCATTACAAGACATACTGCTCAACACTGTTTTATGTTTACACATATAAGTAACGATGGAACAATCCAATGCATCTGAATCCGAACGACAAGCCCACACTTTTTAGCAGAGATAGGCAACATTTTTATTTAAATAAAATTTCGAATAATGAATTAAAAATAAAAAAAACCGTCATCTATCGAATAAAGATAACTCGGATTAACGAACGAATGACGATTTTTTCAAACTTTTATTCTTTATTTGAAATTTTATTTAAATAAAAATATTGCCCATCTCTGCTTTTTAGGCAAACTTTATAAAATCATAATTCCAAAATTCAGAACGTTTACGGCAATTTTTAGTGGTTTATACCATTTGAATATAGTTATGGATTTATGAACAATTTTGTGTTCCAATAGGTTGTGTATATAATATTTTTAGTCGGAGTAGCTTTTTACCAGCGATGATTGGTATAATATTATAGAAAGAATAGTTAAAACTATTCTTTCTATAATATTTAAGAATAGTTAAGGAATAGTTAAAACAATTCTTTCTATAATATTTAAGAATAGTTAAAGAATAGTTAAAACAATTCTTTCTATAATATTTAAGAATAGTTAAAGAATAGTTAAAACTATTCTTTCTATAATATTTAAGAATAGTTAAAGAATAGTTAAAACTATTCTTTCTATAATATTTAAGAATAGTTAAAGAATAGTTCAAACTATTCTTTCTATAATATTTAAGAATAGTTAAAGAATAGTTAAAACTATTCTTTCTATAATATTTAAGAATAGTTAAAGAATAGTTAAAACTATTCTTTCTATAATATTTAAGAATAGTTAAAACTATTCTTTCTATAATATTTAAGAATAGTTAAAACTATTCTTTCTATAATATTTAAGAATAGTTAAAACTATTCTTTCTATAATATTCAAGAATAGTTAAAACTATTCTTTCTATAATATTTCAGAATAGTTAAAAAATAGGTAAAACTATTCTTTTTCTAATATTTAAGAATAGTTAAAGAATAGTTAAAACTATTCTTTCTATAATATTTAAGAATAGTTAGAACTATTCTTTCTATAATATTTAAGAATAGTTAAAACTATTCTTTCTATAATATTTAAGAATAGTTAAAGAATAGTTAAAACTATTCTTTCTATAATATTTAAGAACAGTTAAAGAATAGTTAAAACTATTCTGTCTATAATATTTAAGAACAGTTAAAGAATAGTTAAAACTATTTTTTCTATAATATTTAAGAATAGTTAAAACTATTCTTTCTATAATATTTAAGAATAGTTAAAGAATAGGTAAAACTATTCTTTCTATAATATTATACCAATCATCGCTAGTAAAAACTACACCGACTAAAAATATTATAAACACAACCTATTGGAACACAAAATCGTTCATAAATCCATAACCCTATTCAAATGGTATAAACCACTAAAAATTGCCTGGATATTTCTATTTTTCTTTCTAACAACCCCTATTATAATCACGTGTTTGCAGGTACAACAAAATTAATATCAAAACTGTACATTATTGAGATAGAGTATGTTCCGCTTGATGCAGACTTCGATAAAAACTGACTAATCCCGCAGAGAGGTTAATACTAAACCCCGTGCCATAGCATTTCGAAGCTCAATCGACCACCGTAGCAGACAAAAGCCAATCCTCAGAACTTATTAAAGCTACCGGTGCCGTTCCATCGTTTCGTGCGTGAATGCTGCGCGCAGATAGAAATTCGCACATCCACCCGACCCCTAGTCTCATCCCACGCTAACGCTTCATCCCCCGCGCAACACCGAACACTCAACATGTGCGAGAACGCACACAAGCGAACTTTCCACATGGTCGAAGATATTCCCCATTCAGCCAGTTGAATGGTCAAGTAGTATACTACTTGGATTTCCATCGGTAGAGTGGGTTATACGACGCCAACTGTGGGCTTTAAACTGTCTGCGAACTTCCCTATCCTCCCTCTCTCTGTTCTCTCTATTCTCTTTGCTAGCTCTCCCCGCTCCTCCCTCCGTTTTAGCCTTTCGCCCTGTTTCTTTGTTTTCAGACCATCTCCCCTCCCCCTTTCCCAATCGACTGTTTGTACTTCTTCGTTTTAATCGTATCCTTTTAGAAACGATGTACGTACCTATTCGATGCTCTTCCTGGCTGCGCATCTGTTGTCCCTTTCCTTCTACATCTGGCTGTTACATTTCTGCTGTTTATTTACAGCAGCTTTGTGTTTGTCAGATTTCATGGGCTCTTATGCAGAGTGTCTTTTGGCGGGGGTCGAAGAATGGTTGTTGGGTAGGATGCGAGGTGAGAAAAAGAAGATAGCGGTTTCGTACTGGGCCCGCTAGTGGAATCATCGGTGAGGATTACCCAGCAGGCCCCATAGACTTACCGTCAAGGACCCAGTTCCTCATCACTTAAGAGTAACTACCGCGGGTTTTTAAACGTGTAAAGGGAAAGCTTGAACAAATTTAAAAGATTTTTTGTTATTTCGGTAAATCTATGTTTTATCTTTAATTGGGTACTTAAAAAAGTGCACACATAATAATAATTATTTTATAATTTAACTTTGGAAATGAAAAATGCGAAGGGAGCAGTTTCTGATCACCTTCACGCGTTTTATTATGAGCTATCAAATTTTGCGTATAAATTTCAAAATACTTCATAATTATTTAGTAATTTGTTAGAATAAATTTGTATCATAATAAGCTTATTATTTGCTTTATTTTCCTAAACTGATCAGGAATTGGGTTCTGATCAGGAACTGGGTCCTTGACGGTGTATAGACCGAGGGTAAGTTGAGGGGGCTAGGAAGGTTCGCGGTAAGGGGATGATACAGGCAAATCGGTAGCTCCGTTCCTCCTCGGTGCTATTCGGAAATACAATGAGGTTATATATCTATGAGAGTTACTTATAGTCTGATTTAGAAGGCGCCTTGGGACCGGGGCCAGAACTTGCGGTGTTGCCGCTACTCGAGGCTCGTGATTGGTGCTTCCCTTACGCAGCTCCCTATACCTTGGCCACCATGACTTTCGACTACTTAGCTGTGGGCCTAGAGTATTTGTTGCCTTTGTCGGGTATGGCTATCCTCTTCGAGAGGGCGAGGCCAACGTCGTTCCCATAAAGATTGGACAGAGTGTTAAATCTTATTAGGGACTGCGGACGGCACGCGCCATGCAGAATGAATGGCGGACAAGTCGAGGAATACAGGCTCATTAGATTCTTATTCTATTTAGGGTTATTCCGCGCGAAAAAGATCGCTTTTTGCACTCGATGTCAGGGATTTTGTTCAACCTGAAATATTAGAAGGGGTTTCAGTCTTTTTCCTTCGTTTAATGCAACCTCACGGTGGAGGAGGTCCCCTACAGGTTGCCTAAAGCGAACGCGGCAAAGGTGGTTGAAAAACTGTCTCAGGGATTAACGGGGTTGCGTCGCGCGTACCTCGCGGATACGTCGGTTTATGGCTATATTGCCTCACGAGTCAGCCACCGATGTTCACCTCGCATACAATACCAACATCGGCAATTTCGGTGTTTTATGGATAGAGCTTTGTTATTCCAAAGCGGCGAGGGTTTTCGTAACGTTTGCTTTTAGAAGTTTCGACTCCAACTCTTTCCTTTAAACGTGGCTTAAAAGTATTACTCTATTTAGGATGACGCCATTAAAATTAACGTCGCAAACAAAGTGAGAAATGGAGGATATCTTACTATATCTGACATTGCATTTCATTCGTGTCACAATTAATAATCACTGTTCTGTTATGACTTTGTAATATTATGCGTCACAGTTCTGCAAGTCTCCCTTGAGCAAGTAGAAAGTGCCTGCCACGGGCATACCCATGCTATGGTGTTCTTTAAGTCCGTTGCTATTCACGCGGAATGTTAATCTGTTTGTTTCTGCTGCCAGATAGATTTATGAAAAGCTTCACTTTCCCTTGAAAAGCTGAAACCGAAAGACAGAACTCGATGAAAAGGACCGGTATAACAGGCAGTCCATCAATTGTCAACCATTGAAAAGTCGATAGTTAACGATCGCAGCGAAAAAGGGAAACTTCGTGCTAGACTGAGCCAACAGAGTGGACGTTACAGAACACAATAACATTGCCATTTATCGTCTTGTCCTATTGTTCATTTACCAATCCTTATCCTCGCAATAATAAACAACTCCCCAGTCGATAGTTTCCAGTTGACAGTAAGACGAAACTTTTGGTCAACATGCAAGAGTTTTAGTGATGCCTTTGTGATAATTAATAATATATTTGGGGCAGTGGCGGATTAGGAAAAAAGCCCAGGTGGAAAACGTTCTGAGGGGCCCATTTTTTCTGGAAAACGAGGAGGTAGTTTACTAAAAGGGGTAAGTGTATTTTTTTTTAAGACAGGGTCCTAGGATGGGTTTCTGAGCAGGGGCCCATTTTCGGGGAAATAAAAGGGTAGTTTACTGAAAACGGGTTCAGTGTAATAATACAAAAAAAAAATATATAGTTTGGATAAAATCATAATTTTTTTTTAAAGGTGGGGGCCTGGGGGGCTTTCTGGGCAGGGACATAGGTGGCAACTGCTCATCGGCCGCCCCGTTAAATCCGCCACTGATTTGGGGCTATTTTTTATTTATGGTTCAAGCTCCCAAGCTTTCTACTAGTAGGGTAAATGTGCCAATTACTGTCAGCGTCCTTATTACTGACACTTCATTTATTTTACTTAATAAATACGCAATCTATAAAGAATAGTGTAAAAAAGAATTTATCATAAAATTGGGACTGTTCTTCTTATTATTATAGTACATTTTTTATACGTCTATTCTTTATACGTTACGTTTTTTTTTAAGTGAAATAAACAAAGTGGCAGTAATAGGGACATCTACCCTAGTTATCCACTTGCATATAATTCAGGGTGTCCCATGAGAAAGTGGACAAACTTCCAATTAGCACACACATGAATACTCAGCCCAAAGTGCAAGGTGTATTTCCAATTGTTAAAAAGTTATAACGAAAACAAAATTTTAAAGGTTAATTCCCAAAAATAACGATCCCTTCATTTTCCTTATATTTTTTATTTCACCTTTTTATTTATAATTACATTTTATAGGTGTTACTAAAAAAACTGGTGGTGTTCCATTTGAAACATCGACTTTGCAATGAATGTGTCCGCTTCGTCTCTACGTTGAGAGTTAGGATCTGTCGTAGGGTTGCCACCTATGGGGGGATAAAGTGTGTTTGTCGAATCATGCAAAACAAGTAGTATTTTTAGGAAAATTTAGGGAAATAAAAAGTACAGTTTACTCATTCTTCCAAGTATATTTTTCGTTAGTTTGTGCTTCTAGTACTTATCAAGAAATTATTATTTACAATGTAAATATAAGAGTCTCGTCATTCTATATTCATATTAATATAAATAAATAGCTCACTTTTTATTAATTTAATTTGTAGCTTTATTTGTTTCTTCTCGTCATTTGATATTCATATAAGAACAACTTAGGCATTGACAGCTACCCTAAGCTGGCCATGCATAGTGTCGCGCGATGTTAATAGCTAATTAAATATCTCTTTAATTTTAACTATGAAGTGAAAATATAGTATTTCGCGACTTGCGTACTACACTTTGTTTCAACAGTATATAATACAAATTACCAAAATATAGTACAATACTATATAATATACTACCTACAGGTGGCAATCCTAGTTTGTCGCCAATTCACTATACTTATCTTGATAACAATGACTATTTTTACAAACGAGAAGTAATCAACTAAAAAAATATCTCTGCTATCTAACTAAAAATATTATATAAAAGTTAAATAAAAAGCTCTGGAAAAATGACAAAATCCATTCTTTTTAGGATCACACATGCCCACAATATTTTCTTTTTACTACAACTTTTCAACAAATGGAAACAAGCTCCTAGCGCGTGTTCTCTTTGGCTCAGAATGATCTGCCAAGTCTGACGCAGAAGAATGCGTGTTTCCTCGCGGGACACGCGGTGTGTTACTGTGGCATGATATTCTAGAAAAAGTGAGGTGCCTGGCTACGTTTTGCCAATCAAAACTACCCGCATACGTACGCAGCTATTTGCATACGGTTCTTCCCCTCTTCGCGTTTCTGAATATCAGCGTAAACCCGAATGTCTGTGCAAATGGGATCGTGATACTACAGAAAACGAAAATGCCCTTAGCGCCGGAGAATTGCGGCAGAGTTATTCTTTTGATGGGCTATGCATATACATTGCGGCGAAGACAAGCACGCGTGTTCCACAGGTGTGGACGTTGCATCGAGTATTTCCCAACTGCATATGCTACGACTCGTTTGTCTTTTAAACTTAGTTTTCACCGTCCTTTACAATTTATTCAGAGTACACGCTGTAATTCGTCCGCGGCAAATCAGTATTCCCTTTACACTCGAAAGGCTTTTGTAAATGCACTGCCACCCCGATTTATACGGATGTGGTTGCTAGGCTACGGCATTTCATGCATTTTTCATTATTATTATTGATATATTTTATTAATCCTGCGTGGTCACACTTCGGCAAAGTTCCGCGCTGATCACCCTGGGTCCGACGGACCCAGCCGATCTTTAAACAGTTACCGTACGAACTGTACCAGTCCAATCGATTCCCAAAAATTATAATACACACTTTGAACATTGTAGAGTACGGAATAGTCGCGTTTTAGCAAGAAATAAAATGACAACATATAGCAAAAAAATCGGAAAGGAAAGTTAGGAACTTACCGGTAGCAAGCTCCTAAGTTACAAAGCGGGTCTATTGGACCCAGTGTGACCACGAAGGGATTAATACATTTTATTAACGAAGTCGCATTTTAATTTACTTTGACTTAACGGAGAGGGGTACTGAAATGCTTATAACTGCAAAACTAAGCATTATCGGGCAAATGCTTGTACAAACTTTTCTTATTATCTTGACGAGTAGAACTGGCCCCGAAATATTGCCCCACATATTTACAAACACCTTGTATTATAAGATACATGTATACATAAAATGAGATATACAGATGTGAAACATATTAAAAGAATGCAGAAGAGAGAAAGGAAAAATAGTATTTTATTAACTAACATTTATTTGACACATAAATCAATAAAAAAATAAATCTTTTGATACGAGTATAGTTTTCGATACCAAGTAGGTATCGATACTAAAATTACTGTTTATAATTATTTTATACTACTTCTCTTGTAATAATTCAACACCGTCCTAAGACCCCGAAGTAACAAGCAATCACGGGAAGGGCATTAAATAATCACTAGGTTATACAACGAAGCTGAAGTAGAATAGAAATTATTTCTCATAACAAACAGTCTTCTCAATTAAGATCTGTATTTTACAAGTATCACGGAGCAAATACTTTCAGGGAATTAGTAATTACAACTTGGCGAGGGAGGTTAGTTCACAGGCTCCTCATTTTGGGGAGCTGACAGAGTAAGCTGAAGTGTAATAATTGCGGGGAGACTGAAACGAATGTACTCAACTTCCGCAATTACGCCGAACGTAAAATAATTCTAGCGAGTCAAGTAGCAGAGAGGATTCCTAGATCTATTTAAAATCCATTTGAAATCCCATCGCGGGGAAGGCCTGCTCGGGATCCATCGAATCCCTCTGCCGTGAAATCCTGACGCTTCAGACGCAGGGGTTGCTATTAATGCACGCGTGCGAAGGGAAACTGAATACATACGGTGTATTTGTATTGTTGAGAGTGAACTCATCACGAGCAGCCAAGGTTGCGCAAGGTTAAGGGGGAAGCCCTATTTAGGACGCTAGGAATAAGGTGATCCTTGGGAATTTTTTTCTAAGAAACTGCTGATCGGATCTTTTCCAAACTTTCAGGGTATTTTAGCTCACATTCAAACAATAATAATTAATTTTTTCGTTACAAAGTGAGCGGTAGAAATGGAGATATAGGAACATGTTCGTTAGGACTCGCGCGCCGGTGCAAATTTGCGATTGTAATGGTGGCCCAAATTCTTCTCAGAAATAAAAAAAACCAAGGTTTTTGTTATTTCTAGTACAAATGCTTCGATTAAAGACTGGATTTGAATGTCTAGAAGAAACCTAAAAAATTTCAGAAAGATTGGTGAAGCGGTTTTGGAGAAGTCGTGGTCACCGGTGTAAAAACAGCTTCCGGTAAAACAGTTGTAATTTTCCAATAACTCAATATTTTTTTATACCAAAACATAATATAATAACCTGTTAAAGTGTCCCTCATCTGAATACAAAAACCATTGCATAAATATATGCATGTACATTCTGAAATAAATTGCTAAAGCATTGATTCTTGTTCTACCCCCAAGGTAGCTAACCCCTTAAAAGATGGGGCATAGTGAAAATTTACTTAAACAATCTTTTAATTCTTTTAACTAGAGAAAAATTAAAACTTATTCTTTCGTGGCTTTTCTTTATTATGGGCTTTCGATACAATTGAAAAGCTATTTGTATTATTATTTGCAGGTGGCTTTATCAGTTTTGAATCGAGTTCTTCCTTTTTTTTTACAAATATAAAGCAAAACGGTAAGAAAAGAAATTCGTAGCGGTTTAATATTTATTATAATAATAATTTTCTCTTTTTGTTCATAAATTTATTCTACATGTTATTGCTTTTAAGCTTCGCTTCTTTCTTTATTTTTATTCATTGCTCCCGAGATACTTGCTTTACAGGCACACAGCGTTCTAATTGCTTGATTTCAGGTACTCCGAATTTTTTTGCACTATTCTTGGCTGCGTCAGTTCTTTGTTCCTACTTGAATTCCTGTGCAATGATTTACCGTTAACGGCTTTCTCTCCAAATAAAACTCTCCGCCGCTGGAGGAGATTGCTCTTAATCGAGTTTCTTTACTCCGTGCTTAAGAATTCGACGCAAAGTTCGATGCTGAAAGACCGTACACAAGAGGCTATCCGTCTTTCTTTAGGTACAGCCGAACGTGTTATTTAGGATTCTATGTATAACATGGCGTAAAGTTCAGAAGAAAATCATAGAAAAATCAGGAGTTTGGCTATTTTGTTATCTAACTTATAGAATTACACGAACGTTTTTAAAATGCATATGCAGATGCATCTATTGAAGAAGCTTAATTAATTATCAAACTTATGATGTATGTGCATAAAATTCATTTATGTGCCAAAAATTACTATCACACTTTTTAGGAAATTCTATAAGTATCAAGGAGTTAGCCTATGATAACTTGGGAAGCTGTGCCCTGTTACTTTGGTAAAAGTATTCTAAAATTTTACATATTTGCTGCAGACATATTTATGGAATGCACAGACCTGTACGTATAGAACTCAGTTTTAAACTATCTTTTGCAGGAATTAAATTAAAATTAAAAT
Source organism: Andrena cerasifolii (assembly GCF_050908995.1). NCBI lineage: Eukaryota > Metazoa > Arthropoda > Insecta > Hymenoptera > Andrenidae > Andrena > Andrena cerasifolii. Next base: position 6,813,718 of record NC_135121.1, on the reverse strand, counting down.
ACTTTGTAAATATATTATTTGAAAATAATTTATTTATCAAACAATATTCTGAAATTTATTTTTATAGCACTTCTGCCCAATCCCGTTCATAACAGAGGATAATCCGTATAAAATCCAAAACTGTTTTAAGTATCAAGAAAATTGTATGTTCTTGCCTATTTGATATTGAAAAAAAAATTTAGTTTCGCAGATACGCTACTATCGTGTCATCCTCGATTCACAATTTTTTGTAGGTACAAAGCCAACAGCAAAGCCGTACTTTGCCAGCGAATATTACACTACTACGACTTAATGGTTACGATACATTTTGTTTAATTTAAAAAATTCTGAATGCATCATTTAAAACTTTGCATACGTTGATATCTTGTCGCACAGGGCGGGTAGGTGGTTTGAAACTTTTGGGCGATAGTGTACAGTAGGATATATACGTTACGCCATAAGTAACGTGGCGTTTCCGAGGACCGTGCAATGAAGCAATAAAACTGGACACGATGTACACCTATCCATTTAGTATAAATGATAAATGTGAGCGATGGACGTGCATATTCAGCACGTATGAATTTAAAGACAGAAAAAATGCAAATTGTAGGAGCGAAAATCACAGGTGTATAAAAAGAAAACTGGCAAAAATAATTTATTACAGAACAGTAACCCCGGCGATAAGCCTGCAGCTGCGCGAGGCGAGGAGTTGTACAGCGAGATGAAGATAGTTCACCAATATTACTGATTAAGAAAATCCGATTGTATATTCAGCACAACTTATACAGTATAGAAAAGACTTGCAAATGTGGACAACAGCAATTGCACAAACTGTCAGTAATTAGGTCAGGGGTGCACAGGGAGCCGTTTTTAGCGCCTAGCTGCGAGCAACCCGCCTGTCCTGTTGCTAAGGTTAGAATCGGTGAGGCGAACTGCCAATCATTCAATTGAAGGTATACATACTCTTTATTTTGATTGTAAAACGATTTTTCTTACTTACTTTAAATTCATTAACAATGCCCTTATTAATCTAAGTTTTCATTTCCTTGGGCAATAAAATTGTCCTGAATCCCACAACTTTTCACGTACCCGTTATTTTGCAGATAAAATCAGAACCCACGAGTTCAAGATCCCGACTCGAAACAATGATGAAACTATCTTAACAAGAGCAATCATTGTTTGTTCCTCGAATCTGCATGGCCACGAATAAGAGAAGAGAAATGTCTGAGTGGGGAAGTTCGTCTATAAATCCAAAGTGTCTTGGATCGTAGAGGGCCGCTTGATAAAATGAAGCAGCTTCCTTGAAAGCTAAGGCTTTCCGGGGATTAATCTTAGGCGTGCCCCGCTGAAGTAATTTCCAATTCGACAGCTCGCTACGATCTCCATGTTAATTAAGCTTTATCCACCGAGTATTAGTGCCGACGCATCGCGGACGGGCGTAAAGCAGGATGCTTTCAAAGATCAGCCTTTTTGATTTGCTCGCTGCACGTACACATGTACGTGGCGTACTTTTGGGCGCATTTACGGACGTCTCGCCCCCTTTTCTTTTTCTCCTCTTCCCTCTGTGCAGCGAATCTCACAGGCACTCGATTTTTCTCTCCTCGCTTCCCTCCTCATTGAACTTTATTCTCACATTTCTCTCTGCGCGCTAGCCTCGCTCGCCTTTGGACGGTTCTTGATTTTCCCTAGCGCCCACCTCCTTTGCTCTTTCTCTTCATCTTTCCGTTTGTTTTACGCGCTCCTTTTCTTCGACCTATTTTTTCGTTGGTCTGTTTCGAGCAGTCTCGTGTTTCCATTCACTGTTCTGGAGTGTCATAGCTTGCTCTCTTTGTTTTCATAGCGTACGATAAAACGCGTGCTTTCATGGCTGCCTGCACATTCCGATATTCCCACGAATGTAGAGTTCGGAAATACGGCAAGGAGGAATAATTATACGTGCGTCGCGAAGCGTTGGGGAAACAACTTGGAGTGCCAGCTTTAAAAGTGATATTCGTTTATTTTGTTATTCTTCATATCAGCGTGGAAACGAATAATTTTCATTGTGTCCTAGGATCTTTGGTGCGACGTATTATGCATCTATTGTTTCAGTTAACGTCCCGGATTGTGATGAATATTGCTCTCACTAGGAGGACTAAAAGTTTCAAATGTACTTGAAATAGACTTTGGGGAAATAATAAACCTTGAAGTACCACTGACAGTGGGTGTAATAATTTAATATAATGTACAGAGTAGTCCGCGTCTGTTGTATATGAAGGTTCTCCTGTCGTATACGTGCTGAATAGAGCTAGTCGAATAGTTCGAATAATTTATTCGAATATTTCGACTATCCGAATAGTTCGAATAATTCATTCGAATATTTCGACTATTCGAATATTTCGGCTATCCGTATAGTTCGAATAATGTATTCGAATATTTCGACTATTCGAATAGTTCGAATAATTTATTCGAATATTTCGACTATCCGAATAGTTCGAATAATTCATTCGAATATTTCGACTATTCGAATATTTCGGCTATCCGTATAGTTCGAATAATGTATTCGAATATTTCGACTATTCGAATAGTTCGAATAATTTATTCGAATATTTCGCCTATTCGAATAGTTCGAATGATTTATTCGAATATTTCGCCTATTCGAATAATTTCGAACGTGAATAATTTATTTAAATAATGCGAATAGTACGGGGTATTCGAGTATTCGAATAATTGAAGGGTCGGATGCAATAAGGGGACTAGCTCTCGAAAATAGGAAAAATTATTGTCCAAACGCTAAGAAAGATTGGAAAATTAAATGTTGTTAAACTGAATTTTGAAAAATATAGTGTTATAAAGCTCGTCACAACACACATTTTTTTTCTATATACATATATATATATATAAAGTTTATATGAAGCATATATAAAGTTTTTGCAAAATTTCTAACGCCAATTAGTCAAAAGTGTCAATTCAGGCATTGGCTCTTCTTGAACTCACCCCCAGAATTAAGTAGTAGAACAAGCTGAAACACGCATATTTCTCGTGTCAAAAGAAGTCGGCCAATTTTTGACAATTTTGGAGCGTGGAATATTATTTTCAAAATTCGAGGTCCGATTCCCGACACGCACGGTTTACTTGCTAGGTCAGTGCTGTCCAACATAAGCTCCGAAGCTCACGGGGCTTCCCCTACTCTGTCTCCGTTATCATGATTCATGAATGTTAGTTGATACCACGTTATATGTGCCTGCTCCTTACAAACATAGCACGGCGCTTAGAAAGGGACAGATCTGCATTGAACGTCAATTCGTAACAGTACACCGAGTTCAGTCTCAAACCGAATTTCGAAGCAAGCGCCAAGCTAAACTTCGAGCCAAACTTTCGGTTGAACCTCGTATCGAATCAGCAATCTCACGTTTCAACATATGTAATGGGTGTCTCGATTGATTGTGGTTAGTTATGTAATCCAAGACGATCCAACTCGTCTTGAGCTACAGCTCCAAACTCAAAGGGATACAAAACATTTTACGAGAGCCTTCTGCTTCGCAGTCTCTTGAAAGCTTGCAATATTTTTTGTCTTTTATTAAGTCTTGAAGGTCTTGGAAGTCTTGTCTTTACATTCCTTATAAATCTTTCGTATATTTACTATTTTTATTTCTCCCCAATGTTGCCTAATTCTAAAACACAAAAACAAAGCATCGAACATCTCAAAGCTCAAAAATTTCAAGGCTTTCCAAACCTCCAAACCTATATCAATCCCAAGAGAGTTCCAAACTCTTAAAACTCAGTATTCTCGATTTGTTCAAAATATTTGCAAGTAAAGTACCTATAGGATGGTGAGAGCTGTAACACATTTCGAAATAAAAATCAGGCGTAGAGACATATTTGGTGTAATTCAGGAAAAGGTTTGAATTTTAATGTGGTATCAACCATGAGATGAGAATAAACTTGAGAAGCTTGGACATAAGGGGGAGGGGTGGGGGGGATCTTTATTAAGTTGATACGAAAAAACTGATTATTTTTAATTTTCAATTGTAAATATTTAATTAAATTGGCGTTACAGAATGGATTCAATCAAGCAACCAATCGTCGCCTGTCAACTGGACTGTTTTTGAAAATTGCTCCCCTCCCCTAAAATTCTACGGACGCCTTTCGTTCCAGTGTTATACTACCTACGGCAAAATGAATGGTGTAGCTACACAACGTGAGTAAAAATATGGTGGCTCGCTGCTTCCGTTACACCACCGTTCTCACATATTCCCCTTATCATTTAATAGTACAACGTATAAATATGGTTGCCACTATAGGTTGACTACCCCGCCATTTCGGGGGTAAAGGAGGTACCTACCCTATTTTGTTATATCGTTCAAAAAATTCTATTTCTTATTTTTTTTTGAACGTTCTTATAGTTTTTGATCCCAAAAATGGATCTGCAGAGTGTTGCAGGCAAAATCGTAAAATTGTCAGAGTTATAGAGGTGCAAAAATAAAAAAAAAGTATTGACTGAGAAAACTTTAAACGCGTGTTTCTCAAAACGACATTTCCTAAGACGGGTGCAAGTAAATTCTTAGAAACTCCAGCATATGACTGACTATGATCGGTGTCTCCGGCTTTATTATTTTTTTAAATAAACAATGTGTTCAGGCGAAAACAGTAAAAAAATTTCTGTAAAAATGAAACGTTTTTGTTTGAAGAGCCATTTTATTAATTTTTGGTTCTTTGGGACGACTGAGGCACCGATCACAGTCACACTTGTAAGGATGAAAACAAGCTTTGGTTTTTTAATTTCGGATGACGAGGACAGCCGCTGGGTCGCGCCCGACACACATTTTTTTCCAAAAACGCTCTAAAAAATTCTGAGTTTTACTTCAAACATATGTTAATATGTAGACAAAACGTCATACAGTATAAACTTATAGTTTTCGTTAAATAAATTCCTGAATATATAGCATCGGAAACGGGCAGTCAAACTAGGGTGCCCCCTAGCTGCTAAATAGTCGTAAAAAGCAAGCGGAGTAAGGAAATAACTGGAGTCGAAGGAATTAAGTGGATTGGAAACTCAGGCTGTGATATAATAGTTTATTAGACAGTTGGTTCGATCGGAGCTGTTCGAATATTTCAATACGGATTTAATTATTCCAGCAGGTTGGATGCTTTGAAGGTACTCGACGTATTCAAACGCGACGAATTTAATTCAGCTACTTGTTTCTATATCACTACACACAGTATCTACACACTGCTCTACCTAAATTCAATTGTCTCTGTATCGATTAATTAAAAAAATTCAAAAAATTCTGAAACTTTGTGAATTTGTAGGGAATTTCCTTCTGATTACAACGCAATCTTTTTTTGCAACATAATAGAATTAATCTAAAAGTGTAAGTCTTAAGTATAAGTCTAATTATACATATAACGTGCAACCTTAAATATATTGTATACTGGCCACCACTTTTCGAAGTGGTTTAAGTGACAAAGACAGTTACTTGGATAAATCAGGTTGACGATGAAGTAAACTAAGCGCTTTTCAGAAGTGAACTAATTTTAGGTACTAAACTGTGATAATCTGAATCTGAACTAACGTAGATGTTATATGATAAGTCGTGACTGAATTTTGACCAAATCTGTATTAAAGTAATTAGTGAAGGGTGGACGACCCGAGGCCGTAGTTACAGAATGAGTAGGGTAGACTTTATGCGAACTTTCATCTTGGGATCGAAATTGGGCGCGGTTATAAATATTGTATTCTCAAAGCATTTGCAGGTGAACGTTCTCATTCTGGTCACTTTAGTGCTGCAGGACCAGCAAAAAACTGTGCGTTTGATAATATCTGTGTGTTTATATGTACGGGGTGAAACACATAAAACGTGATAACTGACTATTTTCAAAAATACTGGAAATATCAAAAAATATTGTTGCACAGAATTAAAATGTTTTAGAGGGCCATCTTTTGTATTTAATTTGATTTTTTGTGCATGGAAGTGTTAAGGAGATTTTAACGCCACCGATGTTTTCTTAAATGGAACCATGCATTTTATTTCCTGCAGTATTATAGTGCAGAAAAAGATTAATTATTTAATGATGTTGTACAGTGTGTATCTCGAATAAACTGTGTGCATAGGTGCCTCAAACATTTCAACTTTGCTTAATAACGTTTCGTGATATTTCTAATATTTTTTTAAATAATCAGTTGCCACGCTTTATGTACCTTGTCTTGTATGACAGAAAAAAGTAATATAAGTGTAAATTCGTGTATAAGCTCAGAATAGCGCGTAACATAAATATCAAAATTTAATTTAATTGCTCTTACATGGCTGCATGAATTTGATACCGAGGGTCTCAAATTTATTTGTAATTTTCTTAATCAATGTGCAAGGTAGTGCGAAATAAGGTATAAATATTAAATATTGTAAATGCTATTATGTGAACTGGTAGCTTGTAATTTGTACATTGTATGTTATATAAATTACATGTATACTATATTTGCTGTATAAACCACATCTGCTTTGAAGCAATAAATAAATAAATAAACACTGTGTGTAATATTTGTGCATTTATGTGTAAACGTAGGTTTTATCTACACGCATTATTGTACTGCATGTTCAGGGAAATAAATTTTTACACGGTCCGCAATATTAAATCAATTTTATAGAAAACGAGTCAATTGTTAAATATTGATCGTACATAAAAACGTGACGGTGTGAAGAGGAGTGTTTAAAAATACCTATGTAAACCATTCTTTTTCTTCTCTGGCATATCGTTTTATCGCGGCCACTTAAAATTGCGCAGAATTATGTGGAGGACGGGTCATGTGCACCGCGGTTCTGCATTGTTTGCACATAAAGCCGGACTAAGTGGAAATATTATTTTTAATCGTCACACGTGCCGCGTGTGAAATTACTCAAGGGCAGGAGCTCCAGTGAAATTGTAGGAATAACATGAACGTACATGAAAAATTCGTGCCGCATATTTTCCGTAATTCCACGTGCTCCTCGAAACAGCGGTTTCCTCTAATTTATAAAAGAGCGCATGAGATGTGAACTGCCCAAAGGAAGTTGTTTTTTTTTATTAAGCTCGTTAAATTTGTCACAAAAAGAACTATAGGGTTGTATATAAAAACGTCGAAGGTGATCTTGAAAACTTATTTAAAAAGAGACAGAAAGAATCTCACCTCAAAGATACTTTAAAATCGTTTGATCTGTGACAAAATTACTCGGTTCACGCTGTATAACATAGGGACGCCAAGGTGATCGCTGCGCCGCGTGTACCACCTATGGTACACGACGCGATAACCACTTTGCACATGACTATAGTCCGATTATTTAAAGAAGGCACCTTGGAACCGGGGTCAGAACGATTGCGATGTTGCCGCTACTGCAGGCTCGTGATTGGTGCTTCCCCTACGCGGCTCTCTACGCCTTGGCCAATGACTTTCGATTACTTACAATTACCTGTGGGTCTACAGTAATTGTTTTCTTTGTCGGGTGTATATCGCTATCCTCTGCTAGAGGGCGAGGCAAACGTCCTTCCCATACAGATTTGACAGAGTGTCGAATCTTATTGGCGATTGCGCGCGGCACGCGCCATCCAGTTATCGAGGTTCGAGTTATCGAGATTCGAGTTATCGGGATTCGAGTTATCGGGATTCGAGTTATCGAGATTCGAGTTATCGAGATTCGAGTTATCGAGATTCGAGTTATCGAGATTCGAGTTATCGAGATTCGAGTTTTCGAGGTTCGAGTTTTCGAGGTTCGAGTTTTCGAGGTTCGAGTTTTCGAGGTTCGAGTTTTCGAGGTTCGAGTTTTCGAGGTTCGAGTTTTCGAGGTTCGAGTTTTCGAGGTTCGAGTTTTCGAGGTTCGAGTTTTCGAGGTTCGAGTTTTCGAGGTTCGAGTTTTCGAGGTTCGAGTTTTCGAGGTTCGAGTTTTCGAGGTCACATATCATATATCGATATATGATATATGATATATGATATGTGATATGTGATATGTGATATGTGATATGTGATATGTGATATGTGATATGTGATATGTGATATGTGATATGTGATATGTGATATGTGATATGTGATATGTGATATGTGATATGTGATATGTGATATGTGATATGTGATATGTGATATGTGATATGTGATATGTGATATGTGATATGTGATATGTGATATGTGATATGTGATATGTGATATGTGATATGTGATATGTGATATGTGATATGTGATATGTGATATGTGATATGTGATATGTGATATGTGATATACATATAGAAGATGGAAGATAGATAATTATGCATCAACCGATGATATTATGAAATATTTTATCATCACGTTTCTGCTTCTACTTAAAATATCAAACCGGCTGAAGGGAAAGTTCAGCGTGGGCCACGGGTGGTACACGTGACACGGAGAGTCTTAAACTTATATCGAAATTAGTAATGAATCTTTGATACCTTTTAAAATTCGATTTAAAGACAATTGTTCTATAAATGGAAATATTTAACAGCAAATTCTGAATGTGAATGGTAGTTCCTTTTGCTGCAAGGGAATGTTTACGCGGATGTTCGGACTGATCGTAGCACGTATCCTAACAATGTGTACAATTATATCTGAAATTCCAATGGAACACGACGCTGTTGCAGTAGCCCCTTACAAACTTGTATCAATGTCCATGACCGTCGTTTCGTGTATTTGCTTGTAACTACTGGCAGGAAGTTAGCCATAGAAGGAATAGTTCGCTATTGCGCTTGGGGTTTCGCGAACTGCGGCTACCTACAGTAGGTACCTACTAGAAATATTTGATCATGCACTGAAATTTACGTAGCGGGCACAATTTTCATAGCAATATGATTGATAAAACGACTCGTAGCCAACTTATTTTAGCCAAGACAGTGAGCCATCAATTTTTGCAATAATATTTCCCTAGTGGGGGAGATTTGGGACCAATGTAGCAACTATTATAAAACAAACGCCAATATTGCCAATCGACCAACAATCGTACTATCCTATTGAAATATTATAACCAATAGTAAGTTTGTACTATTTCCATCAATTATGTATCTTTTTGTTCCAGTTTCCGAAAATCCTTTCAACTTTTTCTGTTATTTATCTATGTATTAACTTTACTACGCGGCTTCACCAGGAATTTAGATTCTGATTTTATAAAAAATATTTGTGAAAATAGTCGCATTCATCTGAATTAGCCAGGCATAATGAGCTGAGGCACATTTCGTGATCCAAGAGATCTAAAGTTTTTAAGGGACAGACAAGCACAGAAACATGTAACTTTATGCTTTATATATTAAGATTTAGGTTTATGTCTATCTATAGAATAAATAAAAATATTATTTAAAAGCAGCTGTTCTATTAATTGTTTTTTTTTTTTACAAATTAGATACGGTGGTGTCGCAATTGTGCCTAAGGGTAGGGATAAAAGTAGCAAATGACTCATTTTAAAGAAAGGCTTATTTAAAAAAAAACTGCTGTAATATATTCCAAGCTTTTCGGTTTGATTATGTTCATCAATAATCAAAGTTTACCCTCGTGCAGGAATATTTAAAAAATTTTACAACATTTAAAAGTTACAGACTCAAAAAGGCAAATTGCTACGTTCGTCCCTGGTCTCCCCTATTTAATTATAAGAGGGGTATACGTAATAACGTGACTATTCAAGTGATGCAGTAAATATTTCCAGCACTGAAAATTGAAATGTTGTACAGATTGGAAGTATCAAGTTAATTTCATTCAATCGCATATACAGCATAAAACCATCAAAGCAAGCCGTGAAGAAACTGTAGAGTACGTGATGGAGCAAATCTGAGGTTACCCTTGCATTTAGAAGTCGACATTCTCGTAAAACCACCGTTCACGTTTAAAAAAAAGTTTTTATAACCCTCAATTTTGTAGCCTTCTGTAAATAAAGGTCGCTCGAGGTTTCAACATTAAATAACATTATATTAATTCCTGTACACGTTCCAAATGAATGTTCATCTGCAATCATGTAATTAGCCAAAAATATCCCTTTCATTAAATATCCTTTTAGCATATCGGTGATGGATTACGGTGCTCGATATCTGACGAGCCTACGGAAGGCACGGGGCAGAACAAATTCCAGCTGCAATTGAAACCTCCACAGTCGAAGCGTTAGTCAAAAGAATTATAGAATCGCTTAGCCCGCTGTCGCATAATTCGCCTCTGAAAACTTCATTCCGGATTTACCATGCAATAAGTCGACAAGGGTAATAGTGATCAGCGTTTGATGGAAGGGAAAAAATTCCTGTCCCCGTAATCTTTGTCTCACCTCTCGCCTTTTCCATCTCGTCATACCGCCCCCTTTCCACGCTCGGCTCCCTCGCCCCGCTTTTCCGACCCACTACTGATATATCGGTAGGCAATACCACTCCTCTGTCTAACGGAACGTAAAGCGGATTCCGCTGCTAAGCAGATGGAAATTCAGGCGATGCGAGCTCGGTAATGCACCTCTCTGCATCGTATATCGGCAAAAGCGAGAGAGGACGCGCGAGACGGGGGACGGGGGTGAAATCGGAAGTGTGGAGAAAGGTAGATGGAACAGCCGGGGAACCGTAGGGGTAGCATAAATGGAAGAATTTGAGGTTAGACAGAGGAGAGGTAACAAGGGAAAGAAAAGTAAAACATACGGCACAGAAATGAATGAAATTCTACGGTGCTGTACATATAGTAGGGCGGAGCGATACTATATTGGGAAATATTATGAGAGCGCCATCTACTAAAGTAAGCTCTGCAATCGGGTCAATCGCGTTACAGGACTGGTGTCGCGCAAGTATTGAAATATTGCAATAATGTTTTTGTCATTAAATAGTCTGTTAAATTTTGCAAAATCGATCAGCAAACAGACGACATTCCCAATACTGCCAATAACGGGTGACAACTAACCCGACTGCTTTAATTTTCGACACCAGATGGCGTAGCGGAAATAAGAAGATGACAATAGGCGAAAATTTAAAATTGAATTTTCAGTTGGCCTGGGTGCGGGATAGTTGTATTTTGATTAACCAAACACAACTGTAAATTTTTTTTCGAAAAATATTCATGTCTGCAGGTTCCTTTTTCTCCTAAAAAGTGAAAATTTGTGAATTTTTCCCGCACCTAGGCCAACTGAAAATTGAAATTGAAATTTTAACAATGTAAAAAATAAGATTCACATTGTGAATTTTTACATTTTTAAGAGAAAAAGGAAGCTGCAAACATGAACGTTTTTCCAATTTTTCTTTACAGTTGTGTTTGGTCAATCAAAAGACAGCTATTCCGCACCTAGGCCAACTGAAAATTGAAATTTAAATTTTAAAAATGTAAAAAATAAGATTCACATTGTGAATTTTTACATATTTAAGAGAAAAAGGAACCTGCAGACATGAATATTTTTCCAAAAAATTTTTACAGTTGTGTTTGGTCAATCAAAAGACAACTATCCCACACCTAGGCCAACTGAAAATTCAATTTTAAATTTTACAAATGTAAAAAATAAGATTCACATTGTGAATTTTTACAATTTTAAGAGAAGAAGGAAGCTGCAAACATGAATGCTTTTCCAATATTTTTTACAGATGTGTTTGGTCAATCAAAAGACAACTATCCCGCATCCAGGCCAACTGAAAATTCAAATTTAAAGTTTCGCCTATATAGTATCGCTCCGCCCTATTGATTAAGAATGTAGTATTAAATATTGTGCGACTGCAAGATAAGCCGAAGTTATAGACTAATTTCTTTGATGCGAGGCTTCATTTTTATGCAAATGGAGCCTTAGAAACCAAAGTTTTTTTTTCGTAATTTAACTAGTTCTTCGTTAAAACGTCAATAGCAAAGTGATAAGCAACCCGGTCCCGTTTATCGCGCATTGTTTTGATTACAACACTAATTCTCGAGAAATTCCCTAGCGGTGTACTGTACCAACAGCTATTCCAACGGGGAATTTCTATACTACTATTTATGACCCCAGCAATTATTTCGAGGACGGTTCCACAAAATTGTGTATACAAATCAATTGTTTCGTAATTTATGCTTTTGGACGGAACTATGGACACGTGGACTGTACATTAGAGAGACATAGTTCTGTAATTATGTGCTCGTCGCCCGCTGTAATGAACAGCCACGCGACGTCTATATTGTCGACAAATGCATCATAAGCATAATAATAAAGAGAGAAGTCAGAATCGCCGGCACATCGAAGTTTAAATGCGCCACAAAATTGGCGCGGAACTTAAATTAAAAAATGCGCCATTGTATAAAAGGAAACAATGAACAGTAGAAAATTTTTGCGTGTCTTCATGCAAAGCAATTAAAATTTTTCTCACAAATTACTAACTCTTATTTGCATTCGGCCAGAAAGCATTTATTATTACTGCAGTTACATAAAACGAATTTCGTTTTCATAAAGCACCTAAGAAACTACTATTTTGATTCAAATGAGTAATTAATTTAAACGATTATACCAGTTAAGAATTTTATAATAAACAAAATATTCAATGTTTCAAATGTTTGGGAAATCAGATCACAGATAGAGAATATTTCAATAGGTACATAAAGGTATGGTGTTAATAATGTAATAATTATTATTTACAATTATCAGTTATATGCAATGTGATTACAATTTAATTACAATATATTTTCTGCAAAAGGGCTCGAGTCTTTTTTTAAACCGTTCGTCTAATACTCGAAGCACTCCAAGATTAAGTTTCATGCAGAACTTCATCGTTTTATTTACAAGAAAATACTAGTAATAATAATAGAGTCCTTAATTCTGCTGCAAGCAAGAAAAATGGGATATTTGATTCAAATCTTATTAAACAATAAAACCTGTGAAAGTATTCTAAAGGAGAAATGGTTGCCCAATTCGCCAGCAGAACATTGTACAATTGAAACGTGTAACATATGAGGCAGTGAGAGCAACAACGGACTAACTAAAATTGAAAAAAAAAATTCCTATTTTATATGATTAGTAGAGCCTATTGGAATACATTATTACTACTAATACAATTTCGAGAAAAAAATGTGGGTTAGTCCGTTGTTGCTCTCACTGCCTCATATGTACGACTTTAAGATCTGCAACATCTTTGTATTTTTCTTTATATTCCTAATTTATTATAAACTTTTTTAACGGAAATTTTATTCGAGTACAGACACTATGTCGACTATACGTTCTTGTAACTGTATAAGTAACTATTCAGTTCGGACATATATATTATATTCCCTCGTTGAAACATCAATTTTTCCATCTCGACTTCGTGTACAGAGGGACATGCTTTCATTAAGGCGTAGCGTCTACTCTTTCATGTCTGTTGCGGTTCCGCAACAAGAATTTTAATTTGTTTTAATTCCACTTTAATTTCGCGTTTATTAAAATCTAGACAAATACGCGGATATCAAAGAAAAATTGTGAGTCACGAGGTACTGTGCAAAAATCATATACACAAGTCTAATTTTAGCTGTTCCGTTATGCAGGTTTTATTTGTCAAATTATTAATTATATAAAAATATGCTGCAACCTGCGATAAGACATCATATCTTGAATGGCCCGCATGTCCTTATCCTTTACGCTTTCGGGTTTGTCTATTCCCCATTTTTCCGGTTGCCATTTAATTGTTGCATAATTGTCGCTTATAGTGGCAGAACACTTCATTCAGGAAATTTTTAATTTTTGAGCTATGGAAAGCTGTTTCCACTGAGAAATTTTTTTTGCGCACGTGCATACGTTCGAATTAAACAGAAATTTTTTAAACTTCATTTTCTGCGCTTCCTCTTTACAACAAAGTATCATAATTGATGAAAACAAAATTTGAATCCTCGATTAAAAAACTAGAAACTTCAATCGTTAATATGTTTTCTTTTTTTAATTTTTCTTGCGACCATTTTTCGCAGAGGTACAGCCATTGTAATTATACGAGAAATAAGAAAATCCTTGGTTTTTTTTTATTTCAGGAACGAATTGGGGCTTCCAACATAATCGCAAATTTGCAACTCCGGTGCGCGAGTCCCTACGAACTTGTTCATATATCTCCATTTCTACCGCTCACTTTGTAACGAAAAAATTAATTATTATTGTTTGAATGTGAGCTAAAATACCCTGAAAGTTTGGAAAAGATCCGATCAACAGTTTCCTAGAAAAAAATTCCTAAGTATCACCTTATCCCTAGCGTCCTAAATACAGTGATTCATCAATTTTGTTCAGGAGTGTAGTACCTAAGTTCTACTATCACATCTACCTGTACCAACCGTTATGGCAATCCTGAAGCCCCCGTAGTCGATGTGGTATGAGATGTTTATTGCGCTTTTCGCATTCAGCACCCAAAAATATGTACATTAAACACAGCCGAAATATTGAAAAGAGTTCTCCCCTCGCAGGACTGTGATAATTAATTCTTCTCCGTGAAACGTACACTCCTCAGCCAGCGACGCTGTCTCAATTAGAGGCGTGCAGAAATCTTAGTTATTCCGACAAGATCTTCCTCGTACCTCGCCGTAGGATCTGCAAGGAGCCTAAAAGGAAGCCTCGCAGCCTCTATAAGTTCCGAGACCGAACACGTATAATTACCGGCTCGTCTTACTTGCCACGCAAGTCAGCTGTACGAACTTGCTCAAGGAGGAAACGAGCGCGAAAGAAAAAACAGAAAAGCATCCAAGGGAAGAACGGGTTATTAAAACGTTTTGAAAGTCTCCCCGGCTCCCGACCGGGCCCGGTGAAAACAATAGCCATGGTAGCTGCCGATTGTCACCCGGCTTTGCGAGCCACGTCCCTGCCACGGATCTCGTTCGCTGGAATTCTGAATCACCGTGCTGTCACGGATCCTGAATGGCAGCCATAGAGGCGACGACTCGATGCTACAGGAAGCTCATTAGGCATCGCCCCGGGCATTTTCTGGCCCTTGCCTCCTAGACTTCGTCAATTTTTACCTCCCCCGCTTCTCAGAGCGTCCACGTGTATATACGTATGTAAATACCGAGTGTCAGTACCAACGTTGTTCATGGAACCGTTCACCGGGCAGATAATAATGTATTATTCGCTAGCCGAGAAAGGTTTGTTAATAATAATAATGGCAAGTGACAGGTGTCAAATATGCTTGTCGTTATATGTAGTTTAGAAAGCTGTAAGATGCCCACGGTCACCTCATCCAATGGGCTAAATGGGCTATAGCCCAGGAGCGCCAGGGATTCAAGGGCGCTTAAGAATCGAGTATATTGAAATGCTTTTTTCATTTCAATTTTTTATGAGAGGAAAGACACAACAACCGTTAGATCTATACGATGTACAGCCTCGCACCGATTGGAAAGAAACTGCTGTCTGTACGATATATAGAGTTGGTATTTACGTGTGGTGTTGGGGCGCCAAATTACTTTAGCCCAGGGCGCTGAAATTTGTTAAAACGGCCCTGAAGATGCCTGGGAAGAGTCGTAGCATGGGAGCGCAACTTTAGGGAGGTATTAGGCACGGAGAGGTAACTCTCTTTGTTCGGTCTGACCTTGTTATTTTTGTTGGGCTGATTCTTGTTATGAACGATGTTTCTGTTATTTATTACATCGCTAAGCATTTAATACCTACCTAACTACTTACTTAGGTATCGATTGGAATCGTAGTGAAGGTCGGGTAGTCACTTTGAGTACTTTTTGTTAGGATGCTACGATAACTTAGAGAAGAATTATTCAAGGGTAGGGAGGTTTTTAACTCGGGAACAAGATCAGATAGAGCAAACGTTTGTGTGAGCATTTACCATTGTTTGGTTTGGCTCATTCATCATTATGCCCATATGTTATGGAACACACGGTATAAAACTCAGAGCTCAAGATTACGATATATAGGCTGAACTTGCCTAATTAGTACCTGCGCGCCGTTAACAAGCCGGGTCACCATGCTGTCAATCCACAAAAAAATACAAAGCAGTTAAGTTTTTCGGATGCTTAAAATATTTTCAGTAATTACATATTAGGTTTCACCCTGATAGCCAATTCTGGGGAGCAGAATCTGACAACAGAACCGTAGTCCTCTATGACCGCAGATGGCTGCGTTCTGAGGTGCAGAGCCTGATGTCAGATCGGCAGCAGATCCGCAGCAGATTCTGCCGTCTGCTACGGTCCTGACCTCAGACTCTGCGCTCTCATGCCAGAGCCAGACCCGGCTACCAATCTGATGTCAGACTGGAGACAGATGGTTATCAGGTCACCTATTCAAAATACATATGAAATATTTTTCCTATCATCACGACTGAAGGAGATGTAGCCTGTTTCATGTGGGGCACTCTGTATATTTCCAAGACCCTTTTTGTAACTACTGCTGTTATTAATCTCAAGAAATACTGTAGATCAGGCCTGCACAGCTAGGCTGTGGCGGGCAAGAGCGCTCTCGATTGCTCGGGAGCAAAGCGAAGAGCGACGCCGTGAGCAGTTCCCCCACCCTGTGGCCTCTAGCTGCCGTAGTATGCGTGTAAACTGTAAAGGTGGGTTGCTGACGTTCAGCGGCACTCTCGGCCAGCAGAACGCATTGAATCGAAATTGGGTGAAATGCAACGAGTCATTGAGTCGTCGACAGCTAACTTTCTTTTTGAAAAGTATTGTAATTTTTAGGTATCTTACCGTTACAAAAAAAAAACAGCAGCATTTTGTCGCATTTATATACATATAATATGGGTTAGGGATTACAATACCGAACGTGACTTTTCACGTTTTTCGTGAACTAGAAATCTAGAAACTCATCGTTTCTAAATTAGCCTGTTATAAAAAGAAAAACGTTTGACTTATTGCTGAAATTCCCAGTATGATATATGTTTATTATATATAATTGTTACCTCTATGTACTCCTTTCTTTAAAAAAATATTGTCAAATAATAATTCTATTCTTGGTGTATGTCAATATTTTTTAAACCTGTATCAGTGGCTCTGTAAATATGTTGAGAAAGTTAAAAAACGTTCAGGAAATAGCAAAACAAATTTCTGCACACGTCCAATGTTTAATGGGCCTCAGACTCCTCACTCACTGATAGGCCGGTATTCATAGTCGCTACTTATTCTTAAGCAAATGCTTAAGCATGCGGCATCCTCTACTAACCTAGAAACTAGCAAAGAATGTAGAATACTTAAGCATTAGCTTAAGAATAAGTAGCGACTATGAATACCGGCCTTAGAGAAGGAAAAAGGCACAGCAATGGGTGCTGCCATCTAGTGGCACTGCTGCGTGACTGCGTAAATGCGTGTGCGGTGCATGGTTTTTCGGCTAGTACAAGGCTGCTCTGTATGGTATAGTTTATGTTCTTTACAAGACTGAAAGTTACGTCTATGATACCTTGGCTCTTCATTATTTCAACTGTCTGTATTATTTCTACTATTTGTATTACCTTCTTCAAATATACATTTAACCTCAACGCTCACGAACACTCCCCACCACGGCACTGCTGCTCACAAAGGCATGGTTTAGCGCCTACGACGCTCTTCCCCCAAGTCCGCTCTCGAAAATTTTTGCCCGGCGTGCATTCAGCCGTTCAGGACTGCTATACAGGGTGTCCCACTAAGGAGTGGACAGCGCGATATCTCTTAAAGTATTGTCGATAAAAATATAAAAAAAATAGGGAATTGCATGGTTCGAGGGGGCCCATTTATTAGCGCGAACGAATTTTGTTTTCGATTATTATTTTAAAAGATACGATGGTCAAGTTCGGTTTTTCAAATGGAACTATTTTTTTTGAAGACCCGAGTTGATAGTGCGTTCCAAGACAAATTCAATAAGCTTTAATGTATACACTTTATTTCCACTGGTTTTTAAGATATTGCGCTTGCAAATTTACTGATTTTCACTGCAAGAAACCCCTCTGGAATGGCAAAAACCGGGGGCGGTCTTACTGGCGCCACGGGTGGCACTGCCTGTTGAAATGGATACTTACCTGCCAAAGGTCTACGCCAGAAATGGCAGGCCCAAAGGCTGGACAATTCTTTTCCGTCAGAAATGCTACTTAGGTAGGTACATCTGCGGTGTCGAGAAGCGCATCGTTACTTTTATTTCGCACTTGCTTCTACGCTCGGATGGCCGGTTCTTTTGGGAGGGATGCAAGTTGGATTGGTTCTGATACAATCTGCTCCCTATGGTTGAAATTTAGTCTAGCAACTTTCACTCCTCCTAACCTAACCAATCCAACTTGCATCCCTCCCAAAAGAACCGGCCATCCGAGCGTAGAAGCAAGTGCGAAATAAAAGTAACGATACCTACCTAAGTAGCATTTCTGACGGAAAAGAATTGTCCAGCCTTTGGGCCTGCCATTTCTGGCGTAGACCTTTGGCAGGTAAGTATCCATTTCAACAGGCAGTGCCACCCGTGGCGTCAGTAAGACCGCCCCCGGTTTTTGCCATTCCAGAGGGGTTTCTTGCAGTGAAAATCAGTAAATTTGCAAGCGCAATATCTTAAAAACCAGTGGAAATAAAGTGTATACATTAAAGCTTATTGAATTTGTCTTGGAACGCACTATCAACTCAGGTCTTCAAAAAAAAATAGTTCCATTTGAAAAACCGAACTTGACCATCGTATCTTTTAAAATAATAATCGAAAACAAAATTCGTTCGCGCTAATAAATGAGCCCCCTCGAATCATGCAATTCCCTATTTTTTTTTATATTTTTATCGACAATACTTTAAGAGATATCGCGCTGTCCACTCCTTAGTGGGACACCCTGTAGATCATTGGTAACATTACCATAGCATTTGACAGAACAAATAAATTCAATTTTTTATAAAATTGTACAGGACATACGAGTCTCAAATCACACCGTGATTGAACATTAAAATAATAAACTCTCGTAGTGAACGTGTTAACAGCTATAATTATTATAAACTAGATCAATGGCATTGGAGAAATGTTGTGAAAATATTATTCTGTAAGATACGTAGGTATTTAAATAAACTCCTATAGCCATGTATCTTTCAGACTGCATACAGCAATGTATTTCACTACAGCAATTTATTTTGTCTCGATGAATAATGTTAAAGCATATGTTCACACTGCGTAGCCATATAAAAGTATTATACTATCTTGAGAAAGAAATTTGAGTGATAGAACGTCAACCTGATTAGGTACATATGCAGAGCGCAACTTTTTATTTCATAATTAATCGGGGTACACAAAATCTCCCTGTGAATGCTGGGATGGAAGCAAAGGGAGCAGGGGTTAGTACTCGGTGCACATCGCTCTAGAAGTGAATATTCAAGTTGCATAAAATTAGGGGAGCATTCTTATTGCGGCAGCGAGCGAACATCGCCGAGTTCAAATGCAAATGCCAGATAGGCACCTCAATCTGTCCGTTTCGTCCGCGTGTCGTGAGCTGGAAGTTTGATAAGCGAGACGACGTTGATTGGGGACCAGCTGGGGACCAAACGACACGTTCCGCGTCGATTCCGGGAGAGTCCCGCAGCTGCGTGAATGAAATGTAACTCGAAATTAGGGCAAAGCGACAGGATGTTTGAAATCATTGGTTTCGTAACACCGGCCACGTTACGGTATCCGTGCGCGTCCTCGTGTTGTCAGCTTTAACAATTTCAGAACCAAAATTTAATAAGAATGCGTCGCGTTGGGTTTTAGTAAAATTCAGTTCGGTAGCTCAACGACTTAAAATTATAGCCACGTTCAATTTTTAAAGACTGCACTCGCCGTGCTATATGTCAATGTTTAGATTGATAAACTGATGGCGATTGAGTGTTCTGTAAGTGAAGATTAGAATAATGAATCTTGATTATCTACTAATACTGATATATTACCAGAGGATAACATGTTAAAAATAATATATATATCTACTAATTCTAATATATTACTATATATATATTTCACTTAAAAATATTCTTAAGTGAAACGAGAATTAAGAATATTTTTAAGAATAATTTTAAGAATATTTTATTTTTTCTTTATTATCATTATTATTAATTAATTATTATTAATTAAAAAATTTGTTTCTGATGAAAATTTGCTGAGTAATTGATTACTTCATTAATAATAAATCAACCAATTCAAAAACTATTTAAGAAAGATATTTCAAGATTGTTAACTATTAGTAATTTGTAATTAAATAAATGCTCTAAATGTTCGTATTTCTGCTTATGAAAAATAGCGATGTATGTATTGCCTCAAGCTCGTGCAACACTCGCGTAAATGTTTAAGTAGTTTAGAATTATTTTGTTGCAACTATAGTACAAACGTAACGCATATAACAGTAAGAAAAATACGAAATGATCAGAAATGGGGATATGAGCAGAAATTGGGACATTCACCTTATCACGTTTCGGTTTTCGCTGCGAAAACTAGCACGTTAGAGCGGTTTGCAACGAAAAGTAGCATGTTCGGGTTTACCCCGCGTTCGCAAGTTCCCCCACTCTCCCTTACTTAAATTATGTAGATTAAATTTTTCATATGTGTTGTCTTTTGGAGATTAGATGGAATCATTATTTATTAAACACTATTTTCAACAATTGAATTCTTTTAAACCGACCACGCGCTGAAACCTGATAGTTTCTGCAGTCTGCAATATAATCCAAAACCTGCTATTCTTCGTGGTTAAACCGGATAATATGTTAGTTTTCGCCGTAAATTCCCAAATGTGCTTCTTTTCGTAAGAAAATTGAAACGTGCTACTTTTCTTAAGAAAATTGAAACGTGCTACTTTTCGTAAGAAAATTGAAACGTGCTACTTTTCGTAAGAAAATTGAAACGTGCTACTTTTCGTAAGAAAATTGAAACGTGCTACTTTTCATAAGAAAATTGAAACATGCTACTTTTCGTACGAAAATTGAAACGTGCTACTTTTCGTAAGAAAATTGAAACGTGCTATTTTTCGTAAGAAAATTGAAACGCGCTACTTTTCGCAACGCACGTCGAAATATTGAACGACTTCAAAAATATTTTTCCCTCGGTTTTTCTTGCCCAAGGGTAACTTTTCCGCATTAGGATGTTTCAAGTATCGAAAGCTCGGGGTTTTCGTCCCACCCTACTGCACATGCCTTTATTCAACAGCCATACCACAAAAAGCTATTTGATAAAGTTATAAAATAATTTTCAATGCTACTGTAACGTATCCGCACAATGTACGACTTTAGAACCGTCCCGGCAGTGCTCGCAAATAAAAAGGAAGAATGGTGGGAAATAATGAAGCGTTTCTTAAAATTCAATAAAACGAAGGAGATTTTGGGGGACGTAATTCCTTCTATTCAATCGCAACGGAAGCCCGGCTCCTCGGAGGGCCGTGAATTCTGAAACGAATGATGAATCACGCCTGAGGAAGAGGATTTCGACAATGACTGAAAAAACGGATGAATAAGAATGCACTCGAGTCGAGTGGCCAGCTGGTCGGCAAGGGGGAAAGAAATCCTGCTAACGAACATCCTGCCATGAGATTTCGCGATAGTAATTCCTGACTGAGAACTCCGCCGCTCCGGAAAACTCGTTCTCAGGATGGCGACGGAGGGAGAGAACCGCACCTCCTTCGAAACGTCTCCCTCGATCACTATGGATTTCCATTCCATTTTTAGTCTAGCTTCGCGAAAGCTCCGCACCTCGGCGCTACTTTATTACATCAGAAGGATACAGTAATTGGAGACTTTGCTGTAAGGAGGCAGCTCCAAATGTATTTAACTTTTGAAAACTAACGAAAACAGCGTTTAACGAAGTATTTTTTAGACACAATTTCATAGTATTTTAGTCACTTAAAATCTACATATTAACACAGCATTTAGCACTGTTACTCAGCAAAAATATGTTTCTTCTATGGTAGGGGGAATTTTCCAAATTTGGAGCTGCCCTCTTTTTGCACCCAAATTATATAAAGATTCACTTGCCTCGGGTAAATAAGTACATTAAACACCATTATTATGTTATACAATTATGTGTTATAGTAGATGGAAATTTTGGCAATTTTTGAAAAATTATAGTGAATATAATTATAGTTTACTAACTCGTGAAAGAGTCTTATTTTTACTTAATTATAGTTTACTATAATATTTCAAAAATTGCCTATTGCCTATATATGAATTGCAGAGTTGAAGGATATATTATGATTTCCCAAATCTGTGACAATTGTTCTAGTGAATTTTAAATGAAAGGAATGTTTTCTGAATTTACCATGGAGAATTTATTAGCTGCGATCTAGTTAATGCTTCTGAGCGAAAATGATTAATTTTTTTATTCGCTTATTTATGGCGTCTATATACAAGCCGGAATAGTAATGACTGGTTGTGTAATTTCCATAAATTTAACCCGTCATTGCGACACTAAATCGAAATGGATACGCATACGAGTAATGCTTCATTTACGTTAACGTATCGTCGTCGACACACAATGCCTATTTACATGAAATACTTTACACAGAAGAATTCTCATATTTGTAAACAATAACGTGACAATGAAGAAGCTTACTTTTGCAGTATCACTCCAAAAATTTAATGAATCTTCAACAAAGGTATTTACTTGGGAAAAGGAAAAATGAATTTTGAAATATCGTAATATGAATTAATTATTATGTAGCTATTATATTTTATATGAAAAGCAATGCAACTTGCTTCGTCTGTTTATTACACTGCTATTTTACAAGAGAAATATTGAACAGTAATAATTTGAAAACTTGTGTATTTGTTACTTTTAGTACCCACTAATATGATTTGTTTCATTACATGCAGTTTCTTGACTTTTCTAAAATAATTGGTTGATATGCTACTTGAACAGTGGAGTTTCTTTTAGCTTAAATATCCTCGTATCCATTCTATATTTTCCGTATTTTTTAGTCTCATTCCAGCGAAAAAATTTTCATGGCTCCTGAAAGGTTAATAATTCCTTCGACTATGATTCCATCAATGTTTTTTATTTAACTGTATCGAGTGCACACATAAATTTTTCAATTATTTCTCTGTACAAAATTTAAACTATAGCACTATTTACAAATAAATAAAAATGAGAACGGGAATAAAGTCACATTGTTCAAGTAGCTCACGAAATCTACCCTCTAAAGTTTTTTTTTAATATCATACCGCCTGGATTGTGCTTGTAATTTATCAAAAAGGAAACCTTCCAACTTTCCATGCAGCTATAACATAGTAACACTATAAGTTCCACGTAAGTTAGCCGGCCAACCTTTTTAAACACCTTGGGCCATCCACCTAATTGATTACAAGTTAACAGGAAAATTGATACTTGTTAAAATTAATATTTTGTTAAATGTAAATTAGATGCACAAATTTTCCAAATTTGAATATAATCACAGAATTCTATCCGAAGAAAATAAAGGTTTTATTGAAAAGAAAAATGTAGCTGTAATACAAAACTGTGCGGGGCTCATCTGTTGAAACAGTGAAGCGAAGAATTTCGTCTTCCGGTAAGTTAACCAGCGAGCAAAAAGCGATAGACATGACTGCAAGAAACGTACCCATGAATCTTTCACCGTCTGGTTCTTGCCTCGTTTCGCGTTTAATACGAAGAACATCAGAAAACAGGTTATAAATTTGTTTTCCTTAGATACAGTAGAATGTTTTCTTCTTTTGGCCCACCCCTGTATATAACCGTAACTTTGTCATTGTTTCTTTGCTGTTGCTCAAAGTTTTTTAAATACTTTTTCAAAAGAATCAGATTGACGTGCACGGTTTAATTGATATTAGTAAATAGGGTGAGAATGTTGAAAGAAATGATTAACCCAGCTAATCGAGTAAAAGCTTTATCCAACAATAAGACAATTTAATTAGAGTGATCAGGTTTTGTGGGCGTCTAAAGAAGTTCTTTTGACCTGCTTCCTTTTGTTACTAGCGAAATGTATTGGAGATTCTGCAACCAGAGTCTCGATAAACCGAGTTTCGTTTAATTTAACCCTCGGCCAACGGTACCGGGGCACTTTGGACTAAAGTGTAACGCTACCTTCGTAACGAAAACTTCAGAAATTGGAACAATTACTTCTCTACTGTTCTAAGGAAAAGATAGGTACGCGTTTTAATCGCTTAAAATGCGTGTAGCAGGATAGTCAAAACGGGTCGAAACTAGAGCTGTAAATATTCCTATATTCGAACTATTCGAATATTCGAATATTATTCGAATAATTAGGAGTATTTGAATATTCGAATATTCGAATATTATTCGAATAATTAGGAGTATTTGAATATTCGAATATTTAGGAGTATTTGAATATTTGAATAATGAGGAGTATTTGAATATTCGAATATTATTCGAATAGTTAGGAGTATTCGAATATTATTCGAATAGTTAGGAGTATTCGAATATTTTAATATTATTCGAATAGTTAGGAGTATTTGAATATTCGAATATTATTCGAATAATTAGGAGTATTTGAATATTCGAATAATTAGCAGTATTTGAATATTCGAATAATTAGGAGTATTTGAATATTCGAATATTCGAACACTATTCGAATAATTAGGAGTGATCGAATTTCGGATTGTACGGAATAGGAATCTGAACATGAAATATTTTTTCACCTTTACAATTATTTGTTTTTCAATTTGAAAATAAATTTAACGTTAACTTTGTTCTTTTCGTAGATTCATTCTTGTTTTTCGAAGAGTTTCCAAGCGCGTCGAGTTCTCAGTAAGTATTTAAACAGTTTACTAGCAGAAATAAAAATATAAGTGTCTAAAATTTTTCAACCCTCCACAAATTTACACCTGTGTGGACTAAAAAAAGGAACTTCACTCTCAGAGGTGTTTCCTTATCAGTACCTTCCATATATACCATAATCAACAAATCAACCTTCATTTCTGTATTAGGCCTAGTACCTAATTAATAGTACAGATATTAAAATATAGCACATAACTTGAAGAATATAGTTGCCAACAGGAATGATCATTTGAATGTTGAAGTCTATACTTATAATCCTATTCTTTGAAACTATGCACTGCCATGTGGAGACAATGAACCTTACGGTTAGGATCACACTTACGGTGCAATTGAATTTGCTACCTGAAGGAGTTATAGTAGTTAGTTAGAGCTCTTACTGCGAACACATTATGATTGAATTGTGTGAGACTTAAATCGCTGCTTAAGGAGCCCGCTTTAGCTCATAACCAGGAGCACTAGTTTGCATCTGGTAGGACTTTAGTCGCTGCCTAGGGAGCTGGATAAAGTTTATTACCCGAAGCTCTCCTTAGAATCTGCTAGATTCGAATCCCTGCTTGTGGAGCTGCTTTCAGCTCTATCTCGGTGCGTAACTTTGAATCTACCTAGCTTGCGACCTTCTCATACACCGCAATTTCAAATAGCGCCGGCTTTCGCGTGCGCACGTGTTTCTTCTGGCATGTATATAGGCGCCATATTAGTCGCATGTCGCGCAATTTATTTTGCGCATAATAATTAGACATAACCGTTTCAATATTTAAATGGAGCATGTATTATATTCAGTTAATTTCTAAAAGAGTAGGTACAACTTAAAGAGTCCCGCGACTTTTAATAAATAAAATTGCCCTGTTTTAAATTTTTAAATTATTTTAAAAAACTTTTTACCCCAAACTTAATATTCGAGAAAATCAACCCTCTGCCAATAGAATAAAACTATTCTTACTATATGCCGGTTGCCACAAAACTATTGAAGGTAACGTTTTTCTGAACTTCTAAATATGGCAGAAATATTTCAGGTGCTGAAGTTTGGTGAAGCCCCTTGTATACTCATACATAAAATAAAAAGTGCAATGAGAATTTAGTGGCAGCATAACTGTAATACATACATGTGTGTAGTACTTGAAGACAGACACTTTTACTATTTTTTAATTATTTCAACAATTAGTTATATAAATGGATCCTGTTCTCACGTAGGTATAGATTCATTTGAAGGATACGGAAAAGAGGAACGTTTGAACTTGCTTTTCTCACAAAATTTCAAGTGCTGCACCCTATCTCGGTATGTAACGTGTTATTATACATACCGTGGACTAACTGTATGATAGATTTCAACCAAATGGGGGACCTGAAACTTATGCAATTCTCTTCTCAGTGCAGCAGTTAATCAGAAGTTTCCGTTGTTCGAGTCCAAGGTCATTCGAAGGTCGTGATGCGTATATCATTGAACTCCTTTTAACAGGGGCTACGATATCATGAATTAAAAAATATATGCTGACGATTGGAAAAACATTGACGATCTTCAAATGAACTTGAAGATGATACCAGAGGAGAAATTTATTTTTCCCCAGCATATGTGCCCCCTCGAACAGTGTATCTTGTTTCTGTAATATTTTCTTCTATCTCCAACCCTAACGTAAATATTCAGTTCTACATAAAGGCATATTTTAAGTAAAAATTATCATTTTTGTTTATGACATTTCTTCTATAATACCCTTCGACTTAGACCCGGCGCGATTCTAATGGTACAATTTTCGATTAAGGGAACCAGGAAAGATTTCCTTAATATAGTTGCAAAATTTTGCACAATAAACGTGTTCAAACCACTTGGGAATCATAGAAGCAAAACTGCGTGGTTTCCATGGGAAGAGAATTTTTAAAACCAATGCAAATATATATATTGAGGGCCACGGAAGTGTATTTGATCTATCACGGCCAACGGTACAGTGTACAGTGCGTGTGAACGGACACCTGCGAGTAATTCTCGTGTGTGGATCCTTTTCAACTGAATCCACACAATATGTAGCATTTTTCTAAAGGCTTAAGTAATTGAGCTCTCGTTATTCAAATACTGTTTACTTTTTAACAGTGTCTTAAATTTGAGGATATATTGAAATACTGAAGGGTAGGTAGTTCGGTATATTGACAATTGATAGGAATTTTTTAAATAAATTAACACAATACCATGTGTACTAAATTGATAAGGATTGAGCATTTCCACTACGTATCTGTGGCGAGCGAAACGCGCTGTAGCAGTGTTGAATTATTTAACCTTTTGTTTTTGTAATTTTCAATATCTACGAATTGTACTGGTAGCAACGGCGAGCGACTAACGAAATAAACGCGTATGTAGTATTTTATCTAAGAGAACAGTGTTATTATTAATTTCCTACAGCACCCCTACAGTATCTATATCTATACCATTATATAAAAATGTTCGTGCCATGTATGCATGTACAGTGGCTCGCATTAATATTCGGACACTTTTTAAAATCGCATAACTTTTTTAGAATTGGTCCAAACAACTTGAGTTTTTCTGAGAAGCTAGAAGGATTAGTTTGCTAACTGACGCGTTTCGTCGTTTTGAAAAAAAATGTATTTGGTTGGAATAGCGAAAAGAATAGTAAAGGTCGATTTTTAAACTTTTCTTTGTGAGCCTGTAATGAAAATTCAAAAAATCCGATTTTGATGCAATTTTAGGTACAAAATGTAACTTACTTCAATCTACAAACGGGTTTTTTGAATTTTCATTACAGGCTCACAAAAAAAAGTTAAAAAAACAACCTTTACAATTTTTTTTTCTATTCCGACCAAATGCATTTCTTTTCAAAACGGCGAAACACGTCACTTAGCAAACTAATCCTTCTAGCTTCTCAAAAAAACTCAAGTCGATTGGACCAATTCTAAAAAAGTTATGCGATTTTAAAAATTGTCCGAATATTAATGCGAGCCACTGTATGTTTGAAAGCGCAAAACTCAAAAACTACTGAACCGATTTCGACGAACCATATACCAAAGGGATCTTTGTTTTAATGGGACTGCTATAGGCTATAGAATAGTTCAAAAATCCATATGCAAAGCGCGCTACATATACTTTTAAAATTAATAGTAAATATTTAGATTAGGGGTGGATTCTCCGATTTCAATGACCTGCTCATATTATCAAGGTCATCATTCTGAACAACATTCCCCTCTAAACTTTTCGGCGCTCGGCTTTGGTTTACGAGATATTCACAAAAAACTTTACTTAACACTAAAACTGCCGCGGTATTGGTATTGGTTGGGGCTAGGTAAGTACGGGGGGCGCGTAAAGCAAGGAGTCAATTCACTTTCCCGTCACCCACAGTTAACACTAGAATTACCGAGTTTAACACATACTCACATCGGTTCGCTACCATGCTCCACGCCCCCCACCCCCGCCCTAATCTAGCCCAAACCAATTCTAATACCGTCGGTTATGAAACTGATTTCAATATATTATGCCAAAAGTTTTTTTTATTAATATCTCTGAAACTAAGGCAAAACGCCAAAAAGTTTAGGGAGAAATGTTGACAACATATGTGAAGGTGGTTGAAATCGGAGAATCCTCCCCTAATCTAAATTTTCATTTACCAATTCATTTAATAATTCATTTACCAAATTAAATGTTAAATTAAATGAGAACGGAAAGTGTAATTTATACCGCAGCGAAGCACGGGTATTTTGCTAGTTGCTAGATAAAAGTACAATTGGAGTGGAGGCCACTATCAGACACACGTGCATATGCAAGGTTGCCGAATGAGCTGTTGGTTATTAGTTCTGCGTTCTTTTTAGTTCTGCTTGGCATCAAGCTTTCGCGACGATAGAGTAGGTTACTTGAATGATCATTTCGCGGATAAATCGTTAACTAAGGAACATGAAAAGGGAGCATAGGGGCAAGGTGAATTACGATTCCATTTACGTTCTCATATTTATCACGTGTTTTTATAACTTTCCCGTGGCATGTCGGATAAACGACTACGCTCTCCTAATTCCCCGCGATGTATAAACGCACCTATTCTGCAGCAATTTTACATTTCAGACGAGTTGCAACATTGTTCACCTCCTACCATTACTTCACTTTTAATATAAAATGTGAACGGCACTGTGCAAAATACACGTGACTTCATCAATTCTATTCGAGAGGCGTCAGGGGATGTAGAAAATGCTACCGCATACATTGGAAACATTAAACGTTTCAATTTATTGAGAGTAGGACTTTATCCTAAAGTAACTGGTTACCAATAGGTTTCTCAGTAAAATTTCGAGGACATATATCGCAGTAAAAATAGTCGCGAGCAAAAGTAGGTAATTCCATCTAAAATTACCAAAGTAGGATGAAGTATTAATTGTTGCCACGAAACAGGTGGTACTTCAGAAGCTACAAAATAACGGGAGTGCTACAAAATTAGGAAGGATATCACCATTGGGAGTACGTATGATAGTACCTACTTTAGGTGCTTTGCTGTTCCTTCGTTCGCATTTCCAAAAAATCTTCATAATGGTTTTCTGATATTTCAACTCATTGAGACTTTATTATTCTGCATTGTTCTACTGTTTTTATTTTTAAAAATGATTTTAGCTGATGTTCAGGACTAACGATAGAAAGTATGTTTGTTTACTTAAAATAAAGATTCAGAATTTTAACACATAATAAATCATTTTAATTGCTGAAATGCTCTATTACCCAATCCCTGGTTTAGTCCCGGAATTCCGAGATAGACTTTGCAAAATCCCGCAATCCCGGGATAGTAAATAATGACCTAGATTGTATTCCCTAATTCCTACAGTATTGTTACTTGTGCTATTCTTTCTGAAATATAGAAAAATCGTCATGAGGAAAGTGAGTCTTCCTATTAATTCGGATAGTGGTAGTTCTACTGTACGATATGTACATGTATAATAAAAGATCCTGCTTTACTAGAATTTAGAGCCTCTATCTAAAGCATAACCGAAGTTACTAGTGCATCTACCTAATATTATAAACACAGAATTGTGCAATAGGCTAAAGTCCTTTACACGGCCTTCGCAGTTCAACAAACATGCCTGTATCGACGCACCTGAGATGCTTCGTGATCATGTGCTAGCATTTGGGTGGAGGAGATTATCTGTGTCACTGGGATATCGTATTTCCTCAGGTCAGGTTTAAAGACTCGACCGTTGGCTCTGCAGATATTAGTACTATACACTATTGCTCACAAATCTTTGTGATATGCATTATATACAACAACAAGTTATTTGTTAAACTGATCCCAAATATGAAGAATATGAACAGAGGTATTTGTGTTCTAAGTGCTTCGATAAAATTTCGTTTTTATTAGGACGGGAATTAAAAGCTGAAGTCAATTAATATGCAATTTGTAAAAGAAACATGCAATTTTTTTATGGGATCTTATTTCAATGTTATAATATTGTCGTGTTCCCGGGAGAATGCAAGTACAAACAGTTGTATAAAAATGTCCTTCATTACAAGTCACTTCGAACTAGTTGCCGGTGCGATGTACGAGCGAGATCTAAAGTAGGGATGCGCGGGTAATCGAATGTGTCGGGTACCCGAGCGGTCGGGTCGGGTCGGGTAAAGTCGGGCGGGCTCGGGCGGGGGCCCGCGGCAGACGGGCCCACGAGTAGTCCGACTGTGTCGGGTAGCTCGATTATTTCGGGTAATGCATGCTACTCGACAAGCATGTACAACATCTTCACCTATATGAAACTTCAGAATACGATAATTTTCACGTGAACAAATAATGCTTCTAACGGATTTATTCAAAATTTTGGGAACTGTTACGCGAGAATCCTCCTTAAAAATTTAACTTATGCACCTTATACAAAATTAATATACAAGTTGTATCAAATGAAGTTCATTTGGAATAAACCCGTTAGAAGCATTATTTTTCACGTGAAAATTATCTTATTCTGAATTTTCATATAGGTACAGATTTTGTACATGCTTGTCGAGTACTCGGTTGCTTAAAAAAGCTGAATACGTATATCAACTTATCAAACACCGCATCCGAGCCCGCCCGACTTTACCCGACCCGATCCGAGCCCGAAAAGTCGGGTACCCGCACACCTCTAATCTAAAGGTCTAAACACATATTAGTTCCGTATCAGTACCGCTCCGGCGTGCCAGTGGTAAGAAGAAAAGAGGCGTAGAGGGTCTCTTCTTCTTACCACAGCCACGATGGAACGGTACTGACACGAAACTGATATGTGTGCGCAGACTTTAAAGCTAAAGACGTACGGAGGAAAAGAACGTGGACCCAACGGAGAATCCTATTGGTAGCTTCTATTGGAAGGGGGCCTTAGGACCCACGGCCTAATCCACTTATTTACGGTTAAGTCACGTTCGCTCGGAAGGGTATTAAAGGGTGACGATGACCACATGTGTAAAGAAAAGGAAAGTCGCGAAGTATCTAACAATATTTACGATTAAATAGTGTACGTTCTAATAAATTATAAATGTGTAGTTAATCGATCAGTAACGTTAAATGTTACTCATATTTGAAATCAATAAAAATATTAGTTTGTAAAAAAAGAATAAGTAATCCTGAAACACATTCGCCACCAACTCTGGCATTGTTCCTATCCATCTCTGTCAAAGGAGAGAATGTTTATTCATCAAGCTCTTGTAAATAAATAAGCACTTTTGACGACCTCCGCCTAGAATGCCAGAAGAAGTCAACTAACAATTCAGGGAATATTTCTCTTGATTGATACCCCACATTTAACACGCACTGCTTTATCCTAGCATCATTTTCTTCCTCAGACAGAGTATCCTTGCCAATGCTCGGAGGTGAATACAACATTCATACAGCTATACAAATGTAGGGTCTTACGTGTATATTTCAGGGTATCTCGTAACCGCAACAGTCCAAAGCCATTATCGTTACGCCTACACGCGCAAGTTTTGCAGTTACGACCTGCCAGATAGACACTTGCAGATTCTCTCCATTATTTTTCACGTGCACCCACTATGCGTCTACATTTGAACGAAGTGAAATGTGCGCAGAAACAGATGGGAAGGAAGCGTGTCCGTGCCTTCGAATACACATTACCTGCTAGAGCCTAGGAACACCTGAACCTACATTCAGACGATCTTTTCAATTTGGATTGTTAAAGCGAAGTTAATCGAACCACAAAGGTATTTGAGACGTTGGTCAGTTCTTTGAGTAACGAGTGCTTGACTCTTCGGTTTTTTGCAAGGAAAAACTTTTATGGGATTCGAGCTGTGGCCAGTAAAATTAATATATGTGTTGTGTCGTTGTCATAGAATTAAAATGAAAATCACGTAAAGTAGTTTCTTAAATTAATTTATGCCTATTGATCAAAATAGGAGAATGAATCGAATGATATTTTTGAGGAAAAAGTTGTACAGTACGATGAGCCAAAGGCAACGATAAAATAAAGTTCTCGACAGGTTCATGTTTTTTTCAGATATTTCAAGGTTTTTGGTGTTTAATTTAATGGAACTGTACTTCTAAAAAAATTAAGGGATCACCTTTACGAACCTGAAAATGGGGGTAACTTCGGTAAAATAGATTTAAATAAATTTAAACATAGTGCACAGAATGCTAAGAGCGAACGATCAAAATAGCTGGTAATCCGTTAACGCGACAAACTAAAATAAATAGTATAGTATACACTTTAATTCAACCCCTCATTTTTCACTTCTATTCTATTTTCTATGTGTTTCTATTTTCATTTTCGTTCTCATTTTCATTTTCTTTTTCATTCTAATTTTCATTCTTATTTTCATTTTCATTCTCATTTTCATTCTCATCTTCATTTCCATTTTCATTGTACATTTTTCATTTCTCATTACTCATTCTTTACCTCTATTTTTCATTTTTCTCTCTATTGTTAAGTATAATTTGATATAGTATGCATATATGTAGATTTATTTTTATTCAACACGCAAAATGCTATGTATCCTTGCTATATAATGGGTTCTAACCCGTTTATGATTAATAAATAAATAAATAGTGGCCATAGGTAAAATACTATTGCAGCGGGTTCAACTGGTACTCAAACGAATCGGCAGCCCCTACGCTTTAAAATGGGCTTAAGATCGCAATGTTGCGGTCATCCCTTGTCGAAATACAGCGAGTTAAAGAAAAATGGAATTTGTGCAATTTTTAAATATATTTTCGAAAGTACATGGTACACCGGACTGTTACCCATATCGAAAAAGTAAAAAATGCTTCTTAAAGAGGAGAAACTGATCCTTCTATAGCTTTTTAGTTGAACGTTGTATGATGATTCCTTCGCTTTCTAGAATCAATTACAGTCAGAAAGACGACTTTTGCTTCAATGTTGAATAACTCCTGCCAAAAAAATTGCACAACAATCACAGAACACAGACTTTACACAGAAAAGTAGTCGCTTTCGACTGCTTTAAACATACCCTGTGTAAAGAATTTCGTTCGCCCTATGTGACCTTACAAAGTTGAACAAAATTTTTTTAAATTGTCAAGGGGCTATTTATATCGCTACAACTTCGTCGTGAAGCAATACAGCTAAAATCTTAGAAAAACACCTGAAAGTAGAGATTCCCAACTTTCAAACGAAATTTTAAACATATTGATAGGACCATTTTTACCGTAGTTAGGACCATTTGAACTTGACCCCATTTTTAGGATTCGTAGAGATGATCCCTCAATTTTTTTGAGGAGTGTATGTTATTGTTAGTATTAAATTCTTGCAGCTGATTCATGCTGTATTATATATTGACCTTCAAACAACATCTATAAATATTGTAGAAATGTTCGTGAAGAAAAAGGCCAACCATATGAAGTCGACTACGGATGAGCCTGGGTCTTAAATATAGATGTAGGGTAGATGTACCATTTGTGGCCACTTTAAGGTACTGTACCATTTGTGGCCACTTCTTAAAGAATATAATATTTTTTCGTGTAAGCAATAAATATAACCTTATACATCTGGCGGTATACTAAACGAAAATATTTATAATGTGAAATTCTCCACATAATAATGATCTGCAAGCAGTTTAAAAATAAGATAATTATGCACATGGCCAAAAACAGTAAAACTACCCTACCTAATATGTAAATAATAATTTCATGTATTTGTTATTGAATTTTCCAATATGTAATACTTAAAGAACCAGATACATCCCCCAACTGATTTTATTAGACATTATTAAATAAACGACTCGCAGTTTACCAACTACAAAATTCTAATAATTGTCTTCAAGAAGACTTCATAAGATCCAGGATTTTTGGACCTACATACACTTCACGAAGAACCATTTTCATGGTTGGTCAGGTATGCAGCATAGGATCACATAAAAGGATCCCAATTAAGGAAAAGCTCGCTTGGTAATCCTCTAATCTCTAATCTGTTACAGCCGTCCATGTACGCGTTCGTTCGTTGGTTTTGAAGATGAGGTTCTGGTACTTCAGTTGCTATTGAGCAGGAGAAGCAACATTCTAGAAACCCCGATTAAAGTTTTAGGCTTCTGTGGGCCTTGCACCAATATGTAATGTTTCAGAAGTGTACGATACAGGTGAAGTATTGTGTAGGAGAAGTATTGTATTTCATCATTTACAAAACACCTGTATGAACAAGGATAATGTACAATACGTGATTCTGTAGCAAATCCCTTTCTCATTTTACTATTCTTAATTCTCTAATGAAGTAACAAAGGATTTTAGTATTAATCTGCTAGTTGTGCAATGTTCTACTCTACTATGCAATGTACATACATACACTTATTTTAAGTCCTTTATTAAACTTCCTAATTATTACTTACAATTAATCACTTCTTCCTTAAAGGGGTTATTAAATATAATATGACGATTTCTATACTTTTATAGACAATCTCTGGAGTAGATTATTAGTGTTGTAGGTGTAGCTGATGTGTGTGTGTGATAAATGATTTTTCCTAACTCAAAATCATTTATCATTTTGTTCGAACCTGTTAAGAAAACTAGAAAAATTATTTCGAAATGACTTATTTGCTCTTGGCACAAAATAAGCTTACTCTTTCAAAGTTACTTTAGTAGTTCATTATTTCTACAGTACTGCCATAATGTAACCACATTATTTCAAACAATTTTTACCCAAGTCTGGTACTTACTAATGCCATAATTTTTAATAAAATATAGTATATACCTAACTATGACTGTTTATATTTCGCTATTAGGTCCAAACAACGTCACACGATTCCCAATTTATTGATAACAATGGAGCCATCCAAGGAAAGTGAAATTTGGAATGCCTTTGGTAAGGATGCATTCATGAACTCGTGTTGGGATGCCTCCACTTCTTAGACACGCTTAGTGGGACGCGTTGATAAACTTTGGCCTCCCGGGAGTACTTCGTGCATGCCATTTTAAAGAAGCTACATGCCTTTGAAGTTTAACAGAGAGACAGAGAGCTAGGGTAGAATAGTGGGACGAACGAAAGCTCGGATTCCATCACCGCAGGATGAACAGAGCCCTGGTACTAATCTCAGCTCCCAGCGTAGGGGAAGGCGAAACTGAACGCCTCGATGCTTTCGATGGCCTCGTTAGACGGTGGATTGACTTCCTCGAACTAGCTGTCGAACTTTCTACGAGATACAGACTTTTGAGCTAATTCCCTGATCCTATGGTTACTACTTCCGGGGGAATGAAGTATCTTACATTTCTTCAGCGGCTGCCGATTAAAGTTGGGGACTTTGAATACTGCAGTTGTTCTGTATCGTTAGTAGCCAGCCGAAGATAATGATACGTTGATTCGGGAACTCAAACACTGAACTTCATCTTTTCTGTAAATCTTTTACTTTCAGATAAGGAAGAGATCTCGGGTACTCGAAACTTATTATTTTTCAAAACTGCTCTCGATTTTAGACTGGTCTAGTAGAAGTAGCAAGCAATTCTTCATTAGCAGAGATTTAACCCTTCGTTGACACGCCTCTTTTTTCGATCGACTTTGACACACCTGGGTGGCTCACACCCAGAACAATTTTTGAACGACTGCCATTCTCATCTGAAGGATCTGATCGTTATGAAAAAAATCATGGGTCAATTTCAAGGTCTGAAGAATGTATTTTAATAGTTTTTTTTAATTGAAATTTCATCATAGTTTTTGTAAAAAAGTTTTTGTTTTTTCGTCAGTTATATATATATTGTTTTTAACTCTTTTCAAAATTCTGTTAACGGAAGTTTGTAGCGCTTATTGCACCATTAAACTTTTGTTTGAAACATTTTTTTCTGTCTCTTGTACTTTAGGAGTTATACGCGAAAAAGTGGAAGTGCCAATTTGAGTTTGAGGTTAGTTTTCACCCCCTTAAATGGCGATAGGGCCCAAATGAAAGACACCGTTTTTCTTGTTTTGAATCACTCTAAAAACCCACAATGTTGCGTTACAATCGGTGAGTCCGGGTTCGCGGTGTTCTCTTGTAAGCCTCATATATTTTTTATGAATAAAATACAAGATGAAACACTTCATTCATCTCAAAATTCATTTTTCTTAACCCCCTATTCTTCCGATTAACATTCATTTTCATTCCTTTCGGTATTACTTTATTCTCCTACTTTATTTATTTGTTTCTCTCCTTATAATTTCGATGATTTGTTTACTTTGGACATCTCAAGTTTACTATCTGCAATTCATCGTTGTTATTTTCATTTGAAACGAGGTAGCCGATGTATGAGTGGCATACCTACGTGCTCCCACCGAGATTTAATTGAATTTTTTTACTTCGTGTATGTGGTCCTCATGAAATACGAGTGTTCTGGGCGGAAATCTATGGCGCGGTAATTTCCTAAATCATGTTCGCGAAATATTGCAGAAATATTCGTGAAGAAAAGGCAAGCCACTATTCGAAGTGCGTATGAGTTACGCGGCCACAGTCACATCGATTATACAATAATGATAATAACGACTCTCCAGTACCGTCTGTAATGATTAATTATAAAACAAAAAATATATTTCTATAATTTAAGACATCCTTAATACAATGCAAAAGGCCCATTAAATTATATATAGTAGTTTTCCTTTAATTAATTCCTAAAGATCACCTATTTCTTGAAGCTCTAGACCGGAACCTCCCCTTAACTTCCATAGTGTAAAAATACCAGTTTTACTAAAATTCTAGCCTCGACGAATAAAAATATAATAATGCGGGACGTGCAATAAATTGTAAAATTTAAACATCTACATAGAAAGAATGTTAATTTTCAATTTTTTTAATTTTTAAGAATATATAAATCTTAGGTAAGCTGGGAATCGATAGTGTATGGTGAGAAATGAACGAATAAAAATCATTCAAAGCTATTACATAAAGAAGGAAGGTGAAAAAAAATATTTTCATTTCCTCCCTTGACAGTGGGGTTTGAACAAATAACACCGTAGGTAATTATCCCTATGTTAGCTGACTTCTCTCGTGCATAGGTACGTACCGTGGGCTGTTACGGATTTGTATGTCACGCTCTTATGTCTCGGTTTTCCGCATTAGTCAATTCAATTATGCAGCTTGGTGTATATCTCGCGCGATGAGTATGAGTACGTCGCAATATCCCACGATTAATCAACTTGTTCGCTCTATGCGGTTACATGTCGGATAACGTTCGATCGATTTGAATAAATCTCTTTGAAGTTACCAACATATGTAGTGATATTCGCCGTATCAATTACATCGCGGTCGGTCGAATTTAAATATTACATACCAATGTGCATTTGTGTTGGTACATTTGTCGCTGATAATAGTTGTTAATCACTCAAATGGAAACAATTGGTTTCCACTCATTACACTAAACGAGGTTTTCCTAAAATCTTCGTGGAATTATGTTCGCTTCACTGGCTTCCTTTCGGGGCCAATAAATTAAATATTAAATCAACGAATGAGTGTGGCAAGTGAATTTCAATGGGAAAGTATGTCATTAATTTCCATTTCTCTGTACGATGCTTTTGAGAAGTGTTTTATCTCGAAGTACAGGGGACAGAGGCAGTAGTAGGACCCTGGATTATTTATCTTCCCTCGAGTCAAGAACCCGGGAGTTTATTCAGCACAGTTTTTGGGCATCGGTGCTTTAAGGACCTGGGGTGCGTAGGTTATTATACCTCTCGAATTTTTCACTGCTTTTATAATTGGGATTAGGTTGTATCTGAATTTTAAGCTACATAATTGCATCTATTTTAAAAAGAATTACTCATTGTCAGTTCTAGGGGTGAAGGGTATATGTATGCTTAACTGGTATCCTGGGGTCGCTCGTGACCCCAAGCACCCAAAGTTCGATGTACAATTTTCAGTTGTCTAAGGTGGTAAACTGAATTTCTAATTAATTTTATAATAATAGTTTAACTTTCTACGCTTCTATTATTTTATACATTACCTAAGATGAAAATATTCATAGTGGTTGCTCTAGTGTCGACTTTACAAATTTCTGTGTCCTTTTTTATTTGGGGTCTGCCACCACCCCAGTATACCAGTCACGTTTGCCAAAAACAGTATACCAGTTAAGGGTTAATAAGGTTACTATATAATTAATGATTATGAGAATGTTTGGATCCAGGCGTGTGTGCGTGTATGTAAAACTGAGATGCTGTTTTATATCTACTGTCTCGAAATTCATGGTTCAATGTGGAAATTGGTAATTTTCTATAAAGCAGTAAGGCCTCATCCCCATTTGTCAAGTTGTATTTCAAGGTAAGTGAAATTGAAGGAGTCTCTACTTCGCTTGAAACTTGAAGGAAGCTCCCTGATAGCCAGATGTGGGCAGCAGAATCTGACATGAGAACCGTAGTCGTCTGTGTCCGCAGATGGCTGCGTTCTGAGGTGCAGAGCCTGACGTCAGTGCCTGATGTCAGATTGGCAGCAGACCCGCAGCAGATTCTGCCGTCTGCTATGATTCTGACGTCAGACTCTGCGCTCTCGTGCCAGAGCCAGAGCCTGCTACCAATCCCTGATGTCAGACTGGAGACAGATGGTTATCAGGGCTGTTACTTTTTGATCCGTCGGGTACCCGGGTACCCGGACATTACCCGGGATAACTTCAAGCAATTGAATATACTATTGGGCCTGATGAATAAAAACTAAGCAAGTCCTACAAGCAATTCCTTATTAGCCAAATTATTAGCCTTATTAGCTTAAAAAGCAATTACTTAAACAAAACAGGAATTTCTTATTTTCATATGAATAAAAATCGTAAGGAATTGCTGGCTTTGCTAGACCGTATAAGTAAAAGGTAGCTGTGACTGCCGGTAACGTTCTCACTCTCTCTCGGGCTACCCCTGCTCGCTCGCGTTCAGTTCTCCTGACTCGCGCCCGCGTTTGCGGATATAATTTTCGAAAATCTTCAATTTTGCATTTCTTTCGCACGTTATAAAATTTTTCTTTCCGGACGTTTAAGAAGGGCGCCATTTCCATACGTTATTGCAGCGTAAACAAATTTACGACTGTAGCATGCAGAAGAGGAAACTTTTCATGGAGAAACGCTGACCATCGAGAAGTTACCCAAATACGCGCCTTTTCATTTCGGCCTGCTTGAATGTTTAGGGGGTGAAACCACCCCCAAAGTTCAGAAGAATAGTTGGTGCCCGCCTCCGATTGCTTTGAATTTTAGATATGTTTTAGAGTGCTGAAAAATAAGAAACAGGTATCTTTATTTTGGCCTGTTTGCATGTTTAGGGTGTGACACCACCCCTCAAAGTTATATGGGTCCTCTAAAACATATCCAAAGACCAAAGCAATCGGAGGCGGGCACCAACTATTCTTTTGAACATTGTTGAGTGGTTTCACCCCCTAAACTTTCAAGCAGGTCAAAATAAAAAGACACTTATTTTTTATTTTTCAGTCCTTTAAAACATATCCAAAAACCAAAGTAATCGGAGGCGGACACCTGGGAACCTCTCCTTGTTAGTACTCAATTTTTCTAGTTAATTAATTACCAACTAATTACTAGAGATGCTAACGTAGTTTGGACTTTTTTAGAAATATACTTTTAGTTATAAATTGCTGTACCCCTTGCAAATTTTTGTTAACAAATGTTTTTATCGTGTTATTGTAAATGTCACGCGTTACGATGTATGCAGACGTTTAAGGAAGCCAGGCGAGGCAAACTTTACTTTTGTACAACTCGATTTTTCGTCATTTGAGTATTAAAGAAAGCCCACGACAAGGATTTGTTCATCCGGCATGTTCGTTGCAACTGCAAGCAGACCACGAGTTCCAATAACTCGCAGTTAGGTCAGCGAAACATTCGTGATACGTCCATAAAGCTCGTGCTGCGTTACATGTTGCATTACACGTTGCATTACACTCGTCGATACCCAGCCTTACACTGTGTATAACCACTCGCATTTAAATGGCTACAGCAACGTTTGTCTGAACACAACAGTTTCGCTACCGCCTCCTGCCAGTTAGTAGCAATCGGTTTCCATATGTATGTACCTGCATACACTGCACTTACCGTTTACAATTTGTTTCTTATAAAGTTAATTCACCGTAAAAGGAATGATACTGTGTCACATGCAACACAATAAATATTTATTTCTTTCTATTTCAGCTGCTCTATTTTAAGAAAGCAGAGAGTAAATATATAATTAATTTTACTGCACCTAATAAAGTAGAAAAATTGTTGTTCCTGCTTTTGTATTTAGTTTCATTTACCTGTCATAAGTAACTGTAGAAATTAGGCATGCAAATTAAAGTGTGGCTATAATATGAAATAAAACGATACGGTGATAAGGAAAGTTTGAAGTAATTCGTTCGAAGTTCACTGACCTGTACAGTTTCATCAAAACCGAA
Source organism: Andrena cerasifolii (assembly GCF_050908995.1). Classification (NCBI taxonomy): domain Eukaryota; kingdom Metazoa; phylum Arthropoda; class Insecta; order Hymenoptera; family Andrenidae; genus Andrena; species Andrena cerasifolii. The sequence continues at coordinate 6,773,407 of NC_135121.1, read as the reverse complement.
GGTCGAGGCCTCGGGCAGTTTTTCTATAAACAAATTAAAGAGACATTAATAGATTGCTTAATATGTTAAAAGTAGTGTAAAATTGCGGGGAAATATTTATGATATTTGGCAATTATATTGAGTAGGGGAAAGTGGGGCAAAATCGGGTACGCGGGTCAGACCGGGTACCATTGTTTTCCTAAGACAAGAGCTGCGATATGCACCCAACGTGTTACATTCGGGTGGACCTCACCACGGTATGAGATCAATCGCAGAGCAAAGACCGTCGTAGTTTTTCATTCAGGGAAGTTTAAAAATTTCGAGTTGAAAAGTTCCAGCGTTGCGTTGGCGAATTGCCTTTTTTATACCACTTGGATTTAAAGAGTCTATTACGGTAAGTACTGCATTGTATTCTGTAGCCTTTACACAGTACTTTTACGTTTTACCCGGTTCCTTATCGCATGTTGAAGTGTAAATATTTAATGTTTAGTAAATCACCTCGTTTGGGGCAAAATCGGGTACTTGAGTATGGGGCAAAATCGGGTACCCATACTTTCTCATAGAAGCTGATTTCTAATCTTTAAAAAATCATATAATAATCTTGATTATATGTATAGATCGCGGATGGGCTCATGAGATTTGCACAAATGTTGAGGAGGGCGAGTTTATTTGTGATTTTTGAGCACTAGATAAATTAAAATAAATTTATGTACAAATTAATATATGTTAAAATATCTTTCTTTATGGTTTCTACAATAATAGTAATAATGGCTTTATAATTATATCATATTTTATGCGTTTTTTAATAGGTACCCGATATTACCCACACCTATAGAGTAAAACCGGGTACTTGCCTACTTCCGAGAAAACTTGTTTTCCTGTGAGTCAAATAGATTTTTCAAATAAGAATTCTCATTTTTTGATTCTGTAAGGCTAGCGGTGTCCAAAGTTTATTTTGCCGTCTGACTTTATGCCAGCAGGAGAAATACATTAGGCACCCAGTTATGCCCCACTTTCCCCTACACAGTTGGGCTTTATACAATATGAACCACAAGTTTGTTATTTCAACAGAAATCCTCGATTTTGCCACTTAACTCTTATTACTGTGCAATTTTATTTAAAATGGATTTCAAAACTGATTCAATATATATGCATAGGTATTTCTTTTACATATGTGAAATTGTGGATGTGCCCATTCAACTATTTAACTTCGAAAACCGAACACTGAAATTTCAGTTGCTTGTACATATCTCAACAACAAAGCTTCGGATTGTAAAACAGTAGACAATTTTTTATTTCCTTTGGCATCAAGAGTTTGTATGATTTTCTTTATCCCTAAAGGTGCACCCTGCATAAAATGGTTTTAGTTTAAAAAGTAAATTATCCTTCATTTGTAGTAGTTAGAAATTATATTATATTTTGCAATTTATTGACTTTCTTTAGTAAACTAATGTACGTAATAAACAATAATTTTTAAAAGTTATTATCCTAAAGTGATTATTTGAATGTAATATATCATGCTCGCGTTAAATGACTGTCATTGATGACCAATTGAAAACTTACATAACAGAATTGAAATATTTATATACAGTGATTATTATATAACTGCAGGATTAATATAATTTTATAATGAATTTCTTGCACGACGTTCTCAGAGAAAATGTGTCTTTATGAAAATTGAACTTCTGACATAAAAAATGTCCGTTCTAAAAAATTAATTAGGTACATTACGCTCTGCGGGTTGCTCTAATAACTAATTTATTTAGTTTACACATTGCACAAACACCATTCTAAATGTAATTACGTTCACAGGGTTCCCCAACATTAAGTAAACATTATTTAGAATATATTACGTGCTGTTTCGCAGTGTTAAACCCAGGAAGAAAAGTCTATATTTGCTTTACTAAATAATTATTCTTTTTTATTACTAAAACTCTTTTAAATTAAAACCAGTTAACCACTCAAGTCTAAAAAAAAGCATACTTAACTAGACTTAACGATCGTTGTACATCAGTCATTATTACAAACTCTGTGTTTACTTATAAATCCAATTTGCAGAAAACATTCCTGAGATAACCCACAACGTTTTACCGCTTATAATCACCAATAATTTCCAAGTTCCTAAATAAAAGATATCCACAAATCCCCATCGACAATCGCCCCGAAGTAGCGTCATGGACAGGCGAATGCAAAGCTGATTAAATCAGCGCTGTTACGCGAGAACCCGAAATAAGCCGCTGTTAGACTCTTTTCATTACCGACATCAGTCCTCCGCGCCTTTAATTTCCTTGTGGGAACAAATGTGACGGACATGGTCGTGCCACGTTATTGTTGGCCACGGAACGACGTTTTTATGCCGGCGGCTTGCCCAGGGCAGGGATAACCAAGGAAATGAAACCGTTGGTTAGGTCTTGGCGCCGTGAGAATGATAAAAAACGGGGACGAAAGCTGGTGCCCGATGAGGAGAGCCAACCGAAGCCACCTCTCCCAACCGGACAACGTTACTCGTATCTTCCAGATTTGCAGCCGTCCACTCTGCCCCTATACCAATGTCTATACGACCCTGTGCCTCTGTTTTTTCCCTAAGGATTATCTGATATCACAGGAGACGACGTACTAAGGGACATGGGCCCCATACGGTGCCCGTCGTCGAACAAATAATAATAAGCTCCCCAAGAGGCTTTGTCGGGAAGATACTTGGGAATCGGGGTTGTTGGCGGGCTGATTCTTCGATATGTCGCCCTCCTCCAGTCCTTTATTTTATTCCCTATTTATGGATCTTTGCTGACCCAGGACAGCACCCCCCACGCGAATTCGGAATTATTGCGGTTCGCGTCTGAATTAGATTCGATACTTGTTCATATTTCAGTCCAGTCACCGTAAATATTGGAAAAGGTACGGTACTGGGAGTATTTATTGCACCACCTTCAGAGTCACTGAATGGATGTGAAACAATCTTCATGACTACGTGATTGATAAAGTAGTTAATGACTTATTTAAATGTATGTTTAGTGAACAATCGCGCAAAAGTGCCCTCCGAGTACTTACTAATACCGAATGGGGTGTAAGTGGATACCTACACGCTAAATATTCGAGCGATGCAATAAATATTTACAGTAGGTACTGTGTGCAGTGGCCAAGAATAAAATGAACTACCCCACAAATTCTAATAATTATCTTGCTCCGTTTTAAACAAATTCATTGTCAAGAAACGATCAACAAAGCATTAATTTTCGCACTTGTAACATTCAGTAGTCGTTTCTGACACGTTTTCGTGCCCTGGAAACGAATCCGCAAATCGTTTGTCGCCACCACACTCAGTTTTTGAGAAATGCGATTTTTAAAAAACCTGCAAATTTTCAACTTTGAACAGGTTTTGTGTCGAAACAGTAATAGTTATTCGGTTGCTTTTCCATCAAATTATTCTATGAACCCTCCCGAATACAACGAGATAAATTATTAGTACATTACGAACATTTAAATATGTTTGAACAACGATCAAAGAGAAAAGAACGCCCGAAATGCACCCCTTTTTGCAGATATCTTTCAATTTATTTCCGAAACTAAGGGTCTAGGAGAAAATCTGACTGCTCCAGGCGATGCAGCAGACATTTTTCATGGAGAAACCATCAACAGAAGTGGTAAGTCACGTTTTGTTTTCAATAGAGGAACGAAATAGTTTGGCAAAACGTGCGCCGTTGACAGTGGTACTCAACGACGGCGCGCGATCCACTGGCGCTCAGCGTAACACAATCGTTTAACGCGCGTGACTGCCGCTGTCGGCGCTGCACGTTATGCCAACCTATTTCGCTTCTGTATTGAAAACAAAACGTAACTTAGGGTAGAGCGGGGCAAACGTAACGGCATCATGAAAGTAACACGCCTTCTCCCCCCTTCCACAAACATTTCAAAACGTTTGCTTTACACAGTTACATGTATATATTGTCTCTTTCATTGTAGTGAGTGACGCTAACACGAATCGTATACCCTGGGCAAGCTAAATTTGTTATTTAGATCGTTCAGCTAAGTTTCTCCTAATTTTTGTTTGTTAATATTCATAGTTAAACTATAGATATTAAACCAATTATTTGCTAGAGCGTTCTTAGATAATGTCTTTGTAAGTTCCTGTATTCAATTGTAACACGTCTTGTATAGTTTGTATAATATAACAGTTCTATTCTGAAAAGCATGGCTGGGGACGACAGTAACATGTTACTTGGGCGAGCAAAATAGCATGCAGGACAGGAATTCTTCAGATGATAATGATTATCTATGTCTGGTTTGTTTGAACCCTTTCAGCGAAAGCTGTTCGAGAGAGAATCATCCAAAATGTCTAGATTTTAAGGGTTAGACCCACGAAGACTGCCGCATGGGTGATCTTCACTACATGTGTCATAATTTTCATTCGAATTAGGTGAAATTTAATACCTATCATTCAACTAAATACACAATTGCTTATGCTTTCCACCTTTCGTTATTTAAAATTTATTTGTTTTTATCGTTACTTAAAATATGTTTATTTAAATGTTTCTTTCTATCATTTTTTTTTGCAATAAAAAATCATTTTTGCGTTGGACGAAGTGTTTTTACTTAATTCTCCTCAAAATAATTAGTGTCACTTTCGTCCCCACGGTATGTTACTTTCCTCCTACCCCTGCAGGACAAAAGTAACAATGACAGTCACTGGGGAAAACTGCCATAACTTTTTAACCACTTATCACGTAGGGCCTGAATCTGGGCTCAAATGATGGACCAAGAAACACAGTATCTTAAGACATAATTTTAATTTTTATATCTATAAAAGATAATTGTAGGCTAGGCCAAATGTAAAAAGAATTACTTTTGTCCCCGCTCTCCCCTACGATTTCTCTTGATGCTTTCCGAAGGAAAAATGTCTGCTGCATCGCGTGGAGTAGTCAGATGCTCTCCTATACCCGTTGTACGCCCGCGGTATCACTGGCTTCGAGCTCCCTTCCGCGCGGCTTTGGAAAACACCATGGGTGCTCGTGCTCCCAAATGCTCCAACTGGCCCTGACTGAGTCATAAGCCAGCGGCAGTGGCCGCGATGTAAACACCGGTTCTCGTTCGATCACCGAAGTTAAGCATCGTGGGGCGCGTATCGGGGAAAGATGGGTGACCGTTTTTTTCCTGGTGCGTTGCTTGCTGCTGGCAACCTTACGGGTAGGTTTCCCCGGTTGCGAACGTGTATAATTCGTGACCGTTATGGCCTACCCAATAGCAAAATTCCTTACGGTGAATCCCATCGAGTCAAGACGTGGTCTTTCGGAACCCACTATGCTTTCCGCCCACCCTGTGGCCTGCACGGTGGTTTCCTAGGGAGGAATGATGCTCACTCCATGAGTCAAGACGTGGTCTTTCGGAACCCACTATGCTTTCCGCCCACCCTGTGGCCTGCACGGTGGTTTCCTAGGGAGGAATGATGCTCACTCCATGAGTCAAGACGTGGTCTTTCGGAACCCACTATGCTTTCCGCCCACCCTGTGGCCTGCACGGTGGTTTCCTAGGGAGGAATGATGCTCACTCCATCTTGCCTGGTTTATATGCTGCTATAGAGGCGACTCTGAGGCGCGGCGCGTCAGTTGGATCTTTCTAAAACCGACACTATCTGACTGAGTCATAAGCTATACAGATAGTGAAACAGACAGTTACGATAATTTTGTAAATTTTGACTAATACCATACTGATATCGTGTAACTGTTTTGACCGTGAATTTACGACTTGCCTAACACACGTACGTACGTAAGCGAATTTCTTGTCCCTAGAGGTGCTGCGAGAACCCGAAAATGTCGGGCCGGGTTGGGACGAGAATTTCCCTCGGGATCGGGACGGGTTCCGACGGGTTATAAATTTGGAAACGTTGGAAATTTAATCTTAAAATTTGCACAATAGTTTTTATTTAATCTCTTAAAAATAGACCGAACCGGTGGGCCGATAACATTTACTTTTAAGTTTTAAAAATTCTTTACGGTCGAAATTCTAAATCATTTTATTTGTCTTATAAGAACTTACGTTCTTTCGGGTTTCTGTGCGAGACAGAAGAGAACATAAGAATTAAGTATAAGAATTGCTGAGTTTTCTATGCTCTAACACGCTACCAGAAGAAAAATAGAGTTATATTAAAAGTTATTGTAAAAAGTTCTGCGAGGAACCACGGTGGATCCAGAACTTGTAGTATAATTTCTGCTTAAGCGCCATGAAAACTTCGTTACGCGTATACATATGCGACAACACGTACCTGCGTGTAACGAATTTGCATGGTCCATCAATGAATGGAATTTTTATCGCCCCGGTTTGAAAAAACGCTCGCTTCACGGATTTTAGATGCATTTGAAGTGGATCACGTCTACACGAGGCTAAACGAGCCCGACGTTTTATCCCCTAAGCATTTGCAACCTTGAAATAGAATGTACGCGATACATCGTGATAAATCTTCGACGAAAGCTGAAGCATTAATGGAGGGTAGGAAAAACCTCAAGTATATTAAATGTTAATATTCACTACAATTTATTTAAAAGACAATACATCTTATAAGTACATTAAAATAATATCTGTTCATTGTGTGAAATATTTTGAAGTTGGGAGATTTTCATTCGAAAAGTTCCTCTTCATCGGCTTTGACAGATATTGTCTCTCTTCTTCCCTTGTTTCCTCTTAAGTAATTAGATTTTCTTTGCCCGCGGATGTAAAAGAAGACAGTAGGAAGAACCTGAAGCCAGTTCATTTACCCAGAACTCGTTGTTCGATACTTTTATTGAAGAAGTTCTTTAAAATGTCAAGCATATTAAGACAACGCTTTGCCTTGTTCATTTGTAGCTTTCTGCGTCCTGCAAATTGTTCGAAATACATGCGGGTGTTGTATGAACGAATAAAATGCACATGAGTTAAAGAGATGTGTAAAAATTTTGGTTAAAATGAACTGCATTCTCAGACTAAACCTTCTTCCACTTGCCAACAAACAATCTAACAATATTAAAAATAAAAGGAAAAAATAACATATAATAAAATCTAACTTAACTCTGTCAGGTGTATTACGCAACATTAACAGTTTGTAGTCATAAATATTGCTTTTCGCGACTCCATTCCTAATTGTTTAATTCCTAATTTTTTAATTTTCATTACAAGCTCACAAAAAAAGTTAAAAAATCGACCTTTACTATTCTTTTCGCTATTCCGACCAAATACATTTTTTCTCAAAACGACCAAATACGTAATTTAGCAAACTAATCCTTCTAGCTTCTCAAAAAAACTCAAGTCGTTTGGACCAATTCTAAAAAAGTTATGCGATTTTAAAAAGTGTCCGAATATTAATGCGAGTCACTGTATGCACGAGCGTATACCCGGTGCTCGCAACAATATTGTCATTATCATTAAACCTTATATTCGTAAATGATCAAACCACCCACTTCTCATCTCGCGAACCTCTCAAGACCCATCCAATCCAAGATACATATGTTTTCAACCTCGAGCACGTGGGTTCGGGGCCTTCATAACGAATACACAGAAAGTTGCTCGAGGGACAATGTGCTTGGTAATCGACTGGGCGTTTAAAATAATTGATAGCGAATTATCTATATAAGGTGTGCGATACCCGAGCTATTTCAATTGTAACGAGGCGATCCCAACAAAATTAGTGTCGCCTGAAGAGCGTTTTCCCTCACGGCCGTTACACGCACTGAGACGTTGGCAGTACGCAAGCAAAGTGCTCGTCAACCATGCTTGTGAACTTATGTCGCTCTCTCGGCAAGAAAATACCGGCTAATCGAAGTGCTGTGTCTTTCGGAACTGCTCCCCATAAAGGCAAATTCTTCTCCAGGGTAGCTGACAGCCACGCTGTGGAGGTAACGCAACTTTACGCTACTAAACACTGTCATGAAATCGCAGCAGCAATTTTATTGTTGAATTGTTCGACAGGAACGAAAAGTTACCGTAGACGGTGAGGATATCAACTACGTGAGAGTTGGGACTGGTGATCATCCGGTATTGCTACAGCCTGGTGGTCTCGGTGAGCAAATTTGTAAAAATATGTACATATGTATACCTATTAGGGTTACCACGTTTCACGCCCATTAAGGGGAGGTTCCGGTCTAAGAGTCGATTTTCTTTTCATTTCATTTTTCGAATGTTCGAACTTTTAGGAATACTTGTTTAAAAGGATTTGTTGGAATTCGTAATATTCCCGAAGTTAGAGGCATTTGAGTAGCGGCAAATGCATGGGTAACACCCGGCCACTCGGCACTCACGTAAAACCAGAGTTGGGCAAAATGTAATCTAATTACAAATTGCAAATTGCGATTAAAATGTAATTGTGTAGTTGATTACACATTATTTTCCGTAATCGTTCATTTAGGTAGTTGACGAAACCAAATGGTCGACTACCTAAATTAACGATTACGGAAAATAATGTGTAATCAACTACACAATTACATTTTAATCCTAATTTGTAAGTTGTAATTAGATTACATTTTGCCCAGATCTGCGTAAAACTTAAAACGCGTTTTTCTCGAAACAGTGTTCTTAAAACGGTGGGACCTGTATCTTCAAAAGTTATTATCCGATTCGACTGAAACTTCTTTTAGTTTGAAGAATATACTTCTGGCTAGGAGGGAAACCAGAAAAAAATACAAAAAATTAAAAATTTGCAATTTTTAAAGGCGTTGAAAGGACGAAAAATACAGGGAAAAAGTGATTTCAAACTTCAAGTGTCGTTACTTTCTAAGAAATGCCATTTTTGTATTTTTTTCTGGTTTCCCTCCCAGCCAGAAGTATATTCTTCAAAATAAGAAAAGTTTCAGTCGAATCGGATAATAACTTTGGGGGACACAGGTCCCACCGATTTGGATCAATTTTTTAACGCCTTGAGTTTAACGGCTACCCAGTGCCGTCTGTAATAATTAATTATAAAACAAAAAATATATTTCTATAATTTAAGACATCCTTAATACAATGCAAAAAGCCGCATTAAATTATATGCAGTAGTTTTCCTGCAATTAATTCCTAAAGATCGCCTATTTTGGGGGGCTCTAGACCGGAACCTCCCCTTAAATTCGCGAGTGCTGCTGTCGGAAACTCGACGGATGTGCTGCTTTCTAGTGTCCCTTATCGTTGAAGCAATACCGTACCATTTATGTAAATAATAATAATCGTACACCATTCACGATGAATTTTATTCTGAGAAGCTCGGAAAATATCTATATGTATAGTTGCGTTAAGTCTTATAAACATGGAATGCAGTAAACAATCGATATCCATTCCTTTTTATCGAATATAAGAAAACATTAGAATAATATAATGCTTGGTTCACTAGCGATTACGTAAAGCCGCGTATTCACCTGCGCATTCGCCCCGAATGTGCATTCGGCGCGCACCGATTTTTTGCTCGTTCGGAGCTCTGCTCTTCGGGGTTGAGTGAAATATGCGGCGTCCATTTCATGGTATTGTTCGGACCCGAATGCGCGCTTTGATGGACCGCCAACACGCGGATCGGCCCGAATGCGTGCCGGGCCCCGAACACGCGCCGGACACCGGACGAGTAAAAAATCGGTGCGCGCCGAATGCACATTCGGGGCGAATGCGCAGGTGAATACGCGGCTTAAGGAACCCGCGTCACGAGCAACATTGCAACTCCGACTGAAGTTATCCAATATGTATACTTACGCACTACTATACCGTGCTACAGGTTCGATCTGGTCGGATCTGAAACCGCAAGTGGAGGGTCTTGATAGAAGGAAATTTACAGTAGTCGCATGGGACCCACCTGGCTGTGGGAAGTCCAGACCCATCCACAGATCCTTCGCCGGCGACTTTGTCCAACGCGATGCTGTAAAAGCCTGTAAGCTAATGAAAGCTTTGGGCTACACAAGGTTTTCGCTGATAGGATGGTGCTTAGGCGGAGTTACTTCCCTGATCCTCGCCGCGATGTTCCCCGATAACGTGCGAAGGATAGTAACCGTTGGTGCGAACGCCTATATTCGACCGGAAGAAGTCGAGCTTTTCACGAGTACTGCACAGTTTTACTTTCTCTCGCTACACGTATACCCGACGCTCCGTCGGTGCCTAGGTTTAACAAACTGACCATCCTTTTCTACGCGCGCAACTCGCGTATTCACAGAATTGCGGAACATCAGAAACTGGTCGGAGCAAATGCGAGCACCATTGATGGCTGTCTACGGGGAGGAATATTTTCAAGAACTGTGTGCCCGTCATGTGGATGCACTTCTTAGGATTTATGAGACGCGAAACGGCGACCTGTGCAAAGAATCTCTGTCGAAAATCAAGTGTCCCACGTTGATAGTTCAAGGGAACAAGGACGTAATAATTTGTCCCGAGCAGGCGATTTATTTGAAAGAGCACATCCACGGATCGAAGTTCGTATGCCATTACCATTCTTATCGAACCTAATTATCGCCAGCTTGATAAACTTTACCACCCGAATCACGCGGATTCTCAATGCTTCAGGTTGAAGATGTTCGATGAAGGAAGGCACGATGTGCATTTGCAATATCCCGATGTGTTCAATGAACTCGCCACGGAATTCTTAACCGAGTAATTGCTGCTACTGTCTACCATGTGAATCTGCGCTTTTGTACGCGCCAACGTAATACAATTATATTCTTTAATGGGATTTCTATTTAAACTTGGTCAACGGAGCAGTTGCTGAAAATCGGGTAGAAAACTGAAGTCACGTCATCGCGTCGTTATATTTTCTCACATCTTTTAATGCTTTTTGTGTATTATCATTATTATTAACCTTTAGAGGACCGGCTAGTTTTAAAAATAAAATAGTGATTTTCAGTTTCCAAAAATTTATAACAGGGTGTTTGCGGGAAGACTGGACAGCTGGATATCTCCTAAAGCAGGGGTGTCGAACTAGCGGCTCGCGAGCCGCAGTGGCTCCCTCCCCTCTTCGCCGGCTCCGCAGAGCCGGAGGAGAACGGCCCCCTCCACACCTACTTCACTCTGATGAACTTCTCCTGCGGGTGCCGCGCTCTCTCTCTCCCTGCCGGGTCTCGTGCAACGCCGGGAGAAAAATAAGTGGGGGAACCGGCTGACCGGGGGCCCGACACGTGCGGCTCTTGGGGTGGGGAAGTTCGACACTCCTGTCCTAAAGTATTGGAGATAAAAGAATTTTTTAAATGGAATTGCATGGTTCGAGAGGGCCAGTTTTTTAGCGCAGACGATTTTTTTCTTCGATTATTATTTTAAAAGATACGATGGTCAAGTTCGGTTTATTAAATGGAACTATTTTTTTTAAGAGATCAGTTGATAGTGCTTGTGAATATAATAAGAAAAATATAATTATAGTGCCAAGACTGCTTCGATGCACAATCGGCATTTTTCAGCATCTTTTGGCGTCTTTTATTTCTCACAGCTTGGTTTCTCAATTTAAAAATCTGAAACAATTCTCTAATATCTGCCCCGACAACAGAAATGCCTCTATTTTTTTTCAAAATTTTTCATCCCCTAGTATAGGAGAAATTCGGCAAAAACCTGATTTCCTATTTTTGCCCTTTACTACCCTCCGGGTGGAGGTACGAAGTTAAAAATTGCCACAAATGTTTCTTTTTTAATAAGCTTTCGAATGATTCATCGTGAGTCGAATTCGGTTCAGGGGCACATTTGACCGTCTTAACCGGCTGTACCCTTTCGTTGAATCGCAGCAGTGTTTCAAATTACACACTTGAAATGGATATTATAGCTCGGGAGGACCTGCGAAAGTTCCTTTTCTTCCCTTTCGGGCTTTTAAAGTGTTATCCGTAAAAATTGTAGTCCCATAAAATAAGCTGAGCTGAAACGCGGAAGTTGTTATCTACGAACCAACGCATCCTGCGCAAATAGAACACCGGCATGTGTGAAACCGCATGGCTACAGCTCGGGAGTAAAAACCGTTTCATTTGAACCTCGGGAATTTTTCAATAACAGGCCGCTATGAATGCCACGAAACAGATAGTATTTAATACTTTTGATAATACGCCATAAGATAAAAGGAATTTATGTGTTATCGCACGGTAACTGCTGCTTCGTGTATAATACTTTTTGAACATCGTTAAAACAATCGTGGTATTAATATCGCGCAAAAGAATGCGCAATAAAAGTATGATAACACGTACACAAACTGCTTGTAAAATGTTTGGTCCACTTTTAATCATTGATCGTGATTACAAAAAAATTGCTACACAAAAAGTTTCTGGGACATTCTTCCTATAGAGCAAGTATTTTAATTCTTCTAATTATCAATATTAATTCGTTTAAAACAAATTTAGAAGCAATCTCATCTGGAAAAAGGTAAGTTTTTCAATGCCCCTTTTGGCGTTTGTATCCCTCCAACGTTAAAGGACAGAAAAAATGCGTTTGGAGTAAGTTTGTAAACAAGTATATTTGTTTTTAATTGGTTCTTTGACTTGTGTAACGATTCTTATGACACGCTTGGATAGATTTTGTGGATTAGTGTGTGGTTTCTCAGTAAACTGTTGAAACATCTTCAGATGAAAATTGCAAGGTTCTCTTCTGTCGATCCAAGAGATCAGAATAACTTAGGTTTTTAATCTTCCTTGTTACTCTTATTGATAATTATTTATACAATGTCTTCGTGTTGTACCACAGATGTTTACTAATATTATACCTAATTCTTATCGTTATTCAGTACCAAACTCTAATTATTTGTACTTGTCTATTGTAATTGAATAACTAACATAAAATAATGTTGAAATGTTCAACAGTTTGTTCGAGTATTGAAACTGAGTGTCTATAAATCAGAAAGAATGCATTTGTGGAGTTTCACTCATATGATGTCCGTTTGATTAGTATAATTAGTAGAACATACTGATGAACTACAGCCGAAATATTGTAGAAGCACTTTGTGGAATATAAATTAATTGAATGGAAAATAAAAACGAATTAAAAATATGATAATATACATTTTTCTAGAAAATTGCCCATTTGTCATTAAATTAGTTTGTCTATTCTGCGTACACAGTGCAACTTCAGTTCTTGAACAGAAGTATCTAGTACGAAGTAAGATATAAAATAACAGTTTGATTGACAGAACGTGGCGATTAATATTAGAAAGCTTTAATGAAACTTGTAACAGGCCATGAGAAAGAGGTTTCTGCTTGAATAATATTTCTGTGTATTCTGAACAGTTTCAAAGCGATGCAAAGTGCAACAAAGGGTAAGCCTCTGAAAATACTGATTTTAATTTATAAGAAATATGTATATATGTATTAGGGTGGAGCGGAAAATTTAAATTTGAATTTGCAGTTGGCCTGGGCGCGGGATACTTGTCTTTTGATTAACCAAACACAACTGTAAAAAAAATTTGGAAAAATATTCATGTGTTCCTTTTTCTCTTAAAAATGATTACAGGTATGATTATATAATCATTTTTCTCCTAAATTTTTTTATTACAATTCCCATTTTTGAATTTTCATTACAGGCTCACAAAAAAAAAGTTAAAAAAACGACCTTTACAATTTTTTTTTTCTATTCCGACCAAATGCATTTTTTTCAAAACGGCGAAACACGTCACTTAGCAAACTAATCCTTCTAGCTTCTAAAAAAAAACCATGTCGTTTGGACCAATTCTAAAAAAGTTATGCGATTTTAAAAACCGTCCAAATACTTTTTTTACTCACTGTATATGACTTGGTAAGTCAGACGGATAGAAAACGTCAAGCGCAAGCAGAAGGTAAGATACAATTCTACAGCGATTTCTCGTTTATAAATCTAATACTAACAATAAATGATCGTTCTCGTGTTAAAATGTAATCATTGAATTATTCGAAAAAAATCTCTTATCCCAACATCGTAACTCTCCACTTAATTTGAATAATTAAGAATGTAAATACTCTATTGATTTTTGTGAATGTTAATACAGTCTTACCGAAACGCCGTTGTTGGGCTGCACTGGTTCTTGTTACACGCTTGAAAAGCTGTTTCTTGTGCTACACAACTGTCTCCGCACTGTCAGGGTACTTGTCGACCAATTTCTGTAGATTTTGCAGCTTTTAACCGCACAAAACGAATAATGCCACATTACCTTTCCCCGACCTTGCGGTAATAGAACAACATCCAACAAACTACTTAGAGAACAAAAACTAGGGTGAAGAAGCTAAACCTGAGTACGGTGCTGTGTGTGGTCGAAATTGCATTTGGAGAAATTATTACATACAAATTCTGGCGTTCGGAATAACTGAATTACTATTGTTGATTAAATATCGTTACCAACAATGCTAATTTCTTTAAATGATAGATACAAGATAAATAAGTTAAAGTTCCTCCCAGTTATACATATATGTATATGTGTTTAATAATGCAAAGTGAAATTACATTATTAAATGTTTTTAGAAATAACACATCATTTATTTTAGTAGAAAACTATGTAGAATGTAATATAATTAAATGATGCACGTTCCACGTTACCAATTCTTGCATAACTTTATCTTCTATAACAATTACTAACATCTGTGTTGCATTCCTCTAACTTTATTAGTTATTGAAAAAATTCCTGTAGTCCTGAATAAGCTAGAAATAAATAAACATAACATTTTTTAAAATATAATATATATTTTTAAAACCCTGTAATGTCGAAACATATTTCTATCAAAGTTTCACTTGTTTAGTCCTATTCTGTAAAAATGTATATTTGCATAAACATCCACAGTATAATGATTACACATACTGCCTCTCCGAAATCAACAATTATAAAATTTTCTCAGTTAAGTGATATAAGAGGAAGACTGTACATATTTAATTATTTCCCAACATTCATAAGGAATATAAAAGATTTAATGGTAAAAATTATAGTTCCCAAATAACGCCAAATTGATTCCACTCGTGATGTTATATTATGGGAAATTGTCATTGACGTTATGGAGAGTTATAGCAGAGATTTACAACGAGTTATGTTAATCCTAGCTATTAATCAACCGCGCGCATACTTGGCTGACTTTCACAATCGTTGATTAACGTTTCCGTTCGGGAAAGCAGGCTTCGCTTGACGAAGCTTTGTGTTAAAACTCACCTTTATTTCCGGATGAATTTTCTTCTTATTATTTATTTATTTGAGGTCGCATCAATAAAGTTATTAGCGACTACGTCTGGGTTACATGTGGTGAATTGTATTTTGGTACTTAATCCTACTTGTCTCATATTACATTTACATTTCTGTTACTATTTGTATGTTATTCTAATGGATTTACAATCACATTCGATTTTATAAATTTATCTAAAAAGGGAACATTCTGGACCCGAAAACTCAAAAAATTCTGAAACTTTGTGAATATGTAGGGAATTTCCTCCTGGTTGCAACGCAATTTTTGTTTGCCGCCCAAGTTCACTCTAAGGGGGTGAAATTAACCCCTGAAAAATCCGGCTATTTTCCAATTTTGTGTTATAACTCGTGAACTGTTAAATAATTGTTTACCAAATGATAGATCTAATTAAAAGAAGTAACTTTTCCCTTTAAACTTTTTTTCTATCTCTCACAGTTCGCGAGTTGTAACACAAAATCGGAAAATAGCCGATTTTCAGGGGTTAATTCCACCCCCTTCGAGTGAACTTGGGCAGCAAACAAAAATTTCGTTGTAATCAGGAGGAAATCCCCTACATATTCACAAAGTTTCAGAATTTTTTGAACTTTCGGGTTCGGGATCTTCCCTTGTAAGTTATAAAACGAATTATTTCGGTTGCTGTGCGACGGCCAATGCTATTTGAAAATTTCCTAAAATATTCAATTTGTTTCGGCTTGGTTGTAAAAAAGCGCATTCAAACATGTAAGTGTCCAACTGTAATAAGGACTTTACAATGGATACACATCATCCTTAAGTTGGTGCTTTGACATTAAATATTCGTGGGTGAACTTGCAATGACCCATCCTCAGAGGAGAGAGAATTCTGAATGAATTACCTTGGCCACAATTGTACCGTAATTTCGATTGCGTTCTACGAACATGTAGGGCAAAAGTTAATTTATACTAGAGGCTACTTAGAGCGAGTGAGTCATAAGTTCTTGTCGGCGGTACAACATCTTGTTTCCTTTCTACACTTCGAAGTCCAAGTTGTGGTATATACTGATGAGAAGAAGGAGTTGGAAGTTGAAGTGTCGAAAGTGGTACAGGAAAGGAGAGAAATGAAGTTTCTGTGTGTTTTGACCTGCTGCTGGATTCATCAGTAATGTTTCAGTTGCAAGGGGAGGCTACGATGAGGACGAGCGATTTGTTTTAATGAAACCAGTTTTAATGAAACCAACAAATTCTAAAATATTAGCCTCTAACGTTCAGCTATTTTTATAAAAAATGGCTTTAAACTTTAAAATTTTGAAGTTGTCGGATCGACTTCGTCCTTTTCTTTTAGATTATAGGTCTGCATGGAAGCAACACAAAAGTGTGTGTGTCTAAACTAGGCAGAAAACAGTTTTTTATTGTAAGAAACGCAAGAGTAGAGGTTGCCATCTAAATTGAAAGAAAATAAGGTACCTACATACAAGTAAATGTGTAAACTTTTTGTTTATTAAAAAAAACGGCTTCAAAAGGTTCAATTCTATTCCGCCCATCTACTGGGTTTAGGTTAGAAAATCAATACCAGTTCACGGACAGTCATTTTTATAAGTTCTATCGTTTTATTTTTCCTTGTTTACGCGTTTATTATAAATCGTTAATATTTCAATACAATCATCTACTACATGCCTCTTTACAATACGTCCAAACACGTTCTTTATTACCTTGAAGGCACGAATACGCTGAGCAACGGTTACTGTAGGGGTGCTGTAGGAAATTAATAATAACACTGTGCTCTTAGATAAAATACTACATATGCGTTTATTTCGTTAGTGGCTCGCTGTCGCTGACCGTTTCTAGCTCGCTGTCGCTCGCCGTTGCTAGCTCCCTGTCGCTCGCCGTTGCTAGCTCCCTGTCGCTCGCCGTTGCTAGCTCCCTGTCGCTCGCCGTTGCTAGCTCCCTGTCGCTCGCCGTTGCTAGCTCCCTGTCGCTCGCCGTTGCTAGCTCCCTGTCGCTCGCCGTTGCTAGCTCCCTGTCGCTCGCCGTTGCTAGCTCCCTGTCGCTCGCCGTTGCTAGCTCCCTGTCGCTCGCCGTTGCTAGCTCGCCGCCGCTCGCCGTTGCTAGCTCGCCGCCGCTCGCCGTTGCTAGTTCGCGTCGAACTGCCTGGGCCCTGTGATGCCAGATCGGGGACGGGTTCCCTCGAAAATTTCCCCCACCTCGCGCATGCTACGCCGGAGCAGCGTGTCTATGAGCTCGGCGCTTCGGAGTCCAACTCACGGACACGCAGCTCCGGCGTAGTGTGCGCGAGGTGGGGGAAATTCTCGAGGGAACCCGTCCCCGATCTGGCATCACAGCCTAGGCCACGCTTGGTCCCACCACGTCGCAATTCCAACGGCTCTCCTAAGGACGAGGAGAGGTCTCGCTTCGCGACCGTTTGTTGTGGTCCGCGCTCTTTCTACGAAACTGCTATAGCACGTTTCGCTCGCCACAGCTACTATTTAATAAACGAGCGACTAGCGCATACTGGCGTAAAACCGAACATATAAATACTTTTTCGCAAAGAAAAAAAAATTCAATAAATATATTAATGTTTTATAAAACAAAAAACATTTTTTCTACAAAATAAAAAAAACATTAATATAGATTAAAATTCCAGTTCTTTTAATATTAACGATTAACCAACGATTCGTCCATCTACTGGCCCCGTCTATCTACTGGCCTGCTTACCCTGTATATAATGCGTGAAATGCTAACTGCTCGTCAAATGACAACGTTCTCATTTAAACACATTACAAGTTTTACCAGCGGCCGTAGCCGTGATGGAAAACACCGGTTCTCCTTAGATCACCGAAGTTAAGCATCACGGGGCGGTGTACTGGGGAAAGATGGGAGACCACCTTTTTCTCCCGGTGCACTGCTGCTTCTGGGACCCGAAGGAGAGAGGAGGGATAAAAAAATGGGACTATAGTTCGTTGGGCAATATAAGCAAAAATAAGCTTGAAACGCCATCCTGCTTAAAACACAGGACAACAATAAAAACAAACAAACAAACAAGTTTTATTCAAACTCTATAAACCTCATTTACTGTTAGTCACTTTTTCTTATTTTCAGTATCAGTGGAAATAATTTAAGTTCATTATAAATGGGACACCCTGCATAAACGTCCTAAACTACGAATCACAAAACCACTATCCGAATCGTGTAGAGAGAATGATTTTTTTTTTATAAATTTTCTTCTTTTCTTGCATTTCTTATCTTTACACATGCTTTGTCTAAACAGGTTGTTTATCATCAGTACAAACGCGTGTACCTACTGTAAATATTTTTCTTTCCCGTCATGGTTCCAAGCCTCGAATTGACCAAAAAGTGGCATTCCCCGAGTGATAGGGGAGGAAGAGAAATTTAATAATGTATTGCTTGACATAGGGTTATATCGCATCGCACGGAAAAACAGATCTTGAAAGTGGAATTTAATAAAGGGCTACACGAAGCATCTTTCGTGATGCACGAGAAATCTTTTCTGAATTTCGGGTCTGAGTAAATCCGATTCCCGGGAATATTTGAGCAGCAGCGAGAGGATAATATGAGTGCTCTCAGCGTTTCAAAGGTGACTCTGGGTCTGAAGTAATCAAGGAATTCGTTCGCGTCGGAACTCACTACGTACGCACACGATGCTTTTTTCAAAGAATTAATACAATTTCATAAAATCATACCTTGTTGTGGTAAATATTTGAGCAGTCTAATTGGTCGCCATTTAATTTTCCGTGGTTGGTACAGATAGTAGGTGGAGAGCATTCAGTTAATATTCCGTCCAACTCTACAAAATAACCTTCGCGTAATCTGCTACGACTTGCCGCGAACTTACGAAATTCGTGAAAGTAAAATCACGTTTTGTAACAACAAACGAAAAAATGTGTCTATGGGAGAACTAAAAAATGCGTACGATTAAAATGTGAAAAAAAAAACAGATGCTTCCACCTACCTATACGTCAGAGGCTGTAATCTCTCCGAATTTTTGGTAATTGAGCGCATATTTCCAGACTAAAGTCAAACAGCGATTGGCAAATTAAGATTCCATCCAATTATAGCTGGGTAATTAATATAAACGCGTAATAATACGCAGTGTTTATTTTCAATTTATACGGAGGTGCAACATAATTTCGAAATTAATGGTATAAATAAATGTGTCTGATATACATGTCCCTATGTAACTACCATTATTTGCAGCAAAGAGAAAATGACATTTCTACAGTCGGGGACAAAAGTAAGTGGACAGCTAGTGGAAATGGTTATCGATGAAGTTTAGTCAAACTGGTACTACTGTTATAAACTTACATTTATGTATTATATATTCTTATGGTATTATTTAGTAAATAATTGAAATTAATATTTACATTTCGGCAGAAGTAAATTGTGTTTAATAGGCCAGCAAATCGCAGAGGGACAAAAGTAAGTGAACACATAATAAAACACGTAATAAATAAAATTCATAATAAAATTAATACTTGGTATCGTCGCTTTTTGGTTGAAATTTCTCCCGCGGGCGCCAGGGTAGTGTGGGATTTTTACCCACTAAAACCCTAAATTTTTAATAATTTCCATGTAAATATCTCTATTATTAAGGCTTATTGGCTGAAACGCTCGGACACCTATTTACTTATTTTCGACATAGATCCATCGTGCCAAGGCTCGTCAAAATCGATGTCTACCACATGGTGTCCTCTCCTTGTGAGAAAATTTGTATCGGTGGACATGAAGCATGGAATAAAATTGAACGCTTCCAAGTTACGTGGGGAACAATAACAAAACTCAAGCCTCCAAAAAAATCGCAGTACCACACGCTGAAATTATATGTACGGAGCAAAGTGGAAATTGCCTTCAATAATCCTAATCGAAAGTACGTAAACTACGGTGTACACCGCGGACGTGACTTTTTCGTAATTCTTTAGATCTAGAATATGTATGCTCCTTTATCCTGGCAGTTTCCTATAAAGTTACTTATTAACAAGAAGACGCCGAATTCTGGTAGGACCTGAAGCACTTGCAGCTCGTTTTTGCTTCTCTACAATAGCGATTGACGTATTGGAAATCGAAGTGAACAACAGATTTCAAACAAGAACTAGGTACTGAGTTACGGGCCAGCTTTCTAAGTTAATGACATGTACAACGACCCTGCATTACATGTCTGCAATGCTCTATGGGGATTTATGCGGGGGATATGGAGAATTTGTGTGTAATAAATGGAGATTTCATTGCATAGCTTCGAGAATTACGGAATTCAATATTGATGTCGGGGCGAATTGGCGATTTAACGAATCAATTTCTGAACTAACTTTGTCTGATCCAGAGCTACGATGGAACTAAACTGATTTGGAATAGAATATTGCATTGGAGTTTTAAAGGTGTTTGAGTACAGACAAGAGTGGGAGGTCCTTCTGATTAAAAAAGTACATTTTAAAATTTGACTGCCATTGCAGTAAAATGAGGCGCTTGATACGAAGTAACCTGTATAAAGTGACAGCAAAAAGAATAGGGGATATCAGTTGCTTACAATATTGATAGTAAAAAATAATTAGTAACTATTAATAATTTACGAATGCATGAAAAGAAATTTTGTACAGATAATGTAGGTATATGATCCTCAAGAAGCACATTTCAAGCATTATTAAACTAAGTAAACTGACGCACTAGCATCCAGTAAGTTAAAGTATAAAAGGAAAAGTAGAACTTCCAATAACTAGGCATCATTGAATGTTTGACTGGCGAGAAGTACCTATGTGAGTGAGAGTAATCACTTGTTTAAAAGAAATCAAAATACTCGGGGAAATTGAGCATCAAAGAAGTAGGAAATAATGTTAATAACAAACAAACAATTTTCTGATTATTAAAAATACAATAACATATAGCTCATACAACAACGATACAACTAAAAATTTGCAGTTTCTGAGTTTTTAGTAGAGACAAGGCGGTTGTTGTCTAACAAAACTTTTGAATCAGTTTCCCCAAAAATCGTGAATTTTGAGTTATGTCGTTGCTGCACCAAATGAACGATATATATTATAGAGCAGACCTAAGTAGATTCAAATAGACATTATTAAAATGGAATACGCTTCTAGAGAGTACTTTTGGTAGAATATTCGATGCACAATAATTTGGCATTTTGTGATAACCCATAACAATTGCAATCACGCGTAGTCGACATGATTTTAAATTATCACAGGTTTTTACAGGAAATTATAATTAATTATTAAACGATTTAACAGTCTGATAAATTACGCATGCTTCATGTCTTTACAACATAGCACTTTGTTACTTTTCCAAACGCCTCTCTTTTATTTCATGTCGCACGGTTACCAAACAAAACACACTATCACACGCGCCAACCCTTAACTCACTGAAATTAACAAATTAAAATTTAACGTATTATAATATTTACAGAGTATTCGCAATATATTTTCCTACGATATTTTATATAAAATAAAGAATTAGAGGAATTTCAGTAAAAGTTGAAAATCATTATACATTAGGCATGGAATATTTATTGAAACGTTAGTAAGGATTGAAAATGGTATAATAGAGAATGTGTTTCCCAAATGTTTTCCAAACTCGTTTCTCAACGGGGAACTCAATAATCATCGCACCAGTTTGCATTGCACTGGCGCAGAACAGGAAAGTTTCAATTTTCTCGTCGAATTCAGAGAAAATCACTTCCAATTTCTTTCCCGTTGGGAAAACATCCGCTCGCGTTTCCACGCTTGCATTGCATTCACACTGTTTGGCACGCGGGAATGTATATATTTACCAAACATAAGTGGATGCTGGCGATGTTGCTGGATCCGGGGATCAAATTTCCATCACTTTGATCCGAGATTTCAACAGATTCCCTCGTCATTCTTCCGGATCTACGTGATCTTCCGGAGGGGTACGGTGTATTGATTTTAATTTCAAAACGCTGCCCGCACCGTGAGCAGTATATTGAATGAAATTAGTAAATTTAAATATCAATACACTCCCGACGCCGTGTAGAGCCATCTTTTTTTCAGTTAAATATCACGTATGCATGAAAAAATTGAAAAACCATCCCTACAGGACAGAAACATGAACTTGTGTGCATATTTTCAATGCATTAGAAAATTTGAAAACAGAATTTAGTTTGTACTTTCAACTTTCTTCCAGAAGACGTACTTAATAATATTTGGAGGCAAAGAGTTTACACATTGCCGTTTCAAAGTATTTGATCAATAATAAATTGTCCTGTGTACGTTTTACAAAGCGAAAAAAAATTTTTGTCTGTATTAAATTTTTTTCTTTTTATGATTTATGCGATCCTGCCTTTTTAATCTGTACACGAGGTTATTATCACTGCTTCGTGTGCGATTGAACTGTTCGGACGTGAATGAATTATATTTCATTTTTCTGTTGAAAACTGTTTAATGGTGTTGTAATGTCGATAATGTTAAATTTATGATGGGCTATGAGTAACACGATGTATAGTTGTGTAACATAATCAATCATTCTTGATTTGGCAATTTGTCTATTGACAATTCATTTGAGATCACTAAATAATCCTACTTCTTTATCACATCACTTGTAAAATGTACCCGCGCTTCGTTTCGGACCTAAGAGATATTAAGGACTCCATGAAAACATATTGTACCCACTTTCATCACCCCCTTAGGGGTTGATTAAGGCAAAATCTTGAAATTAGTTTTTAAGCATTTATGTGGGTAACCTTTCGAAGTAAATAACTAAGTGGATATCTAATCGGGCCTAAAAGATTTTGAAGAATCCGTGAAAATACAGTTCACTCCCTTAGGGGTTGATTAGTGCAAAATCTTGAAATTCATTTTTAGGGATTTGTGTGGGTAATCTTTGTATGCAAAAACCGAGTTGATATCTAATCGAGCCTAAGATATATTGAGAAGTCCATGAAAACACAGTTTACCCCTTTCCACCCACTTAGGGGTTGACTAGGGCAAAATCCTGAAATTGGTTTTTAGGCATTTGTGTGGGAAACCTTGGTATGTAAAAACCAAGTTGATATCCAATCGGGCCTAAGAGATATTGAGAAGTCCATGAAAACACAGTTTACCCCTTTTCACCCCCTTAGGAGTTGATTAGTGCAAAATCTTGAAATCCATTTTTATGGATTTGTGTGGGTAATCTTTGTATGTAAAAACCGAGTTGATATCTAATCGGGCCTAAGATATATTGAGAAGTCGATGAAAACACAGTTTACCCCTTTCCACCCCCTTAGGGGTTGACTAGGGCAAAATCCTGAAATTGGTTTTTAGGCATTTGTGTGGGAAACCTTGGTATGTAAAAAGCAAGTTGATATCCAATCGGGCCTAAGAGATATTAAGAAGTCCATGAAAACACAGTTTACCCCTTTTCACCCCTTTGGGTACGCAATTTTCAAAAATCCTTCCTTAGTGGGCGCCTACGTCACGAAAACAATGTACCTTCCAAATTTCACGTTCCTAGGTTAAGTGGTGAGTCAGTCCAGGGTTGCCAGGCGTACTGTCTAAATGGCGGCGTGTTGGCCTACATGACGTCATACGGTGTAGGAGAAGGGGAATACTTGTATTCGGTTGGTGGCGCCGTGACGTCATGCCAACGACAAGCCAATCCAAGCTAAGTGACGTCATACATGCCCGTACGTGTACTGGATCGTCTGGCAACCCTGAGTCAGTCAGTCAACCAGAACTTCATCTTTTATAAAACGAATACCGTTGTGAAAACCTATATGCATTCAAATTACAACAAAAAATTTATAAAATTTATTGCTTTAATTATCTTTTCTAATAATAAATCATTAACAATTAATATACCCACCTCTTCGTCTTGTATGCGAAACAGCGATTAAATTTCGATTAAATCCGATGTCAATTATTACAAACGGGGCAGTTTTGGAATTCCAATAGGATTCCTGTCGAATCGTGAAGCTTCGAAACCGCGTAACATAAGTTTCAAGGAAAGGAACGAAGCAATGGTAGCTTGGACACGGATGAGAAGTTTAAAATTAGAATTCCATGAGGATGGTAATTGCATGCATCAGCGAGGAACAATGCTCGTAGAAAACTTTTAATTTGGCCATTGAATTAAATGAGAATTGCGCGTTTATGCGCGCATGCCGGTGTTTTCGTGTGCTCGCGCGCGTTGCTGGAAATGTGCACGCGCGTACGCTTATGGAATAAACAGTCCCCTATAATGCAGGACGAGGAATTAAACTTTTGATCGCTTAGCCGTTTCTTCGAAATGACTTTTGAGCCTCAAAAAAACGTGTTTTGGTCGAAACGGGACGAAAAACAGCAGTTACGATCTGGGCACGAATGAGAATACTTTAAAATACGTATTGTGCGGAGGAGGGCAATTGAGCGCATAAGCGAGCATAGTATCTCTCGCGAAACTTTTAATTCGGTCGTCCTATTGAATGCGAATTGCATCCCCCACGCACACACCCGCACGCGCGTTCATACTTATGCCCGTGTTCTTACGCGCACGCGTGTAAATTTCGCGAAACTGTTTCGGATATTGCTGCCTAAAGAAATGGAGTTTCCAATGAAACTGTCCGGAAAGAAATGCGATCCCTTCCTGGTATACAGGGTGCTAAAACAAGGATCTAAGACTCGGGCAGAGTTGCGCAGAATTACAATTGAATTACTCCATGGATTATAATTACAAAATAATTCAATTACATCGTATTCGATTACATTGTAATTCGTAATTTAGATCTCTCGTTCAATTAAATTACATCACGATTCGTAGTCGCAATTGAAGTATAATTGCAAAGTGGAATGTAATTACGAATTACGAATTAAGAGGTAACCAAATTAAGAGGTAATAAGAGGTGGGAAAGAAATATGTAGGTGAAGGTTTCGAACTGAAAAAAATTATTATGAGTGATGAATGTGGTATTATTCATAAATTTATAATATATAAAGAGGATTAAATTTCTTCGTTACATTTTTTCCATATTCAAACATAAATGTAAAAAAGAAACATGTATCTGGTTTCACTTTAAAATATCTATTAAAGGGAAAAATAACGGCAATCACCTAATGCGTCTCATGTAAAAAAATTAATACAGAAATACAGTGAAATATAACACGTAATAGGAAAAAACTGGAAAAAATAATATTTTTAGTTCACCACTAATCAATAATTGGGTGTCGTATAGACGTGAAAAATATATACAATTATTTATCTCACTTCTTCAGAGTTCTGAGTTGTAATTTAATTACATTGTATTTCAATTACATTGTAATTAAATTAGCACAACTGTGGACTTAGGGTGCTTAGAGTGCTCACCGAGTAGAATAAAAAATACTTCATCAATACAAATCCTGAAATCAATTCTTTAGGTATGAAATATACAAGTATAAAAATATAATAATTAATAACTATAGACCCTTGAAGTCTTAGACCCTTTTTTTAACACCCTGTATACAGAAAGCAACAAATTCTTGAAATTATTCATAATCACTGACAATGAGTCTCTATATTATGAATTTATTTGAAAATATTGTTACAGTATTGAAATTATTAATTTGTTATTGTCTCATAAATACTGCTGTCCACTAGACAACAGTGTATGCCTGACTATAAAGCGTTGTTGCCAAATTCGAGGAGAGTAAATGCGTGTTCTCCTTTCCTTTAATAAATTTCTGTATTAAATGTTACAGTATATTTCGAAAACAGAGTCTTCCAATATTGCTCCTCCACGTAAGCCTCCCAGACTTAAAAGGCTACATTCTTAGAGCTTTCATATGTATAGCCTTCTAAACAACTGTATCCACACAGCACGTTGTCTAAATTCCTTACCCCAAAAGCATTAGTTTCCTCTGAATCCTACCTGCACTTGTACACTCTCCCCTATCCCAAAGGTCCCTTAGAAAACCACGTACAAGTCAGTCTCCCTTCCACTTTCATATTACAACCATACACAACGCGTAAGATCTGTGTAGCAGGACTCAGTTTATATCACACCGAACATCAAAAAATTGGCCTGTAATAACTGACGATTAAGCGTAAAAACTTTACTGCGGGTCCTACAAGTTAACAACCGGATGATTGTTTAATTAGTTCACAACTTTAATTTTACAACTGTCCCCGAGATATCAGAAATTTATTTCTAAGCAGCGTTGCCCTTTTTTGCTAAATCAGCAGGGAGTTCATTGCGACCAATAACGTTTAAGAAAAAAATCCAAAACTCCACCGCTAGAAGGTTAACTCCTCGTTGACACTCTGGGTGTGAGCCACCCATAAGCTGCTTTCGACGCTCTGTACCGTTTTTAATACGCAAAATATCCTGGATATTCGTGGAACATCTGTTTTCTCAATTACCGAAATGGCCCACCTTGTACACGCAAAATGAATACCTTTTTTCCAAAGTCGACTTACAAACTTTTTTTTTTTAAAATGTTTACAAAAGCTAGTTAGGTTAAGTACATTGGATTGTTTCTAGATCTCTGCGAAGCAAGTAGGGATTTAAATTTTACTAAAAAGGTAAAAGAGACGCGGGACTTAAAATATTTCAACGCATTTTGAAAAAAGTTAAAAATTGCTAGATAGGACAGTTCTGGGAGGCTGGTGCTGTTATTGCGACACACGGAGCAGCCATCTACGGTTCTGGAGTAAGGATCATTAAGTTGGAATATTACACCACAGTACTCGTGTTATTTGAATACAACTGCGGCGTGTGTACCGACGTCCATAATATATACACGTATACGTGTTTGCCGAATAAACAGTCACGTACAATATTACTAGCTAGAGGAATCAAATTTCCGTTACTTCGATCCTGGGTTTCCCTGATCCTATCGGCTTCCAGCCATATGACGAGGAATACACACGTAACAAGTACACACGCATACGTGTGCATACCAAACCCGCGGCAGCTTCTAGACCATGCGCTTTACAGGGGCTTGTCTAGTGACACGAGAACGACAAACTTCAACGAAGATATCGTAATGCATACGTTTAATTCCCTATGTGTATCAAAACTGAAGAAAGTGGTTATTCAATTCTGATCGTCCGTTACGAAACCCATAGATTCGACAAGGTGGAATCGAGTTGTTTTATGAAATTCGGGAGAATTTTACGAGGTAAAATTTTCGTTCTAATATACAAGGTGTTTGCAACGAAAGAAACAAACTTTTAGCAAAAAATTTTGGGACACACTTGAAGTTGATAATATGCATTTTTCAGATGTACATCCGAATGGCCGCAGTGGCTGATTGATACGAGGGTTGAGGGGATGGTTGGGGAGGGGGTGTAGACCCTAAATTAAAAATTTTAGCTTGGGGAAATTATTAGTTTCCGAAATATTATTAAAAAATTATTGTTAATATTTTTTTTCATCCTGCCCTCCCCCCAATTTGTCCTACGGACAGCTGGACGCGTTCCCCTTACCCCCGCGTACCCCCCAGGCGCCTAAATGGCATGCATATTTAGCTGAAATTCAAAGCCAGTTTTCTCGAAAACGAAGCACGATTAAAAAAATTGTATTCTATATTTTCGTCTCATTTTTGTCTGTAGAATCACCCCCCCCCCCTATAGTATTGCATATCAATAAAGTAATAGGTATCCACCCTGTGGTTTTTAGGAGAAAAAGGAACCCGTCGACATGAATATTTTTCCAAAATTGTTTTACAGTTGTGTTTGGTTAATCAAAAGGCAACTATCCCGCACCCAGGTCGACTGAAAATTCGAATATAAATTCAAAATTAAATATTTTTTATGAGAATGATTGAAATATCTGTCGAAATTTTTTTGCAAAATATTCGGTCAAAATCCCGAAGAACACCAATTTGGGTTACGGATTTTTAGGACGTGAATTTCGGTATTTTTTTTAACAAAGAACCCTGTCAGTACGGAAGAATATTTAGTTTCCACGCATCTGTAACCCAGATTCCCTATGTAACAAGTGTTTGAAAGAGCCTGTCATACGCACGCACGCATGACAACGCGAAATGTCGGGAGGCTAAATTGATTAGAGATCTTGAATTTTACAAACATCATTCTGAATTAAGCAACTGCACCTACTTTAGTCACCTGGAACTTCAACTTTTGAAAGGACAGAACGATTTATAAAAAGAACATATTAAAACAGTTTGCACTGATTTTCGAAAATCACTTCTGAATGATTTAATACCTCTTGCAGTGTGGAAACTAAATTAAAAGTATTGCAGGGGGAAAGGGAATCAAATTCAATTATTTCTAAATATAATATTCAACTTTGATAAGCAAAGAATCAATTTTGGGCACTTCGAAGGAAACGAATAATGCGATGCACACTGACTTCAGATAATCCTTTCAATTTTTCAAATTGAAAATACTCACGAAAGATCAAAGAGCAATTTAAAATATCCTTCGGAATGTACTTAGAAAGATGGAAGATGTAATTTTACCTCGCAATCTGTGATCCAGATTTTGCAAAAATTTTTAACGAAGATTACAAAACGCTATCGATAAAATATAAGGAAATCAGAGAAATGAAATTGAAGTTGTTGCTTTGCCCATAAGTTTTTCGCGAGGAACTTAAAAGTCGAATGTTCTGGACACTATATGAATCGATAGATTCAAAATAGAAGGCAGAATAAATTTTTAAGTGAAACGATTTAAAGGTTGTGCTGTATAATATTTCAGTTATAAAAAGGTAGGAGTGTTCGCTTAAGTGATCACGATTACAATCGATGGTAGCAGCCCTACGCTCATTTCTCAGATATATTATTTATTGACGACGCACTCGTCCTTTGTGTGTATAGTGAAATACTCAGAAAGGAGGTTCGCGACGGCAAGAAAGTAAAGGAAATTTCCATAGAAAGTAGGAGGACAGAATACGTTTTACTCAGCTGATATCGAGGAAATTCTTACTTACTTTTGTCGATAGAGACCTATGTAGCTAGGGGGTCGCTATAGCGCGCCTATACCTGTGTATGTAAAAGGTAGTGAACATGTATCGATTCAGAGTCTGTTGGTCGTAACGTATCCAAAAATGAATAGGAACGGAAAACGCAGCGTGTGACGTCTACCGATATTTGAAACACCGTTTGCACTATTTTAGGATTAAATGCTTTTTTATATTTATATTATTCTCGATAATAGTGATTACATGGCCAAACTTCTTTCGAGGTTTTGTCAGATATGAATTAAGTGGATATGTAAAAAATTAATGCAATATTTTATATGTTTGTTG
The DNA here is from genome assembly GCF_050908995.1 of Andrena cerasifolii. Taxonomy (NCBI): domain Eukaryota; kingdom Metazoa; phylum Arthropoda; class Insecta; order Hymenoptera; family Andrenidae; genus Andrena; species Andrena cerasifolii. The sequence continues at coordinate 6,744,215 of NC_135121.1, read as the reverse complement.
AACATTGCAATTTTCATTACATATATTCTGTGATAGGATGTTAGAATTGTATAGGATTGCAGAATTAATCGTTAATAGATGTAAGAATACGAGGAAATGTCTCATTTCAGATCTGAGACATAATTTCTGCTTAATTCCCTTATCGTTATGAGTTATTGCATCGATTCAACAACATCTCATCGTTACAAAGTGTACATCTACCATATAGACAGTTTAGTTTTAACATTTATGTCAGAATAATTTTTTAATCATACAGTAAACTATATATCATTTTCCATATTGATATCTATCGTGGGCAGAGCAATATTGGCAGAGCAGAAGTTTTGTGCAGTTCCTAAGCCTCACTAAGAATATCACTCAACTCATAATTTCGAATTTTTGTGAAATTTGGGAAATAAACAGAGTGTTAGAAAGCATTAAACACCTATTTTCTGTTATCATGTTGATAGAGTTGATATATAACATGTTGTAGGCGAATGCCAAGGAGTTTCGTGATATTATTTCAGATCTTTTGTCGTTACTTTCACGGATACGTAATAATACTTTTTTTTAAATAAACTGTGTATAATTTTTCAATTCAAGGCACCCAAAACAAAAGGCATACATATTGATCAAGGTTTATACCAATGTGAATTAGAATTGAAGACTTTCCATCAAGAGGGGTGCAGCTCCATAGTTACCAACTTCGAGTAAATTAGAAAAAGCTGTTTATAAAATTGTTGCTTCGACTTAGCATTGAAAAGAGAACACTAATTAAAAAATGTATATTTTCACACAATAAGTAGTAGGTATTGAATTGATAAGTTTTTATTTCTATTTTTGGCGAATTTTTCAAATCTAGGGGTGCCCCTGACTCGCAGCAGGGTAATGGGTGCAGGTTCAAAATTTGCAAAAACTCGCTCATTTGTTATCGTATTTGCATGAAACATGTACCAAACGATGTAGAATTTTTTTAGTACCTACATTACACGTCATAACTCAAAAACTGTAAGAAATGGAGCTGCACCCTTCTTGCTGCAAGGCCTCAATTGTGAATTCTTATTTTGGATTCGATTCCATATATAAAAAATATTATAAATAGGATGGGTGGATACTTTTGCGAGTACAACGTTATTTCGTTATAAGTCCGGGTCCCCTGTTTCGTTAGAAGTACATATCTACCCCCCCCCTACTTTTTTATAGTCGCCGCGGCGAGTGCGAGAGATTGAGAACGAGCGAAAAGGCACGCGGCGGCGACAAGCCATAAATTTCTTTCCAGATAGCGCCGGCATCGCGTTACTGAAAGAATACGGCGAAGAACAAAGGCGAGCCGAATATCGCACCGTTTCGTTACGCCGTGTCCAGATCTGAGCCGAGCTCAGAACCGAACACCACTTGAGATACCATAAAGGTGAATTCCCAAGGCGCGCGGCTCGGCGAGTTGCGCGCCATGGGATGTCACCTTTATGATAGTATTAGAGGCTCAGCCTGTCCCCCGAGCGTCGGACTTATAACGAGACAACACTGTAACTGTGTCTAGTATTTTCTTGTACTCTACCCATGCGCCAAGTTCCACGAAAATGGAAACTTATCGATTGAGGTAATGAAATGGTAAATGATATAAGTGCGAAAAATGGAAGCCTTATATATTTTCTTTCCAACCACAGCGACATTGATACACTAGCCGTCAAAACCGGCTTATCTTCAGAAATTTGGCAACGTGGCATGTCACTGGAACCACTGAGTTATGCCTAGCGATGGGCAACGTTGCCAAATTTCCGAAGGGAAGCCGGATTTGACGCCCGGTGTACGTATGATTGCAGCTCTAACTAAAATAAATTATTATAGCACTTGCAGCGATTCTCACAGTGTCCAGCATGGAATTTACACCATTTTCCACTAAAAACATAATCATTTATTTCTTTGGCACTTACATCGTTTACCATTTTAACCTCTGAATTGGTGGATGCTCCTCGCAAGGAAGAACCGTCTATTGAGTAAAATGACGAATGAAGCATATACGTACGCGTGCGTGTTTCCGTTCGCTCTAGCGAAGCACCGCGAATGGAAAGGAATTGGGGATAACAGGGAACACTGGCATGAATATAAAATCGGGTGAAAGAGCGAGCTAAAGGTATGTCTATGGGGGGGAACAAGAGAATAACCGTGTTGCTGCAACAACCAGCCGCGGAATGACGCGGACAGAGTGTAGCAATTTCGTGCAATACCGCCGGAATAGCGGGCGTTTCGAGAATGCGGATCAGCATTTCCCTGGTCGGCCGCCTTGTCTACCTACACCTCGATCTCCTTTTCTCTAGCTCCCATGTTCCGCACGCATTCTTCCGTCGGCCCTCTATAGCGCGTGTTGTAGACATCGAGCTTGCAGAGGGCGACACAAGGCAAGCCAGAGGAGAGGGGACAGACACAGGCGTGAAAAGAGGTGAGAAGGGCGTGGAGAGGGAGGGAAAGCAGAGGGCGATAGAGGTAGGAATGGGAAAATCACGAATTGAGAGGGCGAAAGAAGCGCGGGAGGGGGAAAGTTCGGAGGGAGGAGAGACGTAGCGAAATGAAGAGGGTAATGGGAAATGAGGAAGAGGAAGAAGAGAGAAGGAGAGGGTTGAGCAGAGTACGGGAAGAGATTAGTGCTTTATTGTTGAAAGGTGGCTGCTGGCATAAAGCTAGCGTGGCATGCGATGCTCGTCGTCTGGCCTATCGTGTCATAGTCGTTGGCACATTTTTCAGGCACTTAAGTTTTTATCGGTAAAATAGAAGAGGTTTATGGGTTGCGCTTTAAACAGTTACGGCTGCAAGGAAAGCTTTTTGGGTATTGTTGCGTGTATTGATAAGTCACGCTGGGTATATTATGAATTGATTGAGGTGGATCGTGTACATAGAAGTGGCTTGAAAATATCGGGGCAACAAATTAGACACTACGTCGAGGAGAAGATATGCCCTGTTATATAGGCGCGTTAATTAAAATTAATTAATATTCATTTACTAGAGGCATGGGGTTCTCATTTGTAAACTTAACACAGTCTCGGTGCATTGTGAATAGCCAATAGCTAATTATGCAGTTTATGAGGGCTGGAACGATATTTTAGAGGCGATTGTAGTATTGTAATTAACGAAAACGAAGTATCTTAATCGAAAATTCCCCGCATTATAGTCTGAGTTTCGAGAGGTGAGACCTGAGGCGGGTCCCTCGGACGGAGCGTGGTTTAAGGAGGAACCAGTGGTGGCAACGTCGCACGCAATCCGTAGCGTACCATTCTCAACTCTCGAAAATCAGACTATAGAACTTTGCATCGAAATATCTCCGCTCATAAGGCACGTAGCAACAAAACGAAGACACTTTTGTAATGCAAATCAAACCCAAGCTATCCATTGAGACCATTAAAAAATTAATCGGATCAGCCATTATTGAGATTCGATAATCGAAGGGTTCTTGAAAAAGGCGTCTGGCGTAATAGAGGCACAGTGTTGTCTCGCGCTGCGAGATGTTTCAGGAACATAATGCTTAAATATGTTAGAGCTGATTTCGAGCTTTGAAATGTATTTTAATTACTACGTTGGTGTTATATGTATGCATATGATTACCAACATTTACATTTTAGTGTTGAATAGTAAAATAAGAAATTTAAAAAAAAAATGAAGACATAAATTTACTTTGCAAACTTACTGTATTTAAACACTTTACTCTCTAAAAATTCAAACGTTTGGAATAAATAAAGCACCTTATGTCCTCACGTCGTTGCAATCAGTATGCATAAGAGTATCGCGATAATGAAGCCTCTGAATATATTAGATAAAGCACATTTTTTACTAACAAATTTTGAAATGTTTCATGACATATTCACTTTCCAAAGACGTTACCTAATACTTGTACACCACGAGTTTGCAAGAGAATTGATTTATCTGAAAATATGCAGTTCCACGCAAAAAGCAACTGTAACTACATGCAGTCTATCGTTGTATTGCTACAATTATAAAGAAATCATGGTCGTGAGAAATATGAACCAACACAATGGTATGTGGGTATTCAAATTTTTTCGTGACCATATTTTTCTAGTTTTAATAAGAAAGAAATGTAGCCATTCTACTTGCATGTACCTTGTTGCTTATTGTTTAAAGATAATAATTAAAAGATACAGCTACCGAAAGCTTACTTACGCATTGCTATGTGAGAGTAGCAACGAGAAGTATCGTTATTTGCAATACGAAAATTATTAACTTAATTTATTGATTCTTTCTGACATGCGCGAAATTAATGTTAAACTCGACCAGTAGATGTACGATGTATGAAAAGTATAATTTATATTAGTTATACTTCACGTAACAAAATTATGCAAAATAACTAATAAAACGATCGAAAAGTCCGAAATAAAAAAATTTGAAATGCACCTATAAGCGAACCAAATGACGAATATGCAATAAATGTCGTTTGCTGTTGCGTAATTGTCGGAAATTATTGATTTAATTCAGTTTAATTTCCTTTTATCCGTTGCCTGCCGTATAAATATTTGAAGCGTGCGCTGTGATATAAATTGTATTCATTTCATTTAACTTATAATAAATCTGTCACAAAAGAATTAACAATGGACGTAAAATCTGTTGCTTTTCGATATGCCTTTAAATCAATATTTTATTCTTGCTATACATATATTGTTAATTATGTATGAAAGATAATTAAAAAGCAATTATGAAAGTGGATTCGATGCGATCGAAAAGAACGTTCGTGTATTATTTTAATAACAATAGCAGATGCTTGTTTAAGTGCTAAAATTGCAGTGTTTGCGTTGATATTTGTGTTTGGGAAATATATAATATAAATATATTTTTCTTAAATTGACTTTGAATTCCAACATTTGAAATCGAATAACAAAATGCCTTGGAATCTCTAGGTTTCAGCGACAGCAGGTAGTTTATGATGAAATCAGCATACATATCAAGTTTAATTGTATAAAGACACATAAGCTGAAATGGCGGTGTTTTACTTGGAATATCAATAACAAATAAAAGAGATAAATAATTACTCAAATGGAAATAACAAATAAATTGATTGCAATTAAACCCCTATGAAAATAATAATTAAGACCTTATTTGATAAGTAAATTTTCAAATTATTTCGTTATCAAATATGTTTATAACAAATAATAATTTTATGGTAATCTAATAAAAAATATTTGTTGCTGTAAAGAATTAGCATTTCCATAGTATTTATCCCCTAGATATTATGCAACACATTTGCAGTAGGTAAATATGGTTAAACTTTCCACAAGCTTCTTAAAAACTTACCTACACTGCATTCCATATAAGAGCATACCGATGCCCTACCGATTTGCGACCGATCTGCGCAGCTCTCACTTAAATTACCCACGGTTTGAACCGCACGCGATTGATCGTGGTGATTTCCAAGGAATAACTGGTACCTAAGTACATCCAAAACGCGAGACCTTACCGTTGTCAACGTAAACAACGTCCCGCACGAAAAGTTAACAGAGAGAGTAGAGGGCCGTGCGACGGAGAAAAACATAGGCGGTTAAGTGGGGAGTCTGGCGTAGCAGCGCTTCCCGAGGGTCGTGCCTGCGCGAAACAGCTTCAACACCTTGAAGCCCGGAAAAAAGTACAATTATTAAAAAATTTTTGTCAGATATCCATACTTCGTAGGAAATTCGTTGATATGGGGTTTAAATGTGCACGTAGTGGACAGTATTTTAGGATTTTTGTGTGACAAAATATACAGTTTTAATCAAGTTATAGAGGTCGCCGTAGAGCGCGACGCGTCGAACACGATCTGGTGGTTTCCCACTTTATTCACGTCGCGTTCATCTGAGAAAAAAAGGGGAGCCTTTTTTAATCTATATCAATATAGTTACAGTTAAGCGTAAGGAAATTTAATTACAATAATTTTTGGAGAAATGGCGGAGCTTAAAGGGGAAAGTCCTAAAATTTCGACTCAGTTTAAGGAAAAAATCAATATATTTTGGGGTGGAAAAAATAGTAAAAATAATTTATTTTTAATTTCCGTTACATATATGCATTGATAATTAAATTTAAGTCACAATTATGTTATTTAATATTTTATCTACAAATTTCGGATAGCTAATATGACTTACAATATAATTAGCCTTCATATGGATTTGAATCGTCGTTCGCTATTTAAATGTCTAAACATGTCGATTGTGCGACGTTGCCACGTTCACTGCTGTACGTACTTTCGGGAAAATTTACACGTAAACCTATTTCTTATGGGCGTTTACGAAGAAACTATATGGACAGTTTTGCAGATATTAATAAATTCATTTCCTGACATTTCGATGTTCATTTGTGCCAAATTTGGTACACTTCTTGAATATAGTTTTCCTGTATCAGAAGAAAAACTGAAACTATAACCTCCTTTTTTGCGACACTGCTATACGCCACCATGGACCTATCAGGTCCATGTATGCCACTGTGTTAAAATACATCAACTTTAATTAACAATTTCTCGATAACTGTCTGGTAAATCCATTTTAACCTTTGTACAATGGTATCTTGTATTCCAAATTAGTTTTGCACGAAATTTGAAAGAATTCTTGAATTTAGTAGATTATTCAGGAACTACCTTAAAATCATGAAATGAAATTGCAAAAAAAAAAAGAAAATCCTACTATGTCTATAGAAATATCTGCTGCATTTAGTAACCATTAAAGGACAAGTTACGTAACATTCCTTCAAAAATGGTTCCTCGTCCCCGAACGATACCGCAATTTTGAAAAAAGAGGTTAAAGACATGAAATGAAGCTGCGAATTAAAAAGCAGAGAAATCTTACGTATGCCGCGAGAAATGCCTGCTCGGTATAGCAGCAAGCTTAAATCGCTGCATGTTTACGGACAAACTTCCCTCCTATGTTCGATCTGTTGGAATGCGAGCCAGGCGAAATAGCCGAAATTCCAAGAGCGTAGTAACGACCATTGAGGTAGGATGCTGCCATTGGGGACGAAAGAAGACGACAATCCGCTGGGAGAAGCCGAGAAGAACGATCGGCACCGCTGATTCGCTATCCGTAAAGGAAAGCGCTCGACGAATGTTCAACTTACGAGAACGAATGATGCGCGTGGTGCGCTCGAAGCGGGAGGAAACGTCGTCACCATCCTCGTGCCGCGAAACACGATATAAGGAAGTGCGGGGTTTACGACGGGAGGAATCTGTTGAAATGATCGGTCGTCGATAGTCCTCGTTCGGAGACGGTGCTGGGATCCGATTGTCGTCAAACACACTCTGCGAAACTTCCCTTGATGGCCGATCAATTTTACGCAAACATCTGATTTCCGTCGGAAATACACGAATTTCGTTAGTCTACCTTCTGCAGCGCTGTGCACTGTCTGGCGCTACCATTCGACACAGGTATCCCAGCAAATTTTAATAAATACTAACAAGGGAACGCACAGTGGTTCGAGTATACTACATGCTAGCTGGACAAAATTATTTTTTCGCGGTATTGGGTTAGGTCTGGGGTTCAAATTGTATGACAGTTTATTATTTCACCAAAAATATCAATAAAATAAAAATATGACTAATTCAGTAAAGGAAAAAGAACAAAACGACAGTAGATATTGTGATTTAATTATAATTATCAGTTGTAACATTATGATTATTTCTGTAATTTCTAAGGTTTCTATGGAATTTGAAAAAAAATTTCGAGCCACAGTTGACTCACCTAACATAAAATGGCTATTAAAACAGTATTTTACTATATGTGGAACGCCGCGAAACCTTACACATCGATTGAACCACAGCTTTGTGGGTTTATAGAGCGAGTCAAGGTAAAAATAACAGTATGTTTCATTCGTGCCAAATCGCCATAGAAGACTGTGAAAACTAACCTCAAAGTCAAATAGCCAAATATACTTTTTCGCGTATAACTCCTAAAGTACAAGATACCGACAACAATTTCAAACTAAATATTAGTGGTACAATAGCCGCTGCAAACTTGCGCTAACTAAATTTTGAATTTTAAAAAAAGAATTAAGAAAACTTTTTTCAAAATTTACGGAGTATATCCCTAAGCAATCAAACCTAAAATATCCGATAGCTGAGTGCCCCAACATGGGCAGAAGTCATCGTCTGTTGTCATAATTGTTTAATCTCACGCACCCCCTTTCAACACACACACAGCTTAAGTCGTCATTTTGTAAAATGAAATTATTTTTAAAGAGTTCTTTTCTCAATACATACAACATATATTAATATAAATCTGTTTGGAATTTATTAATATACTCTTACAATTATACAAAAAAAATTAGAAAGATTTTTTTAATTTGTTGCAAATGTTTTTTTATAGCGTCACTGTGGCGCCTACAAAAAGGTGGTATGTTCGTGGCGCAGGTGATTTCCCGGCTCTGGCTTATCTGAAACAAAATTTTTTCTCGGGGAACATTCGAGAAAATACCCTTTTAGGGAACTTTTTCTTTCAAACCAGCGCCATTTTGTTATTTCTCAACAAAAATTGTTAATTGAGTTAAAGGCGATAGCGACACTCATACAGATTAAGAATCATTTCGAATGTTTTGTTTCAAATAAGCCTGAGCCGGGGAATCACCTGCGCCACGAACGTACATCTTTGTTGTAGGCGTCACATTGATGCTATAAAAAAAATTTTAAACAAATTATAAAAATCTTTTTAAATTATTTTTGTATAATATAAGAGTAGCTTAATAAATTCAAAAAAAATTATTTCATTATATGTTGTATTTATTGTGAAAAAAATCTTTAAAAATAGCTTAATTTTTGGTCGATCAAAGTAGTTATACAACTCTCGGAGGCAGAATATCATGGAATTATCTACCCTCGATTTCATTCGAAAACACGTTAACGCTAACATGTCTACTTGTACCTGCTTATTTAGCTTTGCATAAATGGGAGACTATAACGATACGCAATTGTTTGTAACATGAAATTTTCAACGATGTTTATAATATAACTGTATTCATGTGTAGCAACTGGGCGATAGTTATGAACTACGTAGATGAAATATATGGACATTTTAATACATAGGGGAAGTCCGGGAGAGTTGAAGCACCTTTTACTTGAACCTAGTCCATGAAATCTAGGGTATGAGATGCATCGATTTTATATTTTGAATCATTTTTGATCCTTGGACCTTATTATTATTATTATTATCGCCATCATTATTACGGTGAATGTAAATCGGACAGGGGTGGTAACTTTCCAGGCATAAGATTTCACGACTAAACACGAAATGCAGTTAATAATAAATACGTGATAGTACAACGAATTTATTTTAAAGCCACAATCCTTTATTGACCCCTTTTTGGGTTAGAGTCTTAAGCACGCAGTAACTGTGAAGAACGCAGGCGGCGGGGGTAAGGGAGTGGAGGTAAAAGACGTGGGAAGGCAAGAGCTAGAAGCGAATTTTACGATAGTCCAGGAAGCATGAAATGGTGAGAGCCGTTTGTCGGTAGCGTAACTCCTGGCTGGTAGGCGAAACGTGCGATAGCGGGGTGTCGATATCTTTTAGCTACGATTTTTCTGACGATTGCTCTGCACCTTCGTAAGATTTGTACTTTTAAAAACTTATGTCACGATCGAATCCGCGCAAACACGTATTTCGCACCCCGCAAAGTCTTTATTCCATTTTGTAGGGCGTTCCTTTATCGGAAGCCAATGAAACGAAATTGGCGAGAAATAAACATCGGGATGGGGGTGTGGAACATATTTCTTTATTAACCCGCATCTAGAACGTAAGAAACATTATGGCATAGACTGATTTCAATATCTATTCTTCTAATGTACACGAAAACGTTTGTGTTTTTGGGCCATTTTTGGGCCACTCTGCGCTAAATCGACCACTTTTTACGGTTAGTGTCAGTGATTTTGGAGATATTGGAACGCGATGTGGTCTGCGTGAAATTAGGGTGAGTTTAAGTCATCATCTTGCTGGTTTCTAGTTTGTTTAAAAAATACAGGCCGTCAAAGTTTGCAATTTTTTTACCATTCTCGGGTAAACCGATTCGTACAAAGTTGGCTCCTCTTTCATTTTAACTGATAAGGATTTGTTTCCCAAAATAAATTTCATTTTAAATTAAAAAATGGTTTCACACGGCGATACATGTATGATGGATAACTATGTTCATTGTTTTTTTCGAGAATCGTCGTGTGAACGGTTCCATAGGTTAAGTAAGTATCTCCGGCGCGGAACGCTAGCGCCGTCTCTCGGATTTTTTTTCAATTTTGGGAGTATACGAGCGGCAACTGTTTAAGATTCAAACGTGAAATGTGCGTTTTGTAATTTATTGTTTAACGGGTTGTACGTGGTTATAATAACATTAAAATACAGTAAAAGAATGGTCTTAATAATAAAAGCTGGACTTCAAGCAGTAAATACCAGTGTATTTCGACAAAAAAGTTTGACTAAAGGCCTAAAATTATTACAAAGTTTTCATGTAAGTGAAGTTCGAGAGGAAATTGATGAGAATAAGAATCATCATATAATTGGCCACGTTTTAAGAGAAACACCCGGGGCGATTGGTACAAAAAATAATGTAAAACTATTATAAATAAGTACACTGTAAACATTACATAGGGTTTTCCAATTTCAGTACAATTGTTTTATTATGTGCTAGCTGTAATAAATTATTTCAGTTAAATCTAAATAGATCCGTAAAAACTACAACTTGTAATTGTAAAGGTGGTAAGGGCTTTTGCAAGCATGCTGCCACTATTTGCATTTTCGTTAATGTTGAGAACAGTTATTCGAACTAATTTCAAACATTTAAAACTTCCGCTAATTTCACCCTCATTTCTTTCCCTACTATATTCAACCACATTCGATTAATCATCCCACTTTTCAAAAAAGTGACCGCGAGGCAGCGCTGTCCGCGGTGCTTACCTAACCTATAATGATCAATGTAACATCGGTATCCTTCATCCACGCGATGATGTATGTATCGCCATATGAAACCGGGGTTAGAGTTTGTAGATCGGGTGAGAAGATACACACGTGCCACTATCAAAGTTTATAATTATATGAATTACATTTGGTATATAATATGGAGGTTGGCGTACATAACACGCGTGTGTCGAGAATGTCGATCGAGTCTGTGCTACACTGCTACCCAGTGTTGCCAACTCAGATTTTTGAAAATCCGTAGAGAAAAGTTCAACATTCCGTAGAATTCCGTGGAATCCCCTTTGCTAAATCCGTTGATCTACGGATTTTCTTCGTAAGTGTTAATTATTACATGTGTGAAAGAAGCCAATTCCCTTGCTCATGGAAACCGTCCTTTCCCAAATCCTTTCTAGAAATCTTATATTTCGACCCACCCCTGACATCCTCAAAAAAATTATTGCCACAACAAAAATTCACAAATTACGAAAAAAGTTCACGTGCAAAGATTCTGAAATCAACTTTGCTAATTCCTATTGTACTCGTTCAAAGTGCAGGGTAGTGGAACTAGAAAATAATAGCTTGAATTCCAGCGATTAAGTGTGATGAAAAGCTCCTGTAGTGAAGTGGAATTTAGCTACCCGCAGTAAATCGGCGGTTTGGATCGTAAAATCAATGGGTCAAATTAAACAGCAAATGATTTCTTTAATCAGAATCTTTTGTTTTATCAATTTCGAATTAGCTTAGTTTTAACATTATACATATTAATAATATTAAATAATTTAAGGTAAAAAATCCGTAGATTTCAATTTACAATCCGTAGATCCGTAGATACAGTAAAAAATCCGTAGATCTACGAAGAAATTCGTAGGGTTGGTAACACTGCTGCTACCGGTGCTGCCAGACCGGCGTAGCGACCGCGGCGCGGGAGGGAGACAGAAAAGAACAAGGCAGCGTTTCCATCGTTGCCAGCGCCTCCGCAGTGCTACCAAATGTTGGAGAGTGAGAGAGCGCACGTTGCACTATCTCCAACAGAAAATTTAGCGAGCATTCTCCGTTTCTCGATTTTCGCAAGCAGCATTTAGGTACACAAACGAAGCACGTCGCGCACGTTTTTAAGGATCTATTGGACCTATCTTCGAAATATTACCAAGTCGATGCAAATTTGTGAGGTTATTCTTTTTAAGCTTCCATTCACTAAACGATTCCTGAGTTATAACTTTTTTAATTTCATATTACATATTAATTTTAATATTTTTTAATATCATATAACATATTAATGGACAGAATACTTCGAATAACACGAAAAGAATTTTTCAGCAAAGAAGATTTCAGCAAACGCAAAACCTTTACCCTATAGAAAGCACCTACTACTATTCTCTGATTGCATTGATGAAAATATATGACAGGGTTTTAGCTATACAGGGTGTTTCCAAAATCGTGGTACAACCAGAAAGGAGATGATTAATCATGCAAAAATAAGTTGAAAATATAGATTGAAATTTCGTCAACCTGTGAAAACGAACACACAAAATTACCCATTTCATAGATCTATGTTAAATGAATGTTAAGCGAAATACCATCACATCATTTTAATACTTTAAACCATTTGGGCTCGTCAGAACGGAATCGTGTTCTTGTTGAAAACGTTTCGCGCGATACCTTTCTGCAATTTAAACGAAAACGCGTGATACGGGTCGTGGTTGTTTATCGGCGGTTAATGACGCGCCGTTTAGTTTGGATCGCTGAAAACTGGCCTTTACTCACTTTCGGCACGCCAGCAGCTGCCTCTGTACTCACGGTCGTTTACATTCGTTTCTGTTTGCCTTCGCGAGACGAGACTTTTCGTGTCGCCATACTCCTGCGGCCACACAAATCACCATTCAATTACTCGTTGTAGGTATATGTACAGTCATTTCTATGACACAAATGTACTGTTGACAAGCTTTGTTGATGTGAATATCTATTGATATTCCTCGAAAAATTCGATCACATGACGAAAGAGGTGATCACAAACGAAGGTAATATTAAACTGTTTGAGGGGTGTATGTATAATTTTATGAAAGAGAGAATGTAGTTGTGTGCAAACGTTATCGGTTTATTTCATATCTTTGAAAACTGTTACAAAGATAAGCGTGCATTTTTACAGCAGAATTATAGATTTCATTTCGCGGTTCAGAATTGTGGTTAAGGAGGTCAGGAAATTTCTAAACAGGCTTACGTAGCGTTTGCAAAATAAATTTGTCACTTGCGCAGTCAGTGGCGAATTTAAGAAAAAAGGCCCAGGTGGCAAACGTCAAGGGGCCCATTTTTTCGGGAAAATGAAGAGGTAGTTTACTAAAACGTGGTGAATGTACAGAAAAATATAGAAACAAAAGATAAAATCATAATTTATTTTTGAAGACAGGGCCCTTGGGGGGCCTTCTGAGCTGGGCCCATTTTTCGGTAAACTAAAGCGGTAAAGCTGAAAACGGGTTCAGTGTAATAATACAGAAAAAGAATATAGTTTGGATAAAATCATAATTTCTTTTTAAGGATAGGGCCCTCGTGGGGCCTTCCGAGCAGGGGCCCAGGTGGCAACTGCTCATCGGCCGCCCTGTTAAATCCGCCACTGTGCGCAGTTATGGAGAAGTAGTTTTGTATATTATTCGTCTATTATTCAGGAAATAAGATAGTTCCGAATGATGCAGGAGTTGCGAAAATATTAATTGAATATTTACACTTAGTAACGCTTTAATTTCATTTAAAGGCAATATTCAATAGTATACAGGGTGTCCAAAATTGAGGGACATACATGCTATATTTATGTATATTTAATTATGAAAGGAAACATACTGTTCGGATAATACAATGTTTCAATGAGAGAACATTCACATACTTAGGTACTAGAACGTTCAGGTAACATTTCTTATCATACTCTGTCTTGTTACTATAGAATAAAGACAACTTACTACTATTATTATTTTCATGTTCCACAGTAGTATACCTTGACGATAAAAAAATATATAAAAATGTTGAACGAATTGACTAAAAATGCACTAAAAACTAAGAAATAATTATTTTCTTGTACTACAATTTTGATGGTGATATGTGACTTTAAATACAATCATACAAACTCTGTGATGATCCTATAGAATTGTTCAAATCAATTATAAAGAAAAAGGGTAATCACAGAGTTTGTATGATTTTATTTAAAGTCACATATCACCACCAAAATTGTAGTACAAGAAAAGAATTATTTTTTAGCTTTTAGTGCTGTGACGTTCCGGCCCCACCGCATGGGTCACGCCGGTTAGTCTCCGCCGGCGCCGCTAGAGGTCTGCTCTTCTCGCAAGTCCTATCGTCCACTCTCGTTCATATATATACAAATTCCAAGTTTGTTTGTTCCTAGTCCGGTGTGTCTAGGGCAGAGGCCGTCAGCTATATCTCTACTTGATGAGTCTGGCTGATGATGACAGTCCCAAGACGAGAAACACGCACAAAAATAAATAATCTATCTCTTCTTTATTTTTCTTCCTCGATCTTTAATGCCAATCCACCTGCCCCCGCACATTACTCCAAAAAGCGTGACCAGCCCCCGAGGGATATTACGGTTACGCCGGAGGGTGACGGGGTTAAGAATCATATCTCTCACCCTCTTTACGTTCCGGAATCGGAATCAATAATCACCAATCACTACTATATCTCTCGGTTTCGGACGTAGTAAAACAAGTGCATTTTTAGTAAAATCGTTTAACATATTTTTTTATTTTCTAGTCTTTAATGTTTGTGAATTTTTTCTTTTCATTTTTGACTTATTTTATAAAAAAAATTGTATTGTTGTCACATCCACGCACGCCTACAAAGTTTCAAGACAATTTGACTGGTGGAAGTGGGTGGAAATTGAGTTGCCAGATTTGAACCATACACCAAACAGACAAACATACAGAGGATCGAAGCTAAGTGAAATCATTTGAAAATGGAACAATTTGAAAGTTTTAAGTCTCCGGAACGACATTATGAAATACCAATCCTTCCTTTGGGGCCCGAGATTCTTTTCTCAGTGACACGTCTACGGTTATCCGTAGCACTTTTCGAAGGGTGTTAGGCCTAAGGAAGGAATGAGCGGAATGGAGAACGGATTTCATCGGTTTTGCACGGTTTGCTTCTTTTGCGGAAACTAGTAACTCGGGCCCCTGGGAACTTCTAGCGCGCGTGAAACTTTTCGTGGACTCGAAATAATTATCTGCGCTGGCGCGCCGATTATTCCTGAACTATGCGAGGAGTACGGTCGATCAATGGCTTCCTGGAAGACCATTGTCCGGAGAAATATCCGGTGTATATCCATCGAACGCCTCCAGGAATCCACGTGGGTCTCGCAGTTGGACGAACGCCCAAAACGAGGATCGACTTTCCACTGTCGCATTAAACAACTGGCTGTTCTACTTAATTCTCCCTTCCACGACTATCAAAAGTGCATTCCCACTATAAACAAGAAAAATCGCGACACCCGATTCGACGACTGAATCCCTACGCCTGATTGAGACACTATCGAACTGCCCTTCGCCGATTTTTTCCCCTTGAAATATGTTCTTCAGCACGGAAATCCAAGAGACACGTATTTTTGTATTTTTGCCCAATATCAATTTTAAGGGCTTTGAAGTTCGAAAATCAGCATTTGCAAAATGAAGTGTTCTGTCACTGTAAGCGCCAAATATCCAACAAATTACGTGTATTTTAACCCTTCGTGGTCACACGGGGTGTATGACACCCCAGGCAATTTTTTTTTTTGCTCATATTTCTGTAAATTTTCAGACCTTAATATTAAATTTTAAATAATTAGTGAATTTTAACAAAAAAATCGCTTTTTCCCACAACTACTTTTTCAACCACAAATTTCATTATATCAAAATTTACATGTCTAGAAAAATACTATCGGAGCATGATTGTATGAGTATTATAAAAATACGAAAATGGTAAGTAAAAAACTAGAGTGCAGTGAACCCCATGTGACCAATTTGTGATTATAAAAGGATGTGACCACGAAGAGTTAAATTACTGTTATAAACTAAATTCGCATAATATAAAATACGAGAAGGGGAACCGAAACGTTGTACGTCTAAATTGTTTGAAATTTTGTTCTTGAAAAAGTACAAAATGAAAGGGCAAGTACCACACAATTTGCACTCCGTTGAATGACTTCAATTATTGTAAGTATACTCTGAACCTTCTAATGAACATGAACTAAGAGCAACAGATTTTGAAAATACTTGATTCTTTTAATATATTATTCACGAAAGTAAAATAAATAATATGCTTTTAAATTTATGTAATGGAATGATTGTCATATAAAAAGGTATTTCAATACTATACGTACATGATTTCCACACGCGTGTGCGCATGTGTGAGGGATGCATACTACACAGTTATTCACATTCCACCTCAAGATGTCAGGAATTCCATTTCATATCTCCTCTTCGTCCTTTCACTATCGCTAGAGATAAGGCACAAGAAGTGAAATCGCGGCGTGCGTGTGCTATGTTTAATGTAAAAATTTCTCTCTAAAAAATTTAACAGGCTTAGAGGAATTACGCATCCCGAGAGCGGAAGTATTTAATCCTTATGAAACACGATATCAAGCTGGGATTTACCATCCGAGGAATTCGCTACCCCTGCTGCGCGCACTAATACGTAGAAAACTCGTGGATTCTTTTCAGTTTCGTTCCCTTAAATTTTTGCTAAAATACATGGGCGCCGCGAGCGCACCAAATTCCTGATCCCGTAGTGTTAACTCCGTATTCAAACACCACCTTATTTTAAAGGGAGTCTCCGACAAATTACCGAGGTAACGTTTGAAAAATGTGCACGCGCGCTTACGTAATTCCCTACAGCCCGGTAGGGAAATTAACCTTAAACCGTACGCAATATACGTAACGAGATATAAGACGAATAACATATTTCTGAATTTTTTTTCAAATCATTCTGAGAATTGCTCGCAGCTAGGGGCGCTAAGAACGGCTCCCTGTGCACCCCTGCTCTACATCAAAGTGTAAAAACTCTAGTTTCCGAGATAAAAAAAGAACAGATATTTGTGCACCCCGAAAATCGACATTTATAAAAAAAAAATCTCCTAGTCGCTATTTTAATAATTTTTGTTGAATTCTTTTTTCCTTGGTTCAGGTCGAAATTGCAGGTTCTAGCAGAAACATATTCCAAGCAAACCGTTGCAGCTTTATTTTTAAGCTCAATATCAATGCAAAACCAAAGACACTTTTTCTAAAACACTGTTTAATCAACCTCATGTGACGCCATTTCTAAAATAGATATATATAAAATAAAAATATTTTTTTACTCTACGTGATAGTAGTAAACATTGTATAAAAGGAAAAGTCTGCGCTTGCTTTCGTCTCCTTGTAATTAATTCGCAAAGAATACTTGATTCTCGAGCGATCTGACTGCCCTTAGTCACCTGAAGGGACGAAGAGCCAAGAGGCAACGGTGTGTATGCTTCTTGAAATTCGAGAATGCAAGAGTATGAGGTAACAGTGGCTCGATAGAGCTCAAGTATGTAGTTATCGAGGGCTAGTACGCTCTCGAGTTTCGTCTTGCTCCAAATGTTTATTCGCGACGTACTTGTACAGAACGACAGAACGAGGTAACGCGGCTTCCGGGTGATTTTGCCCTTGCAAACTGTCCGAACGAACCAGCCAACTCTCTGCGGATGTTTATGGTGAGCGCATGTAACGTGCGCGCTGTGCAACGGAGTTGTACGGTTTCGGTCGCCCCGCGTTTAACACCCTGGCTAGACGCAGGAACACAATGCCGAGAAATGCCGGCGTAAAACTGTATCATGAGCTACCATAGAGGACCATAGTTCCCAAGGACTCGCTGTTCCGTATTCTCTGAATTTGACTCTCTGTTTCAACGTACAGCCAACTACGCCGCCTGCGATATTTACAGCGCCGAGACACTAGCAGCTACTCCGCCTTTGTACGTGGTACATTTTATGAAATAAATAGTTAAAAGTGACTTCTGGCTTGACACGATGCGGCCTCGATTAACCGAATTAATCGGAGGCACGAGCATACGGCCTATTGTTAGAGAATTTTCGGATAACAGAACATTTACTGTTTGATATTCGGCTTCATGTATTTTGGAACAATGAATATGAATTGTAGCAGTGGGTAAGGAGCTGCGAAATTAAATACGAATTAATTAAAGATTTGTGAATGTAATCATGCAAAATTTTTAGCGAATTTATAATTTTGTAAAATGTTCTTTTTGAGCCTCGTGTTATTTCAATCCTTTTTTAAAAAGCTTCAAGTGCTTCAAAATGCAGAGGTATGTATACCTAGTCATTACTTTCGTATTCCACTCTACTACTCGCATACGTTCGGTTAAAATGTTAACAAACTTTTTATAAAAATTTTAAAAGTTGCAACCATTTGCAATGGGTGTAATTGATATCATGTTTTTTTTAACATTTTATCCGTATGTTTGGCCTTAATAGAATATATAGCTATGTAATTAACTTTGTAACTAACTTAAATTGCACCTTTCAAAGATTTTTTTTTAGAATCCTGAATAAAAACTATGGGAAACGTAAAAGTTTTTGATAAGCTCTTAACTTTCGTTATTTTGGCAAAATTTGAGCACCGATCACATGAAAATAATAGCAAATATTAAAAGACGGGGTTTACCAGAATATAATACAGTAACTAGTAAGTATGTTAATAAAATATGAATTGTAATTGGCCAGTAGCCCCACTTTTCGAAAACATGGGTCTAAATACTCGGGCCTAGCACGGGCCTCCGAGGGTTAATATCACTTATATTAATACAACTTAAAGGCCGTAAAATTGCGGTTAAATAGAGCCGAATTTCATTACAATATCTAGACCAGAACCAAAGTTATAGATTTTTTATCGCCGTAGGGTCGTTTTGTGCCACTGTGCGCCGCATCAATTGCACAGGGGAAGAACAAGTGTTTATGGTCAGACACACTTCGTAAACCAATATGACTGGAACTATATTTCCTTGTAATTTTGTATATGTACATTATTTTAAAAATTGTTTCCAGTAAAGTTATTTAAATTCATAAGACTTTTAATAATGCAATACCTACAATTTTGTATAATTTCTTTATACGTAGATAAGAAGGTATACGTTTCTAATATTTGTGACGCAATAAACTGAGATAACAATTGTACTGTATCGATGGCAATTGAATTAATAATTTAGAGTACTGAAACTTGTTACAGATATATAGACTTATTATAATATGTATAAGATATACAATATAAAAGTAATTATCTGAGGAGCAAAATGTAACAGAACTTTAGTTTCATCTCCACAGATACGGTAATATTTGTCCGCGATCAGGATAATGAGATTTTAATCCTCCTGCAATGAGATGGAATTCTGCTGATAACAAGAAATTCAATTATGATAATTACATTAATGATAACAAGAAATTCAATTATGGTAGCAACCTCGTTCGTTAATTCAAAATGAATTCTATTGCGACATGACCTCGTGATCAAGTACTACACTGTTAAGAATTGAAAGTGTTACAGAAATAACAGCTAAAATTATCTGAAATTGGTTTTTAGGCATTTATGTGGGTAACGTTTCGAAGTAAAAAACCAAGTTGATATCTAATCGGGCCTAAAAGATTTTGAGGAATCCGTGAAAATACATTTCACCCCTTTCCACCTCCTTAGGGGTTGATTAGGGCAAAATTCTGAAATTGATTTTTATGGATTTGTGTGGATAACCTTTGTAAGAACCAAGTTGATATCTAATCGGACCTAAGAGATATTAAGGAAACCGAAAAAATACATTTTACCCCTTTTCACCCCTTTGGGGACGGAATTTCCAAAGATCCTTTCTTAGTGGGCGCCTACGTCATGAAAAAAAATGTACCTTCCAAATTCCGCGTTCTTACACTGCATTCCACTTTAGAGCGGACTCGTTCCGCGCAGGGATATACTGTTGATTGGTAGGAAACCGGCAAGCAAAGTGCTACGACCAATCCCAGAAGTGCTACGACCAATCGCATGTGTCAGATCCGTGGGAGCTGCGCAGATCGGTCGCAAATTGGTAGGGGCGTAAGTCCGCTCTTATATGGAATGGAGTGTAGATTAAACGGTTTGAGCTGGGCGTTGATGAGTCAGTCAGTCAGGACTTCTTTTATATATATGTACTAGTGTCCCCCGTGTCGGCTTCGCCCGAGATATTAGCTTCATGTTTATTCGAATTAACATCTTTTAAGGAAATTAAGTATTTTGAAAACAAGGTTAATTTCTTCATAATATTTCGGAAAAGGTAACTCTCTCCTTTGGGAGATTTACTTTCCCTCCAGCGCAGCATATACCAGTCGCTTCTTCGTTCCATGTTAATAACGCGTTTTTGAGACATGCTACATAGCCTATGTCCGTCCTAGGGTATCCAGGAGTAAGGTCTTAAAATTTGAGGAAGATCGGTTCGATAGGTCTTGAGTTTTGCGCGAACATAAAAATCGACTCTCTCCTTATATAATAGTATAGATAGGCAAACGATGTGACCCTCAAGCATCCCCACCACTGTGCGGGAAACCGTCACGCGCATCTCTTGCGCGCAGAACGGTGGACGCCATGTAAGATAAGGTCTATCTGCCTCGCTTCACTATTTCGCTTATTACTCAGTCCCATTTAGTAATATCGGGATGATATATAGCTCAAAACCTTCCCTGAAAATTGTACTATACATTAAAGAATACCGCATCGAAATTGATCTATTAGTTCCTGAGTTTTGAGGAAACAGAAAAACATACGTTTTCATTTATATATGTAGAGAAGAAGATGAAGAAGAAGAGATGTATCTAATGTCTTCCAACGATTGCCTACATTTTTTCAGATTTGGATCGAACATAACTACTCTGCTGAGATTTCTGAACGGAGCTGTATATTTTATACGTGAACTTGATCACTGACCTACTATGCTCTCGTGCACGGTAGATGTTCCTAACGTTAATACTTCAACGTTTTAATTTTTGTTACAACGTATTTTCACACAGTGAAGGTGGATATATTTCGGAGTGATTATGGAACGTGCCCCGAATAGATGTACTTGCTTACAATTCTGTGGTCCTTCGAATTTAAGAGCAGGAAAATTTAAAGGAACGGAAGATTTATCTAGCCACTCCCTGCTACAACTTTGACCCATGATGAATTGTATCAGAGTTCGGTCTCCGTCCATTTTGTCAGATCGTTGATACACGACACGAATACAAAGTTTAATGATCGATTCGCGGGCCATTTACGAGGAATAAACTGTTGACACAACAGGATATCGCGTTACGTTACAACATTCTCGTTACGAGCGAAGATAAAAGCCAGTCTTGATACTGATAATACCAGCAACGCTAGTCCGTTAAACGCTGTTAACTCGTTTGCATTATCAAGCTTGTTATACTCGTTTCAGGCGGTTTTATTGAAATTTTCATTCCGTTACTAAACACGTTGTAATTACTGAGCAACGTAGACGCGGGGTCTTTGACACAGGGAGCGTAGAATCATTCTGATGTTTTTGTTAGTTTAATGAAAGCTCGTTGCAAGCCGATCGGATACAAACAGATGTGCGAAACTTCACTTATATCAACCGTTCTACCAAGTATTGTTTAGTAATAGGACAGCTTTAAAATTATTGCCAAACATTGGATTCAATAATACGGAAGAAAATATTTAAAATATGAAAGTGAAGTCTTTTCAGATGCTCAACAATCGGAAATTAGACTAAAGTTGTACATATGTAGGTATGTTGAATACTATTATTATTATATAAAGAGAGATAATCTTCCTAAAATTTTAACACGTTATTTCTGCATACTTTAAGATGGACATTGGTTATGTAGCATGTCTCAGAAACGCGTTATTAACATGTAATTTATGCGTAAACATTTCATGTGTACGGCTGTTTTGCAGACCGCGTGACCCGTGTATACGACAGTCTACTTCGCGCGCGCATGCGCATATTCGTCCCGCGCGATACCTCGCCCGCAGCAGTACCATGATATCACCACCAGATGGCAAGGCTTCTCGCGCGCTTTCTCGCTGGAGAAGTGGATTATCGCGGACATATATATTAAAATGATCGTATGGTTACAAATTGCTGTTGCAGTTTTATGTGTACCCCGTGTGGGTGTTACTATGCCCCGAGTGCGATTAAATTTTTCAAGAACATCCACTCCTGCTTGACGTATGCAATACTAGCTTTTGCTACTCAGCTTCACCCGAAATTTTTGGATTCTGATTTTGTAAAAGAATTGTTTTTTATTTATTTATCTTTTTTGTGAAAATGGAAATGTTCATCTGGATTTACGTAGGTATAATGAGCTGGGACAAATTTTCGTGACCCCCTGAGTTTACCGTTCGAATGTTTTTAGGCGACAAACAAACAGCAGCACACTAACACTTTTCTGCTTTATATATTAAGATACACTGGTAAATCCAGAACTTATAAGAGTGAATGTTATCGGAAGGTTTGCATTGAATTATGATCCAGGAATTAACTAGGTATGTTAACTTAGGAGAAGTTCAAATAGGAGCGATGGATAATATTTGCCATCATGCTCCGGCAGGTAATGCGCAACAACAATTCATCCTAAAGTCAGAAAATCATTATACCAAGAATGATCTTCTCCGAAATATTACAAAGAAATCAAGCTTTGTCCCATATAATTTAATTTCCTTAAAAGATATTAATTCTAATAAACATGAATTAGTCACGCTAATATCTCGGGCAAAGCCCACACGGGGGACGCTAGTACTTTATATAAATATGTACATACATCGCTTTCCAAGGCTAAGAATTGAGAAATGTGAGCTGGTTCAATAAAAAATGTACCATCAAGAATTATCTTACACTTGGCTTAGGAGTTTTGCATTGTATATCGTCTTACTGGATAGCTGAATCCTCATATTTCACGACCCCGTGCAATTTATGAGCTGGTTCGAAACTAAATCCAGAGGTGCATCGGAATACTTTACGATAGGTGAGCGTTTTATAACAAAGTATGTATAGAAACGGAAGTATATGTATGTTTCCGCAATTTCCACAATTTTATGTACCTATATCCATATTTCTTGTACACCAGTGTGCTTGAAAATGTTTATCTACATTAGAATGTCCAGAGTATAGTAATTACGGTAAGTTTGTAAAAAATGTTTTGAAGAATAATAATGACGAGCAAGCTGCATAAGGGTGCAGTAACATACATTTCTTTATTCGTTGCAAAAGGGGAGAGATAATATTGTTGAGCTACCAGAGTTCATTAAATTAGATACGTACATCATGGAAGTATTTCATGTCAAAGGCAGAGAAATGTATTCCTGTTTTTAATAACTCTTACTGTTAAATTATAATTTGTACCCTTCTGTAGAAAATACATTCCTGTCGCTTCGAATGCTTCAAAGGTATTGTACCTAATGTAATTAAAAAATAATAATTTGTTTTGTTTTACGAAATAAATTTATTTCCCAGCGAGGCAGTATCCAGCTACTTTTTATCCTTTTCATTCTAAAATGAATTATTACTGCTTTCTATTTGTTCTTTTCAAAACAAGCTACTTTAAGTTCTTACAATGTTTAACATAGCTACGCCTATTTGATGTCTGCTGTACAAAACCTGAGATTTAAATAAAATATGATATGATAATTGCTTACATATTCAATGAAGCCATTTAAAATTTCCTGAGAGGTCTTTATATATTTTCCAAAACTTATTGCTACAACCCAGTAGGGCGAGGTTACAGAAGTGGATTCTATGAAAGGTAATTTCGCAAAAAGGAATACATTTTTGGCTGAAGGCTAAATATATTCCGATTTCTACAGATGCAAGTAAACCCAGCATCAATAAATTCATCTTAGTGATCGACGCTGTAATTTCAAGAACGGAAATAGCAGAAGTTGCAATACTTCCTGGCTAGGAACCCACAGATGCCTGCAAAACGATAAACTGTCAAGCATTTCAACGTTCGATTTTCGCATTATCCTGTTGCTGAACCAGCAGTTCACTTAAAAATATCCTGTAACTTTAACCAAGTCAGAAGCAATTTATCTGAATGCCTTATGATGTAAGGACTATCCAATTTGTATAGGTACTTACTAACCTGGATATACTCTCATTGAATTACTTCTCTTGAAAATGAAACGTTTTTATTTATAGCAACCTAGGTATTGAAGCATTAAAAAATGTGTGACTTTATTTTTATAATGATGATCGGAGAATTTAAGGAGCAAAAAGTACAATAATTAATATTACAGAAGGAAAACAGCCAAATTTTTCGTGAAAATCGAACAGTTTTTCTAAAAATGCTGCCATTCTGCAAATTTTTATTTTTAGAAGGCCTCTGTGGTTTCAACCATAGAGACAACCATAATAAATAAAATAAACCTCAGTTTTTCCATTTCAGATGACTAGACCAGCTCCCACACTAACGCCTATCAGAGAAGAATTTGTTTGCAGAACCTTACGCCACCGACTATATCTATGTACATATGCGATGAAAAAACTCAAAAAAATTCTGAGTGTTACTTCAAATATACCTTAATATGCAGGCAAAATGCGAGATAGTATAAGCTTATAGTTTTTGTTAAATAAATTCCCGAAGATGGCGTTGAAAAACGGGAAGTTACGCTAGAGTAACCCCTTAAGGGGACAAGTGAATAACTGGGCACCCCGTATATTATAATGGAAATCACATAAAAAAATCTGAAATTTACATCGACTACTAATATTGACAGAGATCGAAATGACGAAGGGGATTTTGCCTCTTACAGAGTGAATTAAACGATTCAAGATCGAATAGGGCTTACTGAATTATTGTTTGGCAAATCCGTAAAGCATATAGATTATCCATTAAATGGTTTCGCGGGTCCCTTCTACTGGCAAAGCCTTTCAGACTGTGCCAATAATGCCAGAATGATTGGCTCGCTGTTTGCTTTCATGGAGAACCAAGCATTTGTTGGTAACAATGCGCAACGTACTATCGGCCGGGTACAACTAGCCCGACTACTACGGCTCACCACGTGCTTTCGAACTTCGGCCTTAATTGTTACGTCAGTTTCTGCAACCAACGGCGTTGCACTTAAACTGAAAAGCTTCGAACACGTATCATACTCCAGAGACGAAGGCGTCGGCAACCTACACGTATTGGATGCTTCCCACAGGTTCGATTGCGGTCGCTTCTCCTCCCTGTTACGGGATGATTCTCGGTTTCAGGTGAAGGTGAAGTATCCCTCTCCTGAGCCTGACAGTTCTAACAATGTGTTGGTACTTGTTGTTAGAAGAATATCGCCGTGGAGTATGCAATTATTTCAAATCATACCCACACGCTCTGTAGAGAATTGATTTATTGCAATTCTTCAATACCACCGCACAACCCCTCAACATCCACGAATTTCATTATAAAATAAGGACCATTGTTATGACATCGATTACCGTTTGGCGATAGTCCTCCAGAATTTCAAAAACTACTTGTATCGAAAATTATGACGCTGTTATGTACTCTGCACTGGAAAATGGATTTATGGAAATGCTATTTAGAAATGTTACGTGAATATGCTAAATGAGTTAAGGGGAATCCTGGTTTATGAGCTAAAAACGTAGCAAAATGTAGGAATTTTTTTTAAGAACCTAGCATTTCGATTCACCTGAAATTTGGACCATGCTTTTATGCATCCTTGAGGAAGTTGCAGTTTTTTTGTAATTCGTTTTTAATAATAAACATAGGGGTTATGCGTCACGCAGCGCAAAACTCCTTGTCCGCTGGTGTGAATGATATTTACCTTCCAGGTAATCTGAAACAGAAAAATGAAACAGCGGTTTACTTTGTACATATGTAGCTTGAATTTGCTGAACCAATTTTCTTTTACTTGGCGCAAAATTTGGTAGCAAAAATTAAAGGTTCAGTCCTTTCAGTTTTGAAACTCTCCACACTGCTTAATAATTTTTTTTGTTTTTTGCTGGTTCATCAATTTCAAGCTATATATGTATAAAATAAAACGCCGTTTCATTTTTCTGTTTCAGATTACCTGGTAGATCATGCATAAAAACTATATTTATGGTTAAAAATTAATAAAAAAAAACCTACACCTCCTTCAAAGTTGCATCAAAACATGGTCCAAATTTTAGACGAATCGAATAGTTGATTTCTTAAAAAAAAAATCCCAAATTTTGCTATGTTTTTTACCCCCAAAAAATAGGATTGCCCCATTAAACACATTATTTTTTAATGGACAAAGGATGACCTTTCCTTGGTAATAGAATGCGTAATTTTGACTGGGTATGAATTTAAAATTTGAATGTTGAAGTGGAAATTGTGGTAAGTACATAAATTGTTTTGGGCAGAATGATTGCGAAGCCTTTATCAAATTGATACCTGACGATTAACAGAAAGCTAGCAGAAAGTTGGTCGTCCAAAAATGTTAACTCAAACAACTGGGCGTTATTGAATTTAGCGCTATCGATCAGCAGGAGATTATTATAATATTGTAGTTGCGAAGGACAAATAGCAGGGAATGCATAAACGCGAAATGAATCAATCCTATCCGACAATGAATACTGAAAGCTTTTACCACAGACGCAGTGAATAGATCGCTTAGCGATTTTCTCGCAGCTTATGCAAGATATATTTACTATCGACACTTACAAATGTATGTGGCAAAATGTTTTTTCCAAATTTCACTAAAGAGCAGCCCATTTTATAACAATAGGGCGCCGAATTTTTTAGAATAAGTTTCATGGACATATGAGAGCTTACGCTGATGTATCGAAGAATTGCAATAAATAATATATTTACTGTTTCGTTGATCATTCAAGATCGCGAAAAATGTTTGAAGTACTTGCATATGTTCTAGAAACAGTAGTCAAGATATTGTAGAGAAAAAGGAGTATTAAAAAAGTTATTTCTGTTTAACTAAATATCTTGCATTTAAAATTAACAGACTACGTAATTTCCAACAAAAGTATGCTTTGCTGATGATGAAAACTGTTTTTGCAATTTATATTTCTGTATAAGGGTGACCGGTATAGTGGTACCCGACAAATTTGTGTCTTTTACCTCAATTTTATATCTGAAAGGTTAAAGAAAATGTTCTAATTAAATTAATTATAATTTCATCGTGATCGTTCATTTTTCAGAAAATGTTTATTGCATTAAGTGCTGTCACTATTATCAAATTATTCTTATTAAAGAATACACCTTACTTCTATATACCTTCAGCAATTAATGTATTTAAATTTCATTAGATAAAATATCTGACAAATTTCTCTTACCCTAAAATCGAAGGACATTTGTCTAATTACTTAAACAATACACAATAGTGAAAATCATGTTCTTATATGACAACGAAGTACTTGTTATTTAACATTATTTTATCCAATAAAATAGCGGTAATTTATAAGCAAACAATGCCTATTGGTGAAGTTTGAAAAACACTGTGCTACTTTAAGGATTCCACGTACGTTTGGAAATGCACAAATTCTTATAAAGGGGCGTGAAATTTTATTTCCCAGTTGCTAAGTGTCGCTATCTGGACATATCGATATATCGAGTGTCATTAATCTGAATCCACAGAAATTCTGCGCTCCGGGATTTTTATGTAACCAGTATCTATGGACTGGCACGGGTATTACCGCGGATTTTGTCAATGGTGCAACCTTCCACTATAAATCTCTGTACCATCCACTCGTGCCAGAAAGAATCTAGGATATATTCAAACGAAGTTCGCTGGAAGAGAGTGGCTGAACGTATTCATGCATACGCATACGTATATGTATACACGCGGCAGGCACACCCCGGTGCGGACCCGAGAGGTGACCAAGTGCAGCAAGAATTCCACTGAAAATGAATTTAACGAACTGAATTAAAATTAAGTGGTCGTGTAAAAGGATAAGCGAGCGAAGATTTTGGAGAAATGAAACGGAAGTGCAAATAACCTACACGCAGAAAGTTTAGAATAGAACGTGTCGCAAGTTAATTTAGCAGAAATTCCTACGTGCAAAAACATGTCGGTTAATCGAATCGATAGTTTTGAAAAAGGGAACGACTCGGATTTTTGGTGATATTCACTTTTTCGCATTTCCCGCTTCTTCGGGCCTTGGCTCATCGTTTCCTTTGGAAATTTGACAAATCTTCGTGCTCCAAAGCTTTATGAATAAATCTTTAATTTCTTTAATTTTTTTAGTTTTTTTTTTAAACTCTAAGAAGTTGGCCTACAGCACAATATGAAGAAAGTCTAGACTAGTTCGTCTGATCCTGATTTTGTTTTATTTTATCTAGTTTCTTATCTTTTTTTTTTACTTAACAAGGGAGGACAGGGTGTGGTAGAAATCGATTTTGATGAGCCTTGGCACGATGGATCTATGTCGGAAATAAGTAAATAGGTGTCCACGCGTTTAAGCCAATAGAGATACATATTTACATGTAAATTATTAAACATTTCATCGGGGTCGTGGAGTTTTAGTGGTTAAAAATCCCACACTACCCTGGCGACCCGGGGGGATTCCCCTCTGAAGGAGTCTGAGTGTCTTTTGAAGATTTCCCCACGTTAAAATAATAATAATAATAATAATTTATAAATATAATTATCATTTCAAATTTTTTTAACGCGGGGGAAACTTCAAAAAACACCCCGGCGCCTACAGTGGGGAATCCCCGGGGGCGGGGCTGGGTTGTGTGCGATTTTTTCTACGAAAGATTTTGGTTGTGAGAGATTTTAAATATCTCTATTATTAAGGCCTATTGGCTTAAATGCTTGTGCACCTATGTACTTATTTTCGACATAGATCCATCGCGCCAAGGCTCACTAAAATCGATGCCTACCACACCCTGTCCTCCCCTTGTAAGTATGAGTTTGAGTTCGTTCGTATCGAGTCCCTTCGCATTGATTTTCCAGTTCAACGTAAAATAAAATCTTTTATACAATCATCCCTACATATGGTCTTAGATAATTCCTCGAATTCTCTGTTCGATATCGTTTATTCCGAGAAGGGGATCAGTCCAAGCACCAAACAATAAAATAAGCACATTAATAATTTTTAAAATTAATGAAATTTCACAAAATACCTACCAACTCGAAGAATAATGCAGCCTGTTTGATTATACATATTATTTTAACATTAACTGTATGGACATTAAACTTCTATTTCATTTCCTGAAGAGTTAGTTTCTGAAGACTTATCCCGTTCAGAATTATCGATTCAATTTGAATTGTCATGAATATAATCCTGAAAATTGGTGCAAGGAAGAATTTGTTTTAATATGAGATCTTCAAATTATACAATAGTGATTTACATGTTACTGACCGCCTTAAAAGACCAGGGGGATGTTGACTATAACCAGTTTTAGAGGACTTACAGAAACGATTGAAAAATTTATCGACTTACCTTACGGCACCACGAAGAACAGCTCTTTTCACTGATTTATGTCGACTGCTTCATCGCGTCCCTGTAAGAAAGGGGTAGGTACTGTCAGTAATTTAAAAAGTATGGTGGACTTTGAAAACTAAAATTATTTATGCGTGTACTATTCAAGTAGTCTAAATAGCGTTATGCTTTTAACAATGTATTAAATCTTTTATCGTTGCATTCACTACCAACAAAAAATTCTGAAAAGATGTCACTTTTTTAAAATTCCGTGTACTAAAATTATTTAAAGCTAGTAATGTGGGGAAAGTAGTGGCATCAGTAATGAATAGAAAATATAATATTTTCATAAGTTTATTTTATTTAGGTATTGCGTAATAATAATAATAATAATAATAATAATAATAATAATAATAATAACAATAATAATAATAATAATAATATTTATTTACGGGTACTACCTTTTGGTACAAACATGAGTAATATAATTTGGAATTAATTATTGATAACTTATATACTAAGCAGGTAAAAGCTCGTCTACTAAGTTAGCTATTGCGCTCTTGAACGTATATAGGGATCCGGAAAAAAAGGCAACCAGAGGTTCAACTTTGTTAGCAGACTTGCATGGTCTATTGATAATGATACCATTACTGAAGGTAGTTTTGTAAGAATTTAGGTGGAAGATGGTGATTCATATTGGCTTGATTTTTTGGTTGCATCGCCCTTTCCTAATTCGCTGATCAAATTTATTCCAGGAATGCGGAATGGTAGAAAAACAATTAGGGCGGTCGAGGCATTAAACGTAGGCACGCGTCTCCTTCCTTTACACTTGGAAAAGTTTTGCATAGTTTTGCAGTATAGAGTTCTCGCCTACGAATTGTATTCGAAAAGGAACGCTTCAATCTTGCAAAGTGAATAAGTTCCCCTTTCGTTTTTTTTATTTTTAATTTTATCAGTTTTACGAAGATCGCCGACTCTGTTAGCGATGGAACATCTGATCGATTTTCGCTTAAGCAAAGCTTTCAAACTTCTCTTCGATAGCGTAGTATCTTTCCCAAATATTTATCATCAGGTTTGAAAAAAAATTATCTCGTGGCAATTGAAGGTATTAATATTCGATTATCACGAAGGGGTATCTTAATTTAACATCACACAATTGTCTCTAGCTTCGGTATTTATCCATAGATTTCCTTCAGCAGCACCTTGTTTTCTTCGTAAAAGTGCGGACTCCAAGTGAGAAATGAGAAACTCGGCCTATTTTTGCGATTTCGATTTTTCCCAGATGATTAAATGAATTGTCGATCTCAACTCTTCGGTCGAGAAAAATGACTTTTTTCCACATATTTCCATCGATTTGGGGGAATACAATATACGTGAAATGTTTGGTTGTAATGGAACCAGGGGGCTACCACTCTCACTTGCGATTTTGGAACAGTGTTTCAACTGCCACCTAGGCAGTTCCAATTTTTTCGAACTAAAATTCAATATGGCCGTGGTCACGTGTTCATGATTCATCTGTACTAAAGGCTGGAACAGACACATCAAAAATAAGTTTTATAAAATCAGTTTGACAGTAACAGGTATGTATATAGTTGAATATATATTTTTGATGTAGTATATGTAGAATATCTTTTTAAATTATAACGTTTTTTATAGAGCTATGTCACGACCAGGGCTTGAAACCGTTATTATAAAGATTTCGGTTCTTGAAAGAGTTATTCAGAACCTTTATTCGGAATAACCGTTATAAAGAACCTAAATATCAGACTATATAGGTATAAGTTACGGTTCCTATATAGCTCTATAACTTTTATTTTTTTCTTTCAGTCAGAACCTTTCTATAACAGTTTGAAACAGTTATTTTCGAAACCTATTCAAGCCCTGGTCACGACATATGTCACGACATATACTATATTAAAAATATATATTCAACTATATACATACCTGTCACTGTCAAACTGATTTCATAAAACTTATTTTTCGATAGGATTATTGATAGAATTGATGTGTCTGTTCCAGCCTTTAGTACAGATGAATCATGAGCACGTGACCACGGCCATATTGAATTTTAGTTCGGAAAAATTGGAACTGCCTAGGTGGCAGTTGAAACACTGTCCCAAAATCGCAAGTGAGAGTGGTAGCCCCCTGGTTCCATTACAACCAAACATTTCACGTATATTGTATTCCCCCAAATTCTTCATCCCCTTTTCAAATGACCTAATAGCCTGATACTATAAACAGAACCATCTCGTGTTAATATTTGCACCTCATGCTAATTAATTTCGACAACCGAACGATAGGCAAAGTAACTAAACAAAGATATAAATCTCTGCAGCAACTTATACAGTATGAAAACACGTTGCAACGTTGATGTAAACGTAAGGGCAACCTCAACAAACCAATTGTAAAACGATTTGTCCTGGAGAGACTTTTAATACGGATCGATACAGAGACGTTTCTATAAGAACTCGTCGAACGTTCCCTTGCCAGTGGAAACGTATTATCTCGTCCCCTGCTTTCCGTCCTTTCTTTCTCC
Organism: Andrena cerasifolii; assembly: GCF_050908995.1. Classification (NCBI taxonomy): domain Eukaryota; kingdom Metazoa; phylum Arthropoda; class Insecta; order Hymenoptera; family Andrenidae; genus Andrena; species Andrena cerasifolii. The sequence goes on along the minus strand of NC_135121.1, from coordinate 6,712,424 downwards.
TACTCTTCCGTCCTGGTGGTCCACTTACTTAGCACGAGAGGCCAATCTACCGAATGACTAGCCTCTGAACCAAGTATCCACGAAGGTTCCTAGTAAAGCTAACCGTACTCGGGAATGACCGAGCTTAGATGCACCGTTCTCTGTTCCTTCGAACAATCGATCCTTTCACTATTGTTGCGTTTTAGTTGTTTTTACGAATCGCCGTGCTCGGAGGGCAGTGGAACGGAACGTACGGAAGAGACAATGCAAATTGTAAATAGAATCACCAGCCGGACCAATTCAAACTAATTGGACCTCGGAAATGTTTATAGGAAAGATAGTATTGTTTGCGCCAAACATTATTATGTATCGCGGCAGTGTTACAGCATTCAACTCCAATCCCCCCCCTGGTGAAACACGTTAGAGAGAATACAATGACGAATGGTGAAACTGAAAACTGTTATTTTACAGAAAACAAGGAACATACAGAGATAGTGTATTCAAAAGCGGTTGATGAAGCACTGAAGATATAAATTGTTGATAGGTTTTTTTTATATTTAATATATCAGCAATCAGACCTGGGTTCTACAGGCTGATGTGATGACTTAGGACCCAATAATAGGGATATTTGATAGGTAAATGAATTCTTCACAAAGCTTCGTAAGTTGGTTTCAAAATAAAAATGTAAACGATTATCCTGTTGCTTTCTTTTAATATATGTATATAAAAATAGACTTGGAGTGATTTGTGAATGAAAGTGTCAGAGTTAATGAGAGCGCTAGTCTCGGCTCTACATGACATCTCACAACTTTTTATGGGTAAAGAGCAGGGTTGCCAGATCTTCGGCATTCAGCCGGAGTCTCAGGTTTTGAACCGTTGTCTCCGGCCTCAGGCAGGCACAATAAAAAGGGAGCCATTTTTAGCGCCTAGCTGCTAGCAACCCGCCTGTCCCGTTGCTAAAATTAAAATCGGTGAGGAGAACTGCAGTAGTGTACATAGCTGGGTTCAAGTCATACCGAATGCACGTACCCTACTGCAGTTCGCCTCACCGATTCTAACCTTAGCAACGGGACAGGCGGGTGGCTCGCAGCTGGGCGCTAAAACCGGCTCCCTGTGCACCCCTGCGTTAAGGTGTAGCACAATTGTTTCTGTAGGAGCCAAACCGTAGAATGAATACGACCATTTCGCTTCTTTCCATTTCGCATATTTAACCTCTTTTATCAAACCGAAGTGTACAGAATCGTAATTAAAATATACGTCTAAGTTCATTTTCGTTTAATGTTTTGGGCAATATGATAGTAGAGGTATTGAAGGACAATGCATCGAAAGTATTTGGCCATATTAATGGTTCCATTCGAAGCAACCCAATTTTCTGAAAATATTGCCTTAAAACAAATATCGGCCATTTTTTTTGGATCAGCATAAAATTCTAAACATATGATGTTCATTCTGATTAAATAAATAATATCAGTGCTCGTTTTAATAGCCATTTTATGTTAGGTGTACGGACAGCCCGCGATTCATCCTACGCGAGCAATCAATAAAAATGCTTCGTTGACCAAGTTTAACCAGAAATCCCATTGAAGAATATAAGTGTATTACGTTGGCGCGTACAAAAGCGCAAATTCACATGGTAGGCAGTAGCAGCAATTACTCGGTCAAGAATTGTGTGGCGAGTTCATTGAACTCATCGGGATACCGTAAATGCAGATTGTGCGCCCCTTTTTCGAACATCTTCAACCTGAAACGTGATTCGGATGAGAAAGTTTATCAACCTGGCCATAATTAGCTCGATAACAATGCTAATGGCATACGAACTTTGCTCCGGCTATGTGCTCTTTCAAATAAATTGGGTGCTCGGCAAAAACCATTGCATCCTTGTTCCCTTGAACGATCAATGTGGAACATTTGATTTTCGGCAGAGATTCTTTGCACAAGTCGCCGTTTCGCTTCTCATAAATTCTCGCAACAGCATCCACCCAGCTGGCCCAAGTTTCTCGGAAATATTCCTCCCCGTAGACAGCTATCATTGGTTCTCGCATTTTCTCTGACCAAGAGTCGATGCTTCTGAATTCTGTGAATACACGAATGCCACGCGTAGAAAAAGATCGTCAGTTTGTTAAACCTGCGCCCGGCAAAGTGTCAGGCGTACATGTAGCGAGAGAAAGTAAAACTGTGCAGTACTCTTGTAAATTTCCAGTTCTTCCGGTGTCACATAGGCGTTTGCAGCAACGGCTACCATCTTCCGCACGTTCTCGGGGAACATCGAAGCGAGGATCAGGGAAGTAATACCGCCATCGCTCCATCCTATCAGTGAGAACCTCGTGTATCCCAAAGCTTTCATTAGGTTACAGGCTTGGACAGCATCGCGTTCGAAAAAATCGTCAGGGAAGGTTCTGTCGGGTGGTCTGGACTTCCCATAGCCAGGCGGGTCCCAAGCGACTATTGTAAATTTCTTTCTATCAAGACCCTCCACTTGCGGTTTAAAATCCGTCCAAATCGAACCTGTAGCATTGTAGAGTAACACGTAGGTATGTATGTATATTGGATAACTTTAGTTGGAATCGCGATGTTGTGCGAGGCACGGGTTCCTTGCGTAATCGTCAGTGACCCCTCAGAGGCCGAACGATTTATCCGCGAATCGATAAATATGCTAGAGCTCCTCTGAGCATTATGTTCTAATGTTTTCCTACATTCGGTAAAAAGAAATACATAACAATTTTTTGCTCCATCCCATAGCACAATTCGACAGCCATCTTGGACGGTTTTTGAATGTTTCAACATTCAAAAGCTGTTTCTTACAGGTTTTCGTGTGCTGAAAACAAATCCGTGAACCGTTTGTCGTCAGCACCCTCCGTTTTTGAGAGAATCAATTTTGAATAAAACTGCAAATATTCAACTTTGAATATCTTTTGTGTTGAGACAGTAATAGTGCTTTATGAACATTTAAATATGTTTAAACAACGATCAAAGGGAAGTGAACACCCGAAATGCACCCCTTTTTGCAGATATCTTTCAATTTATTTCCCAAACTAAGGGTCTAGGAAAAAATCTGACTACTCCACGCGATGCAGCCGACATTTTCCCTTCGAAAAGCATCAACAGAAGTGGTAAGTCACGTTTTGTTTTCAATACAGAAGCGAAATAGTTTGGCAAAACGTGCGGCGCCGACAGTGGTAGTCACGCGCGATAAGCGAAAGTGTTACGCTGAGCAGCAGTGGATCGCGCGCCGTCGGTGACTACCACTGTAGACGGCGCACGTTTTGCCAAACTATTTCGCTTCTGTATTGAAAACAAATCGTGACTTACCACTTCTGTTAATGCTTTCCGAAGGAAAAATGTCTGCTGCATCTCGTGGAATAGTCAGATTTTCTCCTACACCCTTAGTTTTGGAAATAAATTGAAAGATATCTGCAAAAAGGGGTGCATTTCGGGTGTTCTCTTCCCTTTGATCGTTGTTTAAACATATTTAAATATTTGTAATGCGCTAATAACTTATCTCGTTGTATTCGGGAGGGTTCGTAGAATAATTTGACACAAAAGTTGTTCAAAGTTGAAAATTTTCAGGTTTTTTAAAAATCGCATTTCTCAAAAACTGAGAAATTTTGCGGAACTCTGTAGTTGTAAGATTTAACGCAACTATCTTTCATTCGACATTTTCAGAATATAATTCATCGTGAATGGTGTACGAATAATATTCTTTACTGTATCGTGTTCGAACTACATAAATGCTACGATACTGCTTCAACGATAAGTGACACTAAAGATAGCCTTTCACATTTACATTCACACAGTTGCCGCGGCAAGCAGTACTCGCGAACCTAATGCGCCTAACGTGATAACACATACATATATCTGTGCATATTTTAACAAGTTTGCTCACCCACAGCACCAGGTAGCAGCAATACTGCCTGTTCACCGGTCCCAACTCTCACGTAATTGATACCAGTGCCGTCTACGGTAATTTTTCGCTCCTGTCGAACAATTCGCCAATTGCTGCTGCGATTTTATGACAGTATTTAATAAAGTTGCGTTACCTCCATAGCCTGCCTGTCGGCTACCGTGGAGAAGAATTTGCCTTCATGGGGAGCAGTTCCAACAGACACAGCACTTAGATTAGCCGATATTTTCTTGCCGAGAGAGCGACATAATTTCACCAGCATGGTTGACGACCGCTTTGCTTTCGTTCTGCCGACGTCGCAATACATGTAATGCCCTTGAGAGCAGACGCCGCTCACGCGGTGCTACATGTATTGTGAACGCTTCGATGCGATTGAAACTGCGCGGATAACGCACATGTTACATTGGTATTTCGCATCCAAACATTCTTAAACACACACTCGATTATCAAGTATGTTATCTGCCCAGCAGCTTTCTATTCGTACGTTTTTTATCTGGATATGTATATCGTAAATATTGATATCAATTGTTGTTGTTCGACTTGGACGCTTCGGCGATCCTTCCAAAGATAGTCAACGGCCAAAGCATTAAACTCGTCAGGAAATGTCTGTTGTATGATTACGAAGAAGCGAATCAGTAATAGATTAACACGAAATGTATTTACGACACATTCTATCCCATCAGAAACATTTCCTGTAAAAAATGTAGCCGAGTCTCGTGACTGTTTACCCATGCAAAGTTGTGAGATGTCATGTAGAGTCACTCCGAGTCTACATGTTTAGTTAAAGAACATTTTGTGACTTGGCAATTACGCAGCACAGGGAAGTTATTGCACCTTACAATGCCATGTAAAATTAAGTCCACGCTGTAAATACATGTACGCTCAGTTGCTGTATAAATATTATTTTATGCAATACTGTATTAATAAACGTGAATATTAAAGTGTAAGCAACATTCCGTCACATTCTCGTACTGCGTAACTGCCAAGTCACAAAATGTTCTTTAAGTAAAGATGCAGACTTGGAGTGATTTGTGCGTTAAAGTGTCAGAGGTTAATGAGAGCGCTAGACTCGGCTCTACATGACATCTCACAACTTTTTATGGGTAAAGAGTCATGAAAAATTTTTTATGGGATTTCATTTCTTTTTGTACGTAATCCTCCTTTTCTTAGGTACGGGTTCTTTTTATTTTTACATGCGAGAATCGTGATATGCGGGTACCCAGCCATCTGGCGGTCGCAGCCGCAATCGCGCCTCGCGTGAGAGGATCGCGCGATTTTTGCGGAGTGGGGGGCTCCGCGCTGTGAGTACGTTACGGCTTCAGGACCGAAACATGCGTCGTGCGCGCGCGGGGGCTAAACTTTCATGTATCGTTTTTCGGTAATAGGGTGGCGAGTTTTTTTTAAATTTCTTAGTGAGCACTTGGGGCCTAAGAGGAACGTGCCTATCAAATTCCATGGTTATGGGTTCAGTGGTTCCAGAGATATCGAATTTCTTCCATAAATTGTTAGTGAAGAGGATTTTTCCAGATTTTTTAATTTTTCTTTTCATTGTATCCCAAACACCACCTTTCTGCCAAAGTTCAAGTTTCTAGGGCTGCGAGAAGTACGTCTGATTTTTGATAATCGGTCAGTGTCGAAATAACGAAACTTTAAGTTCAAATATCTTATGAACTAGAAAAGATAGAAACGTGATTTTTGGAGGTTTAGTTCCGTTTGCAGAGTACTCTAGATAAATAGAGGTTTCAGGTTTTTGGGTAACTCCAGTACAAAGATATGGGGGGGGGGGGGGTCAAAAGTACGCTGAGTTGCTTCCAGAAAACAGTGCTTACGACTGTGCTTGCCCGACTCGACTCGGCGGTGTCGGAATCGAAGATCGTATCGCAACCAAAGAGATCGTGGATTGATTTTCACATGCGGTGATATTGTTGCGACTGCCGCCTAGCGGCGTGTCGCGTAACCTCTAGAAGCGCGAAGTTTGAATCAGACCATACAAATATAATAAAGGAAGTAAAGTGATGTTAGCACAACTCCGAGGGGTTCGAAAACAGTTACAGATTCTTTTAATAAATATACTTCAAGATCATAAATTAATCAATACTTAACTGGAAGCGAAAGTTTGAAGATTTGAACTCCACATTTATCCCTTCTCCTAAATGTGTAAAGTCAGCGCAATGGTGTTAAACGATTGTTAAGTAAGAAATCGATATTCGAGAGGAAATGTAACGACCAATAGGAATTTATCTTATCTATACTATTATATAAAGAGAGAGCCGATTTTTACGTTGTCACAAAGAGCAACACCTCAATTCATATTTAGCCTACCCTTCGCTGAAAAAGATAATTGTACCTGGGTATGTTGAAAGTAATCGCGATCGGTTAGCGAAATGTACGCGTTACTGTTTGTCTTAAGGTGGATGTTCTTTTGTTAGCAAAATCTTTCCAGAGGCTTCTTTTCGTACTTCCCAATGACCTACAAGGTTCAGATTCGGCATAAAGTTTCCTCGGCACCCAAAGATGCTGTAAAAAATCCAAAACCTGGAAAACTCGATAATGGGTAGTACCTGTGGCCTAAAACAGGTGTTACGTACAATGTAGTAGCCGCTACTGCATTGGATGTAGGCCCGCACACGGGTCGAGCTCGAGCTGAAATACGCAGAATCTGAATGGTTCTAAAAATATCTGTAAGAATTTAGGAATTTAAAGGAGAATAATTTGCATATACACAAACCAAGCATCAAGTTCTTTTTTTCATGAATTGAATGATTATTTTGTATAATTCAATTAACTGATTGATAATTCGCCATGCACTTCCTTACCATTGGGAATGGAGTCGCGAAAAACAATATTTATGACCATAAACTGTTAATGTTGTGTAATACACCTGACTGAGTTAAGTTAATTTTATTATATGTTATTTGCTTTCCTGCTCGAGTATGCTGAATATTCTCAGATTGATTGTTTACAAGTGGAAGAAGATTTAGTCCGAGAATACTGTTCATTTTAACCAAGATTTTAACACAGCACTTTAACTCATGTACACTTTATTCGTTCTTTCTGCGCAGAAAGCTACAAATGAACAAGGCAAAGTTGTCTTCGTTGTCTTAATATGCTTGATATTTTAAAGAACTTCTTCAATAAAAGTATCGAACAACAAGTTCTGGGCAAATTAACTGGCTTCAGGTTCTTCCTACTGTCTTCTTTTACATCCGCGGGCAAAGAAAATCTAATTACTTAAGAGGAAACAAGGGAAGAAGAGAGACAATATCTGTCAAAGCCGATGAAGAGGAACTTTTCGAATGAAAATCTCTCAACTTCAAAATATTTCAAACAATGAACAGATATTATTTTAATGTACTTATAAGATGTACTGTCTTTTAAATAAACTGTAGTGAATACTAACATTAAATATACTTGAGGTTTTTCGTACCCTCCATTAATGCTTCAGCTTTCGTCGAAGATTTATCACGATGTATCGCGTAAATTCTATTTCAAGGTTGCAAATGCTTAGGGGACAAAACGTCGTGCTCGCTTAGCCTCGTGTAGACGTGATCCACTTCAAATGCATCTAAAATCCGTGAAGCGAGTTTCTTCAATCCAGGGCGATAAAAATTCCATTCATTGATGGACCATGCAAATTCGTTACACGCAGGTACGTGTTGTCGCATATGCATACGCATAACGAAGTTTTCATGGCGCTTAAGCAGAGATTATACTACAAGTTCTGGATTCACCATTACTTGCTTCCTCGCAGAACTTTTTAAAACGATTTGCATCAAATGGCGAGCGCGAAGAAAAAGAGTTTACTGTATTAAAAGTACTTCGAAGCTTTTAAAAAGGACTATCGTCCTTACTGGAGTTATCAGATGACTTTGTACTTCAGACAGGAAATTAGAACTGTTATAAAATTTTAAATAGATACATTATTACACACCCATTGTTTAATAAATTATAATAATTATTAAATAACAATAATTTTCGCAGTAATATACAATCATCATTTGTTATTAATAAATATTGCATAATAGTATGCAAATATCAATTTTTCTTTTCGCGGGAATTCATTCTGAAGGGGTGAAGTTTGTAGTGTCACGTCGAGAATTGCCGGAAACATTCTGGACGAGAAGGGGGGGTTGTTCTTGCCCCGTCCCTCCAACCAAAGAGGAGATATAATAAGAGGCGTCACTCGACAAGGACAGACATAAACTAGGGAAATCACTAGACAACCAACTTAAATGCCCATTCGGCAATGATCGGTAAACCACGGTAAACTTCGGCAATAATCAGCAAATTGCGGTAAGGTACATTTAGTCGATTTGAATATCCCGCTCGAATAGACAACCAATTTAAATGCCAAGGTCAAGTAAGGACTTCAAAGGTTCCGCCCGGAGTGACGCCTCTTATTATATCTCCTCTATGTTCCGACGTAACCTAAACCTTAAGACCGGCCGGTTACGCCGCAATGGAGTAACTGTGCGGGGCGGGTGGATTGGCTTTGAAGCACCGAACGGCGGAAAATACAGGAATGATCAAACTATTTCGCGGAGGGGGAATAACCAATCAACGCCAAGGTGGGAAACGAACGGCGCCACCGTCGAGCCAAACCAAGCTAGCCAAGCGGGGAAGCTGTTGTCGACGCTGGTTGGCTGCGGCCTCATTTCCCTTGGCTAGCTTGGTTTGGTGGTGATGACGCCATGATGGGAAACGAAACGGCGCCACCGTCAAGCCAAGCCAAGCCAAGTTACGCCACGCTTTCGTTTCCCATCATGGCGTCATCACCGCCAAACCAAGGTAGCCAAGGGAAATGAGGCCGCAGCCAACCAGCGTCGACAACAGCTTCCCCGCTTGGTTCGCTTGGTTTGGCTCGACGGTGGCGCCGTTCGTTTCCCACCTTGGCGTTGATTGGTTATTCCTTCTCCACGAAATAGTTTGATCATTCCTGTATTTTCCGCCGTTCACTGCTTTGAAGGATCGAGGAGGAACAGAAGAGGTGCGTGGTTTCGTCTTGGGATCGTCAGCCAGACTCATCAGTAGGGCTATAGCTGACGGCCCCTGCCCTAGACACACACGGGGACACAATTTGGAAGTTGTATATATATGAAATGAGATAGGGAATTAGGACTAGCGAGCAGTGATGCCAGAACCGTGGGTTTTCGCCCGCGGGCGCTACCCCCACTCTATGACCAAGCGTACCACCTCCTAGCGCCTGTACCGCACCACGCAAGCATACCCGTCCCTCTATCCGTGTGCCGTACGCGCTGCCTGGCCGGCGCTCTCCGCCGAGAATTCGTTTTACCGACATCGAAGCGTTTGCGTCACAAGCAAAAAGTCCCGAGTTCAAATCCCGGTGCGGATATTCTACTTTTTTTCTTTAATTATTCTGTAATTTCTCTTTCTATATTCTCAGGAGAATGAAGACTTGAAAACTGTTAATTTACAAAGCATTTTCGAAGCTCGATTTTCTGCTAAAGATGCGGTCCTCTTCTGGCTTGTACCGCATCACCGCAAGCGTACCCTAACTTCTGTCAGCGTGCCGTACGCGCTGCCTGGCCCGGCGCTCTCCGCCAAGAATTGTAATTAAAAGAATACTTTTGGACGTGCCACATGTATCGCGCGCATCGTCGAAAGCATCAGAAAGAATATGTACTGTAAGGTAGAAATGCACTGCAGGACACGGTGACCGAAACGGTCGCCGAGTCACGTGCATTCCGGACACCCGAATGGGTTAAAACGCCAAAGACAGATCTGCGTACGTAACAGATGCTATATTTATTGCAATTCTTATGCATAATGCTATTTTTCTAGTTAATACATACTATTGTTCCTGCTATTTACATTTGCCGCTATTTTTATTGCTACTTACATATTTATTACTATATTTATTGCTATTCTTACATTTGCTGCTACATTTAATATTATCACAAATAGTATGCCACAGATAGAGTTAATTTACGAAAGGAAAGGGTACCTAACCCAGACCAATGATTCGATTCTAATAAAAGGCTGGGCGGCGTCATGGGAAACTGATATTCGCCTAAAGGGTGCCGGCCATAAAATGGGAATGTAAACGCTTAAAACGCGTTAAACGGCGAGAAGAAAGAGAGTAAAGGGGTAAAGGGAAAGAGCTCTTTTGCAGTGTGCTGGCGACACTCTCTCTCTTGGACGGCGGCGGGCGCTCAAAAGCACTTTCGCGCGCAAAGATGTACGGGCATTGTACATCATTACAAAACATTCGGCGATCTATTCATGGCCAGTGATTTCGCTCATGCGTGATGCATGGGGTGCGAAAGAGTGCGCTGGTTACACAGAAAGGTGGATCACACTCGGGGATGTATTTTCCCGGTCACCACGTTTCCCTGTAGAAAGGGAACTTTTCGTTTCCCTCCTGGCCCCTCCTTCAGTTTCTACTCCTCCTCGGATTTCGTTGATTTGTTATGTCGATCTGCGCAGAAGTAGGCTGTTACCCAAAGCTCTCTTCGAGCGATATTTCCTTTAGGTTATTACAATTCTATCGGCAGAAAAGCTTTATTTCTAGAGAGTTTAGCGTATCCCTGGGGGACTCGAATCATCGAGGTTTATCAGAAACGCGTGGACTATAGTGGTTTTAGCTGTAACGAAAAGAAACTTGTATTTAGTGGTATGGAAAGTATTGTTAATTATTATGCGATAAAGGAGCTCTTTAGTTGATAAGTGAAGCAGGCTACTTTTGGATATTATTCCGAAAGGCACCGGTGGCCGACCGAGATGAGGTTTAGGGAGAGGGGTGGGGAGGGGGTAGAGACGCTAAATCTAAAATTGTAGCTTCGGGTATTTAATAGTTTCCGAAATATTAATAAAAAATTATTGTTAATTTTTTTTTTAATTTTTCTTTTGGACGTTGGTGTAGGCCCCCCTACCCGGGAACCTTGCCGTCCTGCTATTTCTTTTTTTTTTAATTTTGTAACCACAGTCTTATTTTTAGCATCGCCAAACTCACATCGGTTCGCTACCATGCTTTACGCGTCCTCCGCACTACTCTAGCCCCAAACCAATACTAATACCCAGGACAAGTTGGAAAGTGGTATGCATTGTGTCGGTATAAGTCAACAGAAAGAGGGGGGGGGGCGTGGTAAAGTGACTAAAAAAATCGTTAAGGTGTACCCTTTTATGCACAATTACCCCTGTATCTTTTAAAAGCATTAATTGCCGAAGCTAAAATTTTATATTTGGGGTTTTCCACACCCCTCGTAATACTCACCAAGTTTCATCTCGATAGTCCACAGGTCCCTTTCTGAAGTAGAGCCCTACTTTTTCTCAATTTTGGGAGAAATTGAATTTCGTGTAATAATTAATACAAAATTGACAATGGAATGCAGCTTCATTTTAAGAAAATGTAGTGCAAGAGAATTAGTTACATGTATATTTTTATCAATTGTTAACTAATGATAACGTAATGAATTATGGTCATACAATTCTACTAAATTGTGGTATTACTGGTTTGTAAGGAAGTGATTTTCGTCATACGGTAATTAATACCTATATTAATAGTTAACACTTACGTAAATATTATTTTAAATCATTGAAAAGATTTTTATAAATAAATACATATATGATTAGCATATATGTATTTATAATATATATTCCATGCATTTTATAATATTTCATTATTTATGTAATAAAGTTCATATAATAATTAAATAATTAAATTTATATAATAAAGTGTCACCTTACTTCAAATACAAAATTATTATATTTAGTATAAACTTCTTTTTCGTCATTTTGTGCTTATGGCACTTATCAGTTGAAAAACTTAAATTTAAGAAATAAGTTGTATACGTATTGTTTACTTTTTATTTATTGTATTGTAATACTTTCTTCTCCAATCTTGATGATCCAATGGAACTCGGTTTAACCGATGCACTTTCGTCTCAAGTAAGTCAGATGCTTCCATTTTGATTCATCTAAGGCTCAATGAACACTCAAAATTATTGAAATAAAATATAAACTCTATCTTCCATGGTTTAATTGTAATATTAAAACATGCGTTGCATACCATATCATGATGTAATGTAGATATTACAAATACTTGTAACCTGTTCCCTGGAACAACTACAGAGACATTTCCTAACTGAGGAGTCGAGATTCTTTACGAAAACATGTACCTACATACACATACAGAACCAGATTCAACGTCTTCGTCAAGATGTATGCAAATTACAAGTGATTGAATTCACTTTCCACTCAGAAAGTGTCAGTTCCGACTCCCCCCAAATGGAATGTGCGTTTCAAGATGAGTGTGTAAAAGAGGGTTACGCTCAGGTCTTATTACATTTTCGTTTTATGAAGGGGGATTTGATCGACCTCGACGTCCTCTTCACTGTATTCCAGAATAACCCACCCAGTGAATTTATTAATACGATATCCAGTTTTTGAGGGAATGTGATTGCTTAAATGTGGGGGAACCGAACAAAATCCTTCTAAAGCTGCAAGCCACTAACGGGGGAAGTTCGGATACCCGAACATTCCGTTTTTTGTCTGAAACTGTGCAGGTTTGCGGAGGCTCGAAGGCAACTTTTCGTTTGTGCTCATTTTCGGTTCTTCAGGGTGAAAATACCCTCTAAAGTTTATCGAGTGTTTTCCTATTTTCCAGTAGCGGAGACGGGGGCAAGCTGATACGTTTATCCGTTTCCAGTTATTGTCTATCACTAAAAAAAAATTATAATAAGTAAATTCTTTTGAATTTTTTATTTTAGCCTTTTTTAGAGAACCTTCGTGTGATAGACAATAACTCAGTTATTGATAAATATTTTTAAATAAAAAAATTACGACGCATAGTACTAGATGCAATTCTTAAAAGGAAAAAAGATTTTTTGAGAAATCTGTTATAGCTTTTGAGTAAAAAATTTCTAAAGACCACCCTTTTTCGACCTCCTGACAATCAGCCCCCTTAAATCTTACGTTTCACGAATCTCTTAACCATCATGAAATAACTAACAACGAAATACTGCTAATCTTTAAAAACGTACATATATCTCATTAAGTGTTCGTCTTTGACACCATGTTCATGAAACATTTTTCCTTCCTAATCACCTGCTTTAATGAGACCAGGGACTAACCGGACACCCTGTATAAATAAAAAGCGTCATTTTCCACACACGACCATGTGACTTCGCGAGGCAGATGCGAGGCACCTAACCCAGACCTAACGTTCTTACTTCTGTCCTATCCGTTTATTGCCCATTGCTCGTCGCGACCTGCAACTTTTCGATTTATTTCGTCGATCCTGCTCGTTCGAAGATTTCCCGCCTCGCGCAGACCCAGCGCCGATACTTCCCGGAAGAAGACCACTCGGCAATACCGTGGCTTCGCTGAATTGTTATTGCAATCGTCCAAGTTTTCAGAATCGCAATGGCCCTCGGGCAACCTCCTTTCCAACCGCCCCGCGGTAGTTTCTGGCCCACTAATGGCACTTTTGGAGAAAATGCGGCCGACGTTTTTGCGCGGTTACTTGGTCATACAGCGAACCTATGGAACAGCTACGCCGACGGTTTCTTCGGCAGGTATATCCTGTTCGAAGGATACGACTCCCTTCGATCTCGTATAATCAGCTTTATGACTGGATGGTACGGTGAGCTAATAAATTTTGATTAAACCACTCGCTTCAACCCCGCTCGAGCCACTTTTGCCACTCTACTGTTACTTCGTAACTCATACGTTCCCCAGCGTTCTATTGAAAATTGGGCAGTATTTAGGTGAAATTGAAGACTTTGCTGCGAAACGGAGGCACCACCATAATTTGCTGAAATCGAGTTATCGGCAAAAGAATTAACTGCGAGCTAACTGAAGGTGAAAATCGTTCTGTGGTTTCCGGCACAGATAACGTTGATCGGCAGATGAACTTTGAGGCTATTTCATGATTTATTAACAAGGCAAGTTAGGCAACCCGAAAATTCAGGAAATTATGCAACTGTGCGTGCAAGTAAAGTACGTCATCCGTAAGACAACTTTATTTTTTGTCGGTGCCATAACGCGGGTTTAGAGGGTGAAATCGTGCCGTGAGAAAAATGCAGAATTTTGTTTTTCGTGGAATGTCCCGAGAAGGTGAGAGATACCGAAAAGAAGTTTCAACAGAAGTGGTAGCTGTTTTTATATCTATAAAACTGCGTGAACTTAATTATCGAATTAAGGATTGGTCTAGGTTAGGTCTGGGTTAGTTAGGTGGTGGGGGTAACTTGAAAAGTATGGATATTTCCATAATTATTTTTACACAGTTTTGTAAACTAGAAGTTTAAACTTCTTTTTTATATTTCTCACCTTTCTCGAGATATTTTACGAAATAGAAAATTGTATTCTTTTCAAGAGATGATTTCACTCCATAAAACCGCACTGTGGCGCCAACTAAAATAGGTTTGTCTTAGATGAATTATCCCACTTCAACACAAAGTTGCGTAATTTTCTGAATTTTCAGGTTGCCTAACTTCTCTACCACGTATATTTCACTACAATATCTCTGAAATTGTGTAGATCGATGTTTTCTGATCTATTTCCATGTACTAATCCCTATTATCGTTCTCAAATATGAAGGAACCCGTTTCGCGCATGCAGACTGAGCTCATTGGCTCGGAAAAAGCGTTGGTGGGGGTACAGCCAATAGTGGCTTCACCCGCCACCAATGAGCGTCAACCTGCGCAGAACCGATCTAAACTCGTCGGTTAGCAGGTTCCTTCACATTTGAGAACAAGTATACACAGTTTTATAATATAATAATGGTGTTTAATGTAATTATTTACCCGAGATAAGTGGATTTTTATACAATATGGTGCAAAAAGGGGGCAGTCCCAAATTCTGAAAATTCACCATGCACTAGAGGAAAAATATTTTTGCTTCGTAATAGTATCTACTAAATAACACATTAACAAATTTAACACATTTCTAAAACTACTGTTTTACAGTACTTTTTACGATAGACAGTAGATCTCCGTTATGAGCTTGTTTTTACCTCCCGTTAACAGTCCGGCGACTATCCCCACTATTTCTTCGAAGCCTGCGGACGTGAGAGAACCCGACAACGAGCGAAAGGAAACGAAAGAGTCGACACAGCCGCTGGCCGCGCGGAATCATGTCCGCAACCCACTATGAGCTCGCCGCCAGTCTCGTTCGTCGAGCTCATAACGGGGATTTACTGTACTGTTTTGCAGTAGTTATACAGCAGTCATTGCTGAACACTGTGAGTTACCTGCACATTGTTAATCCTATTTTCATTCAAGTTATCATTTATTTTCTTATTACATTGAGGTAATGCAATACAACTTCGATTATCCGAACTGGTTGAGTGACACGATAACAGAATTGTTTGTATAATTGACCGATGACGTTTTGATGTAAAAACGAGTATTTATTATACGTTTATATCATACATGTGAGTAATAAGAAAATAATTATTTTACTCCATTTTTATCCTGAATTTATTCATCTTTCCATTTCTCTGAATGGTCAGTTGCTAGGTATATTTTCTTTAACCTTTAGAGAGCCGGGATTTTTTCATTGAAATTGTAAATTTTATTAGTTTAAAATTTATGCATATATACCACCAAAATGGCCGGCAAAGTATCCAAATTCTTAGAGGCTAATACTGGATAATGGGATTACTTTCTCTCTGTGCTTCATAAAATCTCAGAATAATTGTGTGAAGCATTGGATGTTTGAAAGTTACATGAATTGATATTTTCGCGCATAAATACCCATTACGTACTGCGTATACCTACGTTCCTTTATATACGTACTATGTGTTTTTTATTAATTGCAAGTCATACTGTTTGAATAATCAAGTTAAATGGTGTTCTACTGCAATACATTCTGGACAATATTGCATCAATATTCAGCACGAAGGCAGACACGAATTGCAATACTTTAACGACGAGTATTTTTCAAACTAATTGGAAGTCGATCAAATGATGACTTAAACCCAGCCCAATTTCACGTAAATTAGGTACATCATATTTTAATTTCAATTAAAATCCCTGACATCAAGTGCAAACAGTGAATAATTAGGCCCATGGAGAATCTATTGTCTGATAGTAACTGAGAAATTGTTACTTGTAAAATAGATAGTTATTGTATGAAAATAATCGCTTTAATCACCATATCGCTTTAATGGTGACTACAATGCCCTGTAATCCTCCACTGAATGTTTCTTTGTGAACTCAGATCTTCCTTTTGCGAAACGAAAGCTTTATCCAATTAAGGTATTCTGGCCATCAACGAACATTTTTCCCCTGACACTCATTTTAAATGGCTGTCATTTCTATGTTTTAAAATCTGTTCCTCGTATTACATTACTGAGGCTTTTATACGTACGCTGTCTATATTCGTGTACATAGAAGATCACTCGACCAGTGCTAATTGTCGCACAGTAGTGTAAAAACGCAGCATACGATTTTTATAACATTTAACACTCCTCAGATTGAGCAAAAAATCATTATTTTCAGGTTGAAAAATTAACGCCTTCGGATGTAAAGATCCTCTTCTGTCTTCGCAACGAAAGTGGTTAGCTTCCTTCTGTTTTTTGCATTTGTTGTGTAAACAAATGATTATCATAAGGAATTTTACATTGGGGCCCCAGGGGTGTCGTAACTACCCTCCTTTTATTTCCGCAAACCCTTATCGTCTTACGATTAACGTCACAGAACTGTGCACTCTTTCAAGAGTTCCTGGTCTGCACTTGGCAGACATTTTCTACTCGCCGAAGCACGAATGTATTGCTTCCTATAGTATCATGGAATTATACAGTAATGATGCTTATTCTAATATTAGTTTAACACAGTAGGTTAATTAGATAGATGTATTTTCTAATATTGTATTACTTAGTATCGTTACTGCTAAAAAATTAAACTTTTATTTACAACTAGTCCAGTGAGAATTATGTGTGTAAGCTAAATCTTTAACTACATCTGAACACACTGTAAATAAGTTTAGAATTTGCACTGCTACAGAGTACTCAAACTCGTGTACTTTAAATGATTTCTTATTATTCATATATAGGGTGTCCTAGCATAAAGAGAACACCTAAATATCTTTTTTCCACGGTCATTCGTTTTCAAATTTTTCTAAGTCATCTGTATCTTTTTGCTGAAAGGCATATATTTTTTTTTAATTGCTTCGTGTAACAGGTGTTAAAATGCCTTCGAGCATGTCTGACAAGTAAACATTCACTTGTAGTGAATGGAGTTTCCCGATTTGCAATATATTTTTTTAAAGTACTCATAGTAACTAAGAAATCCTGAAAATTATATCTGCAATAGACCTGTTTTACTCATATTATTGAGGCGTACGCGAAAACGGCGAAATCCTCTTATTTAAGAATAATTGGCTAAAACCTGGCAAATGTGTTTTTTTTTATATGCGAAATCCGCATATGATGTTATCTTTGTGTAAAAAAATCCTAAGATAGTTGTCTTAATAAAAAAATCAGTTTTTGGAGATAACTCAAAAAGGAAAGGCCGGAGAATTTTTTAAATAGACTGCTTCAAAGTTAACATGGGGGCGCAAATAACATCACTGTTTTTTAAATTTGAATTTACAGCTGACCTGGGTGCGGGATAGTTGTCTTTTGAGTAACCAAACACAACTGTAAAAAAATTTTGAAAAAATATTCATGTCTGCAGGTTCCTTTTTATCCTAAAAGATCACATAATCATATAATCATATAATCATATAATCATATAATCATATAATCATATAATCATATAATCATATAATCATATAATCATATAATCATATAATCATATAATCATATAATCATATAATCATATAATCATATAATCATATAATCATATAATCATATAATCATATAATCATATAATCAATTTTAGGAGAAAAAGGAACCTGCGGACATGAATATTTTTAAAAAAAATTTTTACACTTGTGTTTGGTTAATCAAAAGACAACTATCCCGCACCCAGGCCAACTGGAAATTCAAATTTAAATTTTCCGCTCCGTCCTAGTATGTAAATTCTTATTAAGTTTTAATGCATTCTTGACATATTTGAAGATATCCAGAATTCCGTCGTCTCAAGTATGAATTGAAGTCGACATTTACACTGGAAGGAAGTATATTTTATGACTGGGGCCAGAAACTTACAAGATTAAGCCGTTAATGCATTGCAAACAGAGAGGTGGTTTGCTTGCTGTGTCTTTCAGAAATGTACATACCTAAAATGTGAAGCACTAGTTCCTTAAAGGCTTTAACTGTATTGTGTGCGTGACTATGTTTACACACTGTTAACGTTAAGGTCTACAGCAAGTGCATAGCGATAATATGTTATTTAATGAAGGTTTTACTGTATATTGTAGTTTAAAATTGCAAAGAGTACATACACCTTTCTGGATTCGGGTAATTTGACCGTGCACTTGTATCTAATACCGTCAAAGTGAAAATACAGAATATGAATTTAACGAAAGAGTGTACGAAACATAAACAAATACGAGTGTTGGCAAGAGTTTAAACGTTCAAGATGAATATTAAACTATTATTTATACTTTGCAACGTGAAGTACCAATTATTTCAAAACATAAAGATTGTATAGTTGCACGTACAATTAAACTACTTAACAATTCATTGAAATTCTATTAAATTCGAATACATTCGATTAAAAGTGTAAAACTAATTATAAACGAACATTACAAACTGTTCAAACAAATATGTTCGAAAATGCTATTTAAACTACTTTTAATAGCAGAATAGTATACAGTAATATTGAACTATCATAAAATTATTAGCGAAGGCCTAACTGACCAATAGAACTCACGAAAAAAAAAAACAAAAAAAGACTTTAGTAAATATAGGACCGCAAGCTAATCATTTTTTCAGATATTCAACTTTCTATTTTATAAATTAACAACATATTCTTTGTACTATTACGCAGGCCAGGTTTCGACAGATCAGACTATTAATAATTTCTACATATATTCTTTATTTACTTTTTCGGTAACAGTATTAATTAAAAATGGCTGCCAAGTAGTGCAAGGAATCTCAGGGACCTCTTAAAATCACTGTACCACAATGATCATCAGTTTGAGTATCTGCTTTCAACATCCATGTTGAAATTTTGGAAAAAAAATTCTTCTCCTGAATTCTGAAATTGCTGATACTCTGAACTTTCTGAGACGTTAATCATTCCATACTGTAATTTGCAAAATATGAAGCTATATATTTTGAACACCATTATCTTGCAAATGTTTGTCAATTACAACTGTTTTATTTATTTTTGTAAGCTCTACTAGCCAGTTATTTATCACCCTGTATAAAGAATTATCCGAAAGTTAGTAATTCTTTACATCTATTCCCTTTAAAGCAGGTATTATTGTCAACTTTGCTTCCCCTTATGCAGGATAAATTATCAAAAAATGCATTTTACAGACAAAAGGTAAACAACAAAATGGTCCACGAAATGTATCTCTAATTGCATTTGAACCTGTTCGCTTTCAAGTTCTTGCAGGCAAAGTACAGGTAAGTATAGGTACTTTGCACCTCCCTAATAGCACTTTCGACCGAACCGAGGGCTGCGATTTTACACCCTAAAATGCTCTCGTGTAGAACACACGGAAGTGCGTCGTGCGACTTTACCTGAAGATTACTAAAAATATATTTTTAGCGAAACGTTACAGGGCAGTAACATTTGTTCCATCGCTGATTCCATTGACTTTTACTAAGAAGCAACGAGAATAGTGAAAAATTTCCCCAGTACAATTTTGTAAAACAGTTAAACAGATTACGCGATCTTATTCTTGCGAGACTGGAGCGGAATATGCAACGCAATCTTCGTGATTAGGATGCGGCCGAAAGAAACGGCAAGACCTGCAATTAGCAGAATGAAATTTTTAATTCTGTCGCGGTGGGCGCATAATAGCCGGAAAATTGCGACGCCTCGAGGCCGAAAATTAATGAATTAATGTCTGCAAGGTGAATGCTTTCTCCGGCAGCGTTCATTGCTAATTCACCTCTCCGGCATAATTGAACTGTAGGCGCACGTGCTTTAAGTTACGGCTGTTCAACAAGCTGCTTCAACACTAAATGGAGGCATTTTGCGGCGTGTTAACAGCGCCTTCGGGAAAATTATAGCCTAAGATTTCACGCCGAGCAAAGTGCTTTTTCATTAGGAGCGTAAAAACACTCCCGTATTTTCTGCCAGTCGCGGTCTAAAATAGGGATCAATTTTAAGTCGGTCAATTTTATTTACACAGACACGCGTGCAAAGCGCAGGCAAACATAGGCAGCATGGAGGGTTGAACACGTTGGGTCCTTTTGTTCGTTTGTTCGGATTCTGTTATAACAGAAAACGGAAGGAAGGCACAAAGCAATTCTGAACGATGTAAAAATTTGTCAGCAAATCTCCAGGGTATACGTTCGAGTGCAAGTAGTATAGTTAACAGTACTGTGTAAATATTTATTGCATCGCTTTCAGAATTACGTGAACGATGAATTTTCATAGCAATACGATTGATAAAATAATTCGTGTCCAATGCACTTTGGCCAGGATAGTGAGCTGCGCTTTGATGTAATAAATAAATTTTGCAATATTATTTTCGTACCACCGATAATAAGAGGGGTGTGGGTGATAAGTGTGTTTATTCCAGCGGTGCAATAAATATTTAGTAGCGTATGTATTTTTGTAAATAATGAGAGTAATAATAATGTAGGTATTATTGTTAAAGGAGGAGCAAATAAATATGTTGCAAATAGTCGATTTCCGTCGAGCCTGCCCTAGATGAAACGAAGATATACTATGGTCCATTAATGGCGCTTTTGGGAGAACTCAGGTTGGGGTTCTCGTAATGGGGCTTTCGAAAATGCTTTTACGGTAAACCCATGAAACAGTGTTTCGCTATTCGTCCATTAAGTACATTGCATTCGAAGTATACGTATACGCCTTCTTCAATCGTAACGTTCCCCGAATTTCCTTGAATCGCTCGAATAGCCAATCTAATTTCACAAGGTCGTTGCTCGCGTGACACTGTATTTTTGGGAAGGAAAGGTGCGATTAATAAGTCTGAAAGGGGTATTAAATTATTGTTTGAATCTATGCAGAGATGATAATAAATAGGGGTGTGCGGGTACTCGAAATTACGGGACCGAATTTGCGATTCGGGAGCCGATTTTCTTGCTTAAAATTCGTACACCTGATCGCGCTGGAGAATTATAACTTAAAGTCGTATCCGAGGCCCGAAAACTTTTAAGTTGTGATTTTGCAGACGTGAGAATTTATGAGCAAGAAAATCGGCTCCCGAATCGCAAACCGAGTCCGTAATTTCGGTTACCTGCACACCCCTAATAATAAATAATTCTCGCATAAGAATATAAGTCGCTTAAATTCAAGTAATTTGACTTCAAGTCGCTTAAATTCAAGTAATTTGACTTCAAGTCGCTTAAATTCAAGTAATTTGACTTCAAGTTTGTGTTCAGTAGTGTCAGTTGCCTTCAAGTTACTTTTAAGAGATTACTCGAAGCAAGTAGATATCTAAAATGCCGTCAAAGGAAGCGGTCTCTCCTACGTTATTCCATAAAATATATTTCTCATACATTTCTAAGAATTTAGAAATCTCGTCATTACTCCACCTATTCTTAGTCATTGTTTATGATCATAACCTCAGTTTTGAAAAACAATAAGTAGTCAGCTTACTTCAAGTGACTTCAAGTTCACACTTGTACATACATTCGCACTATTCAAGCTGTATTTCAAGGCAAGTA
Organism: Andrena cerasifolii; assembly: GCF_050908995.1. Classification (NCBI taxonomy): domain Eukaryota; kingdom Metazoa; phylum Arthropoda; class Insecta; order Hymenoptera; family Andrenidae; genus Andrena; species Andrena cerasifolii. Next base: position 6,690,822 of record NC_135121.1, on the reverse strand, counting down.
AATGTTGAATGACTCGCTACTTCCTTTGAAACTTGGGAGAAATTTGAAAGGATATTTCAAGTTTCTTTCAAGTTTCAAGTGAAGTAAAGATTCCATTCAACTTTACTTGCCTTGAAATACAACGTGACTACTGCGAACGGGGCTTTACTGACCAAGTTCACTCGCAGGCCGAGGACTAAACGCACACTTGTTTCTTTATCTTCTTTTTTATCCAACCTTCACTTGCACAAACATCCCCTGCCTTTACCTTCTCTTTATGTCCAATTTTGAAGATTATTTGTAGACCCCGATTTGGTAATTTAAACTTTGAATGTGGAGTACGTTCTGAACGTAGATCTGAGGTTCGAAGAACGTGTTGGAAAAGACTCAGCGTCTGTCATTTATCGCTACTAATAGTATACATCTTGGAATGTATGACAAAATAATTTTCGATCGATCGTATCAAGCAGTGAAGATATTACTTTAGATACTACCCCATGCAGGTATTGAAAAAATGAATTAGCGAGTAAAATGGCGAAAGAAGTAGCTGGCTTTGTAATGCCACCCTGCGACCAACTTTTAACGTGAAACATCCTAACTTTCTTACGAGGCTGAAAACACAGGATGCCTGGAATGAGAAATGAAAATCTAGAGCTCCTCCAAGTCTAATATCAATTAAAGTAGAATTTTATGGTCAGGATTCTCTGAACAGCCTCTCAGGACAGGATCAAGCTGTGATATCAAGAACGCGGATCGACTACGTAATATTTATTCACTCGCACCTCTTGAATAAAAAGGATGCTCCGATATGTCCCCCATGCAACTACAACACTATAATTAACGTGAAACACCTTATGCTACACGGATATATATATAAAAGATAATTTGAAGCATTCAAAAGAATAACTCCGAAAAGTCAAAGCAATTTAAAATTTTCCAAAAACTGTAATGCTAGTGACGAATTTTGATGGTTGATGCGAATGTATGCAAATCTATTAAAATAAATATCAATCGTATTAAGCGCCTCCGACTTCCTTTAAAGCACGTGCACGCTTAGGTTTAGGATAGACTTAGGTAAAAGTTCGCACCATGCGAATTTCATTGTTGAGTTGTGGCAGTTGCCAATGGTGATTGACAGTCAATTGTCAATTAAGATAGAGTCACCAGTGCCTAACTGCGTAGCTGTGCTTCGTTTTGTAATCGTACAATGCGGTAAGTACTGAATTCGTTCATTCTGATGTAATATTCTCGTTTTTAGGAATCAATATTATTCCTATAAATTGATCAGTAAATAATTGAATTAATACGTCGTCTGAAAGAGCTGAAATTCTTCTATTTAAAAGTCCTCACAGATAACAGGATTGATTAAACAATGGAAAAGTAGCTGTGGGGGCAAGAGTTCGCACAATGCAGTGGGGCAAAAGTTCGAGTGCAAACTCCCCATTTAAAAATCAGCTTGAAGTAAATGAAGCATTGAGAAACAAATCTGAATGCGAACGTGCAAAGAAATAATTAGAAAAGCAAAAAAAAATCCCAAAAATAACATCTACTTCTGAAAAATTTTGAAAGGATCAAAATAAATCAGTTGCAAAATGAAAATAGCCCAACCATCAACGTCTATGGAAAAAATAATTTGTCCTGCATGTGAAGAAGAATACACTGATCCCCCAGAAGGCTGATGCCTGCGCAAACTACGAAGGTGGGGGTAATGTTATGTGCTATTACTGTTATCTGGATTAAAAAAATATTAATTGTAAACTATTAGTCATTTTGCTATATTACCACACCTATTTGTATGGAGGAATATAAAACACTTTTGCGAAAATTTCTCGTTGCGTTCTTTTTTGCCCCACATATCGAGTAAAAGTTCGCATTTGACACTTTTTGGAAATATTAATTTTATATAAATTGTGACAGGTAAATTTACATCTATAATAATAAGGGACAGTAGTTATTTCTTACACAATGATATGTGCTATCAGGGTAATACCAAGGATCTTAGGGAAGCCTAAAGTTTAAGGACACACTCTTGCCCCACAATACTCTATATATTTATAAAAAAGAAGCTTCAGGTCCACCCAATCATAATTCGTTATTCTCGTTATTCTTCGTCTTATTACATCCTATCACGTTTTAATGGCTTAGTTGTTGAAGTTAAAAAATAGACACTGTACTACGCTGTCGTACGTAAAAAGAAGAGAGTACATATTCTGACTCAGATATATTTAATTTATTTAATTGAGTGATAAACTCTGAACTACTTTCTAAAGTAGGTATATTCCATGCAAGGTTGAAGAAAAGAAGCCTAATATACTATGAATTTTTGAGAGAAGATGGGACTGCTAATTCTGGATGGTGTTTTCAGCAACTGAACAAAGAAAGCACTGGACTTAGGGATGAAAGGCCAGCAGTCGTTAATGAAAGAGAGATTGCTTTCCATCATGACAATTCTGGACCACATGCAGCAATTTCCATTCAAAAGGAAGTCTGTGATTTGGGTTGGCAAGTAATTAACCATTCACTGGATTCGCCTGACTCGACGGGGTATGATCTATTTTGGTAGTTACCAAACTTTATATGTAATAACAGACTTAACAGTTACGAGAGAAACGTTAATGCAGCCTTAGAATTATTTCAATTAAAAACATATTTAATATATTTTTAATATATTTTTCATTTATTCTGGCTATAACCATACTCACGTAGATTAAAAATCTCTTGGAATTTTTTACTTCAGACAACCTGGATAACTGATATCATGACAGCCAATTTTGAAAAGCCATGCCTTTCATACATTTATACTTTTTAATAAAGTCGTTATTTCTACTTAAAAAAAAGATGATATTCTCTAAATATAGTACAAGCAATGAACAAAGTGTAAGTTGATAAAAAAAACAATTTCTTAGAAATATATTCATAAAAATACCCTATATATTAAACCTGCCATACTAGGGAGGCTCCTTAAGCAAATAAAGGCATTATAAAAAAGAAAAACAATACTACCCACGTAACTATTCACCACAAAAAATTCACAATTTGAATTTCGTTAGTGGAACGCATAATGTGTAGCTCAGACTGTCCGTAACATAAAAATGCATGGTCTTATCCCTAAGCTTATCCAAAACTGTAATAGGTACAAAGAAAGCGTTAACTGTTTGGGACACAGCTTTTCGATGCCACGAAGCATAAGCAGAAACTACAGCTACCGAAATAAAGACATGAAAATGAACATGCGAATTCGCAATTGAGTAAGTTTGGGAAGCAAGGGTGGAAAGTTAAAAAACACTAAGGAAAATTTGTGCAATGTCTCCTATTTTTTTTTTTAATTGAGTTGTTTGAGTCGCATCGACTACTGTGGCCACTGACTAAATTGGATACATAGTACAGTAAATCTCCGTTATGAGTCCGTTTTTACCTCGCGTTGACAGCCCGGCGACTATCCCCACCATTTCTTCGAAGCCTGCGGACGAGAGTGAGAGAACCCGACAACGAGCGAGGGGAAACGAAAGAGTCGACACAGCCACTGGCCGCGCGGAAGCATGTCCGCAACCCACTATGAGTCCGCCGCCAGCCCCGCTCGTCGAGCTCATAACGGAGATTTACTGTAATTTGGTTAAGTTAACATCAGGCGAATTAATGACTGAAAATGGTCCTGGAACTCAGTCAGGGGAGGCACTGGTGAGTAAAAATACTAGATCGGTTGGCGGATTCCTATGTGTCTCCTATTTTTGTCCAGTATCGAATTACTTGAAAATACAAAATAGTTTACCTGTATGTAAAAATGAAGTGATAGGGCGGAGCGATACTATATTGGCGAAAATTTAAATTTGAATTTTCAGTTGGCCTGGGTGCAATATAGTTTTCTTTTGAGTAACCAAACACAACTGTAAAATAAATTTGGAAAAATATTCATGTCTGCAGGTTCCTTTTTATTCTAAAAATGATTATATGATTATACGATTATATGATCGTTTAGGAGAAAAAGGAACCTGAAGACATGTATTTTTTTCCTAGGAATTTTTTTACTTTTGTGTTTGGTTAATCAAAAGACAACTATACCGCACCCAGGCCAACTGAAAACTCAAATTTAAATTTTTCGCTCCGCCCTAATGGGCAACGAGTCAAGGTTCTACTGTACCTGAGAAACGAACCTAGGTTGCAATGAACATTATATAATAAATTCATCCCATTGTTGGTGGATGTTCGAGCATTGTGAATGGTAACTACGAAAAACGCCATTTATCGACAGAACTAATTCTACATAGCAACTTAATCTCGGTACTCCTCCTGAGTTATTAATGGCAATTGAAGGCACATCGTAGTTACTTATGTGAAATGCAGTGTAATGTGCTTGTAATGCATCTGCATTGCGCATTTGCATGGCTTGTGCAGTAGATAACACCCTAGCCATATGCAAAATTCACTAAACCGCTAAGAAAATCCTCATTAGCTTTCTCACACTTCCACCCTGCTCACGAGCCTCCAAGAGCACCTCGAAGAAATGGTTTTGAAATTACATTTAAACGTACATGAGTTTCTAAACGGAGTACCTCTTCTTTTATGCAATTTGATTACTGTTTTATCAGTTGCATTGCGACTAATATTCTCGCGTAGCCTTATCAACACTTGATTAACAATAAGCTTGAACTTTGGTAGAGCTATAATGGCAAATTTAAATTCACAACATTTGTTTCAAATATGTAATAATACTGTATTTTAATATTAAATTTGCTATGAATCAGTATTCTCGGTTACATTAAATGTTTATAGGTAGAACGATGAAGGACAAAACATATTTCGTGCGGGATTTTTAAGAAACTATGTACATAGTATATCTGTTATATCCTTTTTTAATATTCCTTGAACTTAACGTAATGAAAAGAGCACTTAGAGTTTTCTTATGCAATTACATTTATAGTTTCTTAAATAAATTTTACACATGATAATGCTTCTTAAATAGTCGACGTATCAATTTAACTCATTAGCGAATATTTTAATTAATTTGTTTAGATTATATGTAACTTAACTAACAGATTTATTATTGAATATCGTACATAGGTATGCACAAGTTTCATAGTAATACGATTGATAAAATGATTTGTATCTAACTTATTTTGGCCAAGAAATGAATTTTGCAATTATACTTTCCTAGTACTAATAATACTATTATAATAATAGTATTATAATAATAGTATTATAATATTAGTATTATAATAATAGTATTATAATATTAGTATTATAATAATAGGATTATAATATTAGTATTATAATATTAGTAGTATAATATTAGTATTATAATATTAGTATTATAATATTAGTATTATAATAATAGTATTATAATATTAGTATTATAATATTAGGAGTATAATATTAGTATTATAATATTAGGAGTATAATATTAGTATTATAATATTAGTACTATAATATTAGTATTGTAATAGTAGTACTATAATATTAGTATTATAATATTAGTACTATAATATTAGTATTATAATATTAGTATTACAATATCAGTACTATAATATTAGTACTATAATATTAGTATTATAATATTAGTACTATAATATTAGTATTATAATATTAGTACTATAATATTAGTATTATAACATTAGTAGTAGTAAAATACTGCTGACTGCAAAAATACAGTAAATAATTATTGCAGTCAGCAGTATTTCGCATTCTTTGCTTGAAGCCCTCATTATGAATGCATAGGTAAGTAGAAGTCGCTGAAAATAATACATACTTGACTGATTTATCTGAAAAGCTGCGACAATTTTGGAAGAACCAAAGCTTATAATGAAGCTAAGCATGGAAAGGCTTATTAGTTTATGCATATATGCGATAATATACTTCAAATGAGTTACACATTATTATTAAAAAATTGAAGCAATATATTACGATACACATGATATACGAAATACACATGGACTCACAACAAAACACTGTACATACAGGGTGTTAAAAAAGTAATGGTCACTGCTTTCAGGGGTGACCTCTGGATCGGTGGATATTTGTAAAAACATCTTCCCGCAAAATTCATAATTTTGGCGTGGGTGAAGTGATCCATGTATCTGATGAAACCATTTTTCACGATTTTAATTTTCTTCTTTAGTTTTTTTCACAAATCTCCACCCATCCCGAGGTGTAGCTTCACCCCTGAAACCAGTAAATTTTTTAACACCCTATACATTGTCCATACACATGAGAGAATTAAATTCTTTAAAATTTGATGTACTTATCTGGTTTATTACATGGACTAGCATATTGGTGTCTCTAAGAAATTTTGCATAATTAATTTCAGTCCGGCCTGTACGGTATACTGGCAATTATTGATCTTTACTACTTGCATGATTCACGACGTGTCACAAATGTAGGACAATGGGCCCCAGAACTAGCCTAACACTCCTATATGTAGAGGATTCTCCTTGTACACAACACGTCCAGCATACATAACGTATTGGAAAATTATTTTAAGCTGTCAAAAGCTGTTCCAGTTTGGATTTTTAAAAATAAGATAACTCCATCCCATCACTGTCTGCTTTCTGACGTGGTCGACATTTTTGGAGTTAATCTACTGTACTAAACCTTTAAAATAATTGCTAATGTTAAATCTAATTAAATTCAGTATCTTGAGGTTGTTAGTCAATTATTATGCTGCTCTTCTCACATCGAATCGCGACGATTTAAATGCAGACAAGAGCAACCAAAATATATTTACAATAATTGATTGTTTATGTAGAGAAAATTGAACCCCAGGGTTAAGAAGATAGTCAAAGTGTTATAAATAACAGGAAGCATGATTTCCAATAACTTGCCAGTGTCTACTTTCACTCTTACAATTCAACACTAGGTAACTTTATTTAAAAATTTAAATAAAGTTTAAAAATTAAAATAAAGTTCTGTACCTAAATAGGTAATACTCTCCTTATGTACCCTCGTTCAGGGAAACTACAAGAAAGGAGCAAACCACGATGTACTAGAAATACAGTAAAAGCCACGTATACTATTTTGTAAATTTATTTGTCAAACTTCATAGACAACTGTATGAAGTGCTGTGGTTGTGCTGTATAGGAGACGTTTTGTGATTTGCTAATTAAAATTTGGTAATTATACAAACCAGAGTCCACTTCGCCGATTTCAATGATTTTTGAATATGTTCTCAGGATATTCTAGTTTTCGAGATATTCATGAAAAAAATTTACCATTTTGACTGTCGTCTACTTAGGCTTGTCACTCCCAGTGCAAATAATAATTTAATACAATTATAAAATTCCACATAAATGTTATTGTCTTTTTATTTATTATCTAACCCAAACCTAACCCGAATCTAAACCAAATCAGCGAAGTTGTAGAAAAGCTGCTTCTTCGTGAGTTTTAGTTGGGGATCGCCGTTTATTAAAAAGTTATATGTTATACAAAACTCATTGAAGTCTGGTTGTGAGTTGGACCCTCACCTGTATAATTACCCAAATGTTATAAATGCAGAGTTTTTCTCACAACCATAAACATTTTATTCACATGGAGTGACAAAACTCCCATCGTCGATGGACCAAGTGTGTTGAAAGTCAAGAGGACTGTGCTGAAAAATAATGCAGAAACACAAGTCTGTGAAGTTGGCACCCCCAAGTGCAAATTTTTATCAAATAGAATTAAATGAAAAAATGCGTCTTTTTTTACCCTTTTGGAAGAAATTCTGGATCATGCAAAAATTTTATACAGGGCACAAAAGCCTTACCTCGTCTTTTCTATATTTCTTCTTTAATAGCCACAAGAAACTCATTAGGTACTCAATTCAGTATACAATTTTTCTAAATTTTTAAATAAGAATTTAAGAGCACCCTCAGCAGTTAATAATATCCAATCTTCTGTGCTGTGATGTTCTATTGGAATTCATATAGGTCCTAACGTTATTAATAAGATGTATTATAAATTGTAGATGTATTTATACGTTCGCGATTAACTAGTAATACATTCATTCACGAAAATAAATGAGATTTATAATATTTTCCCTAGACTTAAGTTCCTCCAAAAATTATAGTATTTCTCGAGAAATAAGAAACAAGCAATTATAAAATTCCTCGAGAAAACATTCTCGGGAAGGAGCACTAGTTGGGCGCTGTTCCCCGCGAAAGGAATGAAAACCTATCTCGGACCACCGATTTTTCTGCAACTTCCATGCGCTGATCACTCTAGCTGGATCATTCCTCTTCTAAAATCGCAGCGCAAGCCCCATCACTAACTTTGCGAAATTACCAACAGCTCCTGAGTTCCTTTTCCGTTGCCCTTATGTCTACAATATCCAAGCGTTTACTGGAATTTATTACTCGATAAACACATCGGGAATAACAATGTTGCCGCAGTTCACATCCAAACGCGTTTCAGCGTGACATCCGAGCGCCATTCCCTGGCTTCGGCCCATTAAATCCCATCGACACAGCGCGTTTGAATTTTCATACGATCCAGTTTGTTATGCGAATTAGCCGTATTAGGGGGGTCGGTCGCACATCTATTTTGATAGTGACTGAATTAGTGAATCCCCAAGTACGGCTGACGTATTATGATGTATCGTAGGTCGGCGATCAGACCGTTCAGGAAGCTGGACGTCCGCGGATATCGGTCAGAACGACGCGATTTCCGCCAGATAATCAAGACGATTAAGCAATTTTCGTCAATATTATTTGTTGAAAGTAATCCTAGCTGTCGCCTGATAGTGAGCAATCAAGCGTGTATATTGGCGATGGGTCTACAGCAGAGTTTCCCAAACTAGGGTAAAGGTACCGGTAGTTGGCCATGTATCAGTAGTTGAAAACTCTTTCAGAAAGACGTGAAAAATAAGGTTTTTAGAAGTGGCGAACTGCGGGCATTAGGAGCCGCGGCGCGCTGTTAAAAAGAGATACATAGTTGCAATTCTAAGAACCTTATTTTTCACGATTTTCTTAAAAATTGTCAACTACTGATACATGGTCAACTACTGGTACCTTTACGCTATGTTCCGAGGAATACTGATTCCGTGAAAATTTATCAAAGTTAATATAAGTGGACAGTTTGGAAATCAGACGCTTTTCCTTTTGCGCGTGGGTTGTATTAATAGCGCGCGCTTAATTTTACGTAATGTTACAATATATACCTGTACGCTAGTTTACTTTACTATATTTATGTGTTCTGTTTTAAATAATTACCATTTGAGAATAAATGTTTGTGTTTTTTCGTAACGCTTAGATTTACTCATTTATTTTATTTATTCTTTATATCTACCTCTCCTACAAAATAACCAAGGTGTTCTGTTAAAATTTCAGGATTTGTGAGTGTTTCATCGTAGGAAAAGTTTGGGAAATGCTGGTCTACAAGGTGGTCTATGTAATTTGAATAGGTCACACCTCTTTCTTGTCCACTTTACCCTAATACTTTTTTACGCAGAATGATTGAAAGCAGACTGAAGGAATATACGATTTTGTTTAAAAAAATGGGGTAAGTGTAAAATGCGCATGCATCGTTGCACTTGCAAAAAAAGTATGGTCCTGAAAATGTAGAGCTCTTTCAACCATTCACCTTTTCCCTCTAACATTTTTTTTTCTAATTGTAATCGGAGAAGAGGTATGACTTTTTGCAGTTACGTGGACAATCCTGTATAGAGGATATTCGCTCTGACAGTCCGGGAGATTTTTTAGCCGCTTAAGGAGGGAATCCTTCATTCTTTGGGCTAAAAACATAGCCAAATTTGGGATTTTTTTTTTAAGAATCCAGCGTTCCGATTCATCTGAAATTTGGACTATGTTTTGATGCACCTTTCAAGAAGCTGTAGGTTTTTTTTCATTCGTTTCTAACCATAGATATAGTAATTATGCATGATCGACCATAACGCCGCGCAAAATTCGTCGTCAGTTGGTGTGCATGATATTTACTTATCTTCCAGGTAATCTGAAACAGCAAAATGAAACGGCGTTTTATTTTATACATATGTAGCTTGAAATTGATGAACCAGCAAAAAACAAAAAAAAATATTGAGCAGTGTGGAGAGTTTTCAAACCGAAAGGTCTGAACCTTTAATTTTTGCTACCCAATTTTCCACTAATTTTCTTACGTAAAAGAAAATTGATTCAGCAAATTCAAGCTACATGTGTACAAAGTAAAACGCTGTTTCGTTTTTTTGTTTCAGATTACCTGGAAGGTAAATATCGTGCACATCAGCGGACAACGAGTTTTGCGCTGCGTGACGCATAACTCCTATATTTATAATTAAAAATGAATAATAAAAAAACTGCAACTTCTTCAAGAATGCATAAAAGCATGGTCTAAATTTCAGATGAATCGAAATAATAGGTTCTTAAAAAAAAATCCTAAAGTTGCACAAAAAATAGTATTTTCCCCTTAAGATTATGTGATGAAAAAGTTATTAACAAAAATTCTTGTGTGTCGACTGGGCAGTGTAGAACGATGACATACATTCTGGAAATACTTTTTTTCAAAGCAGAAGCAAGTTTACATCGAGTGTTTTATGTTATCACAATGTCACACTTCCACTCACGTGGTAGTAAATTTACAGCAGTGGAAGTAACAGTACTTCATCTGCTTTCAGCTCAGACTAGAATCAGGGGGAATTCGTATTACGAATGGAAAGGAGAAGAATTCTTGTGGAAAAATCAGTCGAAAAGGCAAAAATACATTTTTTCTATTGTGCCTTCTTTTTTGAAAAATTATTATATTATACTACTATTATTCTGTAAAACTATATTTCTATACTTGCTTGTGCTTATAAACACTGATCTTTCACACCATTGATTGCCCTTTCAGTTTTGCAAATTTATTTTTCTATTTTAATTATAAGCACTTTAGTACATAAAATCATTGACTACTTTAATAGCATGGTGTTATATTAATGTGGTTAACGATCACTGAAAACAGCAGGATTGTAAATAGTATCGTGTAAGTTGACAGAATTAATGTTTCCAAAAGCACAGTTTTATAATAAAAATTGTTATGAATTTATTGATATTATTGATTGCAAAGCGTCGCTGACAAGGTAGATATGCGTAAACCGATTTGATGAGTAGCAATTGGAGCAGGATGTGTTGACAGATGATTGTATATCTCAGTAATTAATCGAATAACGACTTGTACAAATGATTAATTAATTGATGATGGATATAAACGTTTAACACTGGCAATAAATATTAAAGAACGTATCAGTGTCAGATTCTTTTCTATATTATGACCTCAAATCCATTAAAAAAATAATTTTTATAAAATTTTACAATTTGATTTTTGTGCATCTAATTTTATAATATAAAATTATAAGAAAATTGGCTTGTAATGAAAATTCAATAAAACCCTTTGTAGATTGCAGTAAGTTGTATACGTGCCTAAAATTGCAATCTACAAACGGGTTTTTTTTAATTTTCATTACAAGCTTACAAAAAAAAGTTTAAAAATCGACCTTTACTATTCTTTTTGCTATTCCAACCAAATACATTTTTTTTTTCAAAACGACGAAGCGCGTCAGTTAGCAAACTAATCCTTCTAGCTTCTCAAAAAAACTCAAGTTGTTTGGACCAATTCTAAAAAAGTTATGCGATTTTAAAAAGTGTCCGAATATTAATGCGAGTCACTGTGCTTGCGGTCACCCTGGGAGAGCATATCAGTCCTTCAGCGTTATCAGTCCTTCAAACATGCAGTTCGGCAACATATCCTCCAACACTTTTAGTGTTAGTCCCACCTTGCCATGTCGTCCCCTCCCGCCCTAGCCATGTTGTGCCATGATCGGTGTATTCGCCACCTTTGTTCATTTTTCATTACTCTTCCCATCTCATACTTCATTGTTGAAAGTCGTATTAAGTAACGTTTAGTATTAGTATCTACTTAGTATTTAAGTAATGTGTTAGTATTATGTTATGTTTAGGCTTATTGACAGTTCTTACTGCGGCCTCGCCTTTACTCGCATCTTTCTTTCTCCTTATGTACTATATTTTCTGTTTAACGAGTAATAAAGTCGAAATAATAATAATAATAATAATTTATGATAATTCTTCTTTTCAATAGGTAGAAAGGAGTACGTGTTGACGTGATTCCATTATATAACCTGATAATAATCCCCAAATATCCAAAACGTATTTATATATGAAGATATCATATCCATTATCTATATCTAATATTCCCCTTGACACTATTCAACATACATGGGAAACATTTTTCGACATCGCATACAGTTTCGACGATATTACCATGGATCAATTAAAATAGGAAGCTGTGTATCACGGTTTAAATAAATGACCTGGCAAATTGCCCGTCAGCGTGTAGTAGGATTGAATCGGCAATATTTCACATTAATTGGAGCAATGGACAAATTCCTGTGATGCAAATGCACATATGAAAAATTAATGTGCCCGATTGCATGACACCATATTATTATAACTATATGTTTTTTTAATCAACAGTGAACTGCGCATCATTTAGTGCAGAAGGAATTATTAACTGGAACAATTTTGGCTGTGGCATCTTCATTTCAATATAATGATTAGTAAAGTGAGATTATTAAGTAGTGCATGCATATAAATGAGAAGCGATTGAAAGTATATTTAAGTTAATTTACAGGGCTAAAAATAGCAATAAAGTTATAAAAACACCTTTAAAGGATGATATGTGAAAAAATCGGGCAATGAATAAAAATATCATATAAGAAACGGCACAAGGGTATGGTACTACATAAATCGATTCAAATCATTTAAAATCGACATGGATTTAATTTATTCATTTACATTGGATACAAATTTATTACTCAGGGTGGCTCATAGCCGGAGTTGCAAGCGAAATGGTGACGTAATTATTCGTGGAAAAATAAATCGGAAATATATGATACAAATTTTCGTGATAGGTACACTTCGTTTTCGTGATGCTAACTCCTATGGTATACATATATTTCTATTTAAGAAAATATTAGTACTCGTGGTCAGACTCAAGGGGAGACTTTTGAAACAGACACTTATTCATAAATTTTATTCATATTTCCACTTTTCCTTTCAATATTTTAACAATTCTTTAATGGCACAGAGCATAATTAAGTGTTTAATTTCTGTTCTGTCATTCAGCAAGCAGGTCGTTTGTCAATTTCAGTAGTAAATAAATGAAACAAACGAAAACGGAAAAGTTTCATTGCTTATTTTAAAAGACAGTGTATTAATCAAATTTCTAAAGCCACAATAGATTCTGGTTTACAAAATCGAATCTACATTTTTATGATCCCTTACATACTCTCTTTAATCGGATATTTTATGTACGTCAGCTTTTAACTAACAAGGGAAATGCGGCAACTCGAAAATTAAAAAAAAAAATATGAAACTTTGCAGAAATATAGGTCAAGTGCCATACTAATCACGAAACTATTTTTTGAGTTTACAGATTATCGCGAATATCTACAAAACTGTAAACTTTACAGTGTAAAAGATATGAAATAGAAGTTCAATTCAGAGTTGCATGACTTTCGGTATCCTATAGAATGGTCATAAAGAATTGTCGAAAAAAGAGGGTGGTGGATAAATTTGCAAGAAAATAATGTTTTTCTCCAATTCCTTATCCTCGCTTTATAGGACATAAAGAACCATAGAACTTTGGATTTGATTTCTTTTTGATATCTTTTACAGTTTCGTAGATATTCACGATTTTTTCGAGGGAGTGCTGTCACCCTTAGGACCGTTTTATTAATGCCGAATCAAAAAAAAGTTTCAAAATGCCTTGAAACCTGGGACTGTAAATCTGCGATTCACGGAACTTATAGAGGAATTTTAATTACCATAATAGATCATAATATTATATCCAACAGTTTAGAAAGAACTATTGAATAATAAAAGCAGTAACTTTATATGACTGAAGCGAATAAATATGATATAAATATCGGCAAGAAGCGTGACTGTACATCAGGAAGCAATCTGTATCCGGGCACATTACGCATAATTAGCCATATTGAACAGGAATTAAAGCGACCCCTATTTTGACAGTTAATTAATTGTGCTAGAGGGCTCTGATACGATGTGGATTAATACGATCGTTGGTCAGCAAATTTTATGAAACTCGCCTTCATTAGTTGGATGAACAAAAGTTGGGGGGCCTTTTTGGAAATATATAACCGATCACGTGCATGTTCTTTGTCGATATTTCGTAGTATCACGAGTAAATTATAGTTAGTGAACAAAGTCTCACTTTGTTAATAAAACTGCTGAAAATTTTATGCGACGGTGTAATAGACAGGTGTTCCAACTCTGTACCTTTTACCCCAGCGATTTTGAGTGCCGATTTCTGTTTAGTTCCTCTGGCCGCCGCGAGAGGCGTCGTGACTTAGATGGCATATACATATGTGTTAATGAGATTGTGGTAGTAGAGATTTTAATGGTATTACTGGGCTTGCCAGGAAAATCCTGCGCGTAATGGAGGGGGAACGTGCCACGCATGCGCGTGACGACGCTGTCATTTGACTGAACCTTGGCGTCGATTGGTTTGTCGTCACGGGGTCATCAGTAGTTCGAATTTAGCAGTGCAGTCCGTCAATTTCAAGCAGCTCGGAAAATTCAAACGCTCGACTCGGCTCGACCGACCGATCATTATCCGACTCGAAATTCGTACTCGAATGAATCGAGTAACTCGCACACCCCTAAATGGCATCAACGAGGAAACGTGTAGTATTAATGTTGGAACGAAACAGAAGATACATACTTCGGAAGCTAGAACATCGTGAGTGGTGCAAAATTAGAAAGAATATAATGCAACCTTGGAAGATCTATGACAGTTTTCATTTTTTATATTTTTACTTGTATTACATACAGAATAATTACCACGAGGGAAGCGAGTGTTTAGTTATCCTAAAATTCCTTTGACCGAACGATCATCTCTCCCCATTAATTCAGATACTAAATGCTTTATCGTATTAAATCATTCCATAAATAAAGTGAGACTTCGTTCACATTCAATGGCTTCCCCTGTTTACAGAAAATAAGGTGTGGAAGATATTGTCTTGGATATTGTCAATATTATTTACGTCTTCCAATTTTAATAGTGCTGTGCATTTTTATAAAGCCAATAATTTGTTTATAGATCCAACGAGAAATAAGCTGGACGAGTAATCATTTTTCAGTGAAATTCCTCTTGTTTTTATATCAGAATCTGCCTCGTTGAACAAAGTGAAGTATCATGCTTTGAGCATAAATTTCTCAGAATGAGGTGAAATTAGATTACACCACTTTTATCCTCGGCGGATCTTACCTTTAAGTTATAACAAAATGAAGTATTACTGTTCTTCAAATTAAATGTAAAGGTGCACTGTCGTTCCGTTCGTATGCGCGCAACAGTTCAGACTGAGCGCTCTTAAAGGATACGGCATTACGAAGGTTAATTGTACACTTTGAAATACGACGTTGAATTTACATTTCGAAATTACTTTCCATTCCTGATACCATCTCGGTTAACGTCGCGTCGCCCTGCTCCAGTTTGAATTTTGAAAATTGCACCGTCGCGGATGTTGAAACTTATTATAGTATTCTATGTGTTCTCCTTTAATTGCTTAGTTTTCGGAAAATTTGTCGCTTTATTTTTAATATTTACCCTCGTGCACCGTATTACGTAATTGTTATTATTCCAAATTCTTCTTACTTTATATTTTCTTTTTACTTTACCTCTACTTCTCTTGATTTTGTGTTTCTCATTTTTAGCTTAAATACACAAGATAATATTACTTTAATTTAGTTAAGTTTAACAAGTTCAGTTCTTTACTTGTTTAGTCTTACTTTTGTAACAATTGTTTTGTTTTCCCTATTTTAGTTTAGTTTATCGTTCGCGGTTAGGCTTGCCATCAATGTCCCCACTGTAGCCCCGCCTTTACTCTTCTTGTCTATGCCTTTGTAAATCATGTTTTTTCTCTATTAGAGTAATAAAGACGATTAATAATAATTAATAAAAATAATAATAATAAATCTTCTTTCTGTTGTGTAACACTGACTTGTAAAATACGTTACAGTATCTTTACTAATACAACTGATTGCCAGCTCCTTTTCAAGTACAGACAACAAACATAATTTTTGTAATGACTCTTACGGGTTCATTTCGAAAAAGACCAGATTCAATTTTTAAAAATGTCATTCCCTTCTGCTACCCAATTCCCGCCTATTTTAAACCTTGCCATTGTGCCCCATTTTGCATCGGTGCCACAGCGAAGTGACGTTAGTATTGTTTCCATTGTGACGGCCGTAAAAGTACAAAGTGTTCGCGATGCGCAAAGTTGACTGGCAGCGGGAACACATTAAAGACCCTTCGTTTAAAATTCATCCCCGCAGTAAAATGCCCTAGCGGTTAATACGCTGAAAACGCGTAACGCAGAAACGAGGATGCACGAATGCAGCGCAAACAAAGGTGGCGGCAGAAGAAGCAGTCTGCATTCGAGACGGCTCGTCGTCCATTAAACTCGCAGCCTTTTTATCGAATCTGACCCCGCTCCGGCGCGGGCCACGAAGGGACGAGCCTCCCTTTCTGCTTTCTCTGGCGCTCTCAAATGGTCCGCGATCGCCGTGTCAAACGATACCGAGCGGCGAACAGGAGAATAAAAGGGAAAAGGGGGGTGGCGAAGAAAGAGCGACGGCCGCGCGGCTGGAGGAACAGCGACGCGGCTGGACCCGTAAATAGACAGCGGTAAACAGAAACGTGGGAGGGAACGAGAGAACAGGCGGAAGTGGGGAAACTAGGAAACTTAAAAAGATGCCAGTGCTGTTCCGTCAAAGGGACAGCGCGGAGTGAGATCGGCGTACAAAGACGATACATCGACGCGCACTTGGCACACGAGCGCTACCGGCTCGAATCGAAAGGGCGAACGAGCAGCTGAGCCCGAAGAAGGCAACCAACTGACGAAACACGGTATCCCTATTGAGAACATTCCGGTAAGGATTCTCCCGAGCCTGGCAAAGCGTAGCGCGTATATTCGCTATTAACTCCCTAGTGCATAGATTTTTAACTGAGTTGGAAAAATTAATCTAGTCTAATTTGGGGATGAAAAAACCGAAACCGATGTCTGTTTTCAATTTGGAGGACGTCTCGGCTCCCCAAGTACAAAAAATGTAGTGTTTTTTTTTTAATAAAATAAACACTTCATTTTTAATGAAAAACTATGAAAAATGTTTAAAAAATATATAAATTTATGATATAATATAGAAGTATTCATTATTGTGCGTTGTGAAATTTATCAAAGCATAGAAGAAGCGAGAGAAGCGCTTGGCCCGGTTGCCGCCTGGCGGTGGCGTCACGTACTATCCATCGCGAGCTGGCCGAGTCATGACTTCTTTATGTACATACCATTTTTTATACAGATTAATTATATTTGACGTCATAAAACATAGCTTATATCCCTCCCTGTTGTTCAAGGATGCTGTAGTTAAAATTTCGTAATGATTTGTTCAATACTTTGTGAGATTTTTGTGAGCATACAAAGAAATGCTGTAACTTTATTATAATATAGTATGATATGATATAATGTATGTATATAGGTACCAAAATTCATAAACAAAGAGCTAAAAAGGGGCACAAGTAAAATTTTCACGTATCAATTATTAGAGTGATAAACTAACACCCTAAGTAACTTAGGATAATCTACTAACATGATACCGCCTTAAGGCGGCTGCCGGCCAAGCCTCACTTCACAGGTGTAAATTATTTTGTGTTGTCAAATTTTTTTCCATTCAATAGATCACTACACAAACTACTTACCAATAATTTTTTTATACCTGTACGGTGTCGGGAAGTATTTTATTTGATTTTTGTTTGTTTCAAAAATAATTCTCGCAGCGTGCTTAGCTCAAAAATGCACTTCAAAGTAGATTTCTGTCAAATCGAAACGTCAGATTAACACGTTTCTTAGTCCAATATGTGCGGTGTGGCAGTACTTTTAAGACTGGCGAATGAAAATTCTGAAAAGAAATATAGGGGCCCAACTCCTGAATTAAACAGGTGCCCGCCTTAAGGCAGGCGTATGCAATAGAGTTTTAAACTCTCGATCCGAGTGAGTCGATTTCTGTCGTTATTCCTCGCATTCCCCGATGTGCAGGCGCGTAGCGAGCGTGCGCGAAGACCCCCCGGTCGTCAAGCAAGAAAACGCGGAGCGAAAAATGTTTCCATAGAAACGAGGGATAGTGTCCGTCGAAGGGCGGGGTAATTAGAATCACCCTAATGCGCGCAATACGTCAAAATCCAGCCATGAATGTACGCGCGGCCACAGGCGTACACGATCATAAATCCGTGTGTCGGCAGGCAGTGAACTGGCGTGAATGGTGCTTCTTCGTTGACCGAGTGGAAACGAGAGAGATGACGCGTGGAGATGTCGAGAGGTGGGGAGGCGGACGGTCAAGTAGCGAGGGACGAACAGAGACAGCTAAGTAGGATCAAGCGAACTGAAAATGGAAAGGGGTGGCCTGTGACTGAATGCGGACGGACGGGTGAACAGGGATACAGAGAACGAGATCTACATATTATATAGGATATCGGGCGGGGAGGAGGAATAGGCCCGTGTATATCGCGGGAGGAAGAGGCCAGATCGCGGGAGGATCGTCCCACGTGTCGGTACGTCGGGACTCGCAAATGTATGAGCGACTGCGTGCACTCACACGCCGGCCGTTCGCGTGTACATAAGGGTGTCGGGGTGAGTGAAGCGACCCTCATAGTCGAATATATGCATATTCAGGACTTGTTATGTAGCTGGCGATATGGCTGCAGGCCGGCCTGTGTGACGCGGTGGTCCACGCCGGAGATACTGGGGGATAGCTGGTGACGGACTGCCGGACATCCGACCTGTTACCCCCTCGAACGTCCTCCGCGCCAACCTCCTCTACGCTAACTTCCTATCCCCTTTCGACCAGAGCGGAGCGGAACGTTGCCCGACAACGTCCTCACCATTCCTGTCCCTTCATCTCCAATCGCTGATTCCTGGTTGGTATACCGTAACTGCGTGCGCTCCGATCGGCCCGATCGAACCGGTTACAATTTATCTGCGAGCGATCGCGGTTACCTTTCAACTCGGCCGCATAGCCATTTTGGCATCGGCCGGAGATAGGTACACCGTAAATGGCATAAATGATTTCCAAACCTGTTTATGTTTATGTTTACTAAACCGCGGTACTCGGTATCCGGGAATCAGCGAGACTGCTGGCGAAAGTTTCAAACTGCGAGAAAGTACCTACCTCAACAATTTGAGAGACCCAAGGTTCCGCGAAATAGGTACCCGTTTCAAGTCAGGCAGGCCGTTTCGAGCGTTCGATCTTGCCGGGGAAGTTTTGACCAGCTCGCTCTGCGCTTCGAATGAGGCGTCAACGACACTGAAGATTTAAATGCCTACGTTTTAGGCGTAGGAAAAAGGAAATTCGACGTTTATTTAAAAAAAAAATTAAAATAATCTCGATCGTTAAATGATTGTCTATTGTTATCAATGGCTTTCCTTATTCCAATGCGGTAGCCACTTGGTGGCTTTGACGCGATGAAATTATCGATGCTTTCTCGGGCATCTTTAACTGTGTTGAAGCGTGTATCGGCAATGTAATGTTGCAATGATCTAAACCAGGGCTCTCCGGCGTAGGGGCCCCTCATGCGCCTGCTTCCCCTTCCAATCTTTCTTTCACGCAGCGTGCCTTCCGTTGTCCAGGAGACCGCGCGACGCTACGAAGGCTGCCATGTCGGGCTAGCCGGGCCAGCGTCTTCAGGGTTAGCGTCGCGCGGTATCCCTGACAACGCGGACGGGAGTGGGAGAACCCCGAGCTTACGCGTAAGCGATCTTGGAGAGCCCTGATCTAAACGAGTGGTAATCACTTGAAGTTAACAAGGAGAGCTTGGTTGTCCGAACATTCCGATTGTTTTTATACTGTGCAGGTTTGTAGAGGACCTCAATAAAGTAACAGGTAATCTTTCGTTTGCACCTATTTTCGGGTCTTCAGAGTGAAAACACCCCTTAAAAGTTAAGGAAATGTGGGATTTCCTACTCTCCTGTACATCCCGAAAACTGTATTAAATATACAAATATTATTAGAATGAAAACTTAAAGGTTTTTTTTGTGCCCTAACGAAATTGCTAAAAATTTGTAGTTTAAATAAAAAAAACATTTCTCATTGCAAATTTTATACAATTCGATGGCTTTGCGGCCTCTCTGACCAGTCAATAGCCATTGGGCCTGATGAGTATAAACTAAGCAATTCCTACAAGCAATTCCTTATTAGCAAAATCACTTGCTTAAAAAGGAATTGCTAAACAAAAAAGGAATTGCTTATTTTCATACGAATAAAAATTATGCTAAACCGTATAAGTAAATGGTAGCTGTGACACTCTTGGGATACCCGTTTTTAAATTACGGAGAATATGAAAAAGAATATGAAAAAAACTTAATACTTAATTTAATTTGGTGTGGTACAACTCAAAACAGTTATCGATACATAGGCCTACATCACATTTCTGACAGTGGTAGTCTGTTGTTTACAAGATAAAGCAATTGCTTGTGTTTTTATTCATATGAACTTAACCAATTCCTAGCAAAATATTAAGAAAAAGCAATTGCTTACACTTTATTCGTTAGGCCCATTGTGCTCACGATCCTTTTCTGAGCACATGAAATTGGTGGCATCGTATTGGTGGCATCGTACGATTCCCTAGAATTTCTCTCACTTGCCACCAATACGATGCCACTTCCGATACAGCGAGTACGCAACAAACGCCGAAACTTAGTACGTGAAGCAGTCGCTGCGCGCTGGCTGCGTCGGAAGTGAAAGGATTCTAGGGAATTCTCTGCACCACCAATGACGCACAGTGACTAAAGGTGCGTTTTGACGCGACACTGAAGTCATGACATTCGCTGTCGCAACACTGTATTACAGTGTGAATCAAATGTTACAACATCGTGAAATCTATAAATCGTGACGGTGTTGTAACATTTGAGTCACGCTGTAATACAGTGCCGCGACAGCGAATGTCATGACTTCAGTGTCGCGTCAAAACGCGCCTTAAAACGGAACGGTTGTCTCTGCACTTCATGCGCAGTATGCGTGAATCGGAACGCACCCTGAGTTATATCGCACACAATAGATAAACAACTCGCTATTTTAAACAATACCTAAGTGAATGTCAACAATGTAAACGACAGGAAGAGCAGAAACATATTTCAGTCTGAAGTCATTTTATAGACTGAACCATAGGCAAAACCAAAAGCACAAAATTCTTTCCTAAGTACACTTAATATTTTCTTCTGTCGGGATATTTTTAATTATACATATTCGAATTAATTTTGAACTGCAGAGTAATTATAGGTACTTTAGGGATCGTTCTTAAATTACGTAAGGCTTTCTTTCGGGGGGGGGGGGGGGGGAGATCGCGAAGTTCCTTCGTTTTCTGTTTTGGGGGAGGGCAATATTTTTTTAACCCAATTTTCAATATGAATAATCTAAAAAACGATGTTTCATCGCACACACGAAACCGACTTAAATTAATTATATAAACATTTAAAAGAATTTTAGTAGCTAAAAAAATGCAATGTGAACAATATTAAGTAAGGAAGTGGGCGGGTTAGAATATACAATCTTACGAATTTTTATACTTAGGGAGAGATGCAATTTAGCAATCGCAAAATTGTCCTTACGTAATTTAAGGACGACCCCTTACGTATAATTAAAAATTATCTGATTGCGATCGAGTTTGGACTTGTTTTCATCGGGAAATCCTGGCCAGTCCATAACTATTACTATCACGAAGTTCCAATTGAAAAGTTGATGACATTCTAAGCACTGCTGCCGGACGAGCGAAGAGTCGCTGAGGCAGAGAAATACAAAGCGATCCTCGAGATAACGTTTTCTTTCCAAGCAAACCTTCCGGGGCTCTCGGACAATACTTTGGATGCTCTCCACTGAGTATCGACGTGAAGACGTTCTAAAGTCGTGCACAGAACACTCGGAGTGTTAATGTTATTTCCACCGATGTAGGACAGTACAATAACTTAATCTGAAACCATTTGTAATTTCTTCGATATTTTCGCGCACCGTCGCATTTCACTGGTTTTCCTGCTGGAATATTGTTTTATTCTCTTTATGGAAATTTCTTCCTTTCATCTAGATAATGATTTCTTAGTGCTATTATTATAACAGATACAAAAATTCTTCCTAAAGAATTCAAGGACACCCTATAGTAATATGTATTTGTAATCTTTTAGGGTGCAAGAATAGTAGTCGGGAATCTTATAATTATATATTATCTTATAATTTAGTATATAAAAGAATTAATAATAACTTTGCTGTACATATTTATTAATAATTATCTGTAATAGAGTTTAAAATAATTGTATCAAAATTTTTCAAGAGATTATGTACTTTCCAACATTAAATATGATCTGTTTTAGAATATCCGCAGTAATCGGGACATCCGCAGTAATACCCCCACCTACCCTATACGCACGCAACGTCCGGCGAAAGCATTATCACAACAACAATTCATTAATTAACTAGAACATACTGGCGCATTTAATTCTACAAAAGCACTAGATATAAAAAAAGTAAAACCCCACAGTTTAATACGAACGAGGCATACTTCATTTCAAGGGTTTAAATACGTGTCATCCTCCCGATCTAAGTTTGTTAAACATTTAATTACTAACCTGATTATTATAAGGCGTGCAGCAAAGCAAGGGGAACTTAAAAGATGAAAAGTTTCTGTGTTTAATTAAAACTTGTACAACATAAAAACAGGTCCAACGATGCCAGAAGAAAGCCGAACTACCAAGTGTACATAAAGCTTCCACCTTGTAGAATCTATTGTTTGCAAGAGCCCGTAATTCGTTTAAAAATGTTCAATACATTCCAACAGAAACTATTTCGGCGGATCCTATATCATAGATTCTTCCGTTTTATATTGCACTCGTATTGGTATATGTGTACTCTGCAAGTTTTTCTTCTTTTTTTTTTGTGAACGTTTCTGGGGAGAAAATTCTTTTGCAATGCCGCATTGTATTGCGCCATGATGAACGAGCAGAGAATCCACGCAGTGTATTTGTAATCTGGGATTCGAGTTCGCACGAAACTTTTTGGACGACCGCGTGACATCCTGCGTTGGCATTCTCATATATCTTCAGTGGTAAGCTTCGGGCAATGATCAGGAACCAAGCTACGTGCTTGACATCTTCAACGCTTTCCTGAAATGCGAAGGATTTCACTTCTGCTCTGAATGAGCTTCAAACATTCTCCTCGGTGCCTGCGCCATTCACTCAACCCCCTTTTTCTTCCCCATTCTATCGTATGGAGTAGTTTCCGGAGCACGTGGACTTTACTTCGCTAAAGTTTCATACGGAAGTGCTCCCCAACGTGCGGCGATTAGAAATGAACCTGGTCTACGCCCCTTTAACGTATTTTTAATGTTTTAACGCAATAACAGTCAGCCCTCCTTAAATCTATCTCCCACGCGACTTCTTCCTAACCTCAATGCTTTCAGTACCACCTCAGACTTTTGGGATCTTGTAACTGGTCCGGGTTAAGGTCAGCTTAAGAACTGATGGGAGCCATCGTGATGGGACAATTGAATTATAATAATTAATTATTGGCGAGTAATAATTCTGCTAAATTCTTTATCTTAATATGTAAAGCATATGGAAGCTTTTATATGTTCGTGTGCTTGTCTGTCGCCTAGAAACTTTTGAACGATAAATTCTGGGATCACGAAATGAGCCTCAGCTCATTATGTTTTACTAATCCAGACGAATGCAGCTATTTTCACAAAAAAAATGAAATTATTTTTTATAAGATCAGAATCTAAATTTCGGGCGAAGCTGAGTAGTAAAGCTAGTAGTTTATAAGTTTCATTTACTACTCTTTCTATGTTAGTTTACGT
Source organism: Andrena cerasifolii (assembly GCF_050908995.1). Classification (NCBI taxonomy): domain Eukaryota; kingdom Metazoa; phylum Arthropoda; class Insecta; order Hymenoptera; family Andrenidae; genus Andrena; species Andrena cerasifolii. Next base: position 6,666,975 of record NC_135121.1, on the reverse strand, counting down.
CGAATAGAAAAATATGCTTGCCTACTTATTGGAAGGTTTATTTGCGAACCATATTGTGGATTACTAATGTCGAGTAAAGAATTTTATTTAGCATGCAAACTCCTTGCAAACTTTTAGTGTTTACACACTTCTTTGCTGAAAGTATATGAACAAATATTGCGTTGCTGTTGTATTTAAAATCGAAATGGGAATATAACGTAATATTATTATTATTGAGTGATTGAGAAAAAAGGTTAAATCCATATTCTGCTATTGTTTTAATCAATTATCCTGTCTAAGATGTTGGTGCATCTCATTTCTGTAACTTGGAATTTTAAAAAGTATTTTCTTTACCATCGTAAGAAAATTTTTAAATGCTCGTTTTTCACTGCAGTTCCTCAATCCTCCTGAACTGGAAAATCGGATATTCCTTTTGAAGCGACATTTCCGCCGGATTACGTTCCTTTTGCGTTTAATGTTACCTTCAAATGTTACAGAATATCTATCTAAGGAATATTATCTTTAGAAATTTAGTCTTCTTTTTCAATGTTCCCACTGTATGTACCTCTCTTAGATATTCCTTTGTTACTCTCCATTCGAATTATTAGCCTCCCTCTTTTTTGTATATTTTTTTTTATAGGTTTAAGGTCGCATTAACAACTAAAGTCACGTATGACTTTACAAATTTGCAATTATTGCATCGTACTTTGTGATTATGAAAGATTTTCTATGAGGTGCATACGTATTACGCAATACACGGTTTATGCATACAATTGTTTCTAATATTACAATTTAGCTTATATTTTAATCACTTATAGGAATGTAATTATGTTTCTAATATGTTCCCGTGAGTTCACTATTTCACGTTTCATTTTTGTTATTTTTAACTCCGGTATTTATTCCTGCTTTCAGATAGATGATTGCAGTTAAAAAGAACGTGGGATATTCAGGCAAAACGCCAGACAGTATAAACTTATAGTTTTTGGTTAATAAATTCCCGAAGATGGCGTTGAAAAACGGGAAGTTACACTAGAGTACCCTCTTAATTTTCGTATCCCAATATTTGCAATGTGCATTGTGTAAATGGATTTAAATGTTTAGTAACAGTTTCGTATACGTGTGGGGATTCTAGCTGAGTAGAAGCACTTGGGAACTATGCAATCAAAATTCTGCCATTGGATGGACGGTAGTCGATGAAAATTCAATTAAAACCAAAGAATTTATCGCGTATAGTGGAGTGTGTAATAAAAGTCCTACTGAAGTGTCGGACGGCGAGGCCGCGCTGCCTAATTTTTCGATATAAAGTGGAAATAGCCTGACGATGGAATGCTAAAACTTCCACTCGACCTATTGAAATGTTACTGTTACTGCTACTGTTAATATACTGTACAAATTGTTTACATCAATATCATGTTCAATTTCGACTAGGTACATAAGGTAACATTTAATTATTTCAATATTATTTTACTTATCACCTACATGTGTCATTTTTCAACTATTTATTGTTATGACAGCGTTTAAGATAGACGTTTCATTCCATGTGAACAGCGTCTACTAAAGTATATCATAAATTAGATAATTTAGCGTTAAAAATTTGAAAAAAAAGAAAGACAAATTTTTATAATTTTATATTAAAGGTTGCAACATAATTAGGGGGTCATTCCAGATAGCGCGCCGATAAATTCATCGATGTTCAAGAATTTATTCCGATTATAATAATTACAGTAACGGAATAAATTTTTTTCTATTTATTAAACTACACTTCGACTGTAAATAAAAAATATAAAAGTAATCAAATTATTCCTTTTAAACTGTTTTCGAAAGCGGTCTTAATGACATGTTTAAAAATTCATACCTCGCCCGTGCTGATGATTTCCGCTGTTAGACTTATCTGAAGCTAAAAATCCAAACAGATTCTTGATCAGTATGACCGTCGCTATTAAATTAGCAAAATGGCAGGCAAAATGCAAGAAAAATGTTTTTCTGCTTTTTTCGTTGTTATTTTCGATTTTAAAAGTAGGTTAGACTCAAGTAAAATACTTGGTTGCAGTCCCTGCGAGAGTCATAGGTGTGCAGAATAAGCAGTAAAATTTAAAAGCAATCGTTTCTATAGATTTTGAGATTTTATCTTAACGTTGTGAAAAAAATGACGTTTTGAGAAAAACGCGTTCAAAGTTTACATCCGTAGAGACCGGGCCTCTGTGCTCGCTAAAAGATGCCTCTGTAGAAACTAAAATCATCCGAATTTTTTCAAGAAAATTTAACAGTAGGTACATTCTTGAGGACTTGCGAAAAATGTTTTTAAAAAAAACGAATTCAGATAGAGTTCCAAATCTGTAACATTTATATTCACGTGCAAAGTTGGATCTCTTTTTTGGGGATATTTTATTTCAATCGTGTCGTTCCTATTTTAAGCACAGCGTTGGGTAATAATTGAAGGTAACTCTCCAATAAATCCATTTTTAAAATCTAACTCAATGAATTTTTAAATGAACGTCTATAATTGTGCTTCATTCATCTGTAAAATAAATTCGGCGGTACTAAGCTGCTTAAATTATGCAAGATCTGGAATAAAAAAAGGGTTTTTATTCTGGAAAGTAAAAGAGCATAATAAAAAGTAGCTACATATAAAAGCTAATATTTTTTATAGAAATCCTTCGCCACACGTGCTGTTTCATCTCGTAATATTTCTCATCACGCAGGGGTGTTTGCGCAAACTGAGAAGTCGCTCTGTTTGAAGGATTCCCTGGTGTCTGTAATTCATCATTAATAACTTTGTTTTCACTAAGCCGCCGTTAGAAAAAAAAGTTCGCGCTGCAAGCGCAGGACAAAAACGTTACACGGATTCTAGCGTACCTTGTTAAAGTTTCAGTAGCGAGTGATCGCAGTAACCGGGCGCAGGCATGCCGGAAATTCCATTATAAAAAGCGTCTAGTACGTCCATGTTTGAATGAACTTCGACCTGCACGGTTTTTTTTGCACGTTTCCTGCCAGAGTGGGCTTTGTAAGCGTTTTGAACTATTCGATCCAATAAAGCGTTAGGATTCACAACCTTTTGAAACCTTTCAATCACTGCCATGAAAGCACAAATAAGGAAAATAGAATTTAACACCGTTTGTATTTTTAATTTTTCGGAGTATTTACGATTTTATGATTCGAAACAATTTTGTTTTCGTTATTATCAATTAAAAACTGTAGAAGCAAAAAAAAAAAAAAATAGACGACCGCCGAATTGCCTAAATCGGGATTCGAAACCGAATCTTCTGCTTCCCGGGCGACTGCTCTAATCAGTAGAAGCTCTATCCGAGGGCAGACGTGTGGAGATGTTTTTAATTGCAGTAGAGATTAACTAGATGGCGACGCTGGACTTAGGGATGTATATAGCACATGTATATAGATTGAGTTTTTCTTTATAGTTTTAGTTTATGGATATATGGAAACCATGGATTTTTTTTTGACGAAACCATTGTTAATTTTGCATTAAACTCTTTTGGGATATAAGGAGGCATCTTTAAGCATGAAGATTTTTTTTTATATCGCTCCTTCTTATTATTTATTAATTATTGTGGAATCGTTTTAACCACTTCGATGATGTTGGCGTCCGGTGTAGCACCTGCCACAGTCATCTGATTGCAAAAAGAAGAAAATTTTCTTAAAGGTAAATAATTTATGCTGCGACTAGACCTAAAATTTTCATTTAAGTTTTTATTTATAATATATTTTTCGTCGATATACAGAATAATATGAAAAATTTGTCTAAGGAAAAAACTCACTTTTTCTCTCAAACGCTATAACTCTTTCAATTTTTCATTTTTGTTCTTTAAAGTGGACCAATCCCAGCGTCAACTATCTTACTTTCAGAAACTTCTATTTCTATTGCAATCAGATGACTGTGATAGGCGCTACACATCCCGCCAACAGGATTCCCCAATAATTAATAAATAATAATAAGTAAAAAACTCGACGTAAAAAAAATATTTTCTGCAAGTTTAAATATGCCTCCTTATATCCCAAAAGATTTTAATCCAATATGACCAACAGTTTTGTCAAAAAAAATTCTTAAACATCAGTTACATTTTGGGCTGTCAGGCGGGAATTCCCCTCAATTAATCATGCTAATTTTTACACATCTCCACTACTATAGTAATCTAAAAGAATGAAGTACCAAAATACTGTAAATGTGATATTTGTCAAACTTGTTATACTAGAACTGGTTTCAATAAAGTGTCCTCACTCTGTTTTACGAATGACTGGTCACAGTTACGTATAATTGACAGTAGAAGCAATTTATTACATTTCAGCCTGGGTGTATCCCGCAATGCTTCATTTGTATCCTATATTCCAACTTAGTACACTTCCATTTATATTCATTTTATGGAAATTAAACGCTGCGCAATGCATGGCGAGTAACATTTTTTCGAACCCAACGTTCCCTTGACCAACCGTTCAGCTGTCGAAACGGAGCACAGAAGGCTAAGTATCGTGAAAAGTACCTTCTATGCAAAATACACGATACTTCACAGCGAATCACTGGCAAGAGGTTTCGGAAGTAGGAAAAGGCAGGGGAGCAGAGCGTGGTGCTAATTAGAATAGTAAGGAACGATAATTTTTCTTGGAGAACGTGAATGGGCAGGTTTCGCGAAGCGAGGCGCTGCTGAAGCGTGAAGCTCCTTAGCATTCAGGATGCGTGGAACGGAAACCAGACGAAAAGTGAAACAGAGAAGGCTGCCCGGGTGTCTAATGAAATTTTCGAGCATTTAAACCTATCGGGAGGATCGTTTTTCCTTTATGGTGGCGCGGCAATGTTCTCCGCGCGACTTGCTCAGCAATTTCGCTGTTAAAACCGAGCCGCGGCATTATTTTCGGCGGAACAAGGGCTGCGTGGTGGGAATACCTTCGATCTTCCAAGCGCTCTATACGATTCGGTGCTTTATTGGTTAACTTTATTCATTGAAACGTTAGCAGCGAAGCGAAACGCAGCGCGACGCAATCAATGCCTCAGTGGTGGTTGCATAGTTGGTGGATCTCAATTTCCGCATCAGTTTAGTTCGCTCTTTATACCGGCGGCCGGCGCGTAAACCGTGTAGAGATTTTAAAACGAAATTCTCGGCGCTTCTATACACCACGCGCCAGCCGCCGAAAAATTAGACGGGGCCGCCTTTGGGCGCGCGCTCCTCTGCACGGGATGAGGCTTTTCGCACGGAACGAGCTCTCATCCGCGGCCATAAAGCTCTCGAAAAGTGTAAAGTAAATTGTTCCTGGGTCCAGCTAGATACTACAGCTCCAAACGGAGATTAAAAGAATCGAAAAGTAATCCGTTTCTGGCGCAAAATGGGACGCTCTTGACTGTTAGCATAGCCGGCAGAAGATCAAATGTCAGCTGAACGTGTACTTTTCACTTGCAAGGCGGAAAGCAAATATTTCATTCGAGGGGTGGAGATTGGATTTAGGCGAACGTTGAACGTTGGCTAGCTTCTACAGTGTTACTATAAAAGTATTGTTGCGAGTATGTAATTAGTGCATTCGAAAATTTGTGAGTGTTTTTTCCGGAAACTGAGCAGAGGATCAATTTCAAATTGTGAAGGTACCTATTTTTTTAAATATATGAATAAAAGAAACAACCATTAGTCAGCAAAGCAAATTATTAATTCGAAGAATATGTTGCACGCCGCACAGAAATAGATCGCCTGACAATTGTATAAATACTTTAAAAAAATACTTAAAAAATTTAATCTTTGAATTAATTTTTTTTTGCTAGCTGATGGTTTTCTTTGTTCACAAGTATAAAAAAATATCCCCACGATTTGAAGTGGATCCTCTGCTCAGTTTCCAATGAAACCCTTAACTCCCTGCTGCGGTTCTCGAAAACAGAAAACGATAATCGATCTTTACTGTCTGGGTTATTTATTGAGAGTAAATCGTTTAGGATTTAATTTGAATGGAAAATGAGAGTAGGTCGAATTCTACTGTGGTCTAAACTATTGATAAAGGGAGTTGGAGTTAGTGAGTATCGTCTGATCATAGCCTGCGTCGTCGGCGTGTTTTCACGCCGAGGGATCTCCACGCTGTGCGTCTTGGTCATCTACATTGAGTAAAAAAAGTATTTGGACGGTTTTTAAAATCGCATAACTTTTTTAGAATTGGTTCAAACGACTTGAGTTTTTTTTAAAAGCTAGAAGGATTAGTTTGCTAAGTGACGTGTTTCGCCGTTTTGAAAAAAATGCATTTGGTCGGAATAGAAAAAAAAAATTGTAAAGGTCGTTTTTTTAACTTTTTTTTGTGAGCCTGTAATGAAAATTCAAAAAACCCGTTTGTAGATTGAAGTAAGTTGTATACGTGCCTAAAATTTCATCAAAATCGGTTAACGTTGCTCCGAGCTACAAACGTTTAAAGATCGCAGAATAAGGTCGAAAATCGCTGATTTCGGGAATTTTCGCGATTCGATTTCCGTAGCTCGGAGCAACGTTAACCGATTTTGATGAAATTTTAGGCACGTATACAACTTACTGCAATCTACAAACGTTTTTTTTTTAATTTTCATCACAAGCTCCCAAAAAAAAGTTTAAAAATCAACCTTTACTCTTTTTTTCGCTATTCCGACCAAATACATTTTTTCTCAAAACGACCAAATACGTCATTTAGCAAACTAATCCTTCTAGCTTCTAAAAAAAACTCAACTCGTTTGGACCAATTCTAAAAAAGTTATGCGATTTTAAAAACCGTCCAAATACTTTTTTTTACTCACTGTATGTATGAAAATTGTATCGCCACGAATGAATTATTATACTGGATTGACAGACTTCCCCTGATGACGGTGAGTGTAAACTGAACCTCGCTCGTAATATTTATACCTATAATTGAATCGGTTACTTCAAAAACGGCATATGCGACGTTTCCCAGCTTTTGAGAAAAACGTCATAAACCGTTTCCTTCCAATAATCGTTGCCCCACAAACTTAGTGGAAAATATATGCTGTTTCAAACTGAAAGTTACATTGAGTAGGTGTTATTTAAATCACCGTTTGTTATAAAAAAAACCATGCTCGTTAAGTAAATAAAATTCGCGCGAAGTAGTTTATTTGGATAACAGGTGGTCGTATACTGCAGCCTTCACTGTACTAATTTCTGGAAATTAATAATAATTTCTTCAACTTCACGGCTATAAGTAGTTTTAACGTATCCAGGTTCGCGACAGGTTAAATTAAAATTAGTCGAGCGCGTTGACGAAGATAAAGCACTTAAAAGAGACTGGCAGACCCCCAAGTTCGTTGGTTCTCGAATGTTTTGAGTTATATTATCGGTGAACCTTTCGCAGATGTATCACTGTCAACTGGCCAGTTTTTGGAAACGATAAAACTGAAAAATGGTAGGCTTCGGAACTAAAGCTGGGCAGGTAGAAGGAAAGAACGTGGGGGGGTGGGGGGGATGGGGGAGGCGAGAGAGCGCGCAATTCTGGCAGCGAACAGATTAAATTGAAAGCGTAACGTCGGTTTGATACGCGAAACAAATGTGATAATAAACGCGCTACGCTCTGCATAGAGATCCTATACCTGCAGCTTCGAGCGCAGTGTTACAAATTATTCCGAAATTCGATTTTCCAGCCTCGTCGAGAATACCTAAACAATTAAGCGTTCTCAAATGGAAACGTGCGTTACTTCACGATACACCAAATGTTACCGATACGCTCGGAACAATTTCATGAAATTAGTGCGGTGCCAGCTCTAGTATACGACCACCTGTCATCCAAATAATCCACCACGTTCGATCATTCGAACATTTTCTTATCCGCGTAATATATTTCGCGAAGACTTATGGTGAACTGTAAATGTTGAAATTATTTTTTTTTATCGGAAAATATTCTGCGTGCCACTGGTTATACTATAGTATATAAATTTAATGCAATTTCTCTTTGTGAATATGTTACCAATAGTGCTAAATGATCCACCCCATAATTTAAAGTTAAGGGAGTGTTTTCCCTCTCCTGAAAAATTTTATTTTTGGCATTTACTTGTTTTCTACAAGGACTCTTCAAGTGTGTTTGGTCTAGTGTTGTAGAAATTACGCTGAAAGGGGCATAGAGGAATTTTCTAGTGCTTGAGGGGGTATTCGGATCTAGTAGAACAGGTATGTTCGTTTTTTTCTGGCAGAATTTTCTGTTCAACATGGCGACATTTTGTGAAAAATTAATCTCAAGGAATAATCTCGATCCAGATGATAACTATATTCTTACTGGATAACATTTTTCATTGATCATTTGTTTCGGATGCCTACGAAGAACAGAATCTTGGCAGCATCATGGAAAAATGCACCATTTTCATGTCTTCGTACAAACATGTCATACTATTTTTTTCACGACATACAAATTTGTAAATATAGTTAAAAGGACGATTAAGATTTTAGGGAAAACTTTGTGTAGTACAGTTACTTTCATTGCCCATAGAAAATTCTGAAAAATGATCATGAAACTCGCACGCTAGATCAGAATACCCCCTTAAGGGGTCGTGCTCAGTCAGGAGCCCGAAAAAAGAGTGGTCTTTGGAAATTTTTTACTCAAAAGCTATAACACGGTTCTCAAAAAATCTTTTTTCCTTTTAAGGATTGCATCAAGTGCCGTGCATCGTAATTTTTTTATTTAAAAATATTTATCAATAACTAAGTTATTGTCCATCACTCGAAGGTTCTCTAAAAAAAGGGCTTCTGCGGTGACCGCTGCTGGTCGAAAGTCGATCATCTAAAATAAAAAATTCAAAAGAATTTACTTAGTATATTATATTATCTAGTATTTGAACGAAGGATTTTTCTAAATATTGAGTTGGGAAAATGGCTGATGTTTAAAGTAATAGTTTGAAATTTTATCATAAATCGTGCCTGATTTTCGTCAATTAAAAGAAAACTAAGCATCGGATAAAAAATCCTTCGTTCAAATATTAGATAATATAATATAATAAGTAAATTCTTTTGAATTTTTTATTTTAGGTCATCACAGAAGCCTTTTTATTTAGAGAGCCTTCGAGTGATGGATAATAGCTTAGTTATTGATAATTATTTTTAAATAAAAAAATTACGATGCACGGCACTGGATGCAATCCTTAAAAGGAAAAAAGATTTTTTGAGAAATGTGTTATAGCTTTTGTGTTATGGCATTTTGTTATTTCCGCTACGCAATCTGGTGGCGAAAATTAAAGCAGTCTAATCGGGTTAGCTGTCACATGTAATTGGCAGTATTGGGAATTTTGACTGTTTGATAATCGATTTTGTAAAATTTAACAGACTATTTAATGACAAAAACATTATTTCACTGTTTCAATGCTTGTGTGACACCAGTCCTGTAACGCGATTCACCCGATTACAGAGCTTACTTTAGTAGATGGCGCTCTCACAGTACTTCCCATAAGCGACCATGTTTATTGTTTCTAATTTTATCACCCAAGTCTCAAAGCATAACTACACTCGGTATGAATTCTAATATTTGTGAGTCAAGCGAGATGTGTTATTCTCTGATGCATCGTGAACTATTTTATTATTATTATTTATTATGTAAACGGGAAAAAAGATTCCCTTTAATGTACAAAAAGCAACTGTACATTGAACATTAAAACAGATGTGGCTGGGCACACAATAAAAGCAACAAAAGATAAAAAAAAAGCTAAGCTAAATCATTTCACATCATAATATTTAAAATACTCACAAGGGAACATCCCGAATCCGGAAATTCAAAAAATTCTGAAACTTTGTGAATATGTAGAGAACTTCCTCCTGATAACAACGCAATTTTTGTTTGCTGCCCAAATTCACCCTAAGGGGGTGAAAAATTAACCGCTGAAAATCCGGTCATTCACCGATTTTGCGTTATAACTCGTGAACTGTAAAATAATTTGTTCACCAAATGATAGATCTAATTCAAAGAAGTAACTTTTGTCTTGAAACATTTTTTCCTATTTCTTACACTTCGCGAGTTATAACACAAAATCGGAAAATAGCCGAATTTTCAAGGACTAATTTCACCCCCTTCGAGTGAATTTGGGCAGCAAACAAAAATTGCGTTGCAATCAGGAGGAAATCCCCCACATATTCACAAAGTTGCAGAATTTTTTGAATTTTCAGATTCGGGATCATCCCTTGTCAGTCGACGTTTGAGTGTGGAATAAGGTGTGGTAAAAAGATCAAACGAGCGCTTAAGCTTTTCGGCTAAATCGCAGACACGGTTGATAGGGTCAGAGTGGCCAAAGCTCGATTTGTATAGAATAGTGTAAAACAATCTTACTTCCCTGAATTTATTGACTAAAAATTGTAGGAGGGTTACACACCAAGCGTGGAAGTGCATATTTCCCTTTTCTACGAGGGTACACCATGCAAGGCTGTCACGATTCATATCCAATATACTTTCTGACCCCTGATAATATTTTGGTGCCTGTGGCCGACGTGTGCGTTTCTCCGTGAAATAAAATGACTCGTCGAAGCTACGTACGTCGCGTCGGAACTTTTGCTGCCTATTCTATCAGCTCCGTTTTCCTTTAAGACGCGTCTAAAAATTCGTCTGTTAACACTCGAATAGTCCCTTAGAGAAGGCAATTGTTTGTATTCTGCTAAACATCAATTTTGCCTCATGTCAGTGTAAGTGGGGAGAAATGATGAAAATCGGTATAAACTGTGAACAATTACGATTTTTTTTTAACTTTGTATCTCAAATGTTTTAAGCACGCTAATAGCTATCAGGACACCTGAAGGTTTTTGGAAAATTATGAAATATCTAACAAATACGACTATCTTTAACACTTTTAACCTGTAGTTTTATTATAGTTGGATGTATAACATTATAATCGAATGGCATAACTAATATTTATTAACGAATAATATATGTACAGGAGCTAGACTTAAGGGAAACGTAAATGGAACTCCAAGGGAATGATTTTTAATGCATATTCATCGCATGCGTTAATGTCTATCGAATTAGAATTTAGATACTTCTAAATTTCTAAACTGGTGTAATTCATTCAATTCAGACAAACGTGAAGCTAAATGATGCAGGCTTCTACTTTGCTCCAATTAAAATTTAAAGGCATGAATAATCGTAAACAATCACTTTTTAAAAAACAAAAAAATTTAATTATTACTGTCAAATGGTAATTCATAACTCTATCTTATTTTTCAATCATTATTAATTCTACCTAGTATCAGTAATTTGGTTATACGAAAAAAGAGTAAGTAGATTAAATTAGATAATTGTTCGTGGGACTTTGCAAAAGCATTAACACAAAATTACAGAAGCAAGTGCTTGAAGAAATAATCGATTTGGAAGAGAATCTTGTCTCTCTCATCTTTTTGCCTCACTTGATTCTTTGCGAGTAAATATTAAACCGAACTCCAAAACTAGGTGATAATTATATGCAAATTAGTCATTGAAATAAAATACTCTTTATCATTTGCTATTCCATCGTTAAGCTCCTTAGTATTTATATACTATGGATCCTGAATATTCTTCATTATTTTAGATGAAACCGATGAAAATGAAATAATTTTCTATTTTAATGATTAGTAAGTACTTTAAATATTCTTTATATTATTCATTAAATTATGTCCAATCTCGTATTCAGATATTCGAAAGAATTGCTTCTCTTTTGTCTACATTAGCTACGTGGCTTACAGTATACGAATTTTTAATCGTAAAATGTTTCTCACACTTCGCTCAAAGTATTCGAAAGGGCAGGGGTAGAGAAGAGGTTGCTCCGAGGCGAGTTTTCAGGATAGGTAGGCATCTCTTGAATGCCATTATGCAGCAACTAAAATTATCTTTACTTTCAATCAATTTCGCGTGTACTCGCGACGCTCCTGGAGGCTGGGTGGCTATTGCAGGTGAGTAAACTTCGATTTCAGGTGTATGAACTTCTCAGCAAATACCCCCCCTCCCGCAACCTTTCTCCCCCGTTTACATACGCTCGATAGGTAATTTAATATCGCCCACCGTTTTATGAAACTGATATAGAAATTACCTCTGATTGTACTTTTAAGCGATTACGTAAACAATTGGTGCCTCACTGAACTGGTAATTTAGTGGCAGAGGTATTGGATTCGCAGCACTTCAATCAAAAATATTTACCCACAGTGTACAGGCTGTTCCGCGCAACTCATTTAAGCTGCGCAGGCTGTGCTGTTAAAAGTGTTAAAGACAGAAGAAAATGTTGTAACGCAGCTTTTGCTGGTTTTAACTAGGTATAACCTCTTAACCGTTGAAACAGTGCTGCCACTTATGTAGTGTGGCCGGAACAGGAAGCGGTGCATCTCTCCGCTAGGTGCGCCTCTCGCAGAATGTTCATAGGATTTCATAGGTGTCCTACCATTGAATGTTCATAGATTTCTATAAAATAAAAAATTTTCAAGAATGTGTATAATTTTATTTGAAAAAAATATGGATCCTGGAGGGGGCCATAGTACCCGCACTTATCTTAATCTTTTATGGAGAACCGGGATAAACTTTATATTGTAAACGCACAGTATGTATTCTGCGGTGAAAATTGGAATTACAAGAATGAGTGCTTATGTTTTATGTACATTTTTAAGAAAACCTCCAGCCTACATGTCTCATATTGTATTCAACATAAAAAGTTTAATACCTCTGTGTTCCTCGAAGAACTCGAATAACATTTAATAAGAGCGAGTGATTTTCAGTCTTTTCGTGAGAATGTGAAATAAATTTTATACGCTTTATATGCTTTTATATGATTAATAGTACCTGCAGGGTGTTCTATAGGAAGTTGCTGAAAGTAAATGGCTGCTATTGTTATGTGCACGCAGTTATCACAAAAATTCAAGTGATGTTTAGATAAAGGATGGCAGGTTTACATAAACATGCACACATTATAACAAAACCTTTTTTATGCGTTTATTCTATTGATTTAAATAATGCAGACTTTACATGGATTAGTGGTAAATGTTTTCGAAATGAGCATAAATTCTTTTTCGAAAACCATAAAAAACTTTCTGTAGAACATCATTTATGATGGTGCGTATAATTCTTTTAATTGCTGCGATCAATTCGGCTAATGTTGCCGGATTTCCTGCGTAACAATTGCTCGTTATGTATCTCTATAGAAAATGGTCCCAGGGGTTTAAATCCGGCGAGTCCGGGGACCACTCTCTGCTCGCTAGGAAAACAAGAAATTCTTTCCTTTTTAGAGCGTTCTCACTTGCAACTCTATGCGTTCCATATTTGGTACAAAACTCCTTATAAATGTGGGAATTTAATAACGATATTTATTAAATGATAAATGCATAAACATATCGATATAAAGAATGATGGTTTGATATAAAGAGCTGTAACTTGTAAGCCACGCTCGATCTGATTCACTCTTCACGCACTGCGTCCGATTTTTACAACGATTCTGAGCGACTGTCTTTAAAGGTACGTGTCCACTTGAGAGTAAAACTCGCGCGAGAAGCTCTCGAGAGTATTTCTCGCAAGTGGCCATACGTCCGAGAGTGACTGTCGGAGAGCGACGTTCAACTCTCAGACAGCGGACGCGTTGCAACTTGCTCTCGAGTGGATACATAATAATATTACTATCCGACAGTTGCTTCCGAAATACGAAGCAGGTTCGTATTCTGCGAGTGCTGTCGCGAGAGAAGGTCTTCTGGGTTACGTAGTAGGCTCGCGTCGCGGCAGACACGGTGTTGCCAGATAAGTGTTGCGAGGCACGGCGTTGCCAGAGAAGTGTTGCTAGGCGGTTAGCCGGGAGAACTGCGCGGCCGAGGCAGTCTGCGTCGAGCCAAGCGGCGAGATACATTTTATGTACGCCATTTATTGTAACCAACTCAAAATATATAACTATTTCATTTCATCCATCCAGCAATTTCTCTTTCTACGTTGCTTCTTTCTCTTTTTAAAATATTATAAGCAATAATCAAAGCACTAAGTTTTGCACATCCATAATCACGGCCTTACTTCGTTCGTAGCTTAAAAGAAACTGAGAGAAACTGCAGAGAGTAGCCGCAGACCAATTTCTAGTGGACACGGTTCTAAGAGTTCTATCGGATAGTAAGTTCTCGGCGAGTTTTCTATCGCCTAGCTGAGAGTAAAAATTTTCGAAATTGCTCTCAAGTGGACACACAATTTCAGAGTAACTATTTAGAATAACTTGCGCGGTTCTCTCAAGTGGACACGTACCTTAACGGTTGTTCTCGCTGAACTGCTACGGTTCGCACCGGTTTGTGTCGGTTTGCGCCGGTTGCCAGCCTGAGCGCGCGGCTTTTAAACTCTTGTCCGAAACATTCACTCCTACGTAAGCTATGCTATAACTTTTTTCCTCTAGGAAAGTAGCACTCCATGAGCAGTGCCGGCGGAAACCATTATGCAAGTAATGCGCCGCATAAGGGCGCTAGCCGAAGGGGGCGCTAAAAACTATATCGCAGAGTTAATAATAAAGAAATCCAACTCCCATATAAACAAAATATAAATGTACTTCTTTTTTTATTGTACCTCGTAAAGGCAAAACATATTAAATAGAAAACAGGTGCAAACATTTAGGGGCACCAAAAATTTTCTTGCATAAGGGCGCCAACCATCCTCGCGCCGGCCCTGTCCATGAGATACACTTGCTCTTCTGTTGTTGCAAGGTTATTTTCACGAAAACGTTCTCACTTCTGCCACGGCTAGAATAAAACTGCTAGCCTTTATCTACTAGAAACTGCATGAATTTTTGTAATAAATGCTTGTACAGAACAATGGTAGCCGTTTACTTCCAGCAACTTCCTATGGAACACCCTGTATATAATACAAATTATTCTGAAGTTTCTGCGCGGTAATAAAATTTATTTTCCTTTTTTTTTAAATTCGATCCTTACTTTATTTACAGTGCTGCGGAATAATAACACGAATCAGTCTTTAAGGGTTGTAAATAAATATATGTTATGTTCTAAGTACACCGGTTTGTTAGGATTTTTAACGTCTTGCTAAAATATAACGTTTTTATTTTCCGAATCGATTAAAAACTATAGTTATATTTTTGTATTTTTTTATAATTCTTGAATGATCCACTTCTACATTTACCCCTTTTTAAAATTCAGTCTGCGTAATGACTTCACCTGTCCTTCCTGATAGAATCTGTTTTTCTTGCGCATATCTTGCCATTGGTAATTAAAACCGTCGCTTAAATTAAAGTCTTCCTCGTCGGTAAATTTAACTTGGAGTCATAAATCTTCAGGATGGGTATACTTCAGGTATCGTTGCACAATCCATAACGTGTATCTACTGTGGAACATCAGTTTTTAATAACGTGTTACCTACAGTAACTCACAGAAGTATCCGTCCACCCTATGTAACATATTTTACACATTCCATCGACTTCAAAATTAGAATTCGCAATAATATCAACTTTGATCAATATACTTTTGTTTTGGATGCATTCAATTAAAACATTGTACACGGTTTATTTAAAAGGTACCTATTATTATCCGTGGCAAAAATCGTGCAAAATAATATTCACCCAAATTCTAATATTTCTATGTTTTAATCCATTATGCATAGACTCAACTAATTTTCTGTGGAATTCAGGTTTACCTTGTTTTATTCTTCTAGCAGAATTTCTTTCAGCATTTCTTTGGTAGATGGTATGTACTAACTAAGAATATATTAATCAAGGTTTACACTAATGTAAAGATTACGTTGGTAACACTTCACATTGGAAACATGAGTGTGTCATACTTTGCAAAAAATGTACTCTACTGCAATTACAGTGGCTATTACTGTTAATCAAAATGGGAAACATACAGACACATTTACTTTGATTCTTTTAAATCCATGCTTTCATATAAGTTTTATACTAGCTATTTAATTTATTACCAGCTATTGAAACGTCTATCTCTAGCGTTTGACTAATAACTCACGTTGAGTCGTTCACAATACTGTAAATTTCATAAATATATAATTACAAATCACAAATCATTATTTTCTTCAATTTGATGAATAAATAATTTCAAATCAGTGTTGTATTTATATATAGCATTTACAAATTATGAAATCAATATTATTGACAAATATATATTGTGAGTAATTACTTAGTCTATTTTAAAGCACAATCCTATGTAAGTGTTATTGCAAATGTTAAAAATCGTTAAACATTTAAATTTCTGTTTTCAAGCGCGATATCATCATATAAAATTACTTTAAAACCTGAGAATGTGTCCCACATGTTAAAGACATAAACAAATTATTTAGCTATTTCAGTTCAGCTACTGGTGCAATCTTTACTTCCAAAAAATATTTTCCAACATTTATTCCACACATAATTTATTTCTTTGTGATTATTTCAGTTATGGTAAATATAAGCTTTTTCAAACTATCTGTATGAATTCACCCACATACTTTTTGCCTGTATTTAAAGGCACTTTTCAGAGAGTTTCCTAAAGTACCAGCCTTTGATATACTTATTTTAATACTCCCGCGGAATAAGTTACTCACAGCTTCTGCGATTGCTTTATTTGCACGGATGCTTCCTTCCGCTCTTGCACCACACAAAAAATGCACTTCGATACTATTTATTATCAGTCTCGACGAAATATTGCTGCCCAATATTAAAGTTCTTCTTTGTTTACCACTAACGCCAGTTTTATTTTTAGAAGGGAAGGTCTGCAGATGAATGAAAAAAAGGGCAAGAGGCACGGTAAGTAACTCTGAAATTCAGCAATCTATGAGCCGCAAAATGAAGTCGGGTTAAGGAGTAGGGCTCGTGAAGGACGATGAATTGAAGAGGTGAAGGCAAATGAGAGCGGGTTGGATAACGGCGTTGAGGAAAGTTTTAAATTGTGCTGGGGAAGGCGAGCGATTAGTGGATTATAAACATACTGAAAACTTCTGATGGGATTAGCTTTTCTCAGGAGAGAGAGGTCGAAAGAGGTTTGGATAGCTTTCGGCGGGATCGTATAACGCGCGGAAAGCCCTTGGTGTTTCTCTTCTTTCCCAAGCTGCGCGAGGAGAAGCAAACCAAGTCCGCCCACTTATTCAACGACTAGTAGACACTACATTCGATTCTGCCTCTCAAAATTGCGATCCGCGTAAACAATAAAAGAAACTGAAGACTGCAGCAAGAAGGGGGCAGGTTCAAATGTATTAACTTCTGGAAAGGTGAGAAAAAAACAGTGTTAACAAAATATTTTGCGGCATTTGTTCAAAGTATTTTATTCACATAAAAATTAAAAAATAAATTAAAACCGACTTCAAAAAAATAAAAATGCACTAAAAAGTAAAAAATAATTTTTTCCCTTATTTAAACGACGACTCTCCGTTTTGTTAAGTCGACGCCTCATCATTTTCACTGTGTAAATCTGGCGCCAACTTAAAAAAATTGAGAGTCGTCGATTAAATAAGGGAAAAAATTATTTTTTACTTTTTAGTGCAGTTTTATTTCTTTGAAGTCGGTTTTAATTTTTTTTATTTTTTTTTATTTTTAACTTTATTATTAAAGGCAACTGGCAAAATATTATTTTTTTAATTTTTATTTTTTTTTATTTTTAACTTTTTATATATTTTAATAAAAGTTTAATATATGAAAAGTTAAAAATAAAAAAAAAATTAAAAATTAAAAATTACTATTTTTTTTATATATATATATAAGATTGCGAAACTGGTAAAATATTGGGCCAATATTGATGTAGTCTAGGATATGACCACCAGGGTATCGCCCTATTTCGAATAAAAAAAGGATCCTCAAAATCGGCCCATATGCTGTGGAGTTATGGGCGGACAAACATAAAAAAAAATACATACTGGTCGAATCTATAACCTCCTTCATTTTGAAGTCTGTTAAAAATCTGCATATTGACGTAACCGTTAGCACTGTTTTTAATTGTAAGGAAAAATGTATTTTCTCTGTGACAGGGGGGATTTTCAAAATTTAGAGCTGCCTCCTCTTTGTAGCAAACTCTCCAAGTGTTACTTACACAAAATAGTTCGAAATTAACGAGAAGGATGGCTTTTGAATGTTTTAAAAAAATCCAAATTTTCGATTCATTTCTATGTAAATGAGTTTAAAAGCGAAAATAGGAGCGAAATGCTATTACTATAAATGTAGGAATTTTAATAGCTGTGAGTGCAGAGAGAAAATCAAGCAAAATAAACATTTTATAGAAATATATAAGCACGGCATTGATTTTTACCACTGTAATTTTTCATCAAATGTCCGACGCTCCGGTTTGTTTTATAAAATGAAGCCACACTGTAATATTTGTACAATTTCATGAAATCGATTTTCTGCGATCCGATAACAGATAAAATATCAAATTTATTTATATAAATTACATGGCGGATTGCGAGGTGTACGGTTTCACTCATTAGGTTTTGCATTTCTATTCTGAATTATAATTGTGTTTGTTACCACGCTTACAGTTAGATACTACTTTCATTTTTACAAGGGAAATATTTGTTTCGCATTTAATTTGTGCAGATACGTAGCCCATAGTCGATTTTGGTTTCTGCTAATTGAATTTTTACATTTTATTGTGCTGCATGCCAACACCATTGTTTCTTTTTAATTATATCACGTTATACACGGACAGGGGGCGAAAAATTGATACCATAAAATTTTTTAAGACAGGCTGTTTCCCTGTATAAAAATTTGTGGAAATGGCAAAACAAATTTCATGCGAGGTTTTTATTCTTGGGAGAAATAATTTTGCTGTTCCAGCGACTCAGCGTGCACTTACTTCGCTTCGATATGTCTGAGTAAATGTAAGACCAAGTAGACTTCTGCCCGTGCTTGTATTTACAAAATTCTTATATTTCATTTTTCCTGACGTCATCCACTACATTTTAACAGAGAAGTATGAAGATAACAGTAGCAAATACATAGCTGTTGGGTTGACCATGGTGGAGTAGTATTTCAGTCTTCAAGATTTCCAGCACGTACATGGTTTGATTTTTATTCATTGCGTTTAAAAATAATTACTATAGTATTTGAGTAACAGATAAATTTAACCCCGGCTAGTAAGAATTCATGAGCCATTAAATAGAAAAGTACAGCTCAGCTATCAACATTTTCAACAGTTTTTTAATTACGTAGTAAATAAAAGAATTTTAGTTCCCAAATATTTGTAAAAGTGTCTCGACCAACTATATTTTCTGCTCTTGTATGTAGTGCTCTTGATACCCGGCGACCCGGGTACCCGGTTACCCGGGCGCTACCTGGGTCTGCGGGTACTACGGTTACGGGTACCCGATACTCGTATGATACGGGTAACACAGTTCGACAGCCATCTCGGATAGCAAACTTCACGCTCGTCGAAATCGCTTTCTTCTCTCCCTTGTCACGCAACGTACTATTACTGGGTTATGGCCATATAAGAAATGATTTAAAAGGAAATTTGCGAGAAAGAAGACAACGAAACGCGTGTACAATTGTATGTAAACAACGAATTTTTTTATGTATGAATAAAGATCCAGAACGAAGCGGCTGAATTTACTATTAAAACATGACATGTGCATTGTACACAAACGTTACGAAACACAATATTTTTAATTTATATTTTTTCTTCCATGTTGAAATATTTTACAGATTACAGATAAATATAAGACAGGTGTAATGTTTCTTACGATCCACTGCAATAACCGGTATTTCGTCGATTACCCGTATAACACGAGTATCGGGTAATCGTAACCGTATTACCCGCAAACCCTGGTAGGACCCAGGTAGGACCCGCAAACCCGGGTAGCACCCAGGTAGGACCCGCAAACCCGGGTAGCACCCGGTAAGACCCGCAAAACCGGGTAGCACCCAGGTAGGACCCGCAAACCCGGGTAGCACCTAGGTAGGACCCGCAAACCCGGGTAGCACCCAGGTAGGACCCGCAAACCCGGGTAGCACCCAGGTAGGACCCGCAAACCCGGGTAGCACCCAGGTAACCGGGTAGCATCCGGGTAACCGGGTAGCATACAGGTAACCGGGTAGCACACAGGTAACCGGGTAGGACTCGCAAACCCGGGTAGCACCCGGGTAACCGGGTAGGACCAGCAAACCCGGGTAGCACCCGGGTAACCGGGTAGGAACCGCAAACCCGGGTAGCACCCGGGTAACCGGGTAGGACTCGCAAACCCGGGTAGGACCAGCAAACTCGGGTAGCACACGGGTAAAACCGGGTAGGACCCGCAAACCCGGGTAGCACACGGGTAAAACCGGGTAGCACCCGGGTAAAACCGGGTAGGACCCGCAAATCCGCGAAAAGTAAGAGCCCTACTTGTATGTATACGTTGCATTCGAGCACGAGTAGAAGTCTAGATGTCTCTAGTCAGACACGTTGAATGAACTTCTTATTAGGCACATGCGTGCCCGATGAAATTTTAATCTCTTTCTTTCAGAAGCTAAGTTTCGCATAAAAAATTGATTTTAAAATTTCGACTCACTTTTAATAATAAAATTTAAAAGTGATTGACACATTCTATTTAACATTTTTACAGTAGGTACTGAAATTATTAATTTGTTACTGTGTCACATTATATACAAAGAATGCAGATTCGATAATATTAAACACAAAGAGTTGCTTTCAAGTCCTTGTAAAGAAAAGATATATTTTCCTCTACGTAAATTCTTTCTTAAGTAACAAATTAATATTAATATTCGTATTAACAAAACAGTAACAAGTTAATAATTTCAATACTGCAACATTATCCCCCTTTCATTTAAAAAGTAGTCATCCCATCAGGAGCATCAATATTTTACAGTTTCCTCGTACAAAAGTGAATTCTTAATTTCGTCCTGCTAAAAGAAATTCGTACCTCTGTTTGAGAACGGAAAATTACAAAGGAATATTTCAGACATGTCTTCGTAGCTGTTTCAAACAGTTAACGCCTTGACATTCGTGCACAGTCCTCAGGAAAAACCACGCAAAGCTCTAGGAAAGGGGCTGCTATACCCTGTACAATTAAAGGATTGGGATGTGACGTATAAGGCGAAAATAATTCATTACTAAGAAATTAATATAAAATATATATGAAATATTGGACTCGTAAAATACATTCTGTGCCACTTAATGTAACTATACTGACAAAGTTTTTGCATTATGTTTGTACATATATGCATCCACAACAGCGAACGGCGAAACACAACAATAAGTGCTCTTTTGCAAGATGCACATGGTCTGAACAGAACATGGAATGAACATTCTCTGCCGCCCATTACAATGGAAAATGTCAACTGCAATTTGACATCAATATGCAGGTGTTCCGCTTGACCGATACGAGCATATTCTACGCACATTGAATATCAAATTATCAATGAATTTCTGTTTATATGTGTAGCTTGCAAATCACATACAGCATGCGCTCAGAACATTTCACCCCGTAAAATACAATAGCATTGAGGTACTATGCTCCAATTCCATGGTTGCTTATGAAAAAGCACATTATCTCTTGAAATCACGGACGATTCAGTCGTAGGCGAATATGTTAATATAATTCCAGAGCTCACAAAGTGTATGAAAATCGGATTGATTCTGAAACATTCGGGGAGGAAGATTTATGCCTTTTACTTTTCGTTACTGGTGAATTGAATCCTAGATAAATTTTCTTGATTGATTTTAAGCATCTGGATTGAAATGGGTCCATTTGCAAATAGTATGTATGTAAAGAACAGTTAAATATTAGCTTACAAAATGAAAACAGGTATAGGGGAGACCAGGGATAAACTTAGGAATTTGCCTTTTCGACTCTGTAACTTTTCAATTTTGTAGATTTTGTAAAAAATTTGGAATATATTACACCTATTTTTTTTTTAAATAAGCCTTTCTTTAAAATATGTCATTTGTCACTTTTGTCCCTACCCCTAGAGGCGATTGTAACGGCGTGTCTAATTCATAAAAAAAACGGTGAGTAGAAAAGATGTTTTTAAATGATATTTTTATTTATTCTATACATAGACATAAACATAAATATAAACATAAACGGTGCAAAAAGTGGAAAGGATTTTACGGAACTGGAACAAAAAGATACACATAATTGAAAGAGATAATACAAACTTACTTTTGGACACCGGAAAACCGCTTACTGTTGTGTGGCAAGGGGAGATGGGATTGGTGTATAAGGGAGACGGGGGCAAAGTGGGACGGAAAAAGTTTGAAGTCGAATAAAATTTTTCCCTCTCCATAAAAATGTGTGGAAATAGATTTATAATATAATTTAAACCTCACTATTGATAAATTACGAATAGCAATACTTAAAATAAGCTTAGAGTATATTAAAATTCAGGTTGAAAAGAAACAACCAAAACGACCACTTTACCCCATATATGAGCTGCTATCTAGGGCAGGGGTGCAGAGGGAGCCGGTTTTAGGCAGTAGTATGACTTGAACCCAGCTATGTACACTACTGCAGTTCTCCTCACTGATTCTAACCTTAGTAACGGGACAGGCGCGTTGCTCGCAGCTAGGCGCTAAAAACGGCTCCCTGAGCATGCCTCACCTAGGGTAAACTGAGCTGAAATAAAATAAGAACTTTAGTTAAGGATATATGTAATTATTAACCCCTTGCGCTGAACTGACGTATATAGCACGTCGGCTTCTGGCGTTTTTGCACCGTGATTGTCAAAAACTGTGGCTGGTTTTTCATTTTTTTTTAGGTTAGTCTCTGTTCCATGACGCCGCGTGGTTTTCTAACCTGCTTACAGGTTAGAATATTGCGCATCTGTTCTTTGCAGCTCAGTTTACCCCGGCCACTTTACCTCGAACATGTACTCAGTAGAAAATTAATTATTTAATAATGTTGGGATTAATGTCTTCTTAAACGCGTCTACATGTATGTTTATAAGGTTGTTTTAAACACGTATAAAAAATTTCGAGTTAAAATAACACATTTATGACTTATTTATCCAAAAAAACTAAATTGAAATGTAAACCCATCGGAAGTCTCTAAAAATTAATTAAAAAATTTTTTAATGAATTTACATTTTTCGATATCCGAATGTGCATAATTATCATTGTTATATTACATACATTTATTACGTCCCCAAAAATTTTAAATAAATTCTGTTTTTAAAGAAGAAATTAAGAAAGTTCATTTTACCCCGAGGCTCACTTTACCCCGGTTTCCCCTAAAAATGAAAGGAGACGGTTGTTGATCGATTGGCACTTGTTTTATAACAGTTGTTACGTTCGCCCCGTGTTACGTTTGTCTCGAGGCACCTCTGCAATAGAAATATCAAAGGAATGGAGTACAGATATTAATTACTGCATCAAGAAATTCTAAAAATATATAACCTGCCAAGGAGACTGACAAATAATCTCTAGTTGTAGCAATTTATAACTGTAAAAGAAAACGTTTGTTTTTTATCGCAGAAGTTACGTGTAATATTTCAATCATATGGTAATTTTTCAGTCAGAGTAAACAAAGTGGGCAAAGTCACCCCAGTTTACGGTAACATAAAACTTTATACACGAATACAGATAAACTTTTAAAAGAATGTTAATAACTCAAAACACTCAGCGTGAAAAATCTTATGCAAGAAAGGGGGGGGGATATAAAATCTTAGGAATTCTTATACTTGGGGCGGGAGGGGTTAAGAAATCGCCAAAACTACCCTTACGTAATTTAAGGCCCCATGCACGTAATTGACGACGACGTTGGGGATGAAAATATTATAGTGTTGCAGTAAATAAGTGTAAATTTAATTTCAAGTAATTCCCGGTTTTCTTAATTCAGATTATCAGACACGAGATAGGGGAGATAGATCGGAACGCAAACGCGTCAAGTGGGGCCGCTTAAGAGTAATACCTGAACGTGAAATGGTTACTTAGAGATACAAGGCAAAGTCATCAACGCTTAACGGCAGCGAATTTTGGCGAGAGAGCATTACGATAGTCCCCTTAAGCAGAACCATTGATCTCGCAGACAATGACAGACGACCTCGCCATGCACGTTTCGTTCCACCTTCATTAAACAACGGACAAAATTTCTTCACACCTCCTTTGTTTGTAACACCTTCACCACACACTTTAACGCCTTGCCTATGAATTTCCGCCAGTGGAGCAAGACTGGGATTTAAAAATTTTATAACCAGCTTATTTCCCAGCTTTCTTCAGTTCTTATGTACGCGTTCGTCAGTGCAACCAGAACGGGTAAAAAAAGAAATGATAAAAAAGATTTTGAGTTGAAAATAAGAATAGGTTGGGGATAGGGATTGCAATACCGGTAAATCGGTTTACCGGTTTCCCGGTGAATCGCGAGAAATACCCTGAAATTCTTACCGGTAATTCGATAAAATACGTACAGCAATATAGCGCATCTTATGCGTTAAAGTTACAATTTTCTAAAGATTTTCTTCGTTTTTTTCGACATGTGGTAAGCTAGATTTTTTTTTACAAAAACTGCGATAAATTTTCAATAAAAAAACTATTGGAATACATTCTAGAGACCTTGAAATTGATCCATGATTTTTTTCCATAATAATTGGATTCTTTACATGAGAATAGCAGTCGTTCAAAAATTTACCTGGGTGTGAGCCACCCAGGTATGTCAAAATTGATCGGAAAAGGAGGTGTGTCAATGAAGGGTTAAAACTATTAAATAGGTGCAGTACTACGTCGAATGTTATGTTAGAATTTGTGTCTTATGTGTTAACAAAACAATTGAGAGTACAAGTTATAGAATGTTTAAGAAACTAGAACTGTTGATAATATGCATAACACTATTACATCAAGCAAGGTGTATAACCGCCTCTGATATGGAACTCGATACCACCCTCCCCATCCTGATTCGTTTGTCACAGCAGGTGTTACTGTAATAATTGTGACAACTGTACCTACGTATAAAGAATAAAAACCTATCACGAATGGTAACGTACAATGTTGTGTTTAATAAATGGAATTCCTACGTTTGGTTAAACACAATTGTGTCAATTATTCACCGCTGAACAGTTCCTACACATTAAAAATTCACAAGTGAAATGACATTTCAACGAAGGACCCTCAAAAAAACGTATCAAAAAAGGCCAACAGTTATTTTTGGTACCTTTACGTTCGGAGTTGTCAACACTTTCGTAAATACAAGTCACTGTTTTATTCTGGATTTATGGTTGGCCTAAATACTTGTATTTGGTACTGATATTAGAATATGATAACAGCTAACAATAAAGAAAGTGTTATCCCCAGCGACAGTGTTTTCCAAAATGAGAAGATGTATGATACGATTTTTTTTACTGATCTGTAGAGCCATTTTCCACAAAAAAAAATTGTAAAATATGTTTTCAAAAAACCATGTTGCATCTTGAATAGTGTTTCAAATGGTATTACAGGAGAGATGATCTGGAGGACTGTTTCATCCCAAAAACTTAAATTACGGCAACTAGCAAGGGAAGTCCGAACATTCAGATTTTTTTAAACTGTGCAGGTTTGTAGAGGACCTCGATAGAAGTATCAGGCAATTTTTCGTTTGACCCGTTTCGGAGCTTCGGGGTGAAAACGCCCCCAGAGGTTAAATGAGTGTTTTCCTATTTTCGGTATATCTTGAAAACTATAGTAGATATAAAAAAGTGGTTATAAAGAATATTTACTGTTTTTTTGTGCTTTATAAAACTGTGTAATCGAATTCTTTAAAATTTGCGGTGGGTAACATTTCGCTGTTTAAAAAGCATCCCTTATTTTTGCGCACTCTACAAACTCTCATATTCCCATGAAATTAAACGACAAACTTTTAGCGACTGTTCCCTTTTAGAAAGGATCTCTAACTGGTTCCAAAGTACCTACTATGTACCATTGTTTGCGCGCGTCACACTTTTATCGGTTTGTCGCGTGGTGGGTGGTAAACTCGAAATTTAAATCATATAGGAGTCTCCAGTGGCGCACCCTCTACCCAGCGACTTCGCCGTGACTCATAACGAAATGCCACTTCATTGCGCGCGGATGAGAATTCAGCGGAGCCGCGGAGAAGCAGATGCGTGAAGAAAACGCGTGGCCCCCTTTACCAGTTTGCATTCTCCTTCTTTTGTGATGTAGGAGCAGTCCTCGAAACGAAATCTATTGTTTCCAGTTGTCGAGCATGAAGAAGTGCCGGCAGGGGAACCACTTACCCCGGCACTCGAGTGCCCTTGAACGGTCGACCTGACGATTAAGCCGGAAAGTGTCTTGAAGCTACTTGAACAGGACGCAAATGACGGATCGAGAACCTCTCAAGACCAGTTCTGCCCCGCGTTTTGTGTATCGAAACGGTTGAAGCTCGTTGAACGCCATATCTGATCCAGCAAACTGCAGGCTCGATGACGATTTTCGCGCTTTCTATTCGCGCCTTGAGTTAGGGATTATGGGGGGACCTGTCGGTGAATTGAAACCCCACTGTGCGTGTGCATTTAGCAAATAGTGCATCGGCAAAGTCACACCCGTGCTTCATGCACAGGTTTGGTCAACGATGCGAGTATATTAAATATTTGTATATGGGTTGACAGTTCCAGTCGTCAGATGAGGGTTACTGTGTTTAGGTCTGGGTTAGGTGAGATGTTTCCAGAAATAATATCTCTTATTGGCCGAAGAGTTATTTGATTGTACCTACTTGTGGCCCACGACTTGCAACATTTTATCAAATGAACAACGCTTGCTTGAAACACTTTGCATACTATTCAATTTATAGGTATGTAAAGGTATGAAAATATTCTTCTTGTTCGGTTATTTTCTTCGTGTTGTGTCGTTAATATTTAGAATTATGCGTAAGAGGCTCTAGCTTCTAAAATGACGTTAATCGTACTAACAAACTTATTCACTGTTGTTCTAAATAAATTGTGTTTCAACATGTTTTTACGTCACAGATGATTTGGGAACTGAATACATACTTTCTTCATGCACAGTCTCTCAAGTGGAAGAAAGCTCTAGTTAGGTTTTGTTAGACGTGAATTTATTATTAGTAGGTTAGTGTATATTGTCTGATTGCTTCGCATATTGTAACGCGTTTTACGTTTTACTACTACGTCGACGTGGCATATTTGGAAGTATTAACCCTTCGTTGACACTCTGGGTGAGATATGACCCGTGCCAATTGTTTGACTCACCCTGTATTTCAGTACATAGTTACTTTTGTTTCGTTACAGCAGGGGACTGTTCTTATTTAATAGGTCAGCTTTAGGTAGAGGACTGATCCTCTGAGTAACGTATACGGAAATTCCGAGAGCTCCTCATACGAGGTCTCATATGTTGTATAGGTACTTATGAAATATATGGATCTAAAAAAACAGCACAGAAATATAAATGGAAATCCTAATTTCTAAAGCGTTGCCTTCATTTATTTGTTTATTCATTATGCGTAACAACCCTTTGGCACATTATAATAACACGAAAAGACATAATATGAGCCGTTTATTTTGAAAGTGGCCTAAGTCCATTTATCTTCAAATCGAGATATTTAAGGGTTTGCATTTCAATGAATTTAAAAATATACGTATAGGATACTAATGAGTCATACTGCTTAAGTGTATCTAAGGATGTTAAATTTATAGTTCCTATTAAAATAGTGGCAATTATTAAGTGAATAATATGCGTTTTCTTATCAAGAATGGAGTTAGGCCACTTGCAAAATTTACAACCAGATTCATTATAAAATTTGAAGGTGCTCAAGTCCATTCAACATAATTTAAGATGCTTCAAATTGAAAAAAAAACAATACTGAATTTATTTTACATATCGTTAAAACACTTCGGAAACATAATTTATGCGTTCCATAACATTTTTTAACTACATAACGTACAAAATTACAAATATAAATTTATTACAAAACAATTTACGTTTTACGTTTTGTGCGTGTGAAAGGGATTTGAAGAAATCATGATGTTCCGGTGGTATATATCGTAATAGGTCCATTATGTCCTTGAATTTTGCTGTTGTAATTTGTCTGATATTTTTATACAGTGGTGTCAATACAATATTTTCGAACTTTCTTGGTCTACCCCGACGTGGTAATAAATTCAGGACTTTAAAATTTTCATTCTTATTCATTGATGTGTTATAGAAAATTTTATACGGTTCATTTCTGACAAAACGCATCCAACATATTTTTAACCAGTTTATTGATTCTCCATCAGAATTCTTTACACTCTTAAAAATTGCGTAATTAATTGAAATTACTTTCATCACTGCTTTCTGACATTATCAATAGTAAATATCTTGATTTAAGTATAAATGGAGTTAGGCCACTTTCAAACTACACGGTTCGATTATTGAACTGACTCTGAAAACTTATGTGTCAAGAATTATCGTATTTGAAATGCTCTACTGCTAAATAACATGAAGTTGTACATGTAACCATGGTAACCGGAAAAATTTGAAAAATGGAGTTAGGCCACTTTCAAAATAAACGGCTCATATAGAGAACGGACAATTTAGATAAAATTGAAAATGAAAATGAAAATAACCAGTACCAAAGAAAATAACAGAAAGAGATGAAATAAATGACCAGATATTACAATACCACTATCAATTACAAATTAATCATCGTTATATTATAAATTCACTGTTACATCTCATAATCTTGTCTGGCATCGTCAGAGAAACAGGTCGATCATTGCGATATTGCTTCTTCCAATAATAGATGCCATTTAAAACATTTAGACTAGGTGTATAAAATTTAAGACCGAGGGAACTAAATTCAAACAGCGAAATTTTGAATAAAGTGCAACACACGTGTAAAGAATAAAGTACGTTATTAACTTTTGTTCCTTGCATATTCAGTAGCTTAAAGGTAAAAGTTTCCCACCTACACGTTTAATTGATAACAATCGCAAAAAACAAATGAAACCAAGAAAATAATGCTATCCTTGATTGATGCATATTCGTCGCTGCAGTGAAATTATCGTGAAAATTGACGGGAATTGTGAGGCGAACAATGATTTATCCGAAATCTCAATGGGTACATGTAAAGCTTTACAAATCACAGCGAGCCGTGCATCACTATCATTGAAGATTAACGCAAATTTCGAAGCATTCAACATTTCAAACGTATCGTAAAGCGCATATTGCTTTAAAAATGTGGATATTGATGCATTAATACGAAGCTTACTGCTCGCATAAAGCATCATAGAGTCTTTTTCGATTCATCACACATCGCGTTCTTATTTCTTTAAAAACTTTTGATGTTAACAAAAAATAAATAATGAGATTGTTATTAATATGTTTGTTTCTGTTCCCCTAACATTATATAAAAAGTTCCTTCTCAAGATTTATGTGACGTGTTAGTAACAAAAAATGTTACACATTAGGTTTTTAGGGTCTTTTTCGACCCAGTGTAAACGAGGCACTACCAAGTAGCAGGAATCAGTTGAGGTCAAGTTTTACAAAAAGTGGGTGATAGTAAAATTAAAGAAAAATATATGAATTGCATAAAATGACTAGAATAGCTGTATTAGTGCAAAAAAAATTATTATACGATGGGATTCGAAGGCTAGTACGATGCACATTTTTTTATCAGTGTATAGAGGTGCAATGCTAGACGTTCTAGGTCGGAATAAGAATTCCTATCCCTGCAAATGTTCAAAATTTACATGTAAAAAGTATTCTTACCAAATATGTAAAACTTGTTACGAATAAATAATTTGAAGATATTTGAATAATATATTGTTTTTCTATAATAAAAGATATTATAAAATATATTTCTACACGTCCTCGGTCCTTTAGTTACATTACAAAGTTAAAAACATGAGTTTCGTATACTTTGATAAGTTTCGACCCAAAAACCTTAAACGTAAGTTGAAGTGAAGACTGCAGAGTTATGATTTTATAATTTTAAATTTAAGCATTTAAAGTAAGATTAATATTGAAATTGAGATCTTATTTTCTGGATCCTATTTCTAGGTGACATCGGAGGTGTCTCATAAGAATTCATGAGACACCATCCACTGGGATGGGTGTCATTATAGATAATATAGATAATAGAGATCCTCGTGTAGAAAGTACCTATTTTTAGCTTTTCCTTATCTTCTCTTCTCATCTATTTCAATGTATGTTAAATAGGTGTCTTCCTATTGGTGTAGATAAAAAGTTAAAAATTTTGTGACTGTCAAAGAATAAGTTTACAATAAAATTGTAGTATTTTAGAAAAGAATTCTAACTGTTAATAAAAATGTATTCGCATGCCAATTTCTTTTATTACTTTGGTGAGTAGAACCGATCTTGAAAAACAGCAAAAATGATCATTGCTGCCCTGTATATTTAATTATAAATAATTATTTTAAAATATAATTCCTGACAGTGAGTGAAATTTTCTGTAGATATTTGTGGAATAACAAAAGCCTTTTGTAAAGATCTTTAATATAGTTACGCACCTTTCCCTAGTATAATAGTAATTACATGGGTGATTTAAAAACAATTTATAAGTTTGATGCTAAATTCAAATCTGTATTACCTATTTGTTTACCGTTTTTTTAAAAAAAAAGTTTTACTTTCTTATTGATTTTAATTTTCTCTATCTACCAATTTTGCCACCCCCAAATCAGTCGCTCGAGTCAGTTACCCTACTTGTGCCTTCCTACTTTACGATTTCTCTACTATACAAGACATCATTCCTCTTTTACAAGCTGTGCAAACTACTCAGGACATCATTTTGGGAGTAGCTACACAAAGTACTCTATAAACCCGCATATCATTCACATCAATACTTTTAGGGCGTCTGTATAGTACACCATACATATTGTAATAACCCAGACCTAACCCAAAATTAAGGGACAACCCGGCACATGCAATATCCTGATACAAGAAGACATCGAAAAGTCCTTTACCGTTTTGGGTTCCGAGGCTCCGTTCCCGAGATATTAACCGTTGAATATATATTAGCGTTGGAACTTTCGGGCCGCGCGGTTTAAAGCCGAAACAGCTGACGCGGAGCGGGGACTCCCGGCACGCGCAACTGGGGGGCACGCGCAGATACAGACCCACACACAGAGTAGAGCCGACGGTACCGGTTCAAACCGTGAAAATGAGTTAGCACCGCTACCACACGATCGGTTCTACTGTGGGAGAACCTGTATCTACGTGCGCCTCCTGTGTGTACGTGCGTGTGGCTTTAAACTGCGTGGTCCGGAAGTTCCATCCTTAATATTCAACTGTTAATATCTCGAGAACGAAGCCTGAGATCCCAAAACGGCAAGTAACTTACAATGTCTTCTTGTATTAGGATATAGCATGTTCTGGATTGTCCCTCAATTTTGGGGCACCGTGTATAATACACGACACTGTACCATAACGTGGTATAGTGCATACTAAAATAACTTCATAATTTTTGTTTCAGGAACGTGTGCATTTATTCAAAGGTACTGCATTAATTGCCAAAATCACCTTAAATGCCCTCCACTAATATAAGTCACTATTTTTGTTTTTCTTGAAACTACAGTGTTACGTAAAAGAAGTGCACAATCCCATTTAAAAGGATGACGATGAGCTTCAACTACCAGAAGCGCCTCCACCGTCACGGAAGTCTTCAACTTTCATCTGAATCATTTTTTATATCACTAATAGTTTCAACGATATTTACCACCGATCATTAAATGTAGGACATCCTGTATAAGTATAACAATGCTTTCAAACAGAAATACCATTATCGTACATTAACTTCCCAGCTTTGTACATATTCATGAATGCACTAAAAAAAGTGTTTGAAATATGAAACCCAAATTTGAAAGATTTTAAATATCGCGCCCTCGAAACGCGGGAGTTTCCAGACGGCCATTTTCAGCGCGCGCGAACGGAACGGCGCCACTCTCTTTTTCCAGCCCAAGGTTCTCTCGTAGAAATAATAATTTAATCCCGTTAAATAGCGCCAGTTGGAGGATTTCCGCTGCATCAACGATACGTCGAACATAATTATCTGGGAATCCATCGGTGAACTTGGATTACCGTCGGATCCGGAGCAACAGTGGCCTGGCAGAAAGCCCGTGGCGTTTCGGTTGCCGCCTTTTGAATCTTAATAAATTATCCGTCGACCATGGCCGATCAGAGGAGGGTGCGAGAGGCTGGTTGAGCGCGCATCTATCGGCATGCTCATTAATCACCCGATATATATACCCCCCCTCCCGGTTCGTCGCCGCCGATAATCGGCCGCGCCATAGTCGACCAGGGAATTTGAATTTCGGGGATGGGCATACGGTTCTTGCCCGAATATTATTGGCATATCGATTTCACAACCAATCCCCACCTCGCACCTCGCCGAAAAATAAAAATATTCTGCCAATCACCCGAAAAGAAATTCTCTTTAACCTCTATACTCTATACTATAGAACTCTATGTGATTGCCGAGATCCTTCCATGGTTGTATCACGGTCATGGCGTGATTCCATTTTCATGTCGTTTATTGTTACTCGTTTGGTGATGCTATCACAGGTTTTCTCAGAAAATTATACTTAATCAATTGGCAATTTGACACACGAATGTTTAATAAGAATTATAAATTAATTGTTTCTTCGTGTATTTATAGCACTTTGTGACTCTCTCAACTCCTCTTGTGTGTTAGTTTACGCTACACCGTTATTAAACGAAATACAGTCCAAGTCTCACTCACTCAAAATCACAAATTAACATATTTAACGAATTATAATATTTACGATATTCCTACATTGTAGTTGAGCGTATTTTACGGAGCACGCCGCTGATTCGTGCCGAACAACCGCAAATGCATCACGGGGTATGGGCGTCTTCCTTAGACGTCTGATCGCAAAGTATTTGTGGCCATGTAGCACGATCAGCTTGTGCGTATGAAGGAATGTCATGAACTAGTTTAGTAATATGTTATGTAACTTAATTCTGTGTTTCTGTGTGGTGAGGTAGGTACATGATAGTAGTTGCAGCATGTTGCATTGCTAAATAGAAACATATAATGGATGTATCATGCATCTATTTTAACCGTTTTTCAGAAACTCCATTTTATTGTAAATTTCTTAGCACCTCTTGGCAATTAGGTTACTTTTACAGTTCTGTTGGGAAATTTAATTTACAGCGGAGATTTTGTAGCGGAGTATTTAGTAAAGAAATACTAAAAACTACGGTGTAATAGACAGGTGTTCCGACTCCTTTTCAGAATGTGATACCGAATGCTTAAGCATTTGCTTAAGAATAAGTAGCGACTATGAATACCGGCGTAGGGATCCGTAGCGGTTTCACCGAACCTCCACCAGAGGGCTACGCGACTCCCGAGGTCTTCTCGCTGGTGTTCGCCCGGTCCCTCGTCCGTATATATACCAGTTCCGTCCCAGTCCTAATACCTAGCGTGTCTAAGGCAGGGTCCCGCCAGATAAGTATTTACTGATGATGAGTCCACTGGCGGGCTCCGGGACGAGAAACGGCGGGTTCCTTCTTTTCCTTCTCCTGAAGGTGCTGTATGTGATCCCTTTATCCGGATTTTACTCACACACCACCACCACTGCAGACGGGGTGTTGTGTGTGTTGTCAGATCGCTACAAAAGGGGGGAGGGATCTTGACGACTTATTGTCCCTAATACTACTAAAAGCTACTACTACTTACAATCGCATAAATGCACGCGTACATGGATTTCTTATCACGACGCCTCTCGCGACGACCAGAGGAACCAAACAGAAGTCAGCCACAAAATCACTGGGGTGCGGAGTCGGAACAAGTGTGTATTACACCGTGCTAAAAACAGTCTTTGGATTTATAACCAAGCAATCTGTTCAAACTCTGAAAGTTAATTAATAAATCATTTTCAGATTATTGTAAACTGTACTGTTCCCTGTAATATATGAAGAGATAAAATAGAGGCCAATGATTTACTAGCCAGCCTTAGGCATTTTTTTGTATTTAAGACGATAAGGGATGAGAGTTGAAACATTTTTTAATTAGAAGGTTAATTTGATCGCGTTATACATGTCTGTGTATCATTAATATCTTTAAATATATAGTTTTAGTAAACAATTTGAGCATATCAAACTATAAACGTTAATTTTATTTTGCACCACATAAATGTAAGACAATTCGGCGCCGAACCGAGAAGGCTGGTCGAGGCATCGTGGGTCTGCTCGCGCTGCCATGGCTGCGGCGATCGCTCCGAAGCAGCGACGCCTCCGCCGATCGCAAGCTGTTCCCGTGAACGGTGGAGGCCGTGAATTCCACCGATGGGAAGTTACCATGGAGTGAAGATAACAAATGGACTGGAGACATTCTATACTCCGTGTCATTTAAGAAGGAACCTGCCGACCGACGAGTTTAAACCGGTTCTGCGCAGGTTAACGCTCATTGGTGCCGGGAGAAGCCACTATTGGCTGTACCCCCACCAACGCTTTTTTGGAGCCAATGAGCTCATTCTACATGCGCGAAACGGGTTCCTTCTTAAATGACAGGGAGACAGAACCTCGCGTTTTACCAGTATTGGCATTTTGAACAACCATTGAGTTTCAATTAAACTTATATAAAGAAATACAATAGTGTCTCAAAGAAAATAAGTTTCATATTTTCTATGACTTAAAATTTTAGAGTCCAAAGACAGTTTAATATTCTACTATTATACATATTTAAATGCATATTCATGTTATTTTCAATATGCAGGAGAAACATAATATATACTTTTCTGTAAAGAAACATGAGCGAACTTAAAAGTTCTGGAGAGAAAATAATGACTTTGAAAAAAATGTTCCTGCAGCGTGCCAGGTCTTTGAAACCTTTGAAAATACGTAGGGAATATTGCTCGTATCGTTGCAACCTTAGAGCATATAAACATGGAGGAAGCATGCAATGGGCAAAAATGTAGATGGCGGTAGAAAGAGAAAGATATACATGGGGAAACCCTTTCTCTTTCTAGCGCCAGGAGCGGCAGCGTTTTTTTTTCAAATTAGAAACAGGGAGGGTGTCCCCAATGTACATGTTTCTCTTTCTACCGCCGTCTACATTTTCGCCTATTGCATGTTCCCTCCATGTTTATATGCTCTGAGGTTGCGACTAGAGAAAGTAAATCAGTGACATAGTCTACTTGAGACACCCTGTACATAGAAGCCAACTGTACAGTAGAATATATTTTAACGAGTGTTACATGAGTATATATTTCTTTACAGGGACAAACGTATTAATTAAACTCATATTCAGGCGAAATGAAATTACACTGAATTTAATTAGAGAATTTCACACTTTCACAGTGAACTCTGTTCTCTTTGTTATTTTTCATAATCGCTGAAAACACAGCAATCGCGGTAGGTAGCTGACGTTCGCTCACGCATACATTAACGTAAAATATTCTATAAATGATGCAGTAGATTTTCGGCTTCATGAACAACGCTGAACAGAAATTTTGATTAAAGCGACATCGTTTAACTAACCATTCGACTCTTCGAACAGCATTCAACCCTTAACTGGCGAGGTGAGGTCCCATGGACCCCATAATGACACTTGTTTATTACAACGTTTTGATTTTTATGTACGTAATGATACAATGCCAATAATTAATTATCGTAGTTTCGTATTCTTTCGAAATAACACGGAGTTTGTATCATTTGCACTATGAATATAATTACTGAATAGACTTGAATGCTCATTTTGCTCTGTTCCGAAGAATAATTCAAATTTTACTATGTAAATAGAAATAAAGATTGTCTAGCTAGATTGTGCTGATGAATAATTTTTTAATAAAAAAATATGCAACATTCTGCTTTCATTTCAGGAACATAATAATAATATTTTATTAGTAACCGTAGATGCGACAACTGCAATCTGGTTAATTCAATCTCTTTCATTTAATGTCAACGGAATACCTTTCCTACGATAGAACATCACCAATTCATGAGCAGTAATTAGTGGCATTGGGGTTCCACTACTTCTTAACTATTATGCAGCTTATTAAGTAGGTTTTTGTAAGGTGAACTTCTCAAGGAACTTGTTAATGGAAGGCAGTTTAAGTAGATTTATTAGTTCGGCGATAGTCTTCGGGGGAAGGAATTTGCTTTGCTTCGTTTTAAAGTACTCAATCTTTTCCAAGCTGTTATTCTTCTAAACGCTATATTTTACCAATTTTATGCCTGCTATTATTCTCGAAAACAGTACTTTATAGCCTTGTTAAAGTCACATTCTCCATTTCTCCATAAATTAAGCTGTTTAATGGCTATTAACAGCATGGCAAATCTAGTACGGATTTGTTATAAATAATGAGAGAAAACTATATACAACTTCTATTAAAAGCCTGCTGTATAAAGTAATATTACTTAAATAATATTTTTCAAACAAAAGAATGTTCTTTAGAATTAAAATAAAATTCTTCTTTACACTTGTACACAAAATACATATGTTTCATAATAATTATCTTCTCTTCATTGAGGAAGAGTAAAGTTCATTAAATTGAAACAATATAAACAAAAAGGCTATGAACGTCTATAAAAATAAGTATTAAGTAAATTAATAAAAATAGCCGTGATACTAAATTACACATAAATAATAAAAATAGTGAACGCAGATTGAAAAACTGTAGTGATACATACGATACAGTAACTAATTGTTGTTTGAAGTTGGTAAAACTTTATGGTAGGTCACCAAACGCAATATATTAATTAAAAGTAATCAAACTCTAGTACAAATTGTTAAGAATTTTATCCACTATGTATACGCTACGTAAATTGTTTTAACTAATTGTATGTAATACGTATATTTTTTACAAAAATTCTGTTGGCTGCTTTCGATCATATTGTACGTACTAACGGTTTTAAACAATTTACAATCTGATTAGAAAATCTCGATACGACAAATAAGAACTATTTATTGTCAATATAGTAATACAGAAACGAAACAGCAGGAAAAATGGAGAAAAAAGCAACTACACGTGTGGGCTGCGAATTAAATTAATAGGTATATAAATATCCGGAGTCAGAATCAACACACCAAATTATCTCCTTCATTTCTAATGTTAATAAGATGAAACATTATATTTTAAAATTTTTTTAAAGGATTTTTTTAAAGAAGGAAATTTTTTTAGTGATCTTGAAGGACTTATTGTTGCAGATTGTTGAATTCGCATTCTAAGTGGCTATCGGGTGCCACCAACCAAATCATAACATCCCATTTAAAAAACAAAGTTGACCTTCGCCTCTCATGAACCCCTCCCAACAGAATAAAACTATTGTGACTATACGTCGGCCACCATAAAACTATGCAACTTTTGTAGGAAACATTTTTAAGAAATTTTAAGTATAGCATAAATATTTCAGGTGAAACACCCTGTATACAAGGATTAATTGACAACCTATGAAAGCTCGGCGATCCGTGATGTGTCTGTTGAAGTTCATGTGACCGCAGCGCCGCCGCGCCGTGTGGCAGGCTGTAACAGCAGCCGTGACTGTTAAGGCAAAGTCCCATTGGCGCAACTGCGCGCCGCGCGCGACCTTTTCGAGCATTTGAAGGTGTCTATTTTACGAGGCAGTACGCACGAAATGGGCCGACACTTTGCCAGCCGCGCACGCTGAAAACAGTGGATAGACTAGTCTTCTTCTACACATCTTGCTTTGTGTTTATCTGGCGCCGGCTGTTGAATTCAGTAACCGAAACAAGGGTTTCACACTTCGCCGCCGTCGCCGAGGCCTGCTCACTGTGCTAGGGACACAAGTCACCTTGTTCACTTTTTGTTTTACCTATCGATGTACCCCCAAATAGGGTAAACTTGCCTAAATCGTACCCCTTAAGAACAAATGCTTATTACTTGAAAAATAACAGGGAAAATGAAACAAAATTAGTGGTAATCAACTCTTTATTAATAGAATAAACAGTTTTATAAATTCAAGCAATAACAAATAATCTACTTCTATTCATAGAAACGATTTATTTTTCATATGGGAAAAGTGCGATTTAGGATTAATGTTCCTAAATGGTACCACACTTATTCTAATTCGTACTTTCAAATGTAACTACCACAATCATCACACATATATTCAAAAGTAATTCTATCGATTCCCGCACAAAGCTCGTGTACCCACATTTTGCACGGCGTGCATTGTACATTTTCCTGTCTATTTTCTGAACCAGCTTTCATCTTCATCGTCTTTCTTTTGTGCATTGGTTTTGGCGTATTCTTCCTCTTACGAGTTTGCTTTGCTGTTCTGGCTTTTCTGGTTGTGATTTTCTTTTTAGCCTGATCCAATTTTTTTTCTAGATTATTTTTGTCTGTTCGTACCAGTACTATTTAAGCTTACAATACACATAGGTCAACTTAAATTCAAATTTATGGCGCTAAAATATAGGCCACTGTTTGTTCATGTTAAAACAAGAAATAAACTTGAAAATAGACTTGGAAATAAACGTAGTTTAGTTTCATATAGAAATTTGTTTTACTGATTCTCACAAATAGTAGTTGTACGAAATCCTTAAAAATCACGGCAAAATTTTAGTATAAAGTACCCGAAAAACTGACCTGCTTTATATTTTTTTGTGGAGTGACGGCATGTTCACTCGGCTTGTTAATGGCGTGTGGCTAACTGTTGTTTACACTTTCTACCGCTAGGTGCGATTGTGAATGTCTCAGGTTAGGTTAAAAGAAACAGCGTGGGTAAGATTTAGGCAAGTTTACCCTATTGTGGTTAATCTAACCCACAGTGTGTGGAGTAGTTGGGCCATTATTATAATTTTGTTACATACTTATTTTTAAACAAAGTATTCTGTATCATACAACATTATTACTGTAAATTAGCTTTATTAAATTTTATTAAATTAATTTTATTAAATTTTATTAAATTAATTTTATTAAATTTTATTAAATTAATTTTATTAAATTTTATTAAATTAATTTTATTAAATTTTATTAAATTAATTTTATTAAATTTTATTAAATTAATTTTATTAAATTTTATTAAATTAATTTTATTAAATTTTATTAAATTAATTTTATTAAATTTTATTAAATTAATTTTATTAAATTTTATTAAATTAATTTTATTAAATTTTATTAAATTAATTTTATTAAATTTTATTAAATTAATTTTATTAAATTTTATTAAATTAATTTTATTAAATTTTATTAAATTAATTTACAGTAATAATGTTGTATGATACAGAATACTTTGTTCAAAAATAAGTATGTAACAAAATTATAATAATGGCTCAACTACCCCACATACTGTGGGTTAGATTAACCACAGTAGGGTAAACTTGCCTAAATCTTACCCCCGCTGTTTCTTTTAACCTAACCTGAGACAGTCACAATCGCACCTAGCGGTAGAAAGTTTAAACAACAGTTAATATATATTTATTAGATACATCATAAGCAAACCTCTCAACTTTTTATTTAATACGGACGAAATTCCACCTTTAAAAAAGTGGTCCATCACTCCCCGATTTACCCTATTTACAGCAATAATTTTATTCTCATGTTATTGCTAGTGTTAATATATAAACTAATAATAATAGACAATAAATACACACATGCAAGTGATACGCAGAAGTAAAGAGTACATTTATATTGAAAACACGTACATTTTTCTCAGTCTTTTCGACAATACGCAGCTGCATTCTCGTGGGGTGACAGCCAAATCTCGGCATCAGGCCTGTCCAACTTTTGCTCTTGCTGTCGAAGACCAGCCGCGGGTGATTGCAAACGAAGGCAACAGCGACGGCAAGAGCGGCAGCCGTAAAAGAGTGGGGATAGTGGCGTTCACAGATCCCCCCACCAAGAAGACCTTTCGCTTTTGGGCCTGGCTCGGTGCCTCCGAGAGCGAAGAGCAGCGCTGTCCAAGGTCGCTCCCGCGGGAGCTTGGGGTTCCCCCACTCTCGTCCGCGTTGCCAGGGATACCGCGCCACGCTAAAGAGGCGACCATGACAGACCAGCCGCTAGCCCGGCTAGCCCGTCATGGTGTCGCGCGGTCTCCTTGACAACGGAAAGCACGCTGCGGGAAAGAAAGATTGGAAGGGGAAGCAGGCGCGTGAGGGGCCCCTACGCTGGACAGCGCTGGCAAAGAGCAACTCGCTGCTGCTCGTGCGAGTAAATCCCCGGACAGGCCCGCTCGGCATACTGTCGGGCATAGCGCGCTCACAAGCCTTCCCGACGCGCGCCTCGTGCTAGAAGTCGACCCTTTCATGTGCTCCGAAGTGGTCGAAGGCCGTAAAAACGACCCGCGCGCTGTTGCACCAGCGGGAACGTCTTTTGCGCCAAATCGGCGCCAAAGCGCACCCGCAAATCCTGCGCGCCAATGGGATCTTTCTGTTACGTCATCTTTAATGGAGCAGAAGGAATAAAAGGAGCGATTCCGGAATCGTCAGGTATTGAAGACAAAGGGGATTTCCGGGCGGCGATAATCGGCGGTGCATTAAAATCATCGAAACGGCATATCGGCGAATCTTGCCAATGCATTTGCTCTCCAGTCTGTTGCATTTGCACCGCGGTGCGATCGTATTAAGGAGAGAAACGGGGCGGCGCGAGTAAAAATCGCGGGGAACCCTTTTACGGGAGAAATGCTTTTAAAATCGAAACAGTTCGGCCGTTTGATAGCACCGCGAAATGGAGAAAAGTATCGGAGGAACAATGCCGGTCCCTCGTCGAATAGAACGCGATCTCACGGCACGCACATACGAGACCCTTTTGTTCCAAGCATCGAGACTTTGCGTAATAGAATTAATGACCGCGAAAGTGTAACGCCGCTCCTGTACGAGCCGATGATTGGTATGTTAGCTGTTACGTATATGTAATAGTTTGAACGGTAGTCAGGGTGATATATACATGCAATAGAATATGTTTCAACATATGGTAAACAGTGTTTTAATATGCGTTCTAAGAAAATCTAAATGAAGTCAATTAAGGCGGAATGACACACAATTCAAACTTGTAAGAAGCACGCTAGATTAGGAATGTCTTAAATTATTTCCGCGGTATAGACTATACAGGGTGTTCATACAAATGTGGGACATTCTTTCAGCTCGGTTCTACTAATCAAAATAATAAAAAATGTTGGTATAGTTGTCACAGTTATAAGCATTTTGAAATTTCGTAAAACAGGCTCCGGACGCCTATTACAGTGGCATTAAAGGGGGAATACCAGTGTGACGGCGGGAAAAGTAAGCCATATTTAAGAATTTTTTCAGGAATAATTGACAGTTATCATAGAAAATATCTTTTTTGTGCAAACGGTATGTGTAATATTTATATTACATTATTAAGACTTCTCTCATTTCTGCCAAAGTAGCCAATGCAGCTTTTATAACAATGTATATTATTTTAGGAATTTTCCTTACTTATTATTTAATTATTTGTTTTTTCATCGATGGCCGCTGGGTTTCATCAATTAATCTAATTTTCTTTGTTTAACGTAGGACGAAGTACTGAAATTTAATAAAGGAATTTTGCCAAGAACGATTATTCAAGCATTGCTTTACACGTTACTAAGTGACAATTACTTATTAATATGTACAAGGAAAGAGTAATTCCTAATATAACTATATTCCAAATTACAAGACAACCTTATTGTTGATGGTGGAGGATTTACGTTGCTCATTATGCATTTCAACTCGAAAATTTATTCTAAATTACCAATTTTCCATTTTTATTTTTCCAGTAAAACTAACCCAAATTAGTAAAAGTAACCTTCAAGTAAATTTTATTAGTATATAAAGAGATATTTTTCACTTTGAGATCAGACACAAAGCGGGATGCAAAATTGAATGAACCGAAAACAGCAAAGTATTACATTATTATATTATATTAAAACTATATTATTATATTATTTAATAATATAAACTGACATGGTATAGTTTATAGTACTTTCAGATTCGTAATTAAAAGATCTGACGACTGTCACCTGCTAATATAATACTCTTTTCAGTACCAGACATTGTCTTGCAATACATTGTTTAAGTCCAGCACAAATCACAATAGAGAGTGATTGACATTAACGTTCCTGACAACGATTCTGTTCGTGGGTCACGGTCACAGGTGTTAGCTTTTATCTTACATGTCAATCACAGCCTTGTCAAGAAACAATCGCGATTTCGATAACGAGGACTTCATTTGTCATAATTGCATCGTAATTTGTGATAAAGAATTTTCGATATACAGGGTGTCCCTAAAAAATATGGTCTCTTTAATACTTAGTAGAAGATGCAAAATGGAGTAAAAAAATATCTTATCGACGCACATTGAGGTACTGGTCGTGTATACACATTATTATAATTTCTACTAAACCAAATTGTATATAGATTTCTATTCCTGCATGTCATATGATTTTACTAAATTTTATGTAAATGAGGGTGTATAATGAAATTGTAGTTGGTTCATTCAAGACTGTGATGTAGCGAGGGGTGATTCACATACACTAATCTCTGTCAAAAATTAACGCGGTAGTACAGAGTTGAGATTAATGAGTTACGTTGCGATAAAAAAGAAATTTAAAGTTTCATACCGCGTTTATTCAAGACCGTGCTCGAGGAGTCTCACGCGTAACTATCATAACATAACTATCTAAATAGTTTGGTACATTACCACTAGGAAATTTAAATACAATTAATTATTTCTAACAAATAAGTTTTCATTCAGCCTGCAATTCTTCAAAAATTTTCAAAATATTAATTGAGACACAATATGTGTAATAATATTATAAAAAAAATCGTAGGTCTGAATTAGGTTAAATTGTACTTAGATCATAATATTCTACATTGGAACAGTCCCGCGCTCGGCTGTTGCCCGGGTCCCAGAACTTCAGGAGGTATTTGCACCGTAAAAGGCAGGCCTGCTATAGAGGTACAGTATTTCCTCGTTAACGGCTCGCTAGTCGGGACCGGCGTTGAGCCCTTATCGTGAACAGAGCCCTAATTCCGAGTGTTCGTTTCTCGCTTCTTTCTGGCCAAAGGGGAGAGCGAGATGGAACACTGTGTGCGCGATGGTCGCAAGCGCTTAACGTGAACACGAAACAGCTTCGCAAAATCTTCACGCAGGCCCGGCTCTCGGTAAGCGCTTGCGACCATCGCGCACGCCCGTCGCGCATGCAAAGGACAGAGCGTCCGAAAGACGGAGCGAGACAAAACATCAACGCGTCGTCTGTCTCCTACCGTCCTCGCTCACTTTCAGTGCCTCTCGCTCGCTCTCGTTCCATCTCCCTCTCGCCTTCGCCGGGCAACAGTGAGACAGAAGTGGTGGGAATAGCGAAAAGTCCGTATGGCGCACACCAAACCGAGCCCTTAACGAGGAAATACTGTACCATTGGGGTAAAAAGTCCCACAGAATGGAAATATATATTCTATTATTTGTTTTCATAATAAGATGGCCAAAGTATAAAGAAATGATGCCAAAGTCTTTAACCCGGCGGGAGGCGCATCCTATATTGTAACACAGGTTGTCGCTAACGCGTCAAAAATACCCAAAATTGAAACGTATAAAACTACGGTTTCAGATTTTTTTTTAACTTCGTAATTTTTATGTTAAAGTACAGTGTTTTAAGAATCAAAGAAAATTGATGAAATATCTTAAAATCTTTATTAAAGTTCTTTAAAAAAATTGTAACAAAAACTCAGTCTTCATATTTTCGCAGCCAGCGTCTCTGTGGTAAATTTTACCCAGTTAGCGCCTCCCGCCGAGTTAAATAGTGTTTTTGTTTTACTTGAGCGTTTTAGTTGATTTTTTTTAATTTTTAGTTCAAATTGAGTCTCTGACTTATATTTTTATTTTTAGTTAAAGAAGTCATGCTTTCCTTTCAATATTGTATACCAAAAAGAATTGTTTTAATAAATATTTGTTGATTTGAAAAGATTCTTTTACTTATTTAGTTTAATATGCGTGGGGCAAGAAGTCCATTTTGCATTGACAAACATTTTGTGGTATAACTCAACAGAAAATAGCAATATCAACAAACGAATTTCGTGAACGTAAAGCATAATAGTTCTAGTTTATACAAAATAACACCAGATGGCGCTAGACGGTTACATTTCACATGCGTTTACATGAAAAGCGTGACTTTTAGCCCCACCTCACCCTACACCCAGCAAATAAAACACTACAATATATGTAGAGAGGCGAAGAAGCGAAGCTTGTATATCAATAACTTGCACAACCCTCTCATCCCAAATTCATTGATCGCTGTGTACATAGTTGTTGATCTAGTCGCGTGCTAAGTACCTTTCCAAGGGGCTGCAATCGATGGCGCGCAGTCCCAGCGCGTCCGTTCCCAAGGACAAAAGGCAAATTACGAAATAATAATTCAGCAATACGGAAACAATGGGCGGTGAAAAGCGAACGAAAGGGCGACGAAAAAAAAAACGCCCGCGAACCCACACTGAAGCGTTATAAATTGTTCCATATGCACTGCATTAGAGTATAACGCGGCG
Organism: Andrena cerasifolii; assembly: GCF_050908995.1. Classification (NCBI taxonomy): domain Eukaryota; kingdom Metazoa; phylum Arthropoda; class Insecta; order Hymenoptera; family Andrenidae; genus Andrena; species Andrena cerasifolii. The sequence goes on along the minus strand of NC_135121.1, from coordinate 6,622,776 downwards.
GCTCAACCGCGCACTGGACGTACCACGTATTTATTGCGATAGGTTTTCGGGGACAAAATGCTGCGCCACCAAATTTATCGTTCCACGCACAAAAACCACTTCCTCCTCTACTCCTGTCATCACTCTGCACCTCCCCCCCGCCCGCACCGCGATTCTCTTTCGCTCGTTCTTGAACTACACCCCTTTTAACCGCTCTTTTTCCCTCTCGATCGTTGTCGTGGCTGCCTCCGACGATGTTGCTGGTGTTTCTGTTATTTTATGCGAACTTCTCGCCGAGGAAATGTAGGTGGCGATTTGAAATCTGTTCGCACGATTTCACGCGTGCGAAATTATATCGATGGCCGAGGGTTCAATCGTGTGAACATTTTCGTTTCTTCTTTCAGTGGTCACTTTTCGGGAACATGTTGTAATTCAAGTTCACGTTATTGTTTTCTGTTGTAGGTTAATTAGGTTTCTGTTAATGGTGGCAGTGAATTTAATAAATTATATGGACGGTTGGTTAGGTATCTGAGCAGTTTATTAAATAGGTTGTGTTATTCAGCTTAAAATATCTTTCCTTTTGCTGTACGATTTTCTTAATTTAATTGGCATATTTGTGTACAGAGTGATTAACGAAAAAAAAAAAATCAAATGTATTATAATTTCCGAGTATTTATACATATCGGTCGATTTTCTGCATGTTTGAAAAATGATAAGTAAATCAGTTGCGAAAATTGTGTAGAGAATGCTATATACTGGGTGTTAAAAAAGTGATGGTCACTGTTTTCAGGGTTGAATCTACACCACTGTAAAGTTATTATTTTTTTTAAATCAAGATATTCTGCTTGCTGAAATGAGAAAAAGTTTACAGGGAACCATACGTCGTAAAGGCATCGTATTTTCAAAAACGTGAAAAATGCTTTCGTTAAATACATGGATCACTTCATCCATGCCAAAATTTTATTGATTTTTTTTAGGAAACGTTTGTGATATACGATTCCTTTTCGACATTTTTCAGTGATGTAAAAAATCATTTTTCAGATTTTAATATGTCGATGTAAAAAAATTAACATTAATATTCAATGTTATAAAGAATTTTGCGGCAAGTTTTTTTACAAATCCTAACCCAGACCTAACCCAGACCATCCCTTTTTTACATCTTGTAGAGTTCCTCGGTTAAGGGGTGAATCCTGTTTTATGAACTAAAAACATTGAAAAATTTAGGATTTTTTTTAAAAAACTGGCATTTCGATTCATCTGAAATTTGGACCATGTTTTTATGCATCCTTGAAGAAGTTACATTTTTTTATACATTTTTAATAATAAATATAGGAGTTATGCATCACGCCGCGCAAAACTCATCGTCCGCTTGTGTGCACGATATTTACCTTCCAGGTAATCTGAAACAGAAAAATGAACCGGCGTTTTACTTTGTACATACGCAGCTTCAATTTGATGAACCAGAATACCGCTAAGTTCTGTACTTCTTTTGTTACATAAGAAAATAATGGCACAATTGGATCGCAAAAATTAAAGGTTCAGACCTTTCTGTTTGAAAATTCTTCACACCGCTCAATAATTTTTTTTTCTTTTTTGCTGGTTCATCAATTTTAAGCTGCGTATGTTAAAAATAAAACGCTGTTTCATTTTTCTGTTTCAGATTACCGGTAGATAAATATCATGCACACCAACGGACGACGAATTTTGCGCGGCGTGAAGGGCGATCATGCATAACTACAATATTTATGGTTAAAAATTAATAAAAAAAAATCTGCAGCTTCTTCAAAGATGCATCAAAACATGGTCCAAATTTTAGATGAATCGAAACGCTGGATTTTTAATAAAAAAATCCCAAATTTTGCTTTGTTTTTTGCCCAAAGAATGGGATTCCCCCTTAGTCTGATATTTTTTTCTCAGTTAGACTGATATAAAATCATCCCTACTACCATTTCTTATTTAATTAGGACGTGGGGACTCTCGTAACCGAGAACAAAGGGACCATAAAAGACAAGGACACCACTAGTGACTAGTCACTGAGTGGAGAAGGATGTCAAGTTCCGCATTTCTCCTCGGATCTTCACGAAAATGATGACAAAAGATTTCTTGCATTTTACCCGATTAAAAGACACCAAAAACCATGCAAATCGGACTATAATTAACGTAATTACAATAAAGTTAATTTGTAGAATTTACAGCCAACTTCGCTAAAAATAGTCCGATTTGCATGGAGTTTGGTGTCTTTTAATCGGGCAAACGCAGGGAATGGTTCGGTGTTATTTTCGTGAAGATCCGATAAGAAATGCGGAACTTGACACTCTGCTTTTCATAGCGACTAGTCACTAGTGCTATCCTTGTCCTCCTGGCTCCCTACTCTCGAGCGCCGAATGCCATAAAACTCGGCGAAGCGTGAAATCGGAGGTGTGAGATTCGCATACCTCCCCGAATAAGAGATACTTCCTGGACCCTGAAATTATCACCTTAACCGGGATCAACTGTATTTGAAAGTAATCTCGCTGCTTTAACTTACAAATCTTCTTCAATTTGCTACTTTAAGTATATCTTCTACATTGATTCATGTCAAAGACTAAACTGCATTCTTTCTGAAAGAATGCTTAGTAGGTACATGGGTAAATATGACTGTGCACAAGTCAAACTAATTGGCATATGTAATATGTATTAAAAAAGCACTCCTTCAGTACCGAAGTGGTGTGCTGAGCATCGAAACGAAATAATTTTGTACACTTTGAATTACATGAACATGGAAAAATGTTATCCTCTTGAAACAAGGTATATGTTCATAAATACCTAAAATTATTTCTGTAATGTAACCTGAAATGTCAATAGAAGAATATATTTGCTCATTGGTAAATTAATATTTAAATAATATTTGAATAAATAACTTTAGCCTATGGCAATAAGTACCAAAAGATCTTTCTATCCATTCAACCCCATCACTCTTCATATTAACCGGCAGAATCTTAAACAAAAGGAAACAGCGTCTCCTAATTTCCATCGAATTAAGTCGTGTGCTAATCGTCCTTTTTCAGGGTCGATTATACCTGATGGATACGATTGAGCACGTTTCACGACGCCCGTGCGTCTTTTTCATAGAAAATGGAACGAATTTTCTCTTCGATGCTTTTAACGGGCAAAATGCTTTCAGGACGGTCTGTTTTATATGTACGTTCTCCGTCGTCTTCTTCCACGGACAGCGTAATTTCGTGGATTCAGATAAACGGGGCAATTGCAGTTGACTTGAATTCTGACTATTTCGGCGTACATTTAATGCCGTCGGGGAAAAAGTTTTTATCCACTCTAACAGAACCTCTGTCTGATGCATTATGTTTTAATTTAACTTCTTCATTTTCTCCCTCATTCAAATTATATTTACACTGTTTTTTGCTGAACAGTGTGTACTGGTTATAATTGTATCAACTTTGAGAAATTGTAACTATTGTTTTTATTGAAAAAGGGAATGGTAGAAATTGGTCAATTTTAAAGAATCCAAAATGCAAAAATATTTACCCTGCAGAGGATGGGAACATAAATAATAAGCAAATATTAAAAAAAAAAATTTTTTTTGAGAATTCTTTCCGAAAGATATGTAGGCCTTCAGAAACGGTATAATATTTATTTAAATTTTTTCGATATCTTTTGGAATTTACGAGTTACGAGCGCATAAGTAAAAGGGTAGGTAAGTGAGGAAAGAAAAATGCAACTCGAATCTCGAGGCTGGGGTACTCGGTCATTATGACTCAAACGGTGTTTCTTAACATTATTATTATTTTTTTGGCAAATACTGTCTGTTATTGGGAATATTTTTACTAACGAAGTTTCATTAATGACGGCATTCCGAACTTTACGTTTTTTTTTTATAACTTTCCCATCGTCCCCAGGGTAAACAATTATGCATTTCGGATTACTTAAGACCTGTACAAACATATTCTGCAAAAAAACTTTCGTTGCCAGCCAGGTCAAAAATTGACAAATTTCTACAATTCTCCTTTTATTAATTCCCAATGCAATGATGTTATTCATGTAAAAGTAATTAATTACACAGCAAGAACATCGAACCACTTTACAGTCAAATATTGAAATTACTTTCACTGCACTCTGATTAAAAAAATTTCATTTCATGTTTCTAAATAAATGAATTACTGAAACAGAAAATTTAAGACAAATATGACAATAGAAGTGTTTAAATGTTTATTTCACATTTCTTGTAAATTTAAGTTTAAATTATATTTTCGTAAATTTCGGTATCTGTCAACAAATTTCCTACTATTTTGTTATTATGAATTATCATCTTACAGGGTAGAAAACGTGCTCTATATATGCTATGTAACGAATCTCTTATTTTCTTATTAAGCACCGAATAATGCAAGTAATTAATTATTAAAATTTATTATCACCAAATTTACAATTTTTTAATTAAATGAATTATTAATAATTAGTTTCAATTACGATTATGATAGTTTGGATCATAAAATCTATATCTGTAATTTACTAGTAAAGTGTCTAACAAACAATGTTGAATGTAACTGTTTGTTTCAAGTACCTACGCATACATATGTATGTAGAATAAATTCAAGCGTCATACTCTTCGAAGACATTAGGTGATCGTAGATATAAATACCTACGGTGATATGAAAATTAATTTTTTATGAAATTCTATATAATACTGTAATTGTTTGTACTCGGTTTCCAGAGAAAAAGCTCGCACTATTGCACTATTAAACAGATTAACAACTGCGCTATTAAAACTTGTATTTCCTACACCTAATTAATTAAAAAATGATATGAAGACGTTCACCATACTTTCTCGTGTCGTAATTTTCTTAATTAGGACCTGAAGTACACAGCGTGTGGGAGGCAACTGGGATTGTAAAATTAAGTAAAAATAGTTGCATAATTATAGCATTGAAAGCATGAGGAGACTATCTCTTTCAGTGATACCATCTGTTTTGAAAAATAACAAACGAGGCAGACAATATTTTTTAAGAATTCATGAAAAAGTACACCTAGGGTCACTATTTAAATTTTTCTTAAAATTGGAGAAGCTTTCAAACAAATGAGGATACGGCTGGGTCAAAGAAGATCCGGGGGCCGTTAAAGGAATCAGAACGCGACTGGCAAGGGAATATCCCGAACCCGGAAATTAAAAAAAAAATCTGAAACTTCGTGAATACGTAGGGGATTTCCTGCAGATTAAAACGCAATTTTTGTTTGCTGCCCAAATTCACTCTAAGGGGGGTGAAATTAACCCCTGAAAATTTGTCTATTTTCCGATTTTATTTTGTAGCTCGCAATCTGTAATCGATAGAAAAAAAGTCTCAAGACAAAAATAACTTCTTTTAATTAGATCTATCATTTGGCAAAAAAATATTTTATATTTCATGAGTTATAACACAAAATCGGAAAATAACCGGATTTTCAGGGGTCAATTACACCCCCTAAGAGTGAATTTGGGCGGCAAACAAAAATTGCGTTGCAATCAGGAGGAAATCCCCTACATATTCACAAAGTCTCAGAATTTTCTGAATTTCCCGGTTCGGGATCTTTCCCTGTGGGTCGAAAGAGACCCGAGCACCGTATTACGGTTAAAAAAATTACGCAATATCATCCTTCTCAGCACGCATAAACGTTTACCATCGTGATGCTGAAAAATTTCCTTATTACACCCCTTTTTTGCTCCCTTTTCATAAGAAAAATTACATCAGCTGATAACGGCGTGGCACTCTTTACAAACGCACGGGAGAATTTTCCATGGAAGCGAAGCAACAAGGTTTCGTCTGGGTGCTTTTAGTGGCTGAAAATGCTTTCAGGATACTCGATACATGTTACGTCTACTCGCATAAACACGTGCACACAGTCTTTCCGTCTTTCCTATTTTCCTCTTTTGTCGAACAATAGGGGCCTGTTGCTAAAACACCAAGGGCCTCGTAATTTTCCAAGCAGACATCCCGTATATGGCTGCGCAACCAGCCGCCATTGTTGATTTAAACGCGATCCCGCGGAAAATAAAGCGAGAGCCAATCGGTAAATCACCGAACGAAAGTATCTACTATTTTTCGAAGCTTCTCACCGGTTCCGATAGTATATATTACGAATATATTACACTACCCTGTAAATTGAAATACGTGTCAACGGCCACGAGAGGTTTACAGGCGAGTAGTGAGTAATGTTTCGTCGATACCTACGCGAGAACCTAACCTAAAATTAGTTTCAGTTCTCACAGAGTTCCGTCCAGTGGCGCAGTTAGGATGTAATCTTGGGGGGAGCAGAGTTGAATGGATAAGAATATTTTGAATGTCATATTCAGTACGTTTCAACCCTTTAACTGTGTGAAAACTAACCTCAAAGTCAAATAGGCATTCCTACTTTTTCGGGTATAACTCCTAAAGTACAGGAGACAGAAAAAAGTGTTTCAAACAAAAGATTAATGGCGCACCAAGCGCTGTAAACTTGCGCCAAGGATATATGGAAAATATTTTATATTTTTTTTAAACTTTTTCAAAATTTTGTTCATGCCAGTTTTCAGCGCTTAGTGCACCATTAAATTTTTATTTCAAACGTTTTTCGGTCTCTTGTACTTTAGGAGTTATAGGCGAAAAAGTTGGAGTAACTATTTGACTTTGAGGTTAGTTTTCACACCTTTAGAGGGCGATTCGGCACAGAAGGACCATTCGGTCGGATTAAAATTGTGCAAAGAGAAGCATAATTTTTCCTTTAATTCTACAAGATTTTGTTTTTGTCTTTGCATAAAGTAGACACTCCACAAAATCCTATGTTTCATATAGGACCAATATAGGACAGTGGTGGCAAACCCATGACCGCGTTTTAAATGACCCACGTGTTGATTTTTATAAACTTATTTTTTATATCATAATGGAGAGAACAGACAATCGAAAATATTACAAAATTAAAGTATGAATATTTAATGTTGAATTTATAAAAAAAAAATATTTCCAAGTGGACGCTGGCTAACTGATTTTCTATCGTATCACTGCACCTGTGTATGACTCACTTCAGCTTTATTTTTTGCTCTTCACTTGCAAAAGTAAAAGTTGAAAAGGAAACGTAAACCATTTTAGAGGATTTTAAACGTGAGTACCAAAAAAAGGGTCAATTGTCAAGTTTTTCTGTTAACAAATTTTCGGTGTTTCCAAATTATGGGTACCCTTTTTACCACCACCTCCCTTTCCCAGTGACGCCACTGACTTAGTCACCCACGGGCTAGTATTAAAAAAAAAATAGTAAATAAATTTTGACACACTTCAGAAAAAGGTTCGCCATCACTGATATACAGGGACTACAGGGTGAATAAAATACAAGCTCAAGTAGGGTCTACTTGTTCGCCGCCAGACCAGTCAAACTGAAGTCAATGCGGGCGCAGTCGACGAAATTTCGAAACCATTTTTTTTCGAAAACGAAGGTCCGTGCCAAAAAAAGTTACTCCACAGTTTTTACTTATTTTTGCAAGAGAAAACTTCACTTTGTTTCCACTTACAGCATACATTTTTCAGCACCTTGCATAATGTATCGAATTTGTAGATTCACATTTAACGAAAAAAAAAGAAAAAAATAGCTGAGAGAATCCGGAGAGTAGATAAAGATTGTTAGAAAATCCCAAGTTTCAGGCTGCCTGGCCGGCTGTGCGATTTTGGGCGAGCCACGGAAGGAATGCAGCCGGTGCTGTTCTTGCAGTCGTTTATTGAAATGCTCTGCATGCTCTCACGCGATATCCTTCGGCCACCTCACTCTACACTCTGGCGGGGGGTGGTCCAAGGAAAGGGAGGACTGAAAACTGACTCGAGAAAGTGGAATGGAATGAGAAGAGTTGTCGGAAGCAGATGTAAAGTTCACCGATTTGGTGTCTTGTAACCGAGCGAGTCGTTGCGCGAAGAGAAAAATGTGCATGCTGCAGCGTTCGTGCATTGTACCTACATATATACACATCGTACTCATATTTGATTCGTTTTTATCAAAAAATTAAAAACGTCACTACTTTCACTTAAGTTTTAAGTCACTTAGAAGCTGATGTTTTGGAAATTTGGTATTATGCAATTTAAATACATATAATATAAATCTTGATTAATATATTTTTGATTGGGGTGCATTCAGTTGAAAAATTGAACACAGTTCATTTAAGAAATGTATCATCATCCGTGTAAATAAAAAATATTCGCCCACATTCAATGTTAAATTTATACAAACAAATATGCTTATAAATAAATATGCTTATAATATTGCTGCAATTTTATTATAAACTTTAATGTATTATTCTAAATAGAAGATATGATTTCGGCGCACTGGCTCTGTCTGTTAAATAATTAAATAAAAGCTATTTTGCTATTTTTTTGTTAAAAGCTATTTTGCTATTTTTTTGTTAAAAGCTATTTTGCTATTTTTTTGTTAAAAGCTATTTTGCTATTTTTTTGTTAAAAGCATACCCAGTATTTTTTTGCCTTTTATCTAACTTTTATCTAAATTCCAACTTCATTATTTCATTGACCGAAGCGTTGGAATTTGGTAAAAATTCTGAAAATTGCAAAATAGCTTTTATTTAATTATTTAACAGACCCAACCTGTGCGCCGAAATCATATCTTCTCTAATTAGAGCAATTTTTACGGTCGAAATTCAAATTACATTATTTAATGTATCATGCATAGATTCAACTAATTCTCCGCGAAATTTGGGCTTATCTTGTTCCATTCTTCTAGTAAAATTTCTTTCAGCATCTCTTCGGTAGATGCTGCTGACTACAAATATATTAATCAAGGTTTATATCAATGAAAACAGTAATGCGTAATTCTGAATTTAGCATTATTTGAAAAACTAAAATACGTTATGCTTATAGGGTGGATACTGTAAACTTTAAATGCAACTTCACAGTAAGCACGTGATTCGGGGCCGTTGTACGATAGTTTAAGTATTTTTTTTGTAATTTTTGATAAATGAACGAGCAGACCTCCAGAAAGACGTTTCCATTCCCATATGTCAGTGGATCTATTACCAGCGTGATGGAGTGTCCACCCAGTTTTGTATGTGTCCTACTATTCTGGATGAACAGAGTCCAGCAGATGGATTAGTCATGGGTGTGTCCAGAAGTGCCTTGCAATAATACCCAACCCCACAAGCATGAATTTTCATACATAAACATACACACAGAATGCTTCGTATAACGTCAGTGCATCGTAATACTATGATTCTCAGACAAGTCCATCGCATTCTAAATCCGAATATGCGAAACGACATTATTATTCAATGGTACTTTATGCTGCACGTTAATGGAATATGGCTGTTTTCTTAATAAATTAGAGAAACTTCATTTAGCTTCGTACTTGGATTGTTCAACTAACAAGGGAATTTCAGCATCTCGAAAATTTAAAAAAAAAGTGGAACTTTGCAGAAATGCAGCTCAAGTGATGCTAATAACGTAACTACTTTTTAAAGGATGAAAACTATAGGGAAAAAGTGATTTAAAACTTCAAGTGTCGTTGTTTTCTAAGAAAATGTCATTTTTGTAATTTTTTCTGGCCCCCCCCCCAGCCAGAAGTATATTCTTTAAAATAAAAAAGTTTCAGTCGAATCGGATAATAACTTTTGGAGATACAGATCCCACCGATTTGGATGAATTTGTTGACGCCTTTACTTTAACGACTCCCCAGTGCCGTCTGCAATGATTAATTATAAAACAAAAAATATATTTCTGTAGCTTAAGACATCCTTAATACAATACAAACAGTCCCATTAAATTATATATAGTACTTTTTCTTTAATTAATTCCTAAATATCACCTATTTTTTGGGCCCTAGATCGGAAGGTCCCCTTAAGAATAAGTAGCGACTGAGAATACCGCCCTAAGTGTTTCCACTGTCATACGGTGAGTGTGTGATACGAAAACGGATACGAAAAAATGATTACATGGAAAGAAATTAGTGACAGTTATTATATAACAGTTGCTTACGCAATCATATAAATTATATCACAGCCATACCCTCGCACTTGCCACAAGAGGCCACTGAAGCCGAGTCTGTAGATACAGTAGCTGGGGAAGGTATAAATTAAGCGAGGCCGTAAATTAAACCATCTAGCGGAAGCATCAACTGATGTAGCGGCGCTGATTGAGGCTTCGGGTGGTTATCTTATGTTCCTATCGATTCGTTTGTGCAGACACTCGAAACATTTGAGGACCTCGCAGCAAGAGGGGTGCAGCTCCATTTTTGACGGTTTTTGAGTTATGACGTGTAATGTATGAAAAAAAAAATTCTACATCGTTTGAGGCAAATCCGATAACAAATGAACGATTTATTGCAATTTTGAACCTGCAGCTATTACTGTTCCGTCAATTACTAATGCACAACTACGCCCCACCTTATAAACAGCTGTGTATAAGGCTCTCAAATGTGCGTCCACTGGGGATGAGGATATTCCACAGACATTGATGAGGAGCAGGCTTAAGATTCCCCAGAATAATGTTATTTTTTTTATGTCTACAACAAATGTCTACATATTTTTTTTATATTTTATTAATAAAGCAAGAATAAATCAATAAATTGTGTTCTTCATTGCGCATAGTTATCAAAAAGAAACCGTGTTTTGTTCACTTTAGTGCAAGTCAGGGGCAGCTCAAAATTTGAAAAATTCTCCAAAAACAGAAATAACTTATCAACTCAATAACTCCTACCTACCTATTGTGTGAAAATAATTATTTTGCAATGTCCCCTTTTTAAGGTTAAGGGGTTATACCTAGTCAGACGACCGCAAAGAGGCGAATGTTTGTGAATTTTTTTTGAAAAAGCGGAAGTGCATATTTTTACAGAACTTTTTGCGCTTAAAAGAGCAACATTTAAAGAACATTTGGTAATTTTTTTGTAGAAAAATATTCACATTTATAATAAAGTAACAACCAACATATAAGAAGCCTTTTTAAAAATTTGGTTTTGCAGTGTGCACTGCCAATCGGAATCAAAGTATCTAAAATAAAAAAAAACAAAAAAGCTTTCGTTGGTATATTAATGTATCCTCTGATTAACGAAGGAAATTTCCGAAATATTAATTTAAAAAAATGGCGGCTATTTAAAGTGTAAGTCGTCATTTCTGCACGCGTGATTTTTCCACGAAAAAATCAGGATTTCAACTTTAAATAGCCTAATCGGAGGATACATTAATATATTAAAGAAATCTTTTTTGTTTTTTGATTTTAGCAAAACCATAATTTTTAAAAAGGCTTCTTGGATGTGGGTTGTTACTTTAATATAAACGTAAATATTTTTCCACCAAAAAATTACCAAATGTTCTTAAAATATTGCTCTTTTAAGCGCAAGAAGTTTTGTAAAAATATACGCTTCCGTTTTTCCAAAAAAAATTCACAAACACTCACCTCATTTCGGCCGCCTGACTAGGTATAACCCTTTAAGTCAAAGCAATAATATTATAAATAATTGTTTCTAATTTACTCGAAGTTGGAAAAGATGGAGCTGCATCCCTCTTACTGCAGGATCCTCATTTTTACTTCAACACTCCACCGGAATTTAAAACCTCTCTATACATTTCCGAGCTATTATAAATACAAAAACTTATTAATCAGTTTACTAGGTAGTAGACCCAGGACGAAAGCCACGCATCCTTCATTTCCCCCTATTTTGCTCCAGCTTCCACTCTTCAACCCCTAACTATCTCTCCTGAATATGAATAATTATATAACATAGAATTAGCACGACAAGTAAGGGCAATTAAGTTGTTACAATTAAGTGTTTCTTGTCGATATTATCCAGGACAGGCTGCTGACTGCATTTAATAATGCAATGTAATTACTGGGACGAATAATTAAAGGTCATCGATATATCGAAGACCAGAAGGTAAGTAATACGATGGAGCGAGGTAAAATTAACTTGCAATTAGATGGATTATTGGAGCGACTGAAAAAAAGGGGACATACTTGGATGCACCTCGTTTGACGTAAAAAAGAAAATTGTTTAGTACCTCTGCACAGAAAGAGTTACGTATCGCATGTGTCATATCTCGTATACGATTGGCGATAAAAAGGCGGTAAAGGAAAGTGTGAAATGCCATAACAGTGTCCATCATTTTATATTTTATATCATCTTTCTTCTTTATGTCCAACGACGATATGGGAAAATGCAATGCCACTTTTTTATGGTATGTTCTCTGCCTATATAAATCGATTCTTTTCGACATTCTGGGTATAGAACTATTAAAGTACTGCGATCATAAATTTTTTGTTTTGCGAAATATTTAAAACTCTTCAACTACATAAAAGTTTCAATTACATTCAGTTTTGTCAAAAAAAAAAAAATTGAATTTGTTATTATTTCAGGACAAAAAGCATGATTAACTTAAACAACTATTATTTAAAAAATTTCAATATGTTTTTGTTTTGAAAATGCTTCACGAAAAATTTGTGAGTAAAATTTACCTGTGACTGTTATTTTAAGTTCCCATTGAAATTTTATTGATGGAATAATTCTAATGGATTATATTATTTATCAAGGGACATCGCGTGTAAGTCAACTAAAATTACTAGTTTTGTTAGGATGGATTACAAGACCGGCGACGAATAAAGGCGTGAAAGAGGCGAAGGGATGTCGTACGTCTAGCTTTTCGACGGCTGTAGTTCAGGATTCGGTCTTTCCAAAGTTATCAAAGATATTACGTATTTCTCACCTCTCGAGTTTTGTATTCTTATCACAAGTTCCGCAGGAGCTGAGAAAATCGAACGAAATAAAATTCGAGGCAAACGTAAAGTTCAGCAATTCCATATAACGGATAGAATCGTGGAATAAGAACAAAATCGATCTTCGTACGGAACGATAGCATACATCCGGCGACAAATTGTACATATTGAAACGAATTTCGAAGCTTTCCATCTGATACTCCTTTTCAATATCAGAATAAAACTTGAAAAATGTCAATTCTATAAAACGCACAAGTTTGCATTTACATACATTGCATTTCACTAATTGATCCTGACATTTGAGGGCGTCGCGTCCACCTTATAAAACATCCACACATACACAGGTGTATTACATTTAATCAGTACACACTTCGTGTGAAATTGAAATAAAAATTTCAGTGCGATTTAAATGTTTAATTCTGAAAGTTCATTGCGGTACAAATTATAATAAATGAAGCCGTTTATTTCCAGTCCCTTCGGAGTGTGCAGACGTACTTAATCGCAAGGACAATGAAATTTGAGTTTCTTTGATGTCATTATTTTTATTAAATAATGTGTGCAAAGTAGGGGACAAAATAAAATCTTTGTAAATGCTGTTCAAAGTAATCAATCTGGAAATTTAGTACTTTATATTTCACTGGTGTGGTGGATGGTGTCTTAAGACAGAGTAGAGTACTTGAATAAGATCATTTACATATCTTAGCTATTTATGGTACGCGGTGAGGTAATTCAAGGCAAAGTTGTGCTATTCCAAGAGACAAATGTTGTGATAGCAGGAAAGTATTGTTATATTCGTGTATAGAATGTTACGAATGAATTTACTGGGTTATACTCCACGCACGTTACACTGCCAACCCCACAGGTTACAGTTTGCGAGGGCCAAACAGCGAGCGATGGAATTTGAAAAGGGGATGGGTCCGATTTTTGGCAATATTTACTTCTCTGCATTTCCTGCTTCTTCAGGCCTTGGCTCGTCGTTCTCTTCGGAAAGGTGGTGAACCTTTGTGCTCTAAAGGTTTCTAAATTTATTTAGAGGTATCTAGATTTATTTTGAGGTATCTAGATTTATAAATAAACCTTTAGATTTTAAAATTTTTTTAAAATTTGATTCATGATTTTTGTAGTTTTTTTTTATCAAACTAGCAAGTTGACCTACAACACGTCGCGAAGAATCTCTAGAATGGAACTTCTAATCCTAATTATATCTTTCACTTTATCCAAGTTTCTTATCTGATTTTTATGGAAACTATGGAGGTATGTGTAATTAGTTTGAGTCGATGATTTGCAAAAGATTTCCTAAATTTGCGATTAAGTTGTCTATTTAATTCGAAACGCAGAAACTATGTCGCGTTGGAAGGTAGCAAATGACATTTAAAACTTCAGACTCTAGACTTCTGACGGTAATAAGTTGAATAGTTCAATGAAATCAATATTGTCTTGACAAAAGCGGCGGCTATTTATTATTATTAGTAGTTTGTTAGTAGTGATTCATAGAAATTATATTGACCGACTTTGCGATCTCAATTCAGAAGTATGCTTAATATGAACTGATTAAAACAATGTCCTGAATATCAAAGGCTTACAAGGGGACCTTCAGGTTTGGCAATTTCAGAAAATTCTGAAACATAGTGTACTTGAAGATCTTCACTCGGATATTAATTTCTCAAAGCAGTAAGACGTGGTTTTTTTAAACCAAATTCGAGAGTTTTTTAAACTTTTTTTTTGAGCTTGTAATGAAAATTCAAAAACTCGTTTGTAGATTGAAGTAAATTGTATACATGCCTAAAATTTCATTAAAATCGGTTGTGAGATTTTAAAAGTTGTCTCGGGGATCACGAAATGTGCCTCACCTCATTAAGTTTGACTAACTCAGATAAATGTGACCATTTTCACAAGAAACTAAATAATTTTTTTTTTAAATTAGAATCTAAATTTTCGGGGAAGCCGAGTAGTAAGCTAGTTTGTTAGATTTCCTCTTGTCGAACTACATACTAAAGCCTACATATTTAGCTTCAATCCTCTTTACTAATGATATTATTATTATTCATTTGAGTTCGTTAGTAAATGGTTTAGCAAATTCTATTTTGCTACTTGTTTTGGATAGGATTACTGTCTTAATCCATGTAACAAATATTTTGCCTGTTGCGATTATAATTTAAATAGATATGTGCCTGCTTGTTATGAGTTATTAATAAAAAAAATGGATCCATTTGATACTGACTATAATGATGTTACTTAAACGAATTCAGCAAATTGAATGTGGCATAATTACTTGCTTCTCAATTGATATCAATTGCAACTTAGAGTTTCATCGAAATTATATTAAGTATTCTAAAGCGGCCTTTTGAACTGGGCACTTTGTTAACCAATGTCAATTGGTTTGCAAATTATTTTCCCATTCGTGGTAGTATAAATCAATTCCCGGAACTACATCTACCCTTTATGAATTAATTACGTAAATATTCCGGCGAGAGATATAAAGTTTGAGACCCGAAATTTCCGACCACTCCATTTGCACATGAAACCACAAAGTAACATATTAAAAATTCGCAATTATGGAGGGTGTTTTTGTTCGCTCGATTTGGTAAAAATTTAATAACCACCAGTGGAAATTACAATTATCTTTCAAAGGAGAAAACTAGTAATATTTTATCATCGGATAAAATATTCAAATGTAGTCTCTCTTTTTTTATATAAAACATTATCATTAGAGGGCTTTTAGTAAATTTAAAATTCTGAGGTACCGATGCACTGAATTTCGTAAATGGTAATGGAATAAGTCTATAAACTAAAATACAAAAAAAAGAGAGGAAAATTGAAACCTTTACTACCATTTTTAATAAAAATTCATAATAACAGATTTTTAATTTTAAGGAGTGGGTGTAAGATAACAAATGTGAAATTGCTTCAATTAAAATTTAAGTAAGTCTCGTTTATGACAAACTGAACCCACCCTGTGCAAATACTTTGCAAATAAAATATACCCTAATCTTTAATAGATTACTATACCTATAAAAGTGTAACTGATTTGTTTCGTAATTTGTTATACAATATGTGGCAAAATATTGCAAACGCATCGTTCAAAATCAAAAACTTAATAGGCGGAATTTTATTACACAGATGTTAAATAAAATTAAATATCAGTATTTTTAATATTATTACTATTTATATTCTTCAGCCTTGTTGTTTGTATGATCATTTTCACTTTCGTCGAAGAAGATTTTTTTATGCATGATTACACATGTCCTGCGAATTTCGCAAATTAAGGGTTATAACATTAAATTGTAAAATAGGGTATGCAATTCCAGTTTCTGTTTGACGTAAAAATAGTTACTCCGTTTGCAACGAGTTAATTAATTGCTTATTTCCTTTTTGCAAGGAAACTTCTATTATTTTCGTAGTAGTCCAACTGAACCTGCCTAGAATTATGAGTATAATAAGTTTGCATCGGAACATGTATATAGATATAATTTCAGGGATGATTTCAGTAAACAAGAATAATGAAGAAAATTCATATAAACAGTTGTCCTGTTCAACCTTATTTCGAAATTGCAGACATTTTTATATTTCAATGCTTCTCGTTGCAAAATGGATATCGTTTCACCCCTAGGGAAACCTTTTTTCAAGAAAAAATAGTCGAAATGACCGCGTTAGGCTTCTATACATATAAGCTTTGAAACGTCCTTCCATTGACTGATATTATTTTCTCTCCGCTGATTTCTGATGCTTTGTTTTTTAAACTATTTAAGCTAGCTCAGTTTGTAACGAGAATTAATGAAATACAAAAATGCCTGCAACTCAGAGATAAGGTTAAATACGACAAATCTTTATGTGAACTTTCTAAATTAATTTTCTGTCCCCAATTCACTTCTAAAATTATATCCGCATGCTTTCAATGCGCTCTGCGTTAAAAAGCTAGTCACTCACCCAATGCAACGCTTTGGAAACCACTGCAATCTGTAACAAAAATATTTTCTGTTACTGTTAAACATTCCTGGACATGGGGATTGTTTATTTACAATATTTGCATTCAGAGTGGCGACAAGGATGAAAAAAGATAAGAGAATTAATTGATCAAATTGTAGCAGAAGCTCGGTGTAATACGTTTGCTGCTAAAATTGCGTATTACAAACGAAATGAAAAAAAATAGTGATTGCATTGCTTTTCCATTCGCTTTTGAAAAAATACTAGGAATTTCATTTGCGACGACAAAAGTATTTTGCTCTCTTCCGATGCAATTCGTATTCATTATAAGGGATGTTTGAAAATGGCAGATAGGGTTGATTGACAAAATACAAATCTCAGTGTCTTACAATTAAAAATGATTAGTTGTTTAGACCTATGCTTACTCGATATTTTTTGTGTACTTTTCTGAGTTGCATTAGCCACTTAATTCTTTACTTATAATTCTGAAGCACTCTATATGTTACATTTTCAAAATTCCTCTAGCAAAAGTACTCTTCAGTAAATTTAATGACAAGCAAATAATGCATAAATGGCCGAATTTTGAATGACAACTGTGGAATATGAATGCACTGGAAACATGGGCCTAAGAGTTAAATGGGCGGAGCACAAAGCCGCGACGTGATTGGTTGATGATTTTCGTTTTTGTATTAAATTTAAAACCTGTCACAAATATACATAACATATAAATTAAAATCTTAAACGCTTTACCCCATATATAGGCCTCTGCCCTAGACACACACACGATGCCCAAGAGTAAATAATTTGAACTTGTATATATACTAATGAGATTGGAAGTTAGGACCTGTGAGAAAGAGTTAGGAAGATTAGACCTCTGGTGGCGCCGGCGGACACTAAGTCGCCATCTCGTGGTAGGGCCGGTACGTCACAATCGTTTCGAGAAAAACGCGTTTAAAGTTTTAGGTACCGTTTTTTTTAATTAATTTTTTTAATGTTGCCTAAATATGTACAATATAGACATAAAGTTTTCAATTAATATAATTACAGGGTTTCTGTTAAAACAATCTCAAATATCGCGCTCCTTTTCAGGCCGTCAATGTAGGGAGATCCCCTAAAAGTAATTGACACCCTTTTTCCAAATACGACACCCTTTCAGCTGTAAACTGACGCACGGTATTTTAGGGGAGGGGGGTTCAGAACTGCAACACTTAATATTGCCCAAAATGTTCAATCTGGAGGACTGTTGCGCGCGAACTATTTCCTCCAGAGCGCCCTGATAAATGCCACAAATTCGAAGAAAAAATCCGTGCTTTTGGTACCGAGCTTTATGTAATCTCGTGCAAGGCGAATCTTGCGCGGCGCGTTTCAAGGAAAGTTTCGAACGAGCGAACGAGCGCGTAACGACGCGACGGTACAGGGGTAGAAGCAGTTCACAGGATGGCCAGCAAAAAAATGGCACACGTGACATCTGCCGTCCAGCGGGCTGAAGCTTTTTTGTAATAAAGCGGCGAAATCCCAGAAAAACCGTCATTGCGGATTAAGCGGCCGCCGATATTAAAGCGCGATCTGAAATTCGACGGCGGTAGCCATAGGGCGGTAGGGGTGGGGGAGGGGGCGACGGCGGTGGCCGAGGGGGATGGGCAGGGGGGCGAGGGAAAAAAGGGGTGCAACGAGTGTATCGGCGCATCAGCTATTATTTGCGCGGCAAATGGTCGTTTAATGGTTCTCGTTGCGAATACATGGAAACGAACGTCTGCCAATCGCGGCCTCGCATAATTGTTTTTGTAAAGTGCGCACTTGAATGCCGCCGTGGTACAAAATAGCTGGCCAACCGAGTGTTGCATAAACAGTTTAAGCCGAATGAATGGCCGGTCAAACTTTCGCGATCAATTATCCATCCACTTAAACCACGCGGCTTAATTGCTTCAAGTAATGGGAATTTATAGTTAAATACTCGTGATTCGTTAAACCGCCGCGCGAAGAATGCTTCCTTAAATGCGCTGGCTGCGCGGTGGTTTGACGAGAATGTGAAATCTGTACCTCGGTTACGACAATGCATTGGGTCGGACGGAAAGTTTTGTAACGTCCTGTTGCGTACAGTTATTCGCAAAACTGTCGGTCCATCTTTTATGTAACATGGGTACATGTATATTTCACATAGCAACCCTTGTACGGAAATTGGGTCATTTTGGCAAAAAATCGAGTCACAAATCCTCATCCCTCCTTTAATAATTATTTGGACTCCTTTCTATCTTTAAGTAACTAATAACCGACAATAATACATTCTTTTTTATTTTTTGTTTTATTGTATACGATTAATATGTTCTTAAAATAGTGAACCGTAATAATTAAATGAATTGACTTTTATTTTTGTATGCTTGGTTCTTGCGAGTATATAATATTGAATCAATTTGACCCAAATTTACTTATCTGTGTAAGTTTACAAATTCCGTATAGGGGTGACATCGACTTCAAAGTAAGAATTCAGAATTCTGCTTAATTCACGGTATATAAACCTGCATTATTATATACTTTTGCTTTGGGTGCATTCAATAGAAAAAGTAATAAAAGATTTATCCGAATTCAATATTTATTTTATACAAGTACAATAAGTTAATATTCCTCTAATATCCCTGCGATTTTATTATAAGCTTTAATCTATTATCTATAGATATTTTCAGCTGATCTTCTGTGAAATTCGAGCTTATCTTGTTTCATTCTCCTAGGAATATTTCTTTGAGCATTTCTTTAGTATATGGCACTAACTAAAAATATATTCATCAAGGTTCATACTAACCTAAATTATAACCAGTAATTCTGAATTCAGCATTACTTTAATAAGTAAAATATGTTAAACGTATGAGGTGGAAAATAGGGTTTGTCGGTTTTAAAAAACCGGGATTAAAAACCGGTTTTTATTTATAAATTTGTAAATTTTGAAGGGCGATTTTAAATTAAAAAAAACGGTTTTATATACTAGAATAAATATGCACAAATGAATTATTTATTTAATTAAAAACGTTAATATTGTAATAGGTAACTGTTTCCTGTAAAACTACTCTTCATGCGTTCATATTTTTAGGAGAAAAAAAATACTAAATGGAATAAAGATTTATAAATAGGTTACCACCTTTTAAAAGATTTATATTTTGTACGGATTTTAGTTATTATCCTTTTTTTATTTGGTTCTTTATACATAGAGTATATTTTATTTTGTTATATTATCGCAATTCCATAATATTAAGGAAACTGACATTTTTTAAAATAGGTACAAGTATTTATTTACTATTCTAATTATATTTTCTGTGAAAATTCAAAAACCGGTTTAACCGGTTTTGGGGGAATAGCGGAATTCGAAAACCGGTTTAACCGGTTTTGGGGGAATAGCGGAATTCGAAAACTGGTGTAACCGGTTTTCGGGGAATAGCGGCATTCGAAAACCGGTTTAACTGGTTTTTGGGGAATAGCGAAATTCGAAAACCGGTTTCTTCAAAAGTCGGTTTTTGTATAAACCCTAGAGGACGAATACTTTTGTGAGTAACTGTAATTCCTTATTCTTTGGTTTTCAACCTAATCTAATATTCTATCACGTGCTGGGTTTGTAATTATATTTTGAGCGTTCCATTTATTTTTTTGTTCTAAAATTCAAGACATGTTAGTTAGTACAGTATATATTCGACACGTACTACTTAATGAGTTGCGAAGAGGCACTGAGTGATAGGAACCGTAAAATCCATTTGCGAAGTGTACGGAGAAGTTGCTGCTGAAGTTCGTGTGTGTTAAGTGTTTTTTGAAAAACTTTCTATGAACAGATTTTATACAATATATCCCCCTTGTTTTGTCACGTAGAGTTATTACTCTTTCGGTTGTACCATCGGTTACGACTCACCCTGTACATAGAATGCACAATATACTCACTTTCTAAATTCAAGTTACTGCTTTCGGTATTATACGAAGCTTCACATGCCACACTGAAAGCGCGAACATTTAAATAGTAGCGTGCCGGGAGTTTAAAGCTTTCCAATGAATGTAACGATTTTTTTTATTCCAAGAGCCCCTTCCACCCTGCTTTTTTACGAGGCTTTTCCTACATTTCCCAACAACGGAAACCTTGGAACCGATATTTCTTTACCAGAACCACACAATTGTGATTGACATTCGAAGTATTTTCTTTTCCAGTGACTGCATGTTAGGTACTTTTATTCATTTTGTCACGAAGAATCATGCCCCTCGCAGTACCATGTTTTCCGGCACACTAGTCGTGCACAAAAACATAAAAAAAAATCATTCACTCTTGTCCAATTAGCGAATTCATGCCCGTGTTCGATGAAAAGTGACAGTAGAGAAGTACCGAAGTCTCGTCGAATAGCACTGCACTGAATGTGCACATTGGAAAAAAGGTCGCTGTCACTACCTAATGAAATTAATTTTGCAGCTAGAATTTGATAATAGTTATCATTTACAATCTACCTCAAGTGCCGTTTAAACTAATTACTTCCCACCGCATTTTCTCTGAAAACAATTATTTTTCCTTCAACTTGCTTTCCCCTAAAATCATAACACGGTGGCGTTTCAGCCTCAATTTCAATGACCTGTCAGGAGTACCAATGTGACAGTCCGCGTGCAGGTTGGCAGAGGTCCGCATGATGTGGGATTCCCCCACTGAGTCTCGCGCGTGCACACCACACACTGTAGCATAGTACACATGCGATAACCCTCTAGTGCATACGCCTGCCTTAAGGCGGGTACCTGTTTAAATCAGGAGTTGGGCCCCTGTAATTTTTTTTTCAGAGTTTTCATTTGTCAGCCTTAAAAGTATTGCCACACCACACATATCGGCCTAAGAAACATGGCAATCTGACGTTTCGATTTGATAGAAATCTATTTTCGAGTGCATTTGTGAGCTAAGCACGCTGCGAGGATTATTTGTGAAACTAAGGAAATCAAATAAAATACTTCCCGGCACCGTACAGCTAAAAGAAAATTATTGGTAAGTAGTTTGTGTGGTGATCTTTTAAATGGAATAAAGATTTGAAAACAAAAAATAATTTACACCTGTGAAGTGAGGCTTGGCCGGTAGCCGCCTTAAGGCGGTATCATGTTAGTGGGTAATCCTAAGTTATAGTTAGGGTGTTAGTTTATCACCGTGAAAATTTTATTTGTGCACCTTTTTAGCTCTTTGTTTATGAAATTTGGTACCCATATACATACAATATATCATGTCATACTATTATAATAAAGTTTCAGCATTTGTTTGTATGCTCACAAAAATCTCACAAAGTATTCAACAAATCTTTACGAAATTTTAACTACAGTATCCTTAAACAACAGGAAGGGGTATAGGCTATGTTTTACGACGTCAAATATAATTAATCTGTATAAAAAATGGTATGTACATAAAGAAGTCATGACTCGGCCAGCTCGCGATGGATAGTACGTGACGCCACCGCCAGGTGGCAACCGGGCCAAGCGCTTCTCTCGCTTCTTCTGTGCTTTGTGAAATTTCACAATGCACAATAATGAATAATTTTCTATTATATCATAAATTTATATATTTTTTAAACATTTTTCATAGTTTTTCATTAAAAATGAAGTGTTTAATTTTATTAAAAAAAAACACTACATTTTTTGTACTTGGGGAGCCGAGACGTCCTCCAAATTGAAAACAGACTTCGGTTTTGGTTTTTTCATCCCCATAGTTAGACTAGTCTAGTTTTTCCAACTGAGTTAAATATCTATACAACAGATTGTTAATAAATAGTGCTACCACCAAGAACTCCTCCGCTATCGCCTTATAATCTTAACACAAACCACCGCCACGTTATTTTCCAGTCCAATTTTGAATCAATTATTCGCAGCTATGCAAAACGTACGTTTGGAGTTGGTTCGTTTAAAGGAGACGTGAAATTAATAAGTTCGTCAAGTTATAGTGACTGGCGTGGATGATGAAAGTTTTATTCGACGCGATTGGTTTCTAAGCCGCTCACATAATGGCCCCGTAAAATTTCGCTCCGCCTGAAACATTAATGTCACGAGTTTCACAGTGGATCGAATAAAAATGGGATGGAATATCGCGGCGGTGGACGGGGCCGAGGAGGGGTAGCACGAGTTTAAAATGGAGTAAGGCGTATCGTGCATTATATCACGCGATTATCAACAGGTTACCTTACGTTTAAGCATTCATTGGCAATCATCCAGCGGTGGGCTCCGAAAGGAGCACCTCTTGCCAGCTCCCCTTTCATATCGCCCATTCCACCCTTTCCCAAGATTTTCTTTCTGGCGAAAGTAGCGATGAATTGAAGCAAAGGTGAAACGATGCTGGTGCCTTCCTTGATGGAATATCAGCTATCGGCGTTCAGTAATTTGCGTTTAACGGCGGGGAATCGCTTCGAGGACGAAAACTTGTAATCTGCGAGTGAACTCTGTTACGTGAAATGAAGCAAAGTAGACTGTATAGAAAATAGCTGCTGTTGTACACTTCGCCGCATTTTTGGAAATTGTTAATGCAGTGCGCGGATAAAGACATTAATGCATTAATAGTCGAGCAGAGTAGAATGAAATTTTATTAGCCTTCATTTATCAGAAAAATTTCAATGAAAATTAAGGGGGGGACCCACCCTGAAATCACTAACAAAAGACAAAGTTAAGGATTTTTTGTTCGTACCTATAAATAAAAATATAAGTCTTGGAATTTTTGTACAGTTTTAAAGCAACCTTTATTTTGCTACAAGAATTTTTTTATGAAAAATTTTTCAAAATGGCGGCGGACAGAATGGCCTCTCGAAGGACTGAAAATAAAAAGTGGCCCTCTGGATCATCTGAAAAGGAAATACAAAAAAGATATATAAACTGGAATATATTATCTTCCACCTAGTGTAGGATTTTTTTGATATTTCAATCATTCGATTTTGTACAAGCATTACACTGCAAATTTTTATGTAAAAAGTTAAAGTCAATTCTTCAAACTGCTATAATTTCCAAAGTAATTCGAATTTTGAGAAAATCTTACGCTAGGTGGAAGATAATATATTCCAGTTTATATATCTTTTTTGTATTTCCTTCTCAGATGATCCAGTCATTCCCGAGAGTGTGGGCTATTTTTTCTTGCAGTCCTGCGGGAAACCATCTTGTCCGCCGCCATTTTGTACAATTTTTAAAAAAAAAATTCTAGCAAAATTTATTTAAAGGTTGCTTTAAAACTATATAAAAAAATCTGAGGCCTATATTTTTATTTATACGAAGAAAAAAAATCCTCAACTTTGTCTTTTCTTACAGTAGCTTCAGGGTGGGTTCCCCCCTATATATCATTTTGCAATTTCGAACTTGAGATTTCTCGTGTCTAAAAGAACTTAATTAGGAAGGAAATTAAAAACCTGCAAATGGTTTAGAAATGTTTATAGTATACTTTTTTCTTCATTTTGCTAAAATTCTTTTTTGGTATATATAATTTTTTTAAACACAAGTATTGAGAAAGCATCGACTGAAATGATTTCACAGAGTTAAGTAACATCAGTTAAAATTTTATGCCCACCCATTTCGACTTGTACGCGCAGAGTCAGATCAAATCCATCACTATATGAAAATCCACACTCCACCTATTACGTCATCCTCTTTCTCCCTATCGGAAAAGTTCTAATTAATGGTTCCGCACTTCAGCTTGCTAATTTTTGTCCGACTCGATGAGCGTGTAATATTCGCGGAAATGTCATAAAGAATTTGCGTGAAATGAATTACTGATAATGTTCAGTCAACGTGAAAGTTTCACGTGATTCCGACAATTATTCTCCTTGCACAACTTTTTGAAATATCGTTATATAGTTGCTCCAGAGTATTTCAAATGATATTAAACATTTTAAGTAATTAATATTATTTACATGCAGATAGGCTAATACAATACAACTGAAAAAATTGCAATTTTATGAATATAGTTTTTGTTCATTCGAGTTTCAATAACGTACAGGTTATAAATTCGAATAAATATCTTTATGCATTGCTCCATTATTTCCCTTAAATCACTTTTGAAACGCAGATTTGTTACAATGAATTAATACGTTTCATAACATAATAATTTACGCGTTGTATAAATTAATATACACTCTTCAGAGAAATAATTACTATTCCCTTCTTTCGAGACTTATTTATTTGTTTAAATCTGTGTCTATTATCACTGAAGAGATTTTTTCTCGAATTTTATGAAAGCACTACAAAAAATTAATTTGATTGTGTATCAATGATGTCCTACATTATTAAAATGATTAAAAAAATACATCTACTGTCAAGCAGCAAATTATTTCTTCGACTTTAGTTCGTTTTGTTTAATTTATTTCAACGTGAACGCAAAAATTCATGAAAGAATACGAAATTTTAGTTGTTTCAAAAACTCTAAATGTAAGTGAAGCAGGCTTTTTTATTTCAAAGTAGAGTAGATGTCCCAATTACTGCCAGTGTCCCTATTACTCTCACTTTATTTATTGTACTAATTAAAAACGTTACGTATAGAGAATAGGGTATAAGAATAATAATACGAAGAAGAAGAAGAAGAAGAAGCAGTGGTGCACTCAGGACATAATCTTGGGGGAAGCCGAGTTAAAAAATATTTTTTATGCAAATTCAGTAGAATTCATTAGGTGATTATAAATTTTTATAGGAGCATTAAAATCACGTGTTCTTTTTACTAAGCTCTTAAAACACTTCAGTCGTGGTTATATTAATCTCTTTCCTCCTTTTTCTTTTGGGGGTGCCTTGCCCCTCTCCTCTGGGGCGCCACTGATAAGAAGAAGACGAACACTTCCAATTCAATAATATTTTTTTTGCACACTATTCTTTATAATTTACGTTTTTATTAAGTAAAATAAATAAAGTGGTAGTGATAGGGACACTGGCAGCAATTAGGACATCTACCCTTCTTAAAAATCGTGTACAGATATGAATGTAACTGCAGCCTGATTACTCAAATAAACACTTAATTCCTATGAAAGTAAAACCCAACATAGTACATGTACGATACAACTAGTATTATTCCTCACATGAATATTCAAAGTGTTTTATCTGAAGGACTATGTGACAATAGTAATCTGGTGGGATTGAAAGGGAGTGAGGTGCTTCACAAGTTTTTGCAACCAAACGAAACAATTATATTTTGTCACACGATACGGTATAAAATATAAAATCCTAATTTACTTTCATTTAGAACCTTTCGAATATAATCCAAACTATTTATCCATGGACCTAATGTATTAACACATCTTGCATTTGAAATTTCAATCATGCTGCGTCGATCACCTCGACGCAGGTCTTCCAAGTGTCCTATGTTTGGCTGTATGATCTTCTCCAAGATCGAGTGGGCTCTGAGGATCATAGAGATCTCCCACTCTCGTGGCGGATAGCACTCGATGCAACGTGGCCCGCCGTATCCATGACGAAGTCAAGGGTCCAGAAAATAAATGGTCTTGAAGCGGCAGGAAAAGCTGTGGACGCTGCACCGTAAATTCTTGGAGATACGTTATCCAACATTGAAACCATTAGCGACCTCCGCGGGAATTTCTATAAGTTTCATGGGACTTTCCACTTTTGTTGTGAATCAGGTTTAGCGGGGAGCTTCAGCTAGCTGGCCCCCGAACTATTAATTTAAATCGCATTGGTCCTTTAAGCGTTAAGTAATCGCGAGCAGCCAGGGTTGGGCTTCTACTTGAAAATATACTTTGTATGCTGCACTCATTGGGAAAACAATACGCTTCTGCTTATTGGTTCTTTTTTAAGGATTTAATGGTATTTTGTATTAGTTTTTTAGCGCGACAACGAGAAAGGTACTTGAGAACGAAGATACTCCGGGAAATTTGATGAAAAGGCAAATAATTTTGTGATTAATACAAATACAGTTACATATATACATATGTAAAGCTAGGTGATATATATGGTTACATTATGCGTCACAATAACTTTCTAGTTTTTAATGTTAGTTTTTAGTCATTTAATTAGTTATTTAGTTACGGTTAGGCTTCTAACAGTATTGTACTGCATTACATCTAAGCACTCACTTTGACGTCTTGTGTATTAATTAATTTGTAATATTTTGTAAACATTCTTATTTGAAAGTACGTCTTATATCCCTAAGAAATAATTGTTAAAAGAGCAATTGGTTTAAGTTATTACAGGTTCTACAATCTAGCCTAGAAGCCGCTGTTGATTTTAGCTGTCTAATACACATGCACCCCCTTAAGTACCTACTTAAATGAGTAACAAATATTAATAAGTACTATGCAAACACGAAGTACAGGAATATGTTGTTGCAAAAGAATAAGAGTATGAAAAAAGGCACTTTTCCATTACTACAGAGCACCTTTTCCCATTACAGACATTTTCTTCCAATCGCTTAAATCAGCGCTGTCCAACTTGCCTCTTGAGAGGCAAAAGCCGCCCCCACCATCGTCCGCCGTTGCCATGGCGCAAAGACGCCGCCGAGTCAAAGTAACAGTGAACGTCTCGTGACCGAGGTTTCCTTGACGACAAGTCACGCTGCTCGAAAGAAAGGTTGGAAGGGGAAGCAGGCGCGTGAGGGGCCCCTACGCTGGGCAGCGCTGTCTTAAATTAAATAGGGGTACACTGTATGCGTTACTAATTTTTTTTCTACTTGAAATTATTCGCCTACGTTATGACTGTATTTTGTAAAATAACAAATATGTATTGTTCAGTTAAAATTGCAACGTATGCACGTTTTCTTTTCAGATAATTCGAAGTGTCGATGAAGGGGGCAGTGGCAGTTTACACGAAAATGTTTTTAATATTTAAAATAATACCCCGAAGGGTAACTGTGATTTCCAAAGAGCGCCGTGGCGCAACCTCAAGCCCGGTGGTTTAAGCGGATATATCCGTGTCAGTATGTCACTTGGATGGTAAGTACCGTGGATATTTCCGTTCCTTGCGGAAATGTTTCTTCTTTAGTGACATAAGCGGATAAAGACTCGCGCTCTTCGCTCGCGTCTCGTACATTTTTCTTAAAGCGATGCCTTTGCAAACTGAATTGCAAAGAATTCTTTGAGAAATCCCCTTTCCCAGACTTTCGAAGTGCTTGTTGCTTTCGACGATTTAGTTGGATTCTTAAATTCGTTAAAGACCATTCTTCATTACATATTGGTGTACACAAGATTCCAGATCCCCTGTTACATTCGATGAAGAGGTTTGCAAATTTCGTTAGTATATATTCTCTCATACCTAGTGAAATAGTACGTGTACTAATAAACAATTAAATAGGTATCTTTATTGTATTACAATTTGTTAAAATAACTAATATCGTCTTCTCTCGCCTATGTGTCAAATTGATCGAAGTGATTTTGTGTAGCGTTTGTGGGTCTATTTAGAGTTCTATTTTATACTTTCATGGGAGCCCAATTAAGGCTCCATTCATGTCTTAATTTGGAGTTACGTTTTTATCACTTTTCGTTGAAGCCTGGTCTTATGTTTGCCATTTGTAGCTACTCGATATTTTGTCTTCGTGATATCAATGATAAAGTGTTTTTATTAACACACATTTTTATTACCAAACCAACTTTAACGGTAACTAACTTTGACTTCGAGCGCAGGGTGCTTGTGGGCAGTCATATGATATAGAAAATAAAAAACATAGAAGTGAGTACATATACCTACACCTCGCAAATATGAAATTTATTCAATATGAACTGCATATAGGTATACGTGTCCAAAGCTTTGATTGCTTTTCGCATCGAAATATTTCAAATTTGCTTTCGGCGGTTATAAATAAAACTGTTTGCGAAAACTCAAGCGATTTATTTTGCTTATATTTCGTAAATTGAATTTGCAACACATGATTCTTTGCACTTAGGGGTTCTTGTTCAAAATACAGTCATGGAAACCTTGTGCATTCAGTGCTCATGGAATTATTAATTTAATTAATTGAACTGTTCTTGTGGCTGTAATTTATTATTCGCACTTTTGCTTCAGTTTCTTTTTTTTTTGACGACATGAATATAGATGATTCTGAACTTCTACATGCTGCTACACAGAATGCGATAATGTATGAAATGGATACGACGTGAGGAAAAATAGTTAACAAAAATTTATCTGTATTAGATGAGGAACAAAAAGCAATTACAAACATTTCGAAAATACTCCTTTTCTTATAACGAAAACAAGGTTACATTAGGTTTTTTAAATGGAACCATATGATTCCTTTAGTGATGCTTGGATCGACAGAATCGGTAAGACAACCTGTATAGGTACTACACAGTGTAGCTAGCTTATAATAGTATCGTTAATCTTTCCTACTCATTTTAAAGAATTGTTGGTTCCATAAACCAAAATGGATACTTCAGTAATCTGAAATGCATTTTCGAGTTTAACGTCTTTGTGTCAAAATTGTAGCGTATCACTAAAAGCGAGATAATTATACTTCGGTAATCTCACAGCAGTAGCAGCTATTTATTATAAGTAGGCTGCTGATTAGGGCGGAGGGCAAACACAACTGTAAAAAAATGTGGAAATATATTCATGTCTGCAGGTTCCTTTTCCTCCTAAAAATGATTATATGATTATATGATTATATGATTATATGATTACATGATTACATGATTATATGATTACATGATTACATGATTATATGATTACATGATTACATGATTACATGATTACATGATTACATGATTACATGATTACATGATTACATGATTACATGATTACATGATTACATGATTACATGATTACATGATTACATGATTACATGATTACATGATTACATGATTACATGATTACATGATTACATGATTACATGATTACATGATTACATGATTATACGATTATATGATTATACGATTATATGATTATACGATTATATGATTATACGATTATATGATTATACGATTATATGATTATATGATTATATGATTATACGATTATATGATTATACGATTATATGATTATATGATTATATGATTATATGATTATATGATTATATGATTATATGATTACATGATTACATGATTACATGATTATATGATTATATGATTATATGATTATATGATTATATGATTATATGATTATATGATTATATGATTATATGATTATATGATTATATGATCATTTTTAACAGAAAAAGGAACCTGCAGACATGAATATTTTTCCAATTTTTTTTTACAGTTGTGTTTGTTTAATCAAAAAACAACTATCCCGCACCCAGGCCAACTAAAAATTCAAATTTAAATTTTCGCCTATAAAGTATCACTCCACCCTACTGCTGATGTTTATACACGTAAAATATGCAAAAAGCATATGCAAATAAATATGCACGTAAAATATGCCACGTATATTTTTATCAAATATGTTAAGGGTAGTATTTCCAAATGTCGCTTAAGGGTGTTACGCCACCCTGAGACGCTGGAAATTTGACGATTTTTTTTGCAGCTACTATGAGGTTGAAAATTATTTATTTACTTCTCGTGTGTAGAGCATGTATTATACTAATAGTACTAATGATATCAACATTAGCACTTATCACTAATGTCACATAACAGCTCAATAATTCATCTATGATCGCAACCAAATACAGTGACATAGATATAAAAGAAATATGTAACATATGTGCATATACCTTTTAATAAATCATATACAATATGCAAAATAATTTTTGCATATCAGTATATGCATCTGCATAAACATCCACCGTCTAATTATAAGTATCATGTGCATTTTCGAGTTTAACAGTTTTTCCTTCAAATAGATAACTATTTAATTACAATTCTGTTGTTATAAAGCAGGGTTGACTAACTGGTGGCTCGCGAGCCACCGGGGGCACCCCCGCCTTGCTGCCACGCAGAACGGCCCCCTCCATACCTCCCAGACTCTGACGATCGCAGTCAAAAGAGAAGGAAAGAAGGAGAAATCCACTGCGATCGTCAGAGTTTGGTCGGTATGGAGGGGGGCCGTTCAGCGTGGCAGCAAGGCGGGGGTGCCCCCGGCGGCTCGCGAGTTAGTCAACCCTGTTATAAAGCTTCTGCTATATTTTACATGAAATTTGATTTCAAAGGATGATGAACATCTAATTCGCGCGACGTCAAATTAACAACCCCCGTTTTCCTTGCTGCTTTATAATTTTATTTATATGACGTGCAGAGAAGAGCATCCATGTACAGGGTTTCTATTCAGAAAGTTGTGCAGATGAATCCCAGGTGATGATAAAACTGAAGAAAAGTGTGATGGGCAAGGCAATGTATCTTTAAGTTTTGTAAACTTAAAGTTGCAATCAATTCTATTTAAGCATATGAAAACTTAATTGTTGCGGCAATTTGCGTGTGTATGTGCATTGTACAGTGTATATGCGAAACTCCTACTCTTGTGCGCACTTGTTATCCCTTCGCTGACAAATTAATGGCGGGTGAAGTACTAGAGTGGAGAGGAAATGGAATTATCAAACTTCCCGCAGTTCCCTTTCTCTGCATTTATAATAATGTATTACCGGAGATATGAATAAGTTTACTTCTGCGATGCGAACAATATTAATTCATATCACTGGGGAATTATAAATAATGGTATGGACTACTACTATAGCTGGCATGTGCCACAGAGTTGTTTAAACTACAAATCGATTTGGAGCTCGATTGATTTTCCGTGTACAGACTTCACATTTATGTTTACTTGAGGTGAGGCGAGTTAAGTTTGTTATTCTGTTTTGTTCAGTGAGGTTCGTTTACAATTTAGGTACATAGATAACTGCCTGTCTGGGTCATCTATTTTTCCTTGGAAATACATTTGGCTATATTCCAATCGAAGACGCGCAAAAATACTTACCGACGAAAATTTTGGAGAAATGGAATCGAGAGTGGATGCAAAGCAAGCAAATTGAACTCCACGAAATAAGAGAAAATATCTTCACTACAATCTAGGGTTTGTCAGTTTTAAAAAGCGGGTTTAAAAACCGTTTTTTTTTCATAAATTTGTAAAATTCGAAAACTGGTTTTTAATTTTGAAAAAGGGGTTTATATACTAGACTTAATGTGTAAAAATGAATTAATTATTTGATTAAAAACGTTAACATTTTGACTTGAAATCGCCTCGGACACAAGCATATTGTAGTAGGTAACAGTTTATTGTAAAACTAATCTTCATGAGTTCATATTTTCAGAAGAAGAATACTAACTGAAATAAAGATGTGTAATTTATATTTTGTACGGATTTTAGTTATTTTAGTTTTTTTCCCATTTGGTTTTGAATGCTGTGTATTTTATTGTGTTATTTTTTGTAGAGCCACAAATATTAAATGAACTAAAAAATTGTACGGATTTTAGTTATTTTAATTTTTTTATTTAATTGGTTTTGTATACGTA
Organism: Andrena cerasifolii; assembly: GCF_050908995.1. Classification (NCBI taxonomy): domain Eukaryota; kingdom Metazoa; phylum Arthropoda; class Insecta; order Hymenoptera; family Andrenidae; genus Andrena; species Andrena cerasifolii. The sequence goes on along the minus strand of NC_135121.1, from coordinate 6,590,840 downwards.
GAGTATATTTTATTTTGTTATATTTTTGTAATTCCATAAGTATCAAACAAACTAAAATTTATATATATATATATATATATATATATATATATATATATATTCATATAATCTGAATGCATATAAAATGTATTTCTACCAATACTTATTAATTATTACTTACATTTAGCAATAACAATTTTAAGGATCTAAGAAATTTGATTAAAAAAGAATAAATAATCTGTCTATCCTTGAGACTTTATGCTACAGAAGTTAACGATAATATAATGCAGAAACAAATCCTAAGTTGAAAGATTTTACTTTATTTGTTTAAATTAATAATGCATGCCGGAATATCAATCAAATCGATCCAGAGGAAGTTTTCATATGAGCACCACTATATGCAAGCAGGAATGAATATTCATTGGAATAAAGGAAACTTATCGCCGCGTGGAATTTGGAAATTATTGATTTAGCTTTGCTTATTCATTATTTGTGACGTATGTAAAATTAATGATAAATGTAGTATACAATTTTGCAACATCAATAGAATTTTTACAATTCACATTTCTTTTAAACATCTTCTGCTACAAATTATTAAATAACTTTATTGCACCATTACAATTAAATTTTAAAATTCAAATTAAAATTACAAAAGCGAGTAGGCGAGGTTCAGCATTAACTGTTGCTCTACAACCAAACCTAAACAAATGTAAAATTAGAGGAAAATCTTCTATCACTTTTGCTTGAGCGTTCGTTTTTATGAAATACACTGTATAGAATAAATAAAACCTCTTTTATAATCAATGTAAATTTTATAATAAAAAAATGAACCAATTGATGAAATTGCCCAACAAAATTTGACAAAAGCGTAAGATTTATAAAAAAAAGTGCATACATGTATATATCTAATCATGTATTAACAACCAACTACCAATGTTTATTTTAGAAATTTCAATGCAAAGTGGAAAAAGAATGCAAGTGAAATGCTTTTTCAATTTTCTATATGTACTTTCTACTGTTCTGTGTCTATTGTATATTCACCTCACTTATTCAAATATATTTCAATGCAGCTTTCTTCATTATCATGTTCGAAATATAATTTTCATTCTTCTATCTTTTACAATGTACTATATATTACGTGTTTTATACAAGATTTCTGCATTTTCATATTTTCTTTGATTCTAATGGAACGCATTAATTTCAGCTGTTGCTTTATATTTTATTTCTTTGAATTTTCTATTTCATAAAAAAACGTATTGTAGTTAAATAGTATTCTAAAAATGAATTGATCTGATGCTGAAGGAGGTGAGAAATATTAAACTGCAAATTTGCAAATTTTATAAATGAACGATTCTTAACGTGATACATTTTTCAGAGATATAACTCCATATATTAATCCTCCATTCACAATTTTCAAAATTTTGCTTCTTTTTGGCTATTTGAATCAATATCGAGACAAATAAAATTTCACATTAATTGCAAAAGTATCGTATTTGTGTATTACATTTTACAAATAAAAATAGAGAGGCAAGTAATGTATCGATTTTAAGTGTGAACATATATATCAATACTGCTGCAGTATTCATTACAGTTACATTAAATAGAAGGGAGAAAGAAGAAGAAACAAAATTTTTTCAAGAAGAAACAGAAATCTTAAAAACTCACCTAATTTTATTACATTTTTAAAATCCTTCAAATAATCGAAACTCAAATAAACAAAAGGAGTTAATTTTGGGAGGTGCCGAGTTGATCGAATAAAAATATTTTTAATGCAAATTCAATAAAATTCGTTAGGTGATTATCCAAAGTGATTTAAACACTAAAATCCAGTTTTCCTTTCTTTTTACAAAGCCTCTTTCTCTGAGTGCGCCACTGTTATTACTTATTTCTGTAATAACAAAAAAAATCTGGTGTACAAACATTGTAGGTGTCACCTTGTAAAATTTAAGAGCAGCGTTAATAACGAGAAACTTCAAAGTAGCAATGTTTTCCTTTCAGCAGGAAAAATTAAAGCAGGAAACGTTTTTTCCGGGATACGAGTAGAACGTCAACAGAAGCTTTCCGCGAACCACGGGCCAAGAAACACAGATTAACTGTACAATTCCATGACACTTTGATCGATTCCGCAAACCGAGGGTATCGCTCACGACCCTTTTTCGATTCTTCTTAGCCTCAGGTGCTGCGTCATTCCAGCACGATCCTGGGGTGGGCGCAAATCGGTTTGGTCTAGTCCAGAGCATCCGAAAAGTATTAAAGCCACGTTCTCGGACAGTTGCCTCTGTTTTGTACACGGTCCAAGCGAACTCATTTTTTTGTTGTTTATTATTCGTTTAAGGTGGCATCAACTTCGTAGGTTATTAGCGATCATATTTGGATTACATGATATTCATTCACATTTCTATTATATATCACTAGCTTTACTATTCGGCTTCGCCCGAAATTTAGATTCTGATCTTACAAATTTTTTTTTTGTAAAAATAGCTGGGGCACAATTTGTGATCCCAGAGTTTACCGTTCGAAAGTTTTTAATCGACAGGCAAACACACAAACACTTTCTGGTTTATATATGCCCCTCACGGTCAGTTTTTCGTTTCAGGGGTGGGTCGTTGAGGGGTTAATCAGACCTGCCTTACGATTCTACTTGCACTATATTGTTAACAATAAATATAACAGATTATTAATATCACAGTTATGTTGCTGTCTGCTGCTTCGTATGTGAATATGAAATAATAATAATACAGTAATTATAATTTTTCTATGTGACTAATATACAGTAAAATTTTTTAAATGTATAAAAACTGAGATTATATACATGTAAATTTAAAATCTTAATTTTTAAAAAAAAATTATTGCAGATGATAAAGACTTGTCAATAACTTATCAGCAGTGCTTTTCGCCCTGTTCGCGTTGACGATTGAAAATTTCACACCGTTTTATATAATAAAAGGTGACTTGACCCGAAATTAACAAGCGTCGCTGACACGTATCTACTTGATTAAGAGGCGCGGCTATTCAAATGTCACAGAGTGCGCGGACCACTGTGCCCAAGTTTCTATAATCTGCTTTTATCGTAAATTGTGTCGTCCTCCCTGACACAGAACAATTAAAAGAAGATCTGTTTTATAAGGTGACAATATCATCAATAGCAATATCAAATAATAATGATTTTTTACAAATTTGATAGCCTATTCTAGTGCGCCTTCTGGCTAAATTATTAGTCCTAAGATAATGACGCATAAGACCTTTGTATTGCTTTCACCAAGATTTGTACTGTAAAAGAAGAATAAATTCAATCCAACGACTTCAAAATTTTATTGTTTAATGCCATTTTGTATAAAAATGATTTTTAAAAATCGCTTGTCCCAGTTTCTGCTCATATCCCCATTTCTGCTCATTTCGTATTTTTCTTATTATTATATGCGTTACGTTTGTACTATAGTTGCGAGAAAATAATTCTAAATTATTTAAACACTTACGCGAATGTTGCACGAGCTTGGGGCAATACATACATCTCTATTTTTCATGAGCAGAAATACGGACATTTAGAGCATTATATATTTAATTACAAATTACTAATAGTTAAACATCTTGAAATATCTTTCTTAAATAGTTTTTCAATTGGTTGATTTATTATTAAATAATTAATCAATTACTCTGCAAGTTTTCATCGCAAACATATTTTTTACACCTTCTTTATGACGAGTTACCTCTTAAATCAGCAGAAATTGGGACATTCACCTTACTTTGTCAGCACCCAGTAAATGCTTTCTGCAGTTTGGACACATTCTATGATTTAAAATCAATTTTGAAACTTATGATTATACAGTTTCTTCTGCATGGATTTTATTCCTGACTACGAGTCTACTCATTCGTGATATTGTCGAGTGGATGTGGATAGTTACCTACGAGTTATTCTACTTGCGACCTACGTCTGGTCATATATTGGTCTATTTCACTTGCAGTGCGTACCAACGAGTAGATCGATTAAAAGCCGCGGCCAAGGAGTGATTCTTTACTTTCGAACTTAATCGTATCCCTGTTTTGTATTCTTTGTTTAATCTCCCATTTAATAATTCAAGGTTTATATTGGAAAAGTACATACAGAGAACGGGCGTTTTCCAATCAAGGAATTCTAATTTAAAAAGAACTTGAGGGAACATATTAAACTGCGCGAAAAATAGTTCTTCATCAAGCGCACATTGCCCCCCAGGAAATTAAGCACTCTGTGGTGTTTGTACACTTACAAATAGTTAAATCTATAATAAAGGTATCGTAATTAATTTTTTGTAATAAATTTTCACCTGCCTTCTATACTTGGCGAGTTAATCACTAGTTTAAAAAAAATTCATGCAAGTAATGCAATATAAATTTTCTTTTCATTCTTGCAGATTCAGTTAAACGTCAAAATTCAATAAAATGTCTCCTCGTTTATTTCAATACCTACATAAATTCAGTTCCCTTCTGATTCGTGCACGTGAATAAAAGTAGACAATTTTTAATCCAGTTATTACTGTCTTGGAAACAAGGAATAATTTATCGAAACATGTTGAAGGAACTGGGCATACTTATTACAAATTCGAAAGCATATCAATTTTAAAGATAATGTTAAGGGGTCATGCACAGTCAGGAGGCCGAAAAAAGGGTGGTCTTTGGACATTTTTTACTCGAAAGCTATAACAGATTTCTCAAAAAATCTTGTTTCCTTATAAGGATTGCATCTAGTACCGTGCATCGTAAATTTTTTATTTAAAAATATTTATAAATAACTAAGTTATCGTCCATCACTCGAAGGTTCTCTAAAAAAAAGGCTTCTGCGGTGACCACTGCTGCTCGAAAGTCGATCATCTAAAATAAAAAATTCAAAAGAATTTACTTATTATATTATATTATCTAGTATTTGAACGAAGGATTTTTTTATCCCATGCTTAGTTTTCTTTTAATTGACAAAAATCAGACACGATTTATATAAAATTTTAAACTTTTACTTTAAACATCAGCCATTTTTTCCCAAATCAATATTTCGAAAAATCCTTCGTTCAAATACTAGATAATATAATATAATAAGTAAATTCTTTTGAATTTTTTATTTTAGATGCTTGACTTTCGAGCAGCAGTGGTCACCGCAGAAGCCCTTTTTTTTAGAGAACCTTCGAGTCATGGACAATAACTTAGTAATTGATAAATATTTTTAAATGAAAAAATTACGATGCACGGTACTAGATGCAATCCTTAAAAGGAAAAAAGATTTTTTGATAAATGTGTTATAGCTTTTTAGTAAAAAATTTCCAAAGACCACCCTTTTTTCGGCCTCCTGACTGATCATGACCCCTTAAAAATACTTCGAATTGGCCGCTATAACTTTGTGAATACATTCTTGGATAGTTTATCTATCGATTTAGGCAATAAAAAAATCGATTTTTTGGACCTTATAAAGCAGGACACTCCCTTAAATTCCCTGGGCATGAAAACACGAAATTTTTTACTCAAAAGCTATAACACATTTCTCAAAAAATCTTTTTTTCTTCTGAGTAAAAAATTTCTAAAGACCACCCTTTTTCGGCCTCCTGACTGAGCATGACCCCTTAATATTTCCGGAGAAGCAAAACTTCGGGAAATAGATTGTATCCAAGCTGATCTTTCGATTCGTCGAAAATGAAATATTTACTTGAGTAGGTAAGAAGAGGTAAAAGTGTTTGGACCCAACGTCCGACATGATGAATAATGGAAAGTCAAACGAAAAAGGTCTGTGTTATTTAAAAGGGATCGACGCGTTAAACTTCAATTTGCAGAGAAACACGGGGCGGAACTTGACTGGGCAGAAATACAGCGATGTAAAGTTGTACTTCTCGACGAAGGCAAATTTAATCTGTGTGGATTAGATGGTGAAAGGTACGTGAGAAACCGTGTGCGTGAATATCATCAGAAGTGTATTAAACTGACTATCGAAAGTGGAGGTGGATAAGTTCTCCTTTGAGAATGTACGTGCCTTGGCGTCATTTATCATACTGAAGAAGCTATGGGTCGTTCCACGCACTGAAGCGTCATGGAAGAGGTTGTTCTCTCATCTACTTGTTTCGTCTTTGGACATATCAGACATATCAGCGACTCAAAACAGACACCACGTATTGTAATCAAAATTTTACGTGAAATAAAAAGCAGTATTATGAGATCACCTACCCAGTCTCTTATAGAATAAAATTAAATATGCCGCAGGATATTAAGGGGACTTTCCGATATAAAAGTCGACTTTTTTATTTCATTTTTCGAATGTTTAACCTTTTAGGAATAAGTGTTTAAAAGGATTTGTTGAAATTCGTAAAATTCCCGAAGTTATAGGTATTTGAGTAGCGGCAAATGCATGGGCAACAACCTGCCACTCGGCGCTCACGTAAAACTTTAAACGCGTTTTTCTCGAAACAGAGTTCTCAAAACGGTGGGACCTGTATATCCAGAAGTTATTATCCGATTCGACTGAACCTTTTTTTAGTTTGAAGAATATACTTCTGGCTCTGGCGAAAACCAGTAAAAATTAAAAAAATGAAAATTTATAATTTTTAAAGACGTTGACAGGACGAATAATATAGAGAAGAAGTGATTACAAATTTCAAGTGCCGTTATTTTCTAAAAAAATTTAATTTTTGTAATTTTTTCTGGTTTCCCCCCTAGCCAGAAGTATATTCTTTAAAATAAAAAAGTTTCAGTCGAATCGGATAATAACTTTTGGAGATACAGGTCCCACCGATTTGGATGAATTTTTTGACGCCTTGACTTTAACGACTCCTCAGTGCCGTCTGAAATGATTAATTATAAATAAAAAAATTTATTTCTATAATTTAAAACATACTTAATACAATGCAAAAAATCCCATTAAATTATATATAATAGTTTTCCTTTAATTAATTCCTAAAGATCACTTATTTTTTGGGGCTCTAGACTGAAGGGGGGGGGGGGGCACAGAAAATTCTAAAGTCGAAAATAAGAGCGACCCTAATTTACATTTAGACGTATTTGTTTAATGGTAAGTAAAACATTTCCAACCCCATGATATAGGTACCATACTCTTTCAAACAAAAAGCCTTGATAAATTAAATTATTGCTTAGAAATCTGTACACGATCACAAATCCCGAAAATAGAAGTTGCGTATTGCATAAATTCGTATAAAATTCTCTATTATTTATAACCCTGCTGGTTTTCAACGTTAAAATATAGGCAGCTGTTGATACACTGCATAATTGAAAATTTCAAACGTTTACACAACACTCTCTTAGCTATAATAATACTAATCAAGTAGAGGGGAAGGGTGCGCATAAATTCTCATTATTCATCATTCGTGTGAAACGTAAACAAACCGAAGAGGATGAAAATTAATCTTCGCATGGTACGACCTTTACTAAACATGCACTGATCCATCATCTTTTCAGGAATATCTTTAGTTTCCACTGCGATGCTATAAGAACTCCTGCCGACTTTTATGCACCATGATTCATTAGTACTTCTGATCCTTTAGTACTCATCGTATGCATTTGATAGTAATTGGCTTCTGCTTCGTTAATTCAATATTTTCCCTGTCCTGAAATATCATTAAATAAAAATTCCTTTCTTTTGAAGGTTCATAAAAATTCGTATATAGCAATTTCGTGAAATTCATAAAATTATAAGGCCGAATGAAACGGTGCATGTGTAAACTCGGAGTTACAGTGACTCGCATTAATATTCGGACACTTTTTAAAATCGCATAACTTTTTTAGAATTGGTCCAAACAACTTGAGTTTTTTTGAGAAGCTAGAAGGATTAGTTTGCTAAATGACGTATTTGGTCGTTTTGAAAAAAAAAACGTATTTGGTCGGAATAGCGAAAAGAATAGTAAAGGTCGATTTTTAAACTTTTTTTTGTGAGCTTGTAATGAAAAATAAAAAAAATCTGTTTGTAGAGGTTTCTCTCCGAGCTACAAACGCTTAAAGATCGCAGAATAAGGTGGAGAATCGCGAAAATTCCCGAAATCAGCGATTGGTCAGTCGTTTGGACCAATTCTAAAAATGTTATGCGATTTTAAAAAGTGTCCGAATATTAATGCGAGTCACTGTATGTATTATCTATTGTTAAATAGAACGATGTCTTGAAGAGAAGGAATATTAGGGTGAATCTGGCATTGTGTACGAAAGGGTACCTACAAAGTGGCCGAGAATTGTGCAGACTTTAAAGATTTGTAAAGATTCAATTCTGCTTCACGATAACGGAAGATTACACGCGACAGTACAGATCGCTGAAAAACTGCAGCAATTGGGTTACCCAGTTTCCCCTCGTTCACTTTGCTCCCCGCACGCCCCCTCCACAGATTACCATCTGTTTAACAGTCCGGAAAAGTCTTTCAGTGAAAAGTGACTGGTTAACCAAGACAGCGCTGAGAACGCACATAAAGAATCTACTAAGTCTGGACAACATTGTTTAAATCTGGGCTTAAGGAATATATTATCGATTTCCAGAAACACATAGGTACCGTGTTAATTCGAAAGGGTGTATCTAGTCAAACGGTGGTACTGAGATAAATGAGTTTTAGCATTTTGTGTTATGCCATCTGTATTTTATATAAATTGGTATGAATAAAAAGCTATATATAATTTGTGTGACATAAACGTAGAAAAAAAAAACACTGAAACTTTAACTGTAGTTACGCCCTTTTTTTACTAATATTTTGCCGTTACTGCTGTTTCATTTAACAAGCGGCTATCGATTTCACATACGTTCAAAATATAAACTGTTATATCTTCAGTTTCGATTCAGATTCGGCTTTCTTATTTAAGGGGTCATTTCGGTTAGGTGGGTTGAAAAAATTGATTTCGTACTGTTAAATGTTCATGGAATAATGCCAATTATATTAGCTTCTGCAGACTCCCCTATATTACACCCTCAAATTATATTAATTGAAAACTTTATGCATATATTTGTACATATTTAAGCAACATTTGAAAAAAATGTCATTAAAAAATAACAGTACCTAAAACTTTAAACGCGTCTTTCTCAAAACGATGTTTCCCGGATTAGTTTCCACGATATCTCAAAAATGAATCACTCGATTTACTCAAAACTTGGCATATATCTTCAGTAGATGTCTCATTCTCGTTGGTACTAAAACCAAGTCGGTTTTCGCAAAATTAGACTTTTGCGACTTAAAAAAGCAGCGAATATCTTGTAGAAATCGATGTCTGTTTTAGACGCTGCCATTTTTTTTAAATTTTTTATATTTTTCATTTAATCTAGTTCAGGCGATAGCCACACTCATGCAGACAACAGAAATCTTTACATTTTCTATTTCAGACAACTACAACGTCTGATTTTATGCTAGCAATGCGCGTACGATTTTTGTAAGGCCCTCTATTTGAAGCGCTATAACTCCGGAAATAACCACTATTTTTGCATACAATTTTTTTTTCATATTCTCTAAAGATTGACAAATGAAGCCACAAATTTGGAAGTAAATACATTTAATGGATTTGCTTTAAAAAATTCCCAAAGTTCGCATCATTTTTCGTCCGTCAAGGTGGGGAGAGAACTTAACCTCAAAATGCAGAAGTGCTACAAACCTCACGCTCCATCTACATATCTAAATAAATCCACATCATCCTAGTAACAAAAAATACGCAGAGAAAAACCTATTCTTCCAACTCAAACAGACCTAGGGTAAATGTCCCAATTACTGCCAGCGTCCCTATTACTGCCACTTAATTTATTTTACTTAAAAAAAATGCAACGTATAAAGAATGGTGTAAAAAAGAATTTATCATAAAATTGGGACTGTTCTTCTTCTTATTATAGTACATTCTTTATACCTTACGCTTTTTTTTTAAGTGAAATAAATAAAGTGGCAATAATAGGGACACTGCCAGTAAACGGGACATCTACCCTACTTTGCAAATAATTTTCCATTGGACCCTTAAACAAAAAAAATTGATTTCCACTCGTTCGAAAGAATTCATTTCCAAGAGTCACGGCTGCTATCACGAGGCCGTTCTTTTCGCCATCGACAAGGCAAGCTCGAAATAATCAGGACCCAGCTGCCGCGGCTGATGGAGGTCGGTCCGGCTCCAGTGGCGACGAAACGGCAGAAGAAAATACCGCGGGGAGAAGTTTGCGCAAGCGGCGCGGTCTAAATGAATCAAGGCTCGGCTAACGAACATTTTGTTTTTGCCGTTTGTTCAAGCGATATTTAACCCGCGCCCCGTGCGCTCGCATATCTTGCCCCGAGCGCGCCGAGGTGCATCAAGGTTATTTGGAGAACTCCGGAGGAGAATTCGCGGGCGGGAACAGAAATGCCGAGCATTAATTCGAGCCACGGACGAATACGGCGAAAGGCAAATGAAACGTCGGGCAGAAAAATGTCCCTCGCGGTGGATTCTCAGGTGCGCAGGATAAGGGAAATAATTAAGAATGTCACCAATGACTTCCCATTCGGCGGCGGGGGCGGGAGCGTCCCTGCCCGTTCTTCGAGTAACCGAGCGCAAGGAAACGTGTATACAGGGTGTAACTGAAGTACGCGGTTGGTTTTTAGGAGAGCATTCTACACTAGGGTGGAATTAGGTACTAGGGGTAGAATTTTTTTCTGTAATTCATAACTTCTAATAGTTGGCAAAAGTTGCCTTTTTTTAGTGGAATTTAAGCTATCAAAATGTAAACGTGACGAACAAATTGTTTGAGAAAATTGAAGCATTTTATCATACGGTAATATTTTCTTCTAAAAGAAACTTACTCCTTAGACTTCTCGGCTTGTAGCTGACGGATTTTCAACAACTGAAGGAAGCAGCTGCGATGGAGTTAGGATGCATTGTATATACAAGTGGAGAAGCGAATGTTTGTTGGACGCACGAGAGATACAAAAATTAGCAAATGCAAAATTTTTAAAATAAATTTAAAATGACAAAAAATTAAAACATTATTAAAAAAAAACTAAACTAATTAAAAATTAAAACAAAGCCCCTGCGGAACCTCAGAATTTGGTTTGACAGAAACTAGAGTTTGCAGGTTTAATCTGAAAGAGTAAAGGTAAGTTTATTTTATTATGCACCTATTAGAAAACAGTTGCCTAATTTTGATATTTTTGTTCCACCCTATTCTACGCACCTGAAGCATCGTAAAGGCGCATAACGCTGCTTGGCATTGACAGTGACGTCACTGAGAGAATGGCAATTTTGATTCCTTTTGGATAAATAGACAGTAGACTACACAGGTTCAGTATTTCTAACAGATGAGTCGTTATCAAGTTGACCACGTCTCTTGAATAAGACTGACTAATTTTCAGCTGTTTCCAGGGTTGCCACCTTATCACCATATAAATCCCGGAGCGCAACACATTCCAACCCTGAGATCCGAATATAAACCCGGAGATGGAAAAAGCAAAAAAGATTTGTTCTCGAATATCCGGAAAACAAATGTGCAAATCTTTTAAACTCGAACAATTCAGAATTTAGAAGTATCTGTTTTTTTTAATTAATAACTATTATTGTATATAAAATTGCAGGCATTGTATAATATCACAATTTCTTATTATCTCTTTTTTTCTACAACCCGGAGATTTTTCCAGTAAAACCGGAGCCCGGAGATCAGCTTCAAAACCCGGAGTCTCCGGGCGAAAACCGGAGAGGTGGCAACCCTGGTTGTTTCATGCAGTTGTAAGTGAGAGGTTATGTTCTCTGGAATAGTGGCACAAGTATTCATTGTTTGTCGCATGCATTCATTGTCTTCGATAATATTGTAATTTATGAGGCTTTCTATTAACTTTTTAACAATAAAAAAATTTGTTGCAAAAATTGTGTTTTATTTTATTTCTACGCGAGGCCTATCTTAGATCCAGTCTTAGGGTTCTTAGGACTTATGCTGATTAAGCAATTTTTTACTCCTCTTCGTGAGATGCAGTCGCGCATCCAGAGGGGGAGGGGGTGGAGCAAGGGGTCCTGGCACCCTCCAAAGAGAAGGGGAAAAACGCGATTAATGTAACCACGACTGAAGTAATTTAAGAGCTTTGTGAAAAGAAAAGAGAAGCGAATTTTATTCTTTATATAACTTTTATAATCACCTAATGAGTTTTATTAAATTTGAATTAAAAATATTTTTATCCGTTCAACTCGGCTCCCCCGAAGTTAAATCCTCAGTGCGGCACTGGTGAGATGTATAAGCCACCAAAGTCTTGGACTCCTCTTTTTAACACCCTGTGTATCGCAAACACGTTGCCTTGGTTATTTGCGAATGCATGGCGGAAACGAGGACGCTCCCGCGAATTACACTATGGCCCGAAAGTCCAGAGTCACTGACCTTTCCTCCCCCCCGTAATCCACGGCGACAACATTAGAGCGTGGATCACTTAGTTTTCGTTTATCGGAGTGTTTCACTGAGTAGGTAAATGAGTATGTATTGTTACAAGGCGACAGTGGTTAATGTATGTCTGGAAAGTTGTGACAAATTAAATTTTAAGGGTAGTTTCTTGAAAATTAGGGACCTTTAGGGTTGAAAATAAAAAACACACATTTCTTCGCCTTCATAAATAAAAAGTGTTCTTGAAGAATTTAAACTTTCAAAATTTGAAAAATAAAAATGTTGTTTTTTAGTTTTTCGCACTTTTTTCGAAAACTGTCTGTCGCACGACAAAAAGTAGCAAAACATAAAAGATGCTCCGTGTCTGGATCTACAACTTTTGTTTGACATATTTTTTTATGTAATCAATAACTTGGAGGATATTATATAAGATCGACTTTGTGAGCTGTTAAATAATTATTTAAATGTTCAAGGACCCAAGAGCACCTTTTCCCTTTATCCGATCGTGCTCAAACTTTACACAGATTTTTTTGTATTATTTGGAACTATTCGGGGGTGGAGGAGTGCCGCGAAGAAAATCTTGAAAAAAAAATTTCACCAAGTGTAAATAAGAGCCACCCTAAGTAGTCACTAAATATGTAATAATGAGAATAAAATTTTCCTGTCAATAATCATTCAACGATATATTTTCCCTCGTACTGTAACAATCCTTTCACAATCTGTCACTATATGATAAGGGATGCTCGACAACTCGAAAATTAAAAAATAAATCGAAACTTTGCAGAAATGTAATTCAAGTAATGCTCATAACCTAACCATTTTTTGTTTCGACAACGAAACAGTCCTAGGAGTAAAATTATCCCCTCCAAGAAATTCTGAACCACCACGTTATCGTGAATATCTTCGAAACCAAAAATATATGAAAAAAAGTAACAAAGAACAGGCATTATTAAATCAACGTTACTGTATTATATTTTATTGTTACGTTGTATTTTTAGTGTTCAATAAAAGATACCACAGAATAAAAAAAAAAGCGAACAAGGTTTCGACCCCCCTCCCCATCAGCAACAAAACAACACATCAAAGGGAACGAACTGATGACAAGTAAAAGGGAATTACGAGGTGAAACACGGAATGGAGCGAAATTGGTGAGCATTGGGCGAAAAATTGGCACGATAAATGGAAAGGAAGAGAATCAGGAATCCGCTACGTTCACAAACTAAACTTATTAATTTTGCGCTCCATCCCCGTCCCCCGGCCGCCCCTTCTCAGGAATAGCTGAGGATACGGATCGAATTAGATGTACAAAACGTACTTGGATTTCTTTACGAAAATGAAGAATGTTACATAAAAGATCGGTGGAATTGAAATCTCATTGTCCCTGACTGCCAGGCGATTAAGATTGACAATCGGTCCCCCCCTATTTCGCTTCCCCTGGACTTTTCTGCCGGTCGGGACGACAAATCGAAAAATCGTTTCAATGTCTCCACAGAATCGCAGAAACGTTCGCAGCAGCAATAGCTTCCTAATTGCGCGATAAAGTTTTGCAACGCGGGAGACGAACTTTTCCGCGTTTCCCTTCAGCTCTGCAGTAGAGAAAGTTAAAATTTCCTCAATTAAGGAAAATCTTGCGGGTTTTTCTCGAATCACAGCATGTGTGTTCGTTGTTTACTTTGTCGCGTGCTCTAACTGCAATTTCATTCCGATTTTGGAAATTTCCTTTTGCGTTAGTTAATTACTTCAAATGGCGAACGCCTTAATTACGGATATCCGTCGCAAGTTTTGTCAACCTCAACGAGCAATTTCGTGTTCGTTACAGGACTTTATTAATATTGGTGGTTCCATATGGTTCGCCAGAAATGTTTTAATATAAATTAAAGGCAACGAGGAAGGTGAACCTTTGTAATTCTATTAATAAACATGTTTATTTGTTTATTTGTATTTTTTTGTATTTGTACTTTGTTTTTCCTGTGTTATTTACACAGGATAGTGTTTCAAGCATTTTGCTTATATTTTGCCAACGAACATTATTGTTTTAGTCATTTAATTTTTCCCTCCTCTCTCCTTTGGGTCCCAGCAGCAGCAGCGCACCGGGAGAAAGAAGGTTTTGGTGTTGCGGTCACCCATCTTTCCCCAGTACACTGCCCCGCGACGCTTTACTTCGGTGATCTAACGAGAACCGGTGTATTCGTCACGGCTACGGCCGCTGGTTTTATGTGTTTATTAAGTATATGATTGTTGTTACAGCTTAAGGATAAGACAGCTGCCGTGTGTACATTAGCAAACCAACTCATGCTTCTAACTAAATAAACATGTGGTATGTTTAAACATAATGTTAAACTACGCGTTACGTCTTCAAACAATAACCACTGTACTGAAAATTGGTGTAATGTCAAAATTCATCGATAGTCGAGCAAACTCGCTAAACACACACAGATTATTGGTTCGCGCTGTCACATTATTGGCTTTGGAAGCAATCTTCGTTTACACACCAATGGAATAAACACCAGGTTCAATCACGTTATCAGATTATTCCAAGCAATGGAAGTCTAAGAATTGATAAACATTTGCAAGTGTAAGTGCAGCACTCATTTCGTTCTTGTCATTATAATGTGTCAAAGGGCTATTACCCGTAATAAATAAATAAATAAATAAGTAAATCTTGAACATTTCTTAATATCAGGGTTAATTTAAAACTAACCATGTTTCCCTGTTGCCTCGAAATCCCTTATGGAGCATGCTTTCCATCATATTTTCTGAACTACGAAAAATCTGAAAAGTGATTCGAATAAATTTTATGAAGCTTCATTGAACTGTAAAAAATTGTGTGCCATTTGAATTTTAAAAAACGAGGGGTCATGTCAACCTGGGACATGTTCCCGTGAATCACTACTTAAATATTATAGTGGAATTTTGCCGCTATTTAACCGACAGCCGAAAAATGTATCTGAGTACAGTTATTAATTCTATAATCGATAATGTATTAAAAGCTATTGGAATTGTACAAATTTCCCCGCACCGTTTATTTTCGTTATCAATTTTTACATAGTTAAATACCTTCGTTTCGTTCCACCGGATGCGAAATATCTGTGCACAATGTCACTTTTCCTATTTAAATGCCTGCGTAGTTAAAAGTTCATTCAACTTGTCCTGCATAATACCCTGCCGTCATATAATTATCTACTATCCGCAATCAGAGCATTCGATTTCGTAAATTACATTTATCGAGCCCGCTCCATTCAACTTGAAACGTTATACGGATCTTGCTATTTACACCGAAATCACGGCATGCACCACAAGGAGGCTAATTAACGCTCAATATCCCTAGCAATTACAGTCACTCGAAAATTTAAGAACTAATACAACCACCCGTTTCAGTACACAAAAAAAATTGGATTTCAGCAATGCAATCGTATAATTTACAGAAGATTAAACACTTAGGAACCCCGAAACACCCTCCACCAAAAGAACTTGGTTAAACTCCCAGCAGTAGAATTACAAACAAATCAGGTCTGGCATTAATTTAAATTATTCCATCCCATTCACGGGGTTATCAAGAAACTGGGTTCAAGTATTTGAAGCCGGCAATTCAGATCCTCTGAATCTTGCTTCCCTCTGGAAGTATTTACTGACATCACTTTCATAGGAACAACGTCGCTGATCGAACTGACAATATCCTGCACCCATTTCTCGCAAAGCGAAGGAAAAACGAGCAGGCGATTCCAGCTCGGTGACAGAGCGGTCTAGAAGGAGAGAAAGTGTTTGAGGGAAAGGCGAGGGAGAATTAATTTAATTCAGCCTATGAAACGTAGAAGCAGCGGGGATCATCAACAGGTTCTACGAGTCAGCCGGAAGTCATTGGCAGTTCTCCAAAGGAGAGTTCACGAGAGACGCCGGTCCACAGGTGCTCGGAGCGAGTATAGTGGCTCGGGAAAGAGCGCTACATATACGTCTCCGCTGAATGAATTGGCAAAGGGTGCCACGGAACAAAAGAAGTCTACGGCATTCGTACATATAAAGTCCTTGCGTTCACTTAGAAGACCTCTGCAGCCACCATTTAAAGGAACTTCCTTCCTCTCTCGCCCACCTCACCACCCCCACTTAGATTTTCCGCATTTTTCCGCGAATAATTAGTCCTAAAAACGCGGCGACGCGTAGATATTTCATTTGGGCGCGACCAGTTCGCTTTGAACGTTGCAAAGGGAATGTGTGCTTTGATATCACGAACGAAATGATGCTTGCTTTTGTGTTTGCTTTAAAATATCGTTTGAGTTCCCCAAGCGCTTAACGTTTATTTAAGCTCACTTCTTTCGCGGATCGATACCGGAACAATCTTCTGTGGATTTCAAAAGGATACGTATGAGTTTTATGGCGACACAGATTCATTTGATATTACGTTTGAGATGAAGCTTTTAAGGGAACAGTGGTGAAAGAAGAAACGAAGCTACCGATGAAAGAAGCACCGCGTTAACTGATAGAAAAATGCAGCAGGATGAAGACTTATGACGTGCGAAGT
Organism: Andrena cerasifolii; assembly: GCF_050908995.1. Lineage (NCBI taxonomy): Eukaryota > Metazoa > Arthropoda > Insecta > Hymenoptera > Andrenidae > Andrena > Andrena cerasifolii. Next base: position 6,574,041 of record NC_135121.1, on the reverse strand, counting down.
TTGGATTTTCATTTGACAGGACTTTCGCGCGGCGTTCTTTGTCGCAAAGGGACTTTGAAGCGTGTTGTGATCGATATTAGCGAGACGGACAAGCCATTCTTATTAAGTTCGTGTAACTGGGAGGATCTTCAACAGGTCCCCGACTTTATTACACAGCGATGTGGTACGTAAAACCATAACGCTTAGGGATCCTCAACAAAAAGTCCTTTCCTTGATAGTCCTTGAAGCCAGCCTTCAACGGAAGTTTAATGACTCCTAAGTTCGGCGTAGCCCGCGTACGTGAATGACGGACACTAAAACACCTTCGGCTAATTAATGGCTTTAACACTCGAATTAACTGTTGCCATCGGGTGGTCCCTTCGCCGCGTAACTGATAGCTTTTCCTCTGAAAGGATTCACAGCATCACTAGTCACTAAATCCTTTCACGGCTACCGGACCTCGAATTGATCGTCATCAAAAGAGATCATTGAGTTCACTGGTGCCGTCGACGTTTCAGGAAGAAAGCTACCTTGCCCTGGGAAACTGGCAGAACTGACTGACGACTGGGACATTAATAAATCCCTGAAAATACTGATTGATCACGTGAAGAACACTGCGAAGAGAGCATCCCAGGTGGCGAGAAGCAAACTCGGCAGGAGCGGCGGAGCACCGTTTTCCTTTGGTCACTGATTAAAACGCACTGTCTCATACACGTTCTGTCGCACGCCGAGAGCTAGCCGAAGCCCCGGAAACTGACGTCGGCGGATCGGAAGGAATTGCGGTCACCCCCTGGCTCGCAGAGATCATCAACAGGTCTCCGAAGACTTTCCGTGGTAATCGTGATACAGTGTTCATTTCTGGCCCGAGTGAAGCCTCGGCGGGTGGCACGGCGGGATGACGTTGCCGGGTACCAGAAGGAAAGACCGCGGTTTCGGTAGGCAAGGTCCAGGTGCGACGATGGGATCACTTACCGGATTAAAAGCTGCTCGGCAAGACGTTCGGCAAATCGGTCGATGGGATGAGCCCGCGTTCGAGACACGAGAAAAACGACGGCAACTGGGAGAGCCTTGATCGTAGCCTTAAAAGCATAGCACTGTTAGCGGGGGCCCACTTCGTGTGCACGGCCGAGGGGGCAGATTGCCACGCGCGCGGTTTCACTCGTGGGGGTGTCGCGGTGCGACTGTAGCACAATCGCTACCCTCTCACGCTCTCACGGTCTCCATCCCTCCGCTCTTTACCCTTCCGCCACTTTACCACCCTCTCTATCCTACTCTCTCTCTCTCTCTCTCTGTCTCTCTCTCTTCCCCTATCCCTGCCGCCGTCTCTGTTCCTTTCGCCGTTTGTTCTCTCTTCGTTCAACGAGAGCAACCCCGTCTCCGCCCCGCCGCCGCCGTCAGCGTCTCGCTCGGTTCCTCTGTTTCTCTCTGTCTTCCCTCTTTCGCGAGCACCCCCTCGGCCACCCTCCCCACGCACCTCGCCCTCGCCGCTGCTCAGTACACCCCCGTGGAGCTGTCTCTATCTGGCGCCTTCACCCCCCCCCCTCCCTCGGCCCCTTCTAGCTCTGTTTCCTTCTGTAACCGTGCAGTATCCCCACTACCGAAAGCAGCAAGCCACTCCTGCAGCAGCGGCGTGCCTTTCCGAAAAGCCCCACTCACGGCTCTTACGTGATAGCCGAGGTGGCTGGCTGACGGGATGGCTGACTGACTGACTCGCTCGGATCGCTCTGCACCCTCCCGAAAGCCGCGCAGGATCGTCTAATCGGCCCGCGCACGTCTTCGCGCTATCAAATTCAATGCGCACCGCGATCTGCCTCGTGGACGAGTGCCCGCGAGTTAGATCCGCGTTAGCCGATACCTGCCTCCTTGCGAGGAGCGCTGCGCTCGGGTCTCCCTTGCGCGAAGGCTGTCGTGCGGGAGCTTCCTTCCCTTTGCGCTGTTGCTTTCACCTGATCTGTCGCCAGGCGGCGATGACGCAGTGTAGCTGTACTAGAGCAACAATTATACTGCGCTTCGTAACTGTAGAGTCGTTCTAAAATTGGGGGCGTCCAGTGGGAAATAGGCACATACCACCGTTTTATGATTTTGTAGGAAAGTAAATTGAAGGGGAAATTAGTTTTAGAAGGAATTATAATTATTTTGAACGGTATATGACTGCTATTATCAATTTTAGCTGGAGAATTAATTTTATTAAGTCACGTGTCCCAAGGAGCCGAGTGGCGTGGGCCATTTTTCCACTAGGTGTTTGTTTTTTCTTAGAATGAAGACAATTTAAGGAGTCTCCCTACCTTGACGGACGAAAAATGATGCGAACTTTGGGAATTTTTTAAAACGAAACCATTAAATATATTTACTTACAGCTTTGTGGCTTTATTTGTTAATCTTTAGAGAATATGGGGGAAAAATTTTATGCAAAAATAGGGGTTATACCCGGAGGTATAGTGCTCCAAATAGAGCACCTTATTAAAATTATATTCGCATGGTTAACATGAAATCAGCCGCTGTAGTTGTCTGAAATGGAAAATTTAAAAATTTGTGAATTCTTAAAACAGACATCGATTTCTACAAAAAAATCGCTGTTTTTTTAAATCGCAAGTCTAATTTTGCAAAAACTGACTTAGTTTTAGTAACAACGAGAATGGGGCATCTACTGAAAATATATACCAAGTCTGGTAATCGTTTTGACAAAAACGCTTTTAAAGTTTTGGGTACTTTTTTTTAATCATTTTTTTTTAAATGTTGCTTAAATATGTACAAATATAGGCGTAAAGTTTTCAATTAATATAATAATTCGAGGGTTTCTCTTAAATCGAATCCCAAATATCGCGCTCCGTTTCAGGCCAAGTAGGGAGACCCCTTAATATGATTCTGCTCGATGAAACGTGCATGCTATTATATTGGGAGTTGGTGGGGTTATACTACATTGCAGGAACGAATTAATGGTACAGAGAAACGAAAATTTATACATATACGGCGTGTGCCCGTTTTCCACTGAGCCCCTCAATTTCCGACTCTTGTACATGGCTCTTAAGATGAAGTCGAACCAAGTACTTATACCATGTGTAACCTTATATCGAGAAACAATGTTTTACTAAAAAAAGCTTGCATTATGTTTCCTGGCATATGAAAACCAAAGAAGGAAACTGATTCGCTGCTGTATTTCATCAGTTTCGTTTGGGTCAAGGTACGATAATTACAACAGAATTTCTTATTACACTGGATGAATAGCGGAGAGAATATCGGCATATTAGTAATTAGAAGTTTACTTATATTTATAAGGGAAAACGCAGAAATGAAGTTGAGGTTCCAGCAAGACAATGCTGCCATTCATACTAAATTCGAATGAATCATTGATACATGAAATTCAATTATTTTCAAAAGGAATCGAGGAATCGATGGAAAGAATGATCAAAACTCTGATCGTGAAAATGATAAAAATTAAAATCAATTTAATGTGAGATAAATAGAATTTTTATTGAATCATTATATGGGAAAATATAATATATAATATATACTCTTTACTCTAAGTACCTATGTATTTATTTATTTATTTATTTATTTATTTCAACGGGTAAAGACCCTTTAGTTTACAATTAACAAATAAACAATGTAAAAGAAGAGAAAACAAAAGAAAAGCCAGTACATACATAAACAAACCATGATACAATAAAATAATGGAACTAATGAACTAATACAATTAACGTTAGAATTTAAATATAAAATCTTAGTATTATAAAAAGTATTATAAAATCTTTTTAAATGGTTCTAGTGTATACCTATGCATATCCATGAAACTCATACACACAACTTCGTGTTTTATATACAGTCGTAGTTTATTTAATTAGGTCATCTGAATTCCATTTTCATTTTTAGAGACTGAAAAATAAAAGATTATAATGATATAATTCTTTAAAATACAAAACTTACTAATGGAGTTATCGATTCTTAGAATAATCAATAAAATAATATATTCTTAGAATAATCGATAAAATAACCGATTCTTCGAAAAAAAATATCGAGTAGAATCGCTCAATCCTAGTCCGTGCAACTGTAGCATGGCTTCGAGATCAAGAAATTGATGTTTTAAAGTGGCCAGCATGTGCTCCCCACCAAAATCCGATGGAAAACACGTGGTGCATCGTCGCCCGCAAAGTTTCTGTTGGACGAAAACAATATCAGAACGTAACCGAACTAGAGACTGCAATTACAACAGCGTGAAACGAGGTACAAGAATCTACACGAGAAAATCTGGTTGGAAGTATGCAAAATGGAATATTCGAACTTGTTCAGAATGGGGGAGGAGTCTTTTGAGTTTAGTTCCTTTGTTAATACAATGTCTTATAATACTGGTTTCGTATTTACGAAATACGGTAAAAACAGAGTTTTTTTTATTTGTCCTTACATACAAATATGCATATTATTCGTTTTGGTCCTGGAACAGAATTTTTCTGTGTGGCATTTCGTGTTGTAATTTTGCTTTCATTCGAATTTATTTCTAACATATCCTAAGACTTAATTTCAAGATGCTTTTACAGTTACATGACACACAAACCTCAACGCAATGTGTTCAATAAATAGTGGCACCAGTTTCATTTCTTATCTCATTATTTTATTTAATTTCCTTTTTTTTCACGCAAAGTTTCATTTAAAAAAAAAAACGACTTTCAAGTTTCATCGATTTTGTTAGCAATGGCATATCTCGTTCCTGTATATCATGTTTTAACTTCTCACGTGAGTGTGGCTTTTCGGTATGTAAGCACATTAAGTAAAACAGTCTCTGTTAATGACCAATCAAGGGTGTATTTTCCCTCATTTTGTGCAATCCTGTCTTATCTTTCTGCTATTTTTTCGTCTCCCTTTCTACAGAATTCCTTCCATTTTGCTTGATAAAATTGTTCCATTTTTTTATTTCACTAACATCAGCATGGTAGATTTATTTTTGAAACATTGACACTATAGCTAACAATCCTTTTTCTCGACTTTCGTTCGAAGAATCTCAAAAATCGCCATCGACGAGGAAAGCAGCTGCTTGGAACTGTGTTCGCATATTGGCCTGCAACAATTCATTCACTACAAATATATACCATGTTGACAAACGTCAGGTGTCAGCCATAGAGGAATAAATGCAACAGCACGTGCATTCGAATCTTAATATATAAAGCAGAAAGTGTTGTGTGCTTGTCTGTCGCCTAAAAACTTTCGAACGACAAACTCTGGGGTCACGGAATGTGCCCCAGCTCATTATGCCTAGTTAATCCAGATGAATGTGATCATTTTTACAAAAAAAATAAAAAAAAAATTTTTTTATAATATCAGAATCTAAATTGTGGGCGAAGCCGAGTAGTAAAGCTAGTTGATATATAAAATTACTGTGCCATTTTCCCCATATCCCTAACCAATATTCAGCATTTATAAGTATTGTACAAATTGTGAAACAATTTTGCTGTTCGACCGAGTATTTGAAACAACCACTTCCCATTATTGTGTGGGAATGCATGAAGGGTATATATATATATACCTATGTATATGTATCTATCGATTATACTGATGTACCTATAATTTTACAATTTCTCCGTTTTATTGGATGTCACTCTGCAATAGCCGTCCTGACTCATATCCTGAATGATTATTTTATCAATAGGCTTCCATCCGAAGGAAATGGGAACGAAACATTTCAACTGACAATGAGTAAGCTATAATCACGATTACATTTTTGAATTTTTGCCCATATTTACCCACAGCCTTGCCATCATTTCTGGGGCGCATAATTATTGTTTTCTGATTACTTAAAATATAGGGAATCATGTTGTGGAAGAATCTTTCTATTCCGATCGCTTCCAAGAATTACTATTTTCTAGCATTATCCTAAGGGACTCAAAGTTTGACATCTTATTTATAAATCTTCACAACTAGATATACTACTCTACCAATTTTAAAATTAATCGCTGTAGATGATCCTTCGATTTCAGAACTTTCACAAAGGAACAACTAAATTACACACACGATTATAAAGAAACATGATTGACTATAGATTTTACGAAGTTTTACCCAAGAATTAATAGATATGTTATACAATCAGTAAGATACTGTATTAATTATACAGTAATTAAGTTAAATAATTCACCTAAGAAGAACCAAAAATCTCGAACTAGTATTTTTATAAAATTTCTTATCTCCATCGAGCATCACTGTGCATCGTTTGTTAGGAGTCAAGGGGAAGGTTTGAAACAAAAGGAATCCGTGGTGTCTGTGATTCCCAGTTACACAATAGGTACACCTTTACACTTCTATTTCGTTTGTTCTGCCAAACCTCAAATATGTAGTCATTGCTATCCCCCACAAATACAGGGTATGGAACTTTTTCCTGTCTAGTCTTGCGCATATGAAGCCATCATTACTGCTCAGCACACCTATACCCCAATTTTTTAAACTATTAAAGAGTCGCTGGATAAAAGGGCGAATCGAAAATGAATGTGACACACAATGAATGAGATTGTTTTGACTTTGACAGTCATTTCAAAGCAGATTAGAAATTTTAAGAGCCATATCTACAGAAAAACTTCGTACGTACTTTGCATAACTTTAAGATGGATTTAAACAATTTATTTGATATAAGAGTGGTAAAGTTTTACCCTTTTTTATATTGTTTCATAAAAATGAACTAAAAATACAGTATTTCCTTAGAAAGAATTTTAAAATGATCATGAGAAGGCTGCGAAAGCCTAAAAAGTTTTTTAATACCACCAGGTGCTGTCTAGTTTATACACACCCTGTATAGAAACAGCCGAGTATTGTTGAAAATACCATACATTACCTTTTTTATTGGTCTCTGTTCGTTATGGAACAAACAAGCTGTTCTGTAGTTGAACTACATATTTCTCCAATAAATGGTGTAAAACGTTTTAGTCTTCTGTGTATTGCGGTTGACTAGGTGGACCGTGAAATGCTGTGTCGCGCCGTAATTACTTTTCTATTATTCAACTTCCCTTTAAAGAAGGGAATGTTTTCCCTCCTATTTTTACGACTCCCTTCTGATCTGCATCGATTTTCATCTTCATTCTTCCCACTCAGCACTTGAACCCATTAACTGATAGGGTTTATTATAATCGTCCTGTACTATTGGCATTCCTTTTAATTAGAAAGTGTAAACAAGCTGTTTGCTTGAAACAGTGCTTCAAAATATTATTCATTCGAAGTATTTGTTACTATAAATCGCGATATCAGGTTCAAAGAGATAATCAATGAGATGGTCAATTAATATCCAAAATACAAGAATTTCTGATTTCAACTTAACTCTTGATAATTTATTTCGAACTCTTTTAAACAATGTTGCACGTATAACAAAACTTGAGTGCTTCCGTTAAATGAAGACACATTTTTACATAAATACATAGGTATAACAAAACTGTACAACATATAGAAAAATTAAGTAGAATAATTTCGTATGCATTGAAAATTTTCTTTTCAACAACAAAATGATGCAACTTTTTAAAAAGGTTTAAAGAAAGTGGAGGCTCCTATGATCTACTTACAATTAGTAATAAAACTATTCTGGCCCGGCCCCGATGCAAGAAATATTTTGGGGCCCCAAACTATTTCTGAAAAGCATAAAATATTTTCATAAAAAAAGGATAATAATGCAATTAATAAAGAAAATAAAAAACTAAATGAACTAAGTAAAAAGTAGAATGTTAAAATATTAACATATTTAAATATATGATTTTTTATTGTCATATCTGTATAACATTAGATTATTAGATGTTCTAATTTCTGTGTTGACCAGTGGTGTGGCCGTAGTATTGCAAGTTCCGTGTTTAGATCGTGAAATTCAAGTCGGTTCATATAATGAAATTAATTTTAATCAAATAAAAATTTCTCCCTCCCATTTTTGTATTTTTTTATTTTTCCTTTTTCTGGGGCCCCTGTACAGACTGGGTCCCGGGCCTTGCGCCCGCTGCCCCCCTGTGGCCGGCCCTGAAAATAATTAATGTGCATACTCTATTAGATTTTCAAGAAAGTAGTAGCAAAGAATTCATAGGATTCTCCTGATGAAAATAAGTCCAAATTCGACCTCATTCAGGTTATTTTTAATCTCACATAATGCATAATTTAGTTTACGGAATTCTGACGTTATTTGAATATTACATATAGCTAACAGTCGCCTGGATGAGGTCGCGTTGGGTTGCATTTTCTTTGGAACAATCTCGCCCATCCATTAGTAATACCCCCTCAAAGATTTAATAGAGAATATAGAATTTTCTTTAGTAGAGTCGACATGTATACAAACGCGGGGAGAGCAGGACAAAACTTTCTCGGCAGAAGCGATCCCTTGAAAATCTCTGATCCACTTCAAGAGACATTTTTCAAAACCTTACATCACTCAAAGTGTTAATGTTAGTAATGTTACAAATTATGATCTTCTACATCGTTGGCAATTGATTTGTTGCCTGAGAAACGTTTCAACCCCCAAAGACAGCAATCGTATTTCAGAAATAAAATCACTATAATTATCAAGTGTCAATTATTCAATTATACAGTGAAAGATAGTGGAAATAAAAGAACTATTGGTCAACTTAGAAACCGTGAAAATGAACCAACGCGGTCGAATCTGCTGCGTGCGTGGGTCTGCATCTACGCGTGCCGTGTAGGCACGCGCCCGGGGTCCCTGCTCAGCGCTCAGCTGTTCCGGCTTTAAACTGCGCGTCCCGGAACTTGGACCGTTAATATTCAAGTGTTAATATCTCGAGAACGAAGCCTCGGATCCCAAAACGCTAAAGGACTTTTCGATGCTTTATTGCTTCAGGATATTGCAGGTCTAGGATTATCCCTCAAATTTTGGACACCCTGTATACAAGTCCCACGATATAAATTTGCTTCTTGCCGCCCGTTATAACACTGCATGTGGACCATCCCCACCACTTTTTGCTTATCCTATACCCAAATATTTTCAGTTTTTAAGCGACCAAATTATTCCACAAATTGCTGTAATAAGCACGCATATAAGATACATTTACTAACTCCTTGCCTGTATTTTATGGGAAATATTGAGAACTGAATATCAAATTATATTAAAAACGTCATAACTTTAAAGAAATAAATCGTAAGTTTGTATATTTGTGAGTTTTGCAATACTTACTACATTCTAGAATAATTGATAAATAATTAATGCAAGATACTAGTCACATTAATAACTAACAATTAACCGTAGCTTTTATTTATAGTTTTATAGCATCTTTGGCATCAAGCTTGAGTAAAGTGAAGTAATAACGCGAACCATCACAAAAGCAGATCCATTGTTTAAATTAATTTATACGAGGAATACCTGCGATGAAAACGAAAGAAGCCTTGGGAGCAGGTTTGATTGCTTTCGAATCTGTGTATTTTAAAAAATTCTGCACAGTTTAGTGCGAACAGGTGACTATGTATTTACAAATGGATGGAAAAAAGCCGTTTAATCAATATACCGGAGGCCACAACTGAAAAGTCGGACAAATAAATTTCATCGCCACACGGGCGCTTTGAAGGTGTGATATTTAAAATCAAAATGCGTTTGCTTTTCCAAACAGCTGCGCCGGAAGCAGAGATACAACAAGAAAAATTGTATCTGTAACGTTATAAAAATGAAAAACGAGTGCAGATAAAAGTATAAATACCTATTTGCTGTAGACTGAAAAAAAGTACAACAATAATGGATCAGTGGAAGACAAATGGATCGCGGGAATCAAATTTAACATCGTTATAGAGTGTCATTGCGACAGCGAAAACATTAATATTTTTTATAAAACACTTACTGCCGTTAAAAAATGTTGGCTTCTCGGTAATTTAAACTTTACGGAAATACTAATGTGCAAGTCGGATGTGCGAAGCAATCAATGAGTGAAATATCATTGTAATCTAATTTCTGTTTAATTAGCGGATGCATTAATTTCGATCCAAACATGGTAGAAAGGGAAGGTATTATGGGGTGAGAGCAAATTATGGTTAACATTATTCCAAATTAGCGGTGTGCTGAATTAATCAAAATCGTTCTAAAAATTACTATATTTCTGAACTGGAAATTTGACTTTTTACTATGTGATGAATTAGTTATTAATACAAAGAAAACATCATTTCTTTTTCTGGCCGTTGACCGGGCGCTTCTTATACCAAAGTGATTTTTGAATGGATATTCTTGAAAGCTAAAGTGTTTAACATATTTTCATAATACATATAGAGTCCCATTAAATTTCCTCGACAGATTTTGTTAATGCTTCATAAGGAAATAGCTTATATTTATATCTCCCCAGATTGGATTAATTCGTCTGTATAATATATATTTTGCAAACTCCTCGCGTTAAGACAGATTCGTTAAAAATCACAGAAGACAATCAAACCAGATAAATTTTTCATAAGTCTGTGCATTGCATTTTTCGAAACAAACCTTACAAATGATTATAATTTTTTTTTAAAAAATTAGTGAAATCATGAGGCAATGTTTTGGAACATTACCTAATTCTACAACACACAGTTAAACAATTGCAATAATGGGGAATTTTAATAGAAGAATGTTATAAATATTTTTGAAAACGCTGCTTAGATTATTATAGAACACAGTGGACACTCCAGGATTTCTTGTTTGTTAAAAGATTGTTGCTGTATGGTGAAATATATGCAGAAATTAATGCCCAACACTCTGACTGGCGTCGACGTGTTTTAACGCCGAGGGATTTCCCTTCTGTACATGGTTTTGGTGTTTTCACGTCAACATGTTCTAAAAGCACCGAGTTAAGCAAAACTTTCCCGACGGAAACGGTCGCTGGGAAAGGTCTAACCGACTTGAAGGAGCGTTTCTCTCAAGCTTGCGCCACTGAAAGCGTTAACTAAATCGAAGAAATTAACGAACAGGAAACAATACCACGCGATACAACGGAAACTGTTGCTATGTTGCACAGAGTACTCGGATTTGGAGAATGCTATGATAAGGGCGTAATAGAGTTCCTACAAGCCAGACAAAACAGAAGCTCAATTTCAACTGACAACAATATTATCATCTATATCATTATATAAAAATATAAAAAAGTTCCTGCCATGTACCTATGCATGTTTGAAAGCGCAAAGCTTTAAAACTACTGAACCGATTTCGATGAACCATATACCAGAAGAATCTTTGTTTTAATGGGACTGTTATAGGCTGTATAATAAACGCAAGGACCCAAAATTACAATATTTTAAATATTTAAATTTAATGTTTTAAATTCTCCAGCTGAAATAGTAGGAAAATCCAATAAAAGTTCCCAGAGAAGATGCATCTTCTCAATCTGAAGCACTTATGCATAGCATTAGAAAAGGGATTTAGGTTGAGGCACAAACAGAATGTAATTTCAAACGAAGCACATTGAGAGACATGTGCAATTTAGTAGCTGAAAATATATGTGAATAACAAGTTGTTAAGACAAGGGTACATTCACATTACTTTTTATTTTTAACATCGTAACTTGTATTATGTTTTCTAAGCTCTTGTCTGGCGGATGCAGGGTCAATTTGGACCCATCCTAAATATCAAACCACGTGTGTTACTTGTTATTAGTATTAGGTACTTCGTGCAAAATATGAGAAGCTCAGATGCCAAGAAGATGGAAACCTAAAAAAGCTTGGCTTGAGGTGTGTATCAATGAAAATTTGATATTACAAGTACTAATGGATATGCATAATTACCATACATGGAAAAAATCATAGTACACTTTTGATTCGACCACTTGATTTTCAGAACGATTTTTCTGAAAGGGGGAGCTTTTCACAGCAAACAGTTATTCTATTATTTCATGTGTGTATATCATCTATATTGGTGTTTTTTCTATAGGTAAATGTAGACACACCTTTTTGCACTGTAGACGCGTGCCGCAGCACGTATCTTTTCGTTTGATCGCTCGATAACGCTACCATACTACGCGCGTTACACGTGACTAATTTGGGGCGAATATCATCAGTATCACGGTATCATTACTCATGCACGAAAGCAACTTGTAATTTGAGATAAACGTAGCACGTTATGAGGAGTTGCTTCGACTTTACAGAAGCCTGATCAATATGTGCAGTGTAAGGTGAGTTCTTGTAATAAGGCCCACCGGAGGTTCTATAATTTTTTTAAAAAAAACTTGTGCATATTTTTGAAAACTTTTTTTTTATAGAAATCTATGGACATTAAACTGTACACTGTAATATTTGTAACGATATATGAACGCAACAAATACGGAAATTAATAGGATTTTGAAAACCTTGTAAACGGGCCCTATTTCCTGTATTGCAGGTAATAAGGCCCAACTATTTAATATGTACAATTCAAACAAAGGCATCATCGACCTCAAGTGTGAGCCCAAAGCATTCCTCGTGTATCCAAGTGAGACTATGCCATAACAGTGATTGTTATAATAAATAATACTTCTTAAATATACGACAATTTTTGAAAATTATGTGTAGTGAAATATTCTTCTGTTTTATACGATTTTTTAAAGAATGTCATAAAGCCTGCGACACGTTGTAGAGTATATATTCAAGTACCATTAAATTCTATTAGGGTAGGTGTACCATTTGTGGCCATTGCACTGTTTTTGGCCATGTGCATAATTATCTTATTTTTAAACTGCTTGCAGATCATTATTGTGTGGAGAAAATTTCACATAAAAAATATTTTGTTTAGTATCCGCCAGAAATATAAGGTTGCATTTATTGCTTACACGAAAAATATTATATTTTTTTAAGAAGTGGCCAGAACTGGTACAATACCTAAAAATAGCCACAAATGGTGCATCTACCCTATTATCTCCAATAGAACCATTATATTTATTTATTGAAATGATGATGCAAATGGAAAGCTCACAGTGCTATATTTAATGTGCGTCCCCATTATTTTCAGTAGACGAGCAGAATACATGGTTCTATGTTTAAAAAAAAAATTACGGCGCAAAATAGTGAGAAAGAAAATTTGTGAATATAAATAGATTCATTTGCAACTCAAACGGTGTAGTAAACTATTTATTGCCGTGAATTTCTCGCGCGATATTTGCATACGATGCAGTACTCACAAGTTACATTGCTATATACATCATAGTTGGGTTTCATTTAAATAATTCTGAATAAGTAGTTACCCACGACAAGATAATGCTTATTTATTAGTTATCCTTAATGAATTGGTTTGCATGAAATTCTCTTGCGTGAAAGAATCACATACGACACATGTAAAATCCGCATGTAAGTATGTTCAACAATTAATTTTGAAAATTTCATAACGCGTGGCAACATTTTGTTAAACCTCAAATACCACACTATATTCTCCTAACGCCTCCACCACACTGGGTCCGCGCGACCCAGATTTTTCTTTCCTCTATATATCAGGCTTTGCTGCACGAATTTAAACAATTTTTTTTTTAATCAATTCGTCAGGCAATAAGGAAGTGGAATATATCGGTAGTTTAGTGAAAAATCTTTGAATGCTCAAGATATTTTGGAAAAAAGACATTCGTGTTCTGAAACTTCGGTTTTTTCTTCTTTTAATCGCAGCTTTTTCTAAAAAAAAGTACGGGGATTTTATTATACATCAATCGAAAGGTTTGGAGTCATACTTCAAGGAAATATATATGTCATTGTAATTGGCTCCAAAAAATATAATTATTTCAAGAGGTGAAGTCGAGTGATTTTTTACTTCTTCGGAACGAACGTTCTCTGTGAAATTATACAATGAAATGGTTGGAATAATAATTTATTTTATAAAAACAGTATAAATCACTATGAAATCATTCGTTTGCACGAAGAGCAGTCGCAACAAATATTTTCGCCACATATTCCCTACACATCGGCCGATCGCATTTTAAACCCTTTCTATCGATTGAAAAGTATGTGTTCTACTTTAAACAGCGTAGAAATATTGCCGGAACACCAAATCACTGCACAAACAATAATGTTCTGTAGCAACTGTTACCTCCACTTTTCGGAAAACACTGGCGTGGACACCACACTGGGTCTGAGTGACCCATAAACTACCCTTTCCACGATGTCACTCGGCTTCTTCAGGTAAATTAGGGGTCTCATGGTGGGGAATGCGTAGTAGGGGTCCCAGAGTTTTTTCCCCCACCACAACCGCTCCCCACCATTTACCGTTTAGTAGTGGCCCCGAATCTTCCAAACGGGCTGGGACTCGGGGACCCAGTGTGGTGTTTCAGGGTTAATATAGACTTCTGTTCTATTCAGAAGATATGATTTCGGCGCACTGGTTCGGTCTCTTAAATAATTAAATAAAAGCTATTTTGCAATTTTGAGAATTTTTACCAAATTCCAAGGAAAGTTAGATAAAAGGAAAAAAATACTGCGTATGCTTTTATACAAAAAAAATGTTTCTTTTCTTACTTCTATTCTATCCTTTGAAAATCTTGATGCAGCTTTTAAAAATCAAAATACGCAAACTGAAAGAGCGAAACCAAATAGGATTTATAATAGTTCTTGCATAACTAATACTGAAAATTTGAAATCAATGAAGGAATATTAAAACAGTCATCTCTTTAAATTCTGATAATACGTAAACACCATTTACATTGTCGAGCAGTTGCAGATTGTATTTAGAACTCGAATACGAAAAAATAGAAAAAAACAGTTTTTAAGGACATGATAATTGTCATTATAAACACAGCTGATTCAGACACGAAGAGTAATTTAGTCGAACAGTGAGTAATTCAGTACTTTTTCGTATGTGAACACTAAAATTTAATAATTTAGTAAAACAATGGTGAATTACTAAGTTACTCGCTACTCGACTAAATTACTCGACGAGTCTGTTCCAGCCTTTAGTCTTCTATCACTAAAGCTTTGACTGATAAGTTGTATAAAAGCTATTTTCACGGCATGTTGTTCATCATGAAATAACATTTCAGATAAATAAATAAGATAATATTTTCATCCTGTAACTACAAATGCTACTATTTACTAATAATAATAATAATAATAATATACTATAATATATTAATATATAATATAAGAATGTTATTACTATTAATAATATCATATTATTATTACAATAAAAAAATGAGATTTTCTGGTTAATAATGTACGAAGTAACATATTCTTAAGGAGGTTCGATACCTCACTTGCGGGGCAGGCGGCGAGAGGGGTAAGCCTAGGCTTATACATGGGAGCTCTGCAGTGATACCAATCTTAGATAAAAAAAAATGATGTTGACAAAAATGTTGTTTACATGTCTATTCCTAATAAAATTATTACAACATATTTTGTTTTGGAATTCAATTAAACAAAAAGTATGTTCAATGCAGTTAGAAATATAATACTTTCATTAAAAGTAGCGTAAAATATGCGAGCGAAATGCGGCAACGTCGCTTTGCGTCCATCTTTTTTTCTCTTTCCACTTTACACTTGTGGCGTCGCAACAAATTACTAAATACATGTTTACAGCTTGGTAGTGTTTTTACAAATTTTTACTGTATCCTTTGTACAAGTATCCACTGTATAGATGACTACCTGGCGCACACCGTTGCCACGTTTCAAACAGTTCCTTCAGGCAGTTCCAAAAATACGAGCACATTGCTGTCTATTTATTCAATTATCTAATAAACCGTACGGTAAATGTCCAATTTTTTTTTTAGAATTTCATAGGAATACTTAAGCTTTTCATTGCAACATTTTTAGGACTTTCTCACTATTTTTAAGGACTCTGTGTAACATTTTATAGAAATTTTATCGCTTCTCCCATGACAGCCTGTGTATAAGAGCGCAACTTTGATTTCAATTTTTTCATAAACCGTGCTGTCAATCGACTTGAAATTTTAACACAATGCGGACTACACTTTGGGCATTAGATCAAAACACTTCTCAAAGGTTTCCCATTATTTTTGCTCCGGTATCGAACCTCCTTAATCGGTTTCGTTCCTATGTACAGCATTCGATCATGACAATGTCTCTCGTCAGAGGAACTTAAGAATCTTTTGTTTCGGCGTACTACACGCAGGGTTGTAAGAGGGGTTAAATGTGATGCTCCTCCGCTCTCCCCCGGCGCCGCTTTTCATTTATCTTTCTCTTGCTTTTGCTCCTCCTGTTCCCCTCTTTGCGATGTCACTGCAACATTCTTTTTCAAGGGACGTCGGTTCGATATTAGGAAATACCTTCTGCCAATTCCCCGTTACATAAGGTGAGCGTGTTCCTACAAAAACCATGGGGTTTCCTGGCACACTCCCCCGAATTGGTTTTAGATTAAGAATTTTTATACGGCCAGGTAAGGAGGGTTGGGAGCAACGATGGCATTCGAAGCTCTCCGATTATTTGCTTACTCGTGACATCTATGATAGGCATTATTTTCCGAGCAAAATGAATCTGCGCGTGAGTTTGCATTTACTAAATAGTGAAACAAGATAATTTATTTATTTATTACAACCCTTTGGTACATCGTAATAACATGAAAATATATGAATAGAGAACGGGCACGTAAGAAGAAATTAAAATTAAAATTAAAATACCAAAGGAAACAACCGAAAGAGAGAAAATAAGATTAACAGATATTACAGCATCGATATTGCAAATTAATCGTCCACTATGCACAAAACTGTGCCTCTAAATGTAGATAAGAAAATAGCGAAGGTAATATAATAATAGTATAACAATATTCCTAATATTAAAGATGTGGAAACAAAGATTAAAAGATTTAACAGCTTCTCATTTGCAAGCGTTATTGTCAACCGCGGCACTGCTCTCGAAAATTGATTTGGTGACAGAGAAAGAGTCGCAATCCCATCAACTAGTTATCCCCAGTCCCGATCAAATTATTCAAGGAACTTGCTCTGCGATCTGGGATTTCAGTAATGCGGGAATTAAAATGCAAGATGCTAACGAATGACACGAGCTCTGGTGCGTCCTCCACAGAAGTGAGTTCTTCGAGCATCATGCAGAGGTTTTTGAAAAGGCATCCCCTCTTACTTTGGCGCCTAAAGCAGGGACAGTGCAGGAACATCTTAGAAAACATATCTGTTCTTCCAACATGGGTGACAAAACGAAAATGAGAACAGTAGGTGCAAAAGATAATGCTCGATGGTAATAATTATATTTCCCACACTTTAAGAAACTCTTCTTTAAAATATCGCTTGGAACCACTTCCATAGACTTGTTCAATGAAAAGAAAAAAAAATTACATTAATAGGGAATTGAGAATTATCAGAGAAAAGACTCACAGTTGACGGCCACACGTAGCCCGTAAAGAAATGCAGAAATAAATTCCTAAATATCCTGCAGTTTGCAGGAATCAAAATGTTCTGACCTCGCTTAGCCGAAAAAAAATTATCCGAAGGAATTTGGTTGCAAATTTGTACACGAGCTCGGAGCACTTTTTGAGCTCCGGAGAAAGGTGCATCCGAAGGGGAGGAACGAAAGCAGCGCGGAAGGGGTTCGGAATGCTACACGGGTACATGGCTCCGTATAAAATAAAGGATGGCGTCGGTTCGCCTCGGGTAAGCCCCTGCTCGTCTATCGGCCGGCAATATCAGCGAGAATTGAAATAGTCGTGATATTTCTTTGAAAGGCGGGAGCGAAACAGCCGTGGCCGAGGCGGCGCGGCGCGCGAGTCGGCGGAATAAGAAATAATAAAAAGGGAGAAATAGATTTTTGCGGGATACAGGCGATGCCGCAGGAAAAATGGAAGCGTTAGCTCGGTCGTCCTTTACAATCAGATTTCTTAGCGGGCCGCTCCATCAGTGGGCCGATACTCCAACTCTTTTGTCGCTATCGGCCGGTGCCACGCTATTGGACGACAATGACGAGGGGGAAACAAAGGAAACGAAAGCGCAGATGAAGGAAGGGACGAATACACGATCGAATTGCCGTACTCTCGAAGATATTAAACGTGACCGAGGCTATTATTTCCAGGTGACCGCTACGTACACTAGAGGGCGTCTACTCTTGCTTTCCAACGCGAAATAATTATTAAACGACTCTAGAATAGTCTAATCGATTACGGTCATTTTAAGTGGTAGGACATTAGAAAGACAAAATGACAAGAAACACAGATTTATATTATTGTTTATTTACAGAAGAAAACCAATTTCTCTGTTGATGTGTTAAAATTTTAATTTTGTTATAAGCGGATATATTATACATTTTATAATAAGTATTTTATAGTATAACCCAAAAAGAGCATATCGGGTGTAAGCAGTGTTATTTTTGATTATTCGCTATTTTTTTTATAAATTTGACTAATGTTGCTGCAACAAAGTGCTTTATATTTTATATGAAACGGAGGCTCCTTCCTTTTCAAATTCTTGCACGCATACCATTGAGAGAATAAGTCCAAATGGTTCACACTATGAACTGTCCCTACAAGGAGATTATTGACTCAAATAATCGCAGAGATATACAAATTAATTTTACGTCACTAATTTCTCGATGATCTGTCTTGTACATATATTATAGGAGAATCAATACTTGCAAACAACTGCATTTTGTTCTACACTTTGACCAACTTGGGTTCTCCGGTAGTGAAAGATGTGAAAAGAATTTCAAGAAAAACTTCGATTTCGTAACTTACACTGTTAAAGACTGATGGCAACTGATGAGTACACGTAGCTAATGTTGCGTGTGTACGATAATATACACGGAGCCCCAAAAATCAGGGACTTCACGGAACATTCAATATCCTCATGCAAAAATACATCGAAAAGTCCTTTAGCGTTTTGGGATCCGAGGCTTCGTTCTCGAGATATTAACACTTGAATATTAACGGTCCATGTTCCGGAGCGCGCAGTTTAAAGCCGAAACAGCTGAGCGCGGAGCAGGGACCCCGGGCACGCACACGCGGGAGGCACGCGCGCAGTAGAGCCAACCGCGCTGGTTCGAACCGTGAAAATGGGTTGGCGCGGACGGCTCTACTATGTGTGTGAACCTGTATCTACGCATGCCTTCTGCGCCCGCGTGCGAGCGACCGCTACCGCGCCCTCAGCTGACCCAGCTTTAAACTGCGCGGCCCGGAACTAATTCAACTCTTAATATCTCGGGAATGAAGCCTCGGATCCTAAAACGGTAAAGGAGTTTTCGATGCCTTTTTGCATGCCCCAAGAAGTCGCTGAAATTTGGGACACCCTGTATGTACTTGTATTCCAGGTTTTTCTCGATAGCCATATTTTTAAATGGTTTATGGTTTCCAGTACCCTAAAGTCTTTATAACCCTAATAAATACCCCAAAGTAATATACGAAGACATTTCCTTTTAGGACTCCTTTCGCATCAGAGGCGTAATCTAAAATTCTAAAGTGTCGAAACCACTATGAAACGGATCGAAAAACTCTTAGTAAATCTGATTGGAACTACATTGGCGTCTGTATATGCAACTGTAAATCCAAGTTAACCAAATAAGTAGCCCACAAATTATTGCAAGGCATAATGTAATGCTGATGGAGTCTGTGAAAAATATTTAAGGAATTATCTAACGAGTGATTTAATCACTCGGTGGATTATCTAATATTATAACACCTCTGTTTAACCATTTTACGGAAGTTCCACACGTATGCATGGCTATGAAATTTGTAAATGCTTAATGTCGATTTTTTTTGTGATAAATTATCAGTGTACATAGGAATGTAAGTTGCTCGAATGTGAATTTGACTAATAGATGATTTTTTAAAGAAAAATGAAGCTGACAGTCGACTGACAGAATGTTGAAGTTATTATAACTTAATATTATGAATCAAATAGTAGGTACATGCTTAAGCTGATATTATAAGTCGATATATCTACTTAGGTATTAACTCATGAATACTTAATAAGTCTCTTTCCGTCCTGGTTGCTGTCCCCCTAAAAATAGTGCTCCAAATTTGACGCAGAGACTCGAAACATTTCTTTTAATATCATCATCTTTAGAAGCTGCAGTTTAATTTCTGTAAAACATCTTTTTATGTACTAGTATCTATTTACGTAGCTTAAATTATATATTTTGTGTTTTTGTGTATTAAAAAATTCTAAAAGTATGATAAATTAAAATTTTCCATATTTTTGACATAAGCCACTTTCGTAAGTACTTACAAGGCCATATTACATTAATCAGCAGCAAATCTCGGCAATTTGATTGAGAGCAGGGTTACCCTTCAATAGGGGCTCATCATTGAATTACATGCCCTGTCTAAGGGTATGCATTACCTTCTATTAATTAATTCGATATACATTTTTTTTCTCTTAAACCGTCGTGTGCTATTTACGATATTCAATAGCAATTCTTAAGATTCATTTTCCTGGTCTCTGACGTATTCGTTAATTTCTTCTTTAAACCAGTATGCCAGGAATTGGTCTGAGCGCTTTATTTTGGAAATATACTGTATTATTTTAACGCTGGATTTACTCGTGCAGTCCCAAAGCTGGATTCCATACCTGTATGTTAACTCCGAGAGTAATATTGCCACTTTCTTGTCTTCACATGTATTTCTCATTTATGTGTGAAGTCTGATAACAAGTGCACGATGCTTGGAGGAATAAATTAAAACTCCCCAGGTACCATATAAATTTAACGCTGAAAAATATAATTATTCTTACACAAAATCCCTTGTATTTCTGATGCGTTAAGAAAAATGCAAAATTTTATTTAATATTTCTGATATGTGCATACTATACCTGGCAATGAGTGTGAAAAAATGGAGTTGGAATCGACGTGGTTACTGAAAAATATGATTACGAAATGTAGTATTAAATTACAACAAAATAAACACGAAACTGAGGAAGACACGTAACTTAACCAAATTTATTTCACTCTGTATTCATGAAGAAGAATTTAATATTTTCTTGCAGTGGATTCTGCGGATGTAAATTTTTTTTCCTAAATTATCAAAGACCTTAATTGGCTCCAATTATTTTGAATGATACGTTTGTTTAAAATTTAGGTATCAGAACTGATTAGTGATAGCCAAACCGGGAAAGTGGTAAAATACCAAGTGGATATTGCCTGTAGTTGTATATACTCGCGTTAGTCGTTCACTTGGAGTGCAATGGATCGATTAATCCTACAGAACTGTGAAGCAGTACCTCAAAGTTCAAATTTACAATAATCAAGTCCACTCAAATCGGTTCATAAGTTGACACTGAATGGTTGAAGTGAACCTCGGACAGCTCATGAATGCAAAACTATTATTGGATCGAAATGATTACTATATTATGCAAGTCGCTTTTTCGTTATTTGTCTGGTGGCAGCAAAAACTATTTTTGTGAAGTTTGATTGGAGACATGTTTAGACGCCAGGGAAAGAAAAACAGAATGCAATAAAAATCTTGACCCGATTTGCATTTGTCGATCATCTCTGAATCGCCAAGAGTTTTTCCAGATTAAATAGCCTCCCAATTCAGTGAAAAAATGTATAACATATATGTTAAATTCAGAATAACTCATTATAATTGACATTAGTATAAACCTTCATTAATATACATTTATAGTTAGTATATCATCTACCGCAGGAATAGTTAAACAAATTTTGCCAGAAGAATAAATCTAGAAAAGCCCGAGTTTCACAGAAAATTAGTTGAATCTATGCATAATAGATTAAAGCACATAATAAAATCGCAGGGACATTAGAGGAGTATTAACTTATCGTAATTGCATTTGTACAAATTAAATATTGAATTCGGGGGAATATTTTTTTACACAATCTTTGCTACTTCCACTGATAATAATACTCTTTTAAATAAACTGTGCAGAATCTTTCAATTGAATACACTCAAAGGAAAAGTATATTAATCAACGTTTATATTAATGTGAATTAGAATTGCGAATTCTTACTTTGAAGTAGAGCTATTCTTTTGGCCCGGGTACCTGGGACCTGATAAGACCCACGGGTAGACAAAATTACCCGGGTATCCGGGTACCCGATGGGACCCACGGGTGGACAAAATTACCCGGGTATTCGGGTACCCGATGAGACCCACGGGTAGACAAAAATTACCCGACTACCCGGGTAGACAAAAATTACCCGACTACTCGGGTAGAGTAGCACAATGAGTGTGCTCGAGGTCGAGGGAGCTCTCCGCCTTAATTGTCTTCCTATAATGCCCGGCCAACACTCGGAACTGCATGCGGATTTTGTCACCAAAACTTTTCCTGACCTGGCCATTCGTTACGCACGTACCACACATTTCAAGCGGATCAAGACACTGAAATTGCTCTACGTCGCACTTGTTCGACCACAGGTAGAGTATGCATCGGTAATCTGGAGCCCGAGGCATATGGCATATAGGAGCTTACTCGAAAGGGTCCAGCATAAGTTCTGTAGGCTAGCTACGAGAGCAACTGGTAGTCCTATGCGGTCCTTCGATCATGACTACGGTCCGGCCTTACGGAAGCTAGGGCTCTCCACCCTTAGTGACCGACGAGTCTGTTCTGACCTCTTGTTTCTTTACAAATTAATTCGCGGTCAGACGAACTGTCAGGAGTTATTGTCGCTGATATGTTTTTATGTCCCACAACGGTTACTGCGTCAGGGGCCACTTTTCGAAACGAGGGTTCCGGACTACAGTCATTGCACTGTTGATCCTTTAAACCGTGCTATGTATGAGGTTAACCGTTACATAGCCGATTTTGACTTGTTCTCGATCGCGTTCGACTCGTTCCGAAGACAATTGTTTAATCGATTCCTTGTTTAATTTAGTGTTTTTTTTTATGTCCGTTGATGCTGCGAATTCTTATCGTTCTTTGCTGACCGTTTTGTTTTGTTTGTTCTGTTTGATATGGTTTCTGTTCTTTTTTGTATTTTTATTATTTTAGGTACTGCACTTATCTTATATATTTTTTTTCTGTATCCTAAAGGGTTTTCCCGTAGATAATAATAATAATAATAATAATAACACGGGTAATTTTTGTCTACCCGGGTATAGTGCCTCTACGAGCTATAGTGACTTAGGTGTGAGGTCACTCAGTGGGGTCTTAATCGATACCCTGCTGGGTACGGGCCGCCAAACGTGCCCCCTACTCCCTCTTGCAGGACTGTGTTTAGGGAAGACCAGGACAAAACCGGGGTCCTAATGGGTAAAATCTCCAAAATTACCTGAAGCATGCAGTGATTTTAATTTAAAATAAGTTGTTAATATAAAATAATTTATATTACAACTGTTCTAATGTTGTACATATACATTACTACAATGGATTTGTATTTAATATGTGCTGACAATGAGACAATTTTTAATAGCCAGTAGCAAAGCTTAATTGATGTCTTTTAATAATGACAATCAATTTCTTCTTTATTTTATTAAAATCGAAATTGTAACACTTAATCTTTAGGGCCCCGGTTTTGTCCTGGTCTTCCCTGAACACAGTCCTGCAAGAGGTCACGTTTAGCGGCCCATACCCAGCAGGATATCGGTTAAGACCCCGCGGAGTGGCCTCACACCTAAGTCACTATAGCTCGTAGAGGCACTATACCCGGGTAGCCGGGTAATTTTTGTCTACCCGGGTATCTGACGGGTAATTTTTGTCTACCCGGGTATTTCAGCGGGTACCCGGGTACCCGGCGGGTCGGGTAGTAACAGCTCTACTTTGAAGTCCATTTAATACGTAAAACATTTTACATTCGGGGTGGACTGATACTTTTGCGAGTAACTCTATATCTCCATATTTAAGAAATCAATTTACTGGTTTAAAATAACACATCCTACGCAGTTTATAATTCATCAGTTTATAAAACATTGAACATATAAAGGAAAATGACCGTCATTTACGATATACTTGCTGCCCGCTGAAAAATAAATTTCCAAATTGAAACTCCAATGGCGTAACGAAAGCGCGAGCTTCCGGGATAAATAAATTGACATCAGAAAAAAAATTTTAAACCGCAAGATCTTCAAGTAATTGCTTTTACGTTGGGAACCGTTCGTTCGCTAATATTCGAGATAATATTGCACGCTCGAGTACCAAGGAAGTGGCTAATTAACCTGCAATACTTATTCGAAAATCTTTATGAGCCCCTGCAATATAAGGGCGTATCCAGGCAACTAAATGAAAATCCATCGTTTGAGGGTCCTCTAAATGTGCAGCGATAACCAAGTCTCCTCAAGTTCCACCTTAAGTCCTCTAATTATGTGACGTTCGTAAAACAGATACGAAGCGGAACGAAGCTGCTGCGTTGTCTCTGGTGCGGATTTAACTCTGTTTTGTCATTAGTATTACTGAACAGCTTCAAAATAAATATACGAAGTTGACCACTGTTACGTATAGAGTAGTCTAAGGGTTCGATAGGCTGCAGTATATTTAATTCTCAGGATCTTCAGGAAATATTTGCAATCAATCGATCAAAATAGAAATTTTTTCAAATGCTTTATTCCATCAAGAATGCTCTAGTGCTTTGGCAAGTAAAGGATAGCTGGAATATAGAAGCTAGAATTTTTTAATGAACACCCAATTCTGTGGTACGAGTAATTAGAGGAAGACTGAACTGATGTGTCTTTAAAATGAAGCTGTCTGTTTATTTTAGTGTGAGTTGTCTCGCGAAACAGGCGGATTGGTTAATTTTAAACGTTTTCCGTTTAGAAAATACTGTGTTCCGTGTGGTTTGTTGATGAGTCATATTTGGTTTAAAACAGAAAAGTTCTTGTCTAACAGATCACCCTCAAAATTGGAGGGTGATTAAAGTGGTCATTTTGTGTATCACTGGGAAAAGAAAAATTCTTTTAGAACCCTAAGAGTACGTCTTAAGGAATCAGGAATGTATAATCATTTATACAATATGTGATTAGAATGTTTTAAAAAAACGTGTGCAAATTTGAAAAAATAATACTGATTGAACATTACTGTCTTCGGATAATGATCTCGTTTGAAGACAATTATTAGGGTTTATGCAAAAACCGACTTTTGAAATAACCGGTTTTCAAATTCCACTATTCCCAAAAAACTGATTTTCGAATTTTCACAAAAAAATATCATTAAAATAGAAAATAAATATCAATACATATTTAAACAAATTTCAGTTTGTTTAACACTTATGGAATTATAAAAAAACATAACAAAAATAAGTATACTCTATCTATACAAAATCAAATAAATAAAAAAATTAAAATACACATCTTCTTCAGATTATTCTACTATGAATTCCCAGCAGCGATATGAATGTCCTTTGCACGTACATTGATAAAATCCCGTTGCCTGCGAGCTGAACGCATAATTCTGTTGCAATCAAACACTGTCGATTCGAAGATTAATGTTTTAACATAATCAAGCGCTAGTTTTCTCTAAGAAACGCGCAAACAGGTATTCATCACTGCTAGAACGGTTAGTTGCTAAAGCACAACGAGACTTAGCGAACTGACACAGTTGCAAAGAGACATCAATATTCGGCAAGTTTAATACCACTGTCAGAACATTGCCTGACCCCCGAGGGTATCCCGCGGTCTGACACAGGAACTCCTCTCACGGATTCCAACTTTCGGCCCAGATGACGAACATATGTACGTAAAAGCTGGTATGTCAGGTACTCGATAACTGTGCAAGGTGACTGCGAATAATGCGATACACGAAATTACAAGCGGGCCTGGCGAGGATGTTTAATTCCTCAAAAAATCAATAGGGCGCAGTGACATGGTATTCCCAGTAAAGAACGTAACGCGAAGCCTACGTCGGCCACTAAAGCTGTGTAATAAATAAAGTTATACAAAGCAAAGGTTATACGCAAATATTATTTAAAAATGCGATTCGCAATTTACAACATTGCGAAGTAACTGATTTCTTAATTTAGCATTTTATATTACATCATTTAGCGATGAAAGGGTTTAATGTTGTCTAAATTTATACCGAATGAATGATATTCCTCTCAAAATGTTTTACACGTTCAAAGATGGCACTTTGAAATTATTTCAGATGATGGTAAGTGAGTAATAATTATGAAAAGTTTTATGTAATTTTGTTATTAAATTTCGTCGTATAAAGGGAACCTTTTTCTGAAATGAATGGGATACAATTAATTATTAAATGGAATTACTATTATTTTATGCATGTTTTTAAAGTTTGTAGAAATCTGAATAGCGTCTCTCCAACACAAGTTTTAAGAGAATACGTTGATCCTGACTGTTGTTATAGGACATGACTGTGATCCTGTAAACCAGGAGTGTCGAACTTCCCCACTCCGAGAGCCGCACGAGTCGGGCCCCCGGTCAGCCGGTTCCCCCACTTATTTTTCTCCGGGCGTTGCGCGGGACCCGGCAGGGAGGGAGTGCGGCACCCGGAGGAGAAATTCATCAGACTAAAGTAGGTGTGGAGGGGGCCGTTCTCCTACGGAGCAGGCGAAGAGGAGAAGGAGCCACCGCGGCTCGCGAGCCGCTAGTTCGACACCCCTGCTGTAAACACGTGTACCGTAAGTCTGATTTAAAAATTATACATTTTTTTTAAAATTTTATTTTGTGTACAAATTAAAAACCTGTATTTACAAGAATGCAGGCGAATATGCTATATTATCTATTGCTTCTGCTGGGTAGGCTTAAGCCCGTACTCAGGGATTGTAACCCGCTCGGAGCCGGTTACTAGTAACATAAGACAGTCTAGTCCAGACAGCCACTTAAGGGGACCTTCCAGTCTAGAGCCCCCCAAAATAGGTGATCTTTAGGAATTAATTAAAGGAAAACTACTATATATAATTTAATGGGACCTTTTGCATTGTATTAAGGATGTCTTATATTATAGAAATATATTTATTGGTTTATTATTAATCATTGCAGACGGCACTGGGGAGTCGTTAAAGTCAAGGCGTCAAAAAATTGATCCAAATCGGTGGGACCTGTATCTCCAAAAGTTATTATCCGATTCGACTGAAACTTTTCTTATTTTGAAGAATATACTTCTGGTTAGGGGGGAAACCAGAAGAAATTACAAATATGACATTTTTTTAGGAAACAACGACACTTGGAGTTTGAAATCACTTTTTCCCTATATTTTTCATTCTTTCAACGCCTTATAAAATTATAAATTTTCAATTTTTTATTTTTTTCTGGTTTCCCACCTGGCCAGAAGCATATTCTTCAAAATAAAAAAAGTTTCAATCGATTCGGATAATAACTTTTGGACAAAAACCGAAAACCTGAAAAAACCGTTTATAATCGCTGATTTCGGGAATTTTCGCGATTCTCGACCTTATTCAGCGATCTTTAAACGTTTGTAGCTCGGAGCAACGTTAACCGATTTTGATGAAATTTTAGGCACGTATACAACTTACTGCAAACTACAAATGGTTTTTTTAAATTTTCATTACAAGCTCACAAAAAAAAGTTTAAAAATCGACCTTTACTATTCTTTTCGCTAATCCAACCAAATACATTTTTTTTTCAAAACGACGAAACGCGTCAGTTAGCAAACTAATCCTTCTAGCTTCTAAAAAAAACTCAAGTTGTTTGGACCAATTCTAAAAAAGTTATGCGATTTTAAAAAGTGTCCGAATATTAATAGTCACTGTAGTTGGTTGGTCACGAGGGTGCAGTTATGGCACGGAGATTTCTATGCAGAATTTGAGCTATTATCTCGCAGGAAGAAACACAGATGGTGGAATGGAAGAATGTGAACGAAAGTTTGTGAATTCCAGGGAGCCGTACAAGGTAGTAAAGAACAGGCACAGTTACAACATGCTTTCGCTTGCTCTGTTTACAGTGTTGCTTTGTTTACGTACACCCTTCAAGATTTTAAACCTCGACGGGATTACGATGCAGGTGTGCCCGCCACCTGGGGAAAATAATAATAATGATAAAGATGTAGTATCGTATTTTGCATTAAATAGTTTAGAATATGGATCTAGGGAGAAGGATTTCAAACTACCCTAGAAGTATGTTTTATAAAAAATGAATACAGTTTCGATCTTTCTGTACCATTCATCTCTTTCTAGCACATAGGTATGCCATTTTTTTTAATAAGGAATTTACGAAGGCTTTTATAAAGTGTTGGTAATAAAATCAATTAAAAGTAAACATAGGTAACTTAAGTGCCTACACTGTGTAAAATTTTTTTTGGTACATCTATTTTTCATTTCGTTTCTACTTTGCTTCGTATACTATATAGACAATTTCATACTCGAAGGCAATTGTAATTTTATTTTAAATATTAAAAAGTATCAATTACATCAAGATCCACCATTAAAAAGTGTCAATAGTAAAAAACAAAGGAAATTGTTCCTAAAAAATCAAGATTGAACGTCTGATTTTACATCCTGTATAAAATAAACATACATACCATTTTAATCCTGCCATATCAACACTGAGTGGCGCAAGATTTGGAGAAATACAGTTTCAAGTCAGTCAGGCCTTTCTGAGGGAACGCTTCTGAAAACTTTTGTTCGGTTTGCAAAACGTTTTGAATATAATGTCGACGTTAATGAAAATATAGATTTCTGTTTTCTATTAGATATTCATGCGGGAACTATCCATGGATGGTCGAGATTTTCCCAGTGAATATGGTTCCAAATGCTGACCTGATTCGGGTCTTTTTTAACTGAGGCAGTGAGAGCAGCAACGGACTTCCCACATTTTCTTTCGAAATTGAGTTAGTAGTAATAATGTATTCCAATAGGCTCTACTAATCATATAAAATAGGAAAACAAAATTTTGTCAATGTGGGTTATTCAGTTGTTGCTCTCACTGTCTCAATTATTATATATATTTCAAATCCCTTCCGAATTCCGCAGAACCATTGTACCCAGACCTATATTATGTATAATGAAAAGTAGTTCGAATGTTGTCGAGTTTGGATTCATTTTCATCAGACGAATCTTGCCAATTTATTAGTGATACCTACTTTTGTAGAGATCTAAGAGAAAATGTTTATACCAGGTAACCAGAAAGGGACATTTTTTTTAATTGAAGACTATAAAATTTATAAAGCATACTACGGCGGATGGAAAACCCTCTAGGTTATAAACGTAGTTCGTTTCCTTTATGTCAAGGAATGCGTAGAATTTGATGGAATAATCGGAGGAAGTGAAGCTTAAATATTGAAATCAAGGATCAAGTACCTACTCAGAACGTGAAGAAAATGGGCAAGCATATATGACACCCGAGAAAAATGGGAGTTTCAACCTGAGGTAGGTTGATTTTAAAATTTTACTTACTTTTAATCGGTTTCCTTAATCAAGGTAACGACTAGCTTCGAAGGCATTCATTTTAATGGAGATTATATTTTTGCATAAACTTTATTAGTCATTTGCATGTGACGAGAATACTCTTCTCTGCTTTCATATTATAGGAAAAATTGTGTGTATCACTTGTAAATATTATACATTGATTCAGAATTGTACAGTAGAGCGGATCGATACTATATAGGCGAAAATTTAAATTTGAAACAATTTGGAAAAATATTCCTTTTTCCCCTAAAAATGAGTATACGATTATATGATTAAATGACCTATTTTCAGGAGAAAAAGGAACCTGCAGACATGAATATTTTTCCAAAATTTTTTTACAGTTGTGTTTGGTTAATCAAAAGACAACTATCCCGCATCCACGCCAACTGAAAATTCAAATTTAAATTTTCCGCTCCGCCCTATCGTACAGTTTTACCTTACCATTAATTAATACGCACAAAATTTCATATAGGACTCGTTTCATTTCATTTCACTTGATGTCAGGGATTTTGAAAAAATTGAAATGTGATATATTCCACGTGAAGTTATCAGGAGTTATTATTCTGCTGGTTCGGAATTTATTTAAAAAGTACAGGCCATACAAGTTAAAAATTTTCATTTATTTTAGTAATCAAAAATTAAAACCGACTCCAAAAATAAAAGTAAAAAATAATATAATCCATTATTTAATCTACAACTCGCATATTTTTTAAGTTGGCGTCTCATCATTTACACTGTGTAAATCTGGCACCGACTTAAAAAAATATGGGAGTTGTAGGTTAAATAAGGGTTTAAATTATTTTTTACTTTTATTTTTGAAGTCGGTTTTAATTTTTTTTTAATTTCTAATTTTTTGTCTTTTTAGTTTTATATACATATATTGACACAACATGTTTAGGAGATATGCGTGTACGTATATAACATAATAATATTTAGATGACAATAGTCTTTCTTATTAACCAGAACTGGCAAAATATTGGGCCAATATTGATGGAGTGTAGAACGGGACCACCCTCTTTCGAATAAAAGAAAAGATCATCAAAATGGGTCCATATGCTGAGGAGTTATGCGGGGACAAACAAAAAAAAAATTAAAAATAAAAAATAAAAAAAATACATACGGGTCGAATCTATAACCTCCTCCTTTTTGAAGTCGGTTAGAAAGCTCTATGAATAAAGTGTATTACGTAAGATAATTGAAAGTTGTTAATTCAGCAATTTATATAAAAATTCCTATTTTCTACGTCACCTTATTACCAATCTTTTAATGGCAATTGACAGTTACGAAACTTTAACCGTAATACACTATTTATTTCCTTGTATTTATTTTCATTTCTTTTTATATACAATTTGTTAACCAACCGTATTGAGAAAATAAGTCAGAGAATTCTGTGATAGGTATTTGTTGTACATTCTGTTCGATTTACAGTCATTATTTTAAACCACCTTCCTTTATTAATATATCATTGGAATAATATTTTTTCATTAATAAAGTGCACGGACAAAGTGGTTTTTAGTTTTCGTTTAAACTGCATTGGCAACGAAAATTCACCAGGGACAACAGCGGAATCTGCGTTTTGCGAAAATATTGTTTTCCCAAAAGTGTGGAAGCAATGTTATTCGTTCAGAACGTGGCCAGCCATACGTGCTGTTTTGTTGATGGAGGAAATGAAAATATGAATATGTGTATTTATCAAACGTATAGGTACAGCATTCAAATTAGAATGGACAACAGTATAAAGTAGTTTTAATATCGTCTCTGTTACTTAA
Organism: Andrena cerasifolii; assembly: GCF_050908995.1. Lineage (NCBI taxonomy): Eukaryota > Metazoa > Arthropoda > Insecta > Hymenoptera > Andrenidae > Andrena > Andrena cerasifolii. The sequence continues at coordinate 6,543,220 of NC_135121.1, read as the reverse complement.
AATAGAAACGAAGTTACTTTGCACATATACTTTTTCCTGCTATTACCGTGAAATATTTTTGACGGAATGAACGTAAAATCCTTTTACCAAATTCCTCTTCGAAACATGTTTACAGTAGAATGTTGATTACATGACGGCTATTATCGGAAAGATGATTCATGTATGTATTTAATAATGGTTCTTATTTTTAACCGACTTCAAGAAGGAGGAGGTTATAGATTCGACCCGTATGTATTTTTTATATTTTTTTTTATATTTTTTTTATGTTTGTTCCCGCGTAACTTATCAGCATACGGACCGATTTTGATGATTTTTTTTTTAATTCGAAAGAGGGCGATGCCTCGGTGGTCCCGTTCCACACTGCATCAATATTGGCCCAATACTTTACTAGTACTGGTTAATTCCGTAAAAATTCGAGATTTTAATAAAAAAAATTAAGAAGTCACCGGATTTTTTTATGAAAATCTCGACTTTTTACGGACCCTATAAGAGGTTTGCCCCGAAATGGTACGTTTTTTTCATATGTAATTTTTTCAAGTCGATCTGAACCTCAATTCGTTCGCCATCATAAAAAAAATGAAGAGAAAAAAAAATATATTCGAGAAAAACGCGTTTAAAGTTTCTGGGCAAAGGTGGCGCTGTAGGTTGCCGCTTGACGTTTTTAGCATTCCCCCATTTTTCTCCTTTCCCCGGTTCCACCTTTGTCGATTTTTCAAGGTCAGGCCAGCTTCTGGTAGCATCTGCAGTTTACATTTTTGCGCCCTTCGTGCCAATATACTTTCGATCTATATAAAAAAAATCTGCGCCATTCCATCATCGATTGAACGGTGCTCCTTGTAAGTCGAATCGAAGAAGTATAGTGTAGTATCGAGTCCCATCGTAGACGGTGATTAAGTTCCCCTCTATCGTAAAAAGTGCAGCCGTATTTTCCACGTGTAAATAACGTGGACGGTGTCTTTCGTTAAGGGTGTGGGGAGGGGCGGTAGGGGAGGAGAGAGGGGAGGAGGGGGTGCTTTCCCTATCAATTACAGGAACGTACCGACAGGAAGCGCAACGCGTCGCCGATCTCCCCGGTGACTCGTCACCGTTACGAAAATAGAAATAGAAGGGCAAGCGAGTAGCTGGTTCTGAAATAAAAAGCGCAAGGCTTTCAATCAATAGGAGTTTATCGGACAGCGTTTGCTTCAAAGAGTCCCATTGGCCAGGAAGGACGGGCGGGGGTGGGAGGGGGTGGCCGGATAGCGGGCGAAGATACAGTAGAGGGAAGGAAGATGCATGCACGCGTATGTACATATGTATTGACTTGTTTACGGTACGCTGAGCGAATATGCAACCGAGTGGAGGACTGCAGTCGGTATCAGAGAAGCTACTGCTGAAACGAAAAGAAGCACATAGTTGAAGCGCGCTATGCGCCGTACGCGAGCCGTCGCCGCTCGATTTCCACCGTCCCTTTCACCGGATATCTCGGACTCAGACGTCGAAGACAAAATTCCCGATGCTACGCTTCACACTTTCGAACCCACCTGCGATATACACCCTCCGCCTCTCTACAGAACTCATGGGCGCGGAAATTCCTTCGAGTTATTGCTCACGGGGTAGTTGCTCCTGGACGGTCAGCGCGCCGCGCGTATCGTCGCGCCCCCTTCTGATGATCGAGGCCCTTGCAGCAGCTACGGCGCAGCTCCGGATGTATTAACTTGTGGGAAGCTAAGAGAAACAGTGTTACGAAAATTATTTTGGACGTCTGTTAAAAGTATTTTATCTACTTACAAGGAATAGGCAGTCGAAAGGTTGATTTTTTTTTATTGCATTTTCCGAAAGTAGTATCTTTTCTGAATAAAATGCCGGTTGGTTTATAGTAAAATTCGCAAGATTGTTGATTTGGCAGTTAAAAAGGTCAAGCGGCAACCTACAGCGCCACCTATGCCCAGAAACTTTAAAGTACGTACGTGTGCGAAGTTTCAAGCCGATCGGATATGTTGAAGTGGGTCAAATTAACTTACAAGGTTTCACCCTGCAAACTAACGAACACATAACTGAAACTAAGTAAAATCTTGTGAAAAATGAACCTAAAGAACTTGATTTATAATTCACACGATACTATTCGAATAGTCGAATAGTATTCGAGTACTGAAATATTCGAATGGTGTTCGAATACTGAAATATTCGAATGGTGTTCGAATACTGAAATATTCGAATAGCGTTCGAATACTGAAATATTCGAATAGCGTTCGAATACTGAAATATTCGAATAGTATTCGAATACTGAAATATTCGAATAGTATTCGACTACTGAAATATTCGTATAGTGTTCGAATACTGAAATATTCGAATAGTATTCGACTACTCAAATATTCGAATAGTGTTCGAATACTGAAATATTCGAATACTGAAATATTCGAATAGTGTTCGAATACTGAAATATTCGAATAGTATTCGACTACTCAAATATTCGAATAGTGTTCGAATACTGAAATATTCGAATAGTATTCGACTACTCAAATATTCGAAGTTTATTCGTAGCAATCGAATACTTGTAAAATATTCAAATATTAAATTATTCGAATAGTCCCACCCCTAATACGTACCCAATTCTTTATCGAAAACACAATCAGTCGTATGTTTACTGAACACATGAATTTAAAGAAATTTTTATAACAAGCCTTGCTTCGATTTTAATTTAAATCGACGAAGACTATTTAGCCTTAAACCGAGTGAACTTTTCGGATTATATCCTCCTTCGAAAAGGAATAGCTTGATAAGTAAAACATTAATACAGTAGTTGCATAAAGAAGCAAGTGGCACAAGAAGGTTGCATTACAAATACTTTTCTCCACTGATTCTATTCTTCAGGGCCCGTAATTAAAGGACTTCGACACTAAAGGAAAATGTCTCCCTGAGAAAATCAAGTTTCGTATTTTCAGTAAGTAGAGCTTCAATATTTTTGTATTCTATTCTGAAAGTCTTTACTAAACAAACTAAACCTACACTGAAAGAACGTACGACGCCAGAGAAAGCAATTTTTGTCTTACATTTTTATAAGATGACAACGAATTACCATAATTCTTAATCACGTATGTGTTTTCCCTAAATTTGTACAGATTTTTTTTTCACTTTATAACAATATATATTTAATGTTTTATTCTCGCATACTCAAAAGCAAAGGTTCCTTCTACAGCTGTAAATTTTCGAATACGAATACTTTCTCCGAATAATTCGAATAATTTCGAATACGAATACTTTCTCCGAATAATTCGAATAATTTCGAATACGAATACTTTCTTCGAATAATTCGAATAATTTCGAATACGAATACTTTCTCCGAATAATTCGACTATTCGAATACTGTGGAAATTAGAATTCTGTGGTATACATCCCTAGTTTCCCCCCTTTCACTCTTGTAAATGAGTTTTTCTGATCAAGAACGCCACGAACAAGTTTGTTCCGTCAGCTTATATAAATTATTCAGAGATCTTCGCGTAGCGTTCCATTGCTAATGAACCAAGGTGCAGCTATTAATGCTTTAACGGTTCCGCTTTGAAACATTTGTATTACATTACTATTTAATTTCCTGGCACATCACCGCAATTGAATTCTGTCCATGAAAATAGGAATGAGCGTTACTTTGTATAATAATACACACGCTTTTATGCAGGGATCGTCAGGATTCATATCCGAGTTCCTAATTTCTGTTTTTATAAAAATCCTCATCCCTTTGTTAGAAGATGTTGCGAAGAATAATTCTGACGCTTGATTTTCCAATCTTTTCATGGATATGATATATCGCAGGCTGTTGAAGAGGTGGTATTCCGTTGGCAGAATATCAGGAGAGTAGGCTGGATGAACAATCCTTTTCGAACAGAGTCCCCCCTCCGGTTTCTACAATGCATGCTTTGCTATATGTGGTCACGCGTTGTCCTTAGGGGAGAGAACTCCCCTGTTGAGTAAAGCTGGCCGTTTTGTTTCCAATGCTGATTTCGATCGGTCCAGTTGTTCACAATGGGCTTCTGCAGTTATCACGAGGTTGTGTTCCAGTAGGTCAAAGTGTATAACTCTTTACATCTCCTAGCAAGTGCTCAGTAAGTTCTTCTATGGCTGATAACTTTATTCTGCTTCACACGTGAAAGCTTCTCCTGGATTTGGCTGATCTCGCACGTTCAATGATACAGCATAGCAGTACCATTTTTTTATCATCTGTGGAAAGCCTAGAAACTCCCTCGGGACTTGGGCAAAACAGTAGGAAAGATACACTAATTGTTCGGTGAAGATATATCTTTAGAAAATTCGCGTGGTACACATCTAATTTCCCAGTTCACTATTTTCCAAGGTTCTTTAATTTCTGGACAGTGGATGTGTTCACAGTTGGCTGTGTAGGATCCAGTTTGGCCTCCAGCTTCTATGTTAAGGAGGAACTTTCAGTACACGGTCAATTATTATCCAAACGTTGTACCACTTGAATGCTCTATTATCCGAACAATATGTTTCTTGAAAAGTTGTTGGGAAAAGAGGGTAGAGGAAGTTATGTTGCACACGATACCCAGATTTGTAAGGGCTTAAGACGTAGAGGGGCTTCAACCTAACCAAAACAGAAGCTCAGCTTTAACTGGCAAGGGTGTTGTCAACAATATCTTAAATTCTCCTGGCGAAATATGAGAAGGACCCAATGACAGTGACAGTGAACATGTTTCTTCTCAAGCATTTACAGCATTAGAAAAATAATTTTGGTGGTTCGAAGCACAAACAGAATTTAATCCAACGCAGCTTAACATGTCAAGAAATTTGTGCAATTTAGCAGCAGAGAAGAGCTGGGTACTACAAATTCTATGAGCTTAGTACTTACAGTTACATTGCTTTCCATTGCTGGCCTTGTTTCTTGTATTATTCTTCCTCAAACACAGAAATATAATCATGAGGGAAGCAAACGCTTCCACTATTCCACTATTCGAAAAATCCTTTATGCAAACGTTCCCCTATTAATTCGGATAGTAGAGGTTCTACTGTATATTTTGTGATCGTTGCGATTTAAAAATCGTATTTTCTTAAAGCAGGGATGATAACCATAAATGACTTAAACGATTTAATTCGGGTGGATGAAGCGTGGGGGCAACTGATAGGTTGGAGAACGAGAATAAATAACGAAATAAATATTTCGATTCGTGGGATTAAGTACTAAGGAATGATAAAATAATTTAAATGTCCTTTTTCGAATAATTCCTGAAATATAATACAGTAACGCGTCGATTATCAAAACACCGATCAACGGTGCATTCAATTATAGGGACACCGATTAACCGAATGTTCGGCCATCCGAATTCCGAGCAGCGTTTTCTGAGGAACGAAATTAAATGCATACGGTATTTTCATTTCGCTGAATTTGTCGCTTTATTCAAATCGCCATTATTCATTATTATTCTTTATTACCACGTGCCTTTAGCTTACCAATTAGCACTCACGGTACGAAGCTTCGTTAACGAAACGCGTAGGTTTTACATTAAAATGTTAGTAAAATGAAACCGAGCAGTATTATCCCCACTCTTATACAACAACAGGCGCACAGGGAAAGATGAAAAAGAAGGGGATTCTAGATAAAGTTTCAGTAATACTCCCTCTACACATTTTGAAGCACTCGCTCCTCTGGAAACAGTTTTAAAATCGTATGAAGCCTAAACAGAAAATTCGACCACCGAAATTTTGTCGTTTTGTCATTGTTAACAAATTCGGGGAGTAAGGCTGGAAATATTCGTTTAAAGCTCTCTATTTTTGTGGGGTGTCGAAATGCAGCAAAATGAAAAGTCTTTTTTTTACAGAAAAACGTAGATATTCGATTATCCGAAAACTCTTCCACGATTGATTGGGATAATTTTCTACTGTGCCTCATTTTCTTTAGCAGTACGTGGATTAATAAATTCCACGTAATTCTTTGTGTGATTTTAAACAACACTGATATAACAGAAATTTATATAAATATGTACGTAAAAGATACTTGTAAATCTGTAACGAAGAATTACATATAAGGTACGATATGTGCCTTGAAATTGTGGGAAGGGAGAAGTCCCTTCTTGCAAAGCAACTGGGATGTTTTTTATGAGATTGAGGCTAAGTTCGCCCGGCAAAGGAAGAGAGTTGCGGAAACGTAGTCGTTCGGGAAAATAAACTTTAAGATAATAAATTTGCAGTACCTAATCTGTTGTAAGAAAAGCCAGTTATAGTGCAGGTGGTGTTGTCGGTGGCCTTTTGCTTTCTTAATCGAATTAAATCATAAATTTGATAATCTAGCACCACTAGAAACTTCTCCAACTCGTCTGGAAATAAGAAGGGGCAAAAAATGTCTTTACACAATTTGAACGTCACTGAACTTCAATGCGGTCTTGTACAGTTATCCGGAACATAAAATAAACTTTCTTATAATAACTATGGATCGCTAATTATTTAATTTGTGTTTTAATAAATCATTTGATATCCCTTTTAAATTTAATACTATACTTGTGTACTTCTAATTATACATCTGTAATTTTTTAATTTATATTTCCTATTAATATCTAATCATAAAGTTATCAAAGATTAAAGAGTAATTCAGCATAAAAATTACAGCATATTTAATTGTTTCAAATATAACAGTTTATCTATTATATATTATATAAAAAAATTAGATAATAATTTATTTAGCAATTATTAATATTTAAAAATCTCACTTTCGAATCTCGAAACATTAAAATCCAATTAGAGTCACTGGAAAGTTTCACCTGTACAAAACCACTTGTCACATTATTTCCTCATTGGAGAATATATTGTGGTGTCTTAAAATTTTAGTATGATTATATATTATACTATAAACTAAATAAATCTAGAAAACAAGTTTCATATAACTATGGCCGAACAATGATTAAACGCTTCAAATTTGGCACAAAAAATTTATTTACGAAAAAAAGATTATCTATCCATAAACTTATATGAAATGACTGAAATTTTAATATAGTTCGTAAGATTTTTAATCAACGCGCGTGTGTAACTACTGGTGCTCACTTATTGAGAATTAAATTCGCTGAGTGATCTGAAAAAAAAATTAATTTCACTCGCGTATCTCTGACTAAATATTTTCAGGATTTCCACGAAGTTGATTAATGGCATCCGCTGTTGTTTCTTCACTGCTGCCAGCACTGTCTCTATAGTCTACATATTACTCATTCGGCATAATGAAGTTTCATGAAGAAATAATGCAACAGAAACGAGTAAGCTGAAATTAGACACACAACGTTTCGCGAGTTTAAGAAATGATTAATTCACATTCAAGAAAGGTAATTTGAATTTCCCAGACAATGCTGGGAGCGCTAGTGAGTGATCTCACAGCCTTCTGTTAAAATCTGCGCCATTATGATGTCCAAATTAGGACCAAGTTCGATTTTCATCTCATTGAGTGATTAACGACTAAGAATCATTACATCCGCACTAAACGAGAATCCTATTTCCAGGAGATTCAGTTCCCATCATCGAATATCCAGCCCCATAGTACAGTGCGCTTAATCGATATGCGCCAACTCTCAATTCACCTTAACAGTTCCCACTGCTACCCATAGTGCACTACGAAACTGTCAAAGAAATATGTTGCATCGTTAAGATAAAATATTTCCCGCTCAGATCCCAACACTAGAGCATTGAATTTTAAAGTGGCACTTTGGAACACAAGAGAGGGGCCAAGTTGAAATCATAACACTGAAGGATTAGCTATAAAACGCCATAGAAAGTTTAAATAAAATACAAATAGTTTATGGAGAAAAATTTATTATTTGGGATATGGTCACACATTAGGTGACACGTAAAGTGGTGCGAAGGTATTTCCTTCCGAAACCAATTACTTCTCGATGAAATAAGAAAAAATTTTCAAAACAGAAGCATCTAAGACTTTCTAGTCTATTTTTCTAAATAGACGATGATATATTGCAGTAAAAATTTAGTTGTAGAACTATTTTGGTATGGAACTGGGATTGCATAAAATTGTTGGAGGGCGAGGGTGAAAATAAGCAGGGGGAGGGAAGGGGTGGAGCTAAGGAATGAAGGAGAACAGATAAGGGGAGAATAGAATAAGCGAAAAAGGCTGGACTTAACAGGAACTTGAGATAAGAGAGAAGAAAAGAGGAGCTTAGAGTTAGTTTTTGAAGTACGTCAGAATAGGAAATTATAATAGCTGATGTAAGTTTACCAGGTAACAAAAGTTTATATATTTTGTGTAGGTAATCTGTAAAAGTAGCATAAAAAGGTATTTATACAGGGAGTTTCAAGGAGTGGAGGCATAAAATAATAAGAGAAGTTCTTATAAACATTTGTCCTATTTTACCTTGGTTCCGAATTGCAAGAAGTTTTGTGTTCCAATAATTCTTGCTACAAACTGAGCTGGCGTGACATAAAAATATTATTTTATGATCTGACATGATACATAGAAGTTGCACTTGCTCAGTTTGCAACGAAAATTATTTAAATACGTACACAACTATCTGTAATTAAAAAACGAGGTTAAATAAACATATATTTATATTTTCTTCAGTACTCTATGCCACAGTTTGCAATCTGAAATTATGCCCTCCTGCTTGAAACACCCTGTACATATAAGCTACTTATTCAGCTGAAAATGCTTTCATCATTCCGGCATACAAATACAAAATCCTGGGATTACGTATGAATACGTTCATACGAATTCTTTGAAATAACCTTGCAAACTCTGTTTTTACAATGTCGTTAATTCCTCCAATGCTATTGCATAACCTCTCATGCCAGATTTGAATGTTTCCCTGCAAATTGCAGAGAGGCGATCCGGTAAGCCCAAAACTGCAGCGCGAATTTTATTGAACGGAACAGTAGAAACAGCCAGAAGATTACTTCTTAGTTGGTTGGTAGTCGCTGGAACTTCCAAAAAGTGGTTAACTAAGTTCTCCAGAAATGAATTCCGCACGGTTATATGTATATAGTAGGGGAGGCCGGGGCAAAGTGGGGCGGAAAAAGTTTCAAGTCGAATAAAATTTTTCCCTTTCAATAAAAATGTTTGGAAACAGATTTATAATATAATTAAAACATTGCTATTGATAAATGACGAATAGCAATACTTAAAATAAACTTAAAGTATATTAAAATTCAACTTGAAAAGAAAATGGTAAAATGACTACTATCTGGGGTAAAGTGAGGTGCAACAAAATAAGAACTTTAATTAAGGATATAGGTAAATATTAACCCCTTGCGCTGGAATGACGTGTGTAGCACGGCAGCTTCTGGTTTTTTTTTGCACCGTGGTTGTCGAAGACTGGGGCAGATTTTTCATTTTTTTGAGGTTAGTTTCTGTTCCACCACGCCGCGTGGTTTTCTAGCCAGCTGATAGGTTAATATATTACGCACCTCACTTGCGCATCTTTTATTTGCAGCTCAGTTTACCCCGGTCACTATACCCCGAATATGTACTCAGTGGAAAATTAATTAATTAATAATGTTAGGATTAATGTTTTCTCAAACGCGAGTACACGTATGCTTATAAGCTTGTTATAAACACGCAGAAAAAAATTGGAGTTAAAATAACACATTTAAGACTCATTTATCCAAGAAGCTAAATTGAAAAGAAAACCAATTGGAAGTCTCTAAAAATTAATTTTTAATTTTTTGAACGAATATCCATTTTTCGATATCTGAGGGTGCATAATTATCATTGTGGTATTACACGCATTTATTACGTCGCCAAAATTTGTAAATATATTTTATTGTTAAAGAATAAATTGAGAAAGCTCATTTTACCCCGAGGTTCACTTTGCCCCGGTCTCCCCTACGTAGGTCTGTGCGCATACTAGTGGGCATTGATACTCCGAGGAGCAGAAACGCGAAGAAAGTGGCAAGTTATGGAAACTAATCCCTCCCAAAGCAACGCAGCATTTCATTGGGTTGTAAAAAAAAAAAGTTTGAAAAGAGATTGGACATTCCTGCGCGATTGATTGTACGCGCATACCGAAACACGTCACGCACGCACACAGAAGGGCAGAAACGCAGAAAGTGATTTCTCAGAAGGTTTCAGTCAAATTCAGTCGGTAATGAGAATCGCGCCTAGGATTCGTAACCGTGGCGTTTAACAATGAAAAGTAATCAACAGCCCGAATGGAACGAAGTCTGTCCGTTTCGTGGCGCATTGAAACCTCATCCGTTGGGTTCCCGACGAAGAAAAAGAAAGCGTAATTTCGGCTGCGTCGATGCGAAAGAAAGGATGAATTTTCAAGAATGTATTCGGAAGTTCTTCTCGCAGCGGCCCCTCCGCAGAAATGAGGGATACAGAAATTTCCCTGGAGGTGTCTCGTGACATAGAATCCACGAAATGCCAGTAGAATTGTTTCGTCGATTGATCGTATACGCTCCAACGATATTCGCGCCTCTTATTCGGCGCTATAAATTAATATGGGCTGATCGAGTGAAAAAAAAAATTTGTTCGGAATGGCTTCGTTACCGAGACAAGCGATTTCGACAATGCGTTCAGTACCTGCGTGCACTGGACTCGAAATTGGTGCCACCTTCAAAATCGATTTTATGAAGAACAAAACCTTGTTCGCAAAAAAAAACTGTTACGGTACAATTTCAACTTATGTTTGCGTAAGCATTCGGGCCACCCGCAATTGAATTATATGTATTTCTTACTTAGTTTACAAAATTAATTTTTTCATAAACGAAACTTCGTATGAAGACATTTTAGTAGAGTGCAAGGAATTACATCCTGAACCACCCTGTATGTAGCGCAATACTGTCTTTCTAATTTATTCTGTCAAGTGTTATCATACATTGTCTGTTCCATTAAGAAAAAGACAGTCAATCTGAAATTTCTTGTATCCTTCTGCATATAATGAAACTATTGCAGGGAACACTGTACCTATGTTTAACCCTCGTCAAACGGCATAGGTACAATTGTAACTTTTACGTTTTTAAATTGCGATAACATTTTTTCGAGAAGCTGGAGAGGGCTGAAGTTTCGTGACATCTCTAAATTTTTGGTCTAGATTATATAGACCAAATTTCAGAGAAATATCTCAACCACCTTCCGAGATAGGGGGTCGAGTCGAGGGTTGCATCCATAACAGCGGCATAGGCACAGTGGCGCCCCCATATATTTTGTATGAATATAATGTTATTTTATTATAAAAAAGTAAAAAAATAGATAATTTACATTATAAAAGAAAATTTGGGATTTTTTTTATCAATTTTCATTGAGTCTAAATGTTGTCAATTTATCGTACAAATTATACCGACAGTGAGAATATGCATATAAAATATGTAAAATTGTGCCGTCTGACGAGGGTTAATGTTTCCCTACTGTTCAGTACAATCTGTATTGGCCTATTTCCCACCCATAAGAAATTACGACACAGTAATTGTAAATAATAAGAAAAATTCCGAACGAAATCCTGAGTAATAAAGAGGATTAATAATAAGAGAAAAATCGAAGTTTAATAAGATATGAATTTCCCCTACCCCCGCAACGAAAGAATTTCGGTCGTTCGACGCTTTTCAAAAGAGCTAGAAAATTGGGCGAATTGTTCCAGACAGCGCGGAATCTCAATCTTAACCTTTCTGCTCACGAAGTTGGATTTCCGCTCGTCTTCCGCTCTGACCTCTTCTTCTGAGAAACAAGACGTTGAAAGTGATTTTCGTTTTCGCTCGGGGATTATTGTACGTGCTCTGTCCACTGTGAAGGCTACTTTCTTGGCAATCTAAGTTGTGGAGTGTAAATTGTGAATCACTTAAGTCGAGAAAAAGTAAACACTGAAAATGTTTGCTTTTAAATGTTTACTTTTACTCTATGTAGTTTGATATATTTCAATAGTCTGTGAAAGATTTCACTTCTCAAAGTTCGGTTAGAGCTGATGGGAGAAAATACAGCAGAACCTCTATCCGAAATAACAGGGAGAGACTTGTTCAGATATGGGAATTTTTTGGCTGCTGGAACCCTCACTTTCCTCATGTTGATTATCTTATATTCCAAAACGGAAGTCTTTTTGCTGATAGAATAAATCATAAATGTTTCGAAGTCAGAGGAAACACCTTAAATGTCATTTTCATTGTCCCCGTTTGGTGCATCGGCACAAGAATTTAAAATATTTTAAACAATAGCTGAAGCATCACTATCACGTCATACCAGTTTGAAAGGAAATATATTGTTGAGATAATAAGTGTTCAGATACTAGAAGGTCTACGATACAAGGGGTCCCCAAATAATGGGACAACCCGAAACATGCAAATTCTTTGCGCAAAAATACATCGAAAAGTTCTTTACAGTTTTGAGATCCGAGGCTTCGTTCTCGAGATATTAACAGTTGAATATTAGCGGTGGAATTTCCGGGCCGCGCAGTTTAAAGCCGAGACGCACGCACAGTAGGCACGCAGACCCAAACACACTACTGATCCGCTTGCGCATGTTCAAACCGTGAAAATGGGTTAGCGCGGTCGGGTCTCTCGCGCTGCGTGCTAGCGGTCGGTGCTCCGCGCTCAGCTGTTTCGGCTTTAAACCGCGCGGCCCGGAATTTCAACCGCAAATATTCAACTGTTAATATCTCGAGAACGAAGCCTCGGATTCCAAAACGGTAAAGGACTTTTCGATGTCTTTTTGCACCAAGATAATGCTTGTTCCGGACTGTCCCGCAATTTTGGGACACCCTGTATACGAATCAAATAGACTTACATGAATCCTAGGTATGTATTAAGAAAGAGTTATAAGTTTTTATTTTTGAGTGTAGAGTGTGTTGTAAGAGAAATATTGTTTTCTAATATAAAATGAATATTTCCAGTATATTTGGAAAAAAATATTTGCTTCTTAATGTAGAATAAATACTGTATGTATATTTCAATATTAGAAAGCTATTGAACCTCTTTTTAATATTGGATGTATGTGTATTCAATATTTTGTGCTACTAGGGTATATTGTCTCGTGTCTGAAAAATATCCAGCCAGTTTCTATCCCATTTGTCGAGACAACAAAAGTATTCTAGGTGAACAGAGTTATTGTTCCACTATTATTCAATTTACAGAGGAGAATTGTTTCTCCGCGGCACTGATTGGTATCAGATGTAACTACACCCTAGTAAATTACTAAAGTAAGCCATGAAGTGGCGACAACCCATGAATAGAAACGAGAGAAACAGAGCGGGGAAAACTCGGGGCATTACGTTGGCCAAAGTTGTGGAGGATGAAACGTAGATATAAAGAACGTACGAAGGCGAAGCGAGGCAAAAAGGAAGAAAACGATAGCATGACGCGAAGGGACAGCGAGAGCGGCAACGGAGGATTATATTGGGTGGAGGAATTCGTAGTGCAATCGAAAATGGGGTAACACTTCGTTTAAAAATAAAACAAAAATTTTGAATAAATTTTTTTGGTACCAGATCTTGTTTTCGAAAAATTGATTTCGAATATTCGTGTCACACATTTGCAATTATATACATGCCTAAATTATTTGTACATAACCCATTATTTCTATTTGTACGTTAGTATTAAATTTGTAAACACGATAATGGTAAAGTTCGAATACCACTGTAATTTTTGCAATTTGCTTTTTATCATCCTAAAAATTGCTAAAATTACTATCGCCATTGCTGTTGGCAGTTTCTCTCAGCGAATTAAAGAGACATGGATAAAAAATAATGTATTTCCATTTCCCCGATTTTGCAAAATTATTACATTTTTTTGTTGCGTAGTTGTAAATATTGCCAGAATTTACAATCACAATTTTTATCGTGCTAATTGCAAGGAATAAGCAAGCTATAAAGACTTGCTTTATCATTCGAACGCCACAGTCAATTTTATCATCGAATTTTCGAAATCGTTAAGTTCAAAAACGAGACCTCGCCGTCAAATAAGTATTTTACATTTTCGTCCTATTTTTCTACGAAGAATAACTCCCTTATTAAGATTACAACGAATTGCAGCCCACTTTGTACAATCCCCGTTCGGTAACCGATTCAGGAAATTAAAGAATCACAACGAAATTGCGCTGATTTCGATACCGGCGACTGGGCAGCTCGAGAAAATACTCTGCCCTACGTGAAATCGAGTGAAACCTCCATTACGGAGACAGTGACGGGGGGATATATCTCTGTGGTGCGCAACTACGAGATTCCTGGCCGCTGTTTGTAGTTTCGTTGTCAAAGGGACGAAACGTAGAACGTGGCTCTGGATAACGTTTGCACAAACAGCTGCGAGCTAACAGCTTATATTGGTCTCTTTCTCGTTGACTATCGTCCTCTGCCACTCCGTCACGCTATTCATCCGCCTCCCTCTCATAGATTTTCATTCGATCCCCCACTCTTCCTTCTCCTGCCCCCCCCCCCCCCTTTAACGCATGCTGTTTTGGCGGTCCTTTGAGTCTTTTCGAGATTCCTTTACCTCGCCCTTGTCTCGTTCCCCTGACCGATCAGACTTCCCCCTTTTCGATTTCCCGCGCTATACTCCATCTCTCTTACAATGGCCCCCCCGACTGCCCAAATCTCTTTCCAACGTTACACTTACATACGCATGTGCGAGTGACACTCCCGGGGTGGTCGCAGCTACGATTAAGCGGACCAGAAAATTACTGGACCGGGCTAAAACCTTCGTTCCGTACGCCAATCTATACACGCGCGTCACTTTTGTAACGAATTGTCCCATTTAGGGGTGAAATTGCTTAACCGTTTTTTGGAATTTCCACCGAGAGTTCGGTGAACTCACTCTTCTACGTATCTCCCGTCATGGACGGAAGAAGGTAGAGCAGGTAGGTACCTGCGTAATTGCCGCCGTGGTTGTAGGTGCATCATTTTAACAACCCCTTAACTATTTCAGGGTCTACGTAATATGGTTCTGATTGGTTTCATTGTTCGAACACAGTGCAAATTAAAATGTTCATTTCATATGGAATTTTTTTAATTGTGACCATGTGATATAAAGTTTCCTAAAAGGATGCCTATGTGATAAGGATCGAAACAAAATTCGCTCTTATTTTTTTCGATTGTTCCTTCGAATAAAAAAAAATTAAAAAAAAAAATAAAATCGACTTCTAAAAAATAAAAATGCACTAAAAAGTAAGAAATAATTTAATCCCTCATTTAACCTACGACTCTCATATTTTTTAATTCGCGCCAGATTTACACAGTGCAAATGATGAGACGCCAACTTAAAAAATGTGAGAGTCGTAGGTTAAATAAGGGATTAAATTATTTTTTACTTTTTAGTGCATTTTTATTTTTTTGAAGTCAGTTTTAATTTTTCTTTTTGTCTTTTTAGTTTTATATATATTGACACAGCATGCTTCGGAGAGATTCTTTTCTTCTCCTTTTTTCCAGAACCATACGCATCCACTCCGCTCCTTCTGCATCTCCCTTTAGTATTCCTCTGATCGTTGCATTTTCTCTTTTCAACTCCTTACAGTCTTGTAACATGTGACCCAGCGTCTCTCTAGCCCCATTACATAGTCTGCATACTGTCTCTTTTTCTTCCTTCCAGTACTGGCTTCCCCGCTCCTCGTTCCCACATCTGAACCTTGCGACCATGCTTTGGTCTCTGCCTCTGTACTTTCCGTCTAGGTAATTTGCTCTTTGGTTATCTCTGATTTCTGTGTAATGTGCGTTGTATCTGCCTCCTAGTATTCTGTCGTATTGCCATTGCACCTGCTCTGCCCTGTCTCTGTGCGCTAGTTCCTCCGCAAACTCTCTTCCTCTCCTTCTTTCTATTTCCATTTCTTGCACATCCATCATTTCTTGTCTGTAGTATGCGTCTCTCATTTCCTCCCATTTCGACTTTCTCTCTGCTTGCTTCTCGTCTATTTCCCTCCAGCACTGTAGTACTATTTTATTCTTATTCATCCGTTTCGCCTTCTCCTCATATTTTATTGCTCTTTTCCCCGATTCTATCCTTACTTTGTCCGTTTTTGTTTCCTCCAAAATTAGATGCGCTGGTGTATTGAAGTCCAAACCTAACGTCCACCTTATGTATTGCTCCTGTATTTTCTCTATCTTTTCTACTTCCATCCATCCCCAAATTTCTGACGCCTCTGAACGAGTATATGCCTGAAACTGGAACATCGTGGCGGCGTAGTTACTAGTTATTATAAACACAGGAATATAATTATTCAAGACCCACTACATGTTAAGACTTTTTGTAAAAATATATACATCAAACATAATTATGACATTTTACGAGCAATTTAATAACAACAAGGGAGCATTGGGAAACTCTCGAAACATATTCTAATAGGCAGATGCGAGAAGGAAATGAATTTTCTGCTTGTTTAGCAAATGTTTATTAAACCAAATTTAAGTTGCTTATTATATTATAATAGTGCAATATCTGGTACACAAGTTTGGCAAGTACTACATCTATTTACGGTAATCGTAGAATGGCACTAGAACGTATCTGAACTTAGAATAATGAATGGTAAGAATTGGAAGTGCACTATGTATAGTACTAGAATCACTCTGGCTTGACCTTCAAGTAGTAATGAACTGGAAATGGGGAAATGAAATGGGCTTTAAGGGCTTTGAAAGTAGGAAGGGGGATGATAGATTAGGGCAAGGTTTAGGAAGTTTTGGCAGGGGTGTGCAGTGACTAGGATCACTCAGAAAGTGGACAGTTTCATTTCACGAAGACACGGATTGAGATTTCTTAGTGCACAAGTAAAAAAATAGATAGGAGTGCACAACGAAGTGTCGAAGTTAGGAAGGCATCAGTCATCCGTGCTAAAAAATGTTAATTAGAGAAATTGCAAAATATTAAAAATTACCATGGTTTGGGAATGCATTGCAAATTCAAAAGAATGATCATGTAATGATTAATCAAAATCCAAGTTCAAAACTTACACTTTCATGTGCATACGAGTAATTCCAAATCGATCATTTTTTTACGTGGTGCTGGGGATTTTCACGAAATTGAAATATGACGTGGTCCACGTGAAATTTGAATGGGTTTAAGTTTCAAATTTGTTCAATAAATACAGGCATCGAAGTTTGTAATTCCCGCCTGCATTCACGAAAGCAAAAAAAGCAAACAAATTTTATTCTTTCTACTGTACGAAGTTCGTTCTTCTGCTATTTTAATCGGGAAGGATTGGCTCTTCTTAATAAACTTTTACCATTAGACGAAAACGTCGTTTTTGCCACATGGAAAGTAGAACGATTTTATAACCTCAATAATCCGACAATGAGACGTCGACTTTAATATATAGGTAAGTAATTTCAATTTTTGGTTTCGTTTTCCAGCACGTATCCTGTAAATTTCAGTCAGTTGAATGCGCAGATACACATACATATGCACGAAAAATACAAATAAATGCGCGTTCAGTGATGTTCGCATATGTATATGTATATGTACGTCCTACCATTGTTACTAAGCGTTCTCCTGCATGTTCGAGGTATTAATGCATATTGTCACAGGCTTTAGCAATGTTTCGCGTACCACAGCTAAATACTCCCTTTACTTTTATCATTCCAAACACACTTATTATGCAAACAGATAAAACGTATACTCAGCCATAGCAGAAACAAATTTTTGCTTTGCATAAGTTTACATGAGAAGGATACCATGGGTAGTATATTTTCGATTTTCCATATATGTATACAGATACACAGCGGTTTGGATATGCTTTTTTATCTATGGGGAAGGAACATACGTTTGTTAAACTTCTACGATTTATTCAACCACCAGTTTCCAGATTTGCGATCGCATATGAAAATGATAAGTTTCTGACTTTCGTGGGAGCAATATTTTTGACTCTGCAACAATCTACGAAATGTATAGAAATAATCTACTCATCCTAATTTACGCGTGGCTCCTCATCTTAGGAAATACATATTTTTCATTTTGATAAATTTCCCCCCACTCACAATTAATGCATCAAAAGTAACGATAAACACTAACCTCTGTGTCGCCCTTCCCAAAGTCATGCCAAGCGCACCGTATATGGCCTCCTGAGCGTGTTAAGGCGGCCGAACGTGATCCACATGTGGAGCACGGACAGCGAAGCAGTAAATTAAAAATAATGTCTGGTAAGTTAATGTGTTTCAAGTGTATTCAGTAACGTCCATTACAGCAGTGGTAACGCAGTGTTGGCCGAGATTAAGGCCCGTTAATGCGGGTCCGCACATATTAGTTCTGTGACGGTCAGCGCCATCTGTGTCTCTTTGTTTCAGTTGACTCGGCGGCAGAGTTGCCACACGTAGGGAATTAATGGCGGCGTAGGGAAGACGTGACGTATTACGTACTATTGCGAGATGAGAAGAAACAAGACTACCACCAAGCTGAAATATCACAGGGGCAAGGGGAATCGCCCGCTAGCATCAACGTATCCCCTCCAACATAGTTCGTCCCGTGACGAAGAACGCGAACGAAACCAATCGCAACAATCTGCGGATATGAACAGCCGCTAAGAACCGAAAAGTAGGACTTCTTGGAGGGGATAAGGTAGAGCGAGCGGACGATTCCCCTTGCCCCTGCGACATTTCAGCTTGTGGGTAGTATTGTTTCTTCTCATCTCGCAATAGTAGTAGTAGAAGAACACCTACAGCAATTGCAATTTTGAAACACAAGATCTTAATCATACACTTTGGCAGTGTCCAGTATGGAAGCAAATTTAAAGACGTATTCACGTGTAAAATGAAGAAAGCGCAGCCTATTTCCACCACTAAATATCAGATCCTTGCCTTACAACCCGAATATTGTAGCGTATTCTCTTGTACATAAATTTCTCAGAAAATGCTACCTAAAAATATAGAGTTTCATGTATCTTACTATAGTGTACTATAACTGGATAATTGTAAAACACTATGTAAACCGCATGCACAGCTCTATAACTCTCTTCAGAGAGGTCAATTTGAGCTTAACTAATAAAAACAAATAAAAACCTTTAGCAAAAACGGTATATTTGTGTCGGTGACGCGATGAGGTGCCACAATTCGTCGCATGGCGTGCACAAGTCGTGTTACTGTATATAGGTTATGTGACATCACGTCTTCGCTACGCGTAGGGAATTAGCTGGCAACTCTGACTCAGAGGGTCTGATTGACAATCAGACAGAGAGACCATTGACACGGATGACACTGAAGTCTGAACTGTCACGGGATGTTACGAGTGGATCCGCTTTTACGTTCACAGGTACGCGGCTTAAGGAGGGGGAGAACGTTATTTCGATCGCAGTTGATCAACAACAGAGGAACGCAAGGTGAGACTTCGTCAGGGTTGTCGGGCGTCGAACGAATTAGATCGGGCCGAGATTGAATTACCTGCGCGTGTTTGCCCTCCATTGTATGCTCTATGCCCATAATCAATATGCCGACATTGAACTTTCAATTAGTGTCACTTAACTCTGTAAACACAGCCGCTCCTGTTCCGGCGTGTCCTGTCGCCGAGCGCTTTCTTCACTTTTCTCGCATCACGTCATCCGCGAATAGCCTCTTTCTCTGTTTAACTTTCGTTATCGAACACGCAAACAACCCTGAAACAGGAAACTGTGCCGTTGCTCCTTCCGCGAGCACGTCGTCGCGGCCGTCCTCACAAAATTGTTCGACAAAGCACGTCGAATCGTTTACGTGTTTCGCATAGTTACTCCGCTGAGTGGCAATTTATCGATCCGGTGATCAAGTCAAAAGTTGATGTTTTAATCAAACTTTTTCCCAGTCGCACCTACGAAACGTGTAGACTGCTCCCAGATTTGAGTAAATCTTCGGTGGGAGTGTAGAAGGACCTCGTTCCCTGTACCTTATTCGCGAACCCTTTATAGAAATATCTGATGATGTATTTCGTAAAATAAATAAATTTTAATACTGAAGTAATTTAATACTGAAAGAATTTTAATACGTGAAGTACCATAAGATTTTACGAGAAGAAAGTCTGCAAATTCAATGAAAAGTTAGTTTTTATTGGCTTGATTAGTTTATATCTGTTTATACGTGGACGCTGTGCGATCCATATTAAACTGCCAACTTCTTTCTTCATTTTCAAACATCTAAGAACTGTTTTATGCCCTTTGTAATGTTTTGAAATTTTTACAAAACTCCTTCGTTGTAATTGCACCTCGCGTTGTCTGTTTATGCCACGTTTGCCATTTTCTTTGAGGACTTGGAACACGAGGAGCCGTGATATTTCAAAAGAGAATTTTAGATACATTGTAATTTGTACTAACAAGCCAAGAATGGATAGTTATTACGACCCCCGGAGTCATATTACATTAACCTAGGTATAATGAGCCACGATGAGTGTAACGTATCTTTTTCAAAATAACCGATGCATCAAATTATTATAAAAATCTTGGTAAACAGAATGCTGTGTTTATACTGATATACTAAGAACTAGAATTTATTAATAATTATAATTAACAGCGGAACAATATATACAGAAACTTACAGAACAATTACAGTTTTGCCTCGTTATAAGTTCGAGCTTCAGAGGACACGCCGAACCTCTAACGAAACGGTATGTTATGCGACTGACCTTATTTTTTCCGTCTTGTTTCAGGAAAGGCGGATACTGAATATATTTTGACCGAAATTTATGGCTTCTCGCTGTCGCGTGCTCTCTTGGTGATTCTCGGTCTCTGAAACTAGTCACAGCGAGTAAAAAAAAAGTAGTGGGGATAGAAATGTACTTCTAACGAAACAGAGAACCGGGACTTATAACGGGACAGCGCTGTAGATCGAATTCTTGACATATTGAAGGTCTTGCACACCATGCTAGGGGCAGACTGACCCAATTATTTCGACCAACTATACAACATTTCATTTTCATGTTCTTTATAAATGGAATTCGTTAGGCAAAAAATACAGGAATTGGTCGATTAGACTTTCATTTATATTAAATATTGCTTAAAAATTATGTTGGACGAATTCCATTTATATTAAGTATTGCTTGAAAATTATATTATGCAGCATAAATATCTTCATACAATAAAACTGTGTTGAAAATTGTATTGTCGAACATGAGCCATAAATATGCGATATTTATTTATACGGATTTCTTAGATAATTTATATATTTTTGGACGATATTACTCTTAGGATATGTAAATTCCAATTTCACCTTGTATCTTTTTACTGACAGATATAAACAGTCGTCATTAATGAATAAAAATCGGGTAGGTTGTGTCGGGGACACAAATTGCAGTTTTTTACGTGAATACTCGGATATTGAAGAAGTAAGTTTGATGTTAATATTCAAGGATAATTTAGATCTACTTCCGAATGGCCCCAGTGGCCGATCGACACGAGGTTTGAGGAGAGGGGTGGGGAGTGTTGAGGAGGGGGTGTAGACCCTAAATCTAAAATGGTAGTTTCGGGTATTTATTAGTTTCCGAAATATTAATAAAAAATTATTGTTAATTTTTTACAAACTATTTTTTTGCTTCGTGTCGACTCTTTCCACTCCTCCCGCTCGTTCTCGGGTTCTCTCACTCGCGACCGAAGATTCCAAGAAATGGTGGGGACAGTCACCGGGCACACATCGCATACTTAGACAAAACGGGTTTATAACGAGTGTCTACTGTATTTGTTTGTCACCACAGAAGCAAAACCAGGATTTAGGTTCAAAGTTCATTACACTCCTGCGGTGTATTATCAGCTATTTTAAATTTTAGACAGGATTTTAATAGTAACCTACTGTACCTAATTAATTTTAACTAATTATTTTTCGAATTATTCCAAATCAATTTTGTATCTGAAAGTAACTCTTTACATAAGCGATGACCATCTTATTCTAACTAAACCTAATATTATTGTTCACTCAAAAGTGCAGCCCTGGCATCTGTCTAAATAAAAAAAACTTTGCACAGTTACAATTCAATACTCAGCCCGATCATGCGTTGCTATTTCAAGGGTAAGAGAGCAAATTGCATTTCAATTATTCAAGAGCTGCTTAGCAAGTTGCACTTTAACTAACAATAAGTCGTTCACATTCTGAATATCAACAAAACCTTTATAAAAATCGACGTGGGTACATCTATTTTGAACTGTAAATTGCTCTTGTGGATACACGATTGTTATTACAGCAAGCTTATTAATATTCATTCGGAACAGTGACAATATTAAGCTGCTGTGCGATGGGGAGAAACGGGAAATTCTTTCTAAGATGTAAATCATACAGGAGGTATACGACGTTGGCGTAAAGGAGAATAGATGGAATGCGAACTGTATGGTGAATGCGTAATGCATTTTAATGGAATGAAGCTTCAGTATTCGCGCACCTGGAAATTGCAAGGCGAGGTCGTGAGAAGGTGGAACATACTAACATACTTTACATTTACGATACGTATACTTATTTTAATCTTAATACCAAACAGACAAAAACTACGTTTCATTCTACATTAAAATTACGAAATGCTAATACGTACTACTAGATTATGAAATACAACAGTGCATTAAAAATGAGAAATATAATAAGCGAGACAGTGAAGTTGATTTAATCTTTAGTTCGAGGCTAAACTGTCAGAGGGCGTGGAATGCCTTAAAATTGTAAGGCCGTTTCCACGAAACACTGTAGAAATGTTTGTGGCGAGCTGAATCACGCAAAGTCGAGTCGAGGTCGGGTCGAGAAACAAAGACGCGACGTTTCTGTTTACTTCCCGGAGAGGCCTCCCTCCCCTCCGAGCGAAGGACATTCGTCACTCGGCGTTCGACGCTGACAAACGAACTCTCGCGAATGGACGTACGAGGCGTCACGGTGAATCGGCCACGTGCGCCGTCGCAAAGTATCGCGAGCTATCTTTCTACCTTCTTGTACATTCCTTATCTGCACAGTTTATTAAATGCTATTTGTTACCTAATAGTGATAAGTTCAGTGTTCAACAATTTGTTCTACAAACGCCAATCGTTCACGAAGAAAAAGGCCAACCGTGTGAAGTGAACTGATCGAAGACACAATCGAACCTCGTAATCGAGGATCCACTCGCCTGCAATTTAGTAAACAGCAATCGAGACTGTTT
The DNA here is from genome assembly GCF_050908995.1 of Andrena cerasifolii. Classification (NCBI taxonomy): domain Eukaryota; kingdom Metazoa; phylum Arthropoda; class Insecta; order Hymenoptera; family Andrenidae; genus Andrena; species Andrena cerasifolii. The sequence continues at coordinate 6,520,279 of NC_135121.1, read as the reverse complement.
ACGTGTATCTTGACTTCTGCCCCCTGTCTTGCACGCGGATCACGCTCGCACTGGTTTAAACTTGGACAAACGGCCGTCGTAGCAACTAATTCCGAAATATCCCCGAAACTAGTTATCGGGATCAGATCGGATGATAAATGGACGTTCGTATAAATTGCTACGAGCAAATCCGTGGTGCCGAATGTGCAAGTCATAGCCATGCACAAGCTGCACGCCGATCGTAAATAAAAAATAAAAAAAAAAGAGGGCGATGAGAATTCCTGCACGCTCTTCATCGTTCATCCTTCACGTGTTTCGTGGAAAGGTCTGTCAACGGATTAGGCATGATGATTGACACTGAGCGGCTCAGATTTATTTCTACCACAATATATTGTATGGTAGAAATTTGCTCGTGTTCTCTAATGAATAGAGCCGTCTGCATACCGCGCACCGAACGACCCTGAAAAGAAAGTTTCACCGAAACAGGTGCATAATACATATTATTATGTTGTTTAAACTTTTCAGCGCTCTGGGCGCATATACCGCGTGTCCCAAAACTATTCGAACTTTGTTTATAGTAAAAATACTAGAAACGGCATTAGTGGCGCTAACTGTACAAACAAGGTATCATTTTTTCCGCTGAAGCCTCTTTTATGACTAGGCTATTTTTATAACGCCATAATTACCAGTACCTTTTAGACACGCGTCAGGAAATCAAAATGGAACAAACGGCTAATGAATTTTGGGTGAAACTCATTCACAGAGACGATTCGTTGCAAAAAGGTTTTGGGCAACAAACATTATCGCGTACAACAACATACGAGTGGTATAGTCCTGTTAGATACCTAGCTTCGCGACTTTCTCTTTTAAGCACATCTGGTCATTGTCACTCTCTTAAGACCCTTAGTCCGTTTCGAGCGTCCGTAACTTAACGGTAAACAGGCGGAATAGGCCGTAGGCCCCAAGGCCCTTCTTTTTCAAACCGTTACAACCGAACTTTCTCCAGACTACCACTTCTACCCTTACCAGTTCCATTTCCCACACCCTCGCAATAGAACAACCAATAGGATTCTCCAACTTGTCGACGTTCATCCCTGAGTACGTCTCTAGGTTTAGAAAGCTTTGACTCTTGGTACTGTGAAGTCATACTCCAACATACTGTATAATAAAGACGTGTTTCGTTTTATGCAAGTATTCGAATTTGTTCTACCCCGGGTTCATGACAGTCCCTTACCGAGATATAACGACTTCGTAAAAGCAGCAGGGGTCAGATCTAGCTTTTGAGTTTTTCCGTGACAAGTGAAACGCTCAGGGACGTTTCCAATGTACTTTTGGGTATTACATAGTTGTTTGAGGTCCTAGAGATACCAAAGCAGATAAATGCAATTTCTTATATTTTCAAATAGTTTCTTAACATTGGAAGATCTACGATAGTGCATTTTTTTTTCATTTTTTATACCGTTACTTGCATTATTCGTTCTGAACTATATAAGATAACAGCGCCAAGTTAAATTCACTAACACTGTGTACGTATTAGAACAGCGCACAGTGTGGAGATTTCGCGATTTTATGGCCAAAACCGACGAAGTAAGTTTTTGAATTTGACAAAAGAAACGCAAATGTTCATGGAAGGATTAATTTATGCATCAAATGCTGTCAAATTTAATCTTAAATGTTTTAAACCTTTCCGGTCATACTTCTGTAAAGTTACGCGGTGTCACACTGGGCCCAATGGTCCCGGCCGATTTTTAAACAGTTACCGTGCGAACTATATCAGCCCAATGGAGTCCCAATAATTATAATACACACTTTGAACATTGTAGAATATGGAATAGTCGCGTTTTAGTAAGAAATGAAATGACAACATATATACAAAAAATCGGAAAGGTGTAAAATCCTGAAAAACGTTTTTTTTACTAAACCTTCTTTATTTTACAACTAATTTTCATACAGATTGTGGCTGATACTAATAAGATATAGTCCTTTCAGATATATACTGTTTAATATATACTGTTGAATAAAAAAGTTAGGCATTTTATTATAAGATTTTAAGATAACTTCGTATCGCGGAACAACGCTGTATTAAATCACAAAATCTGGTCAACTATTTTAGCGTGTAAAATATTGCATTCAAGCGGAAGTGTCAATATGTTTTTAGCAGATTCTTCGAAAAGTGAATTTCCCTCCTAGCAGATTCAAAATGGTATCAGCTAAATGTGAACAAATTTTGAATACGACTATGTACTTGCAAGTGTTCATCGAGGTGCGAGTAATGTAACGCTATCCATCAAATTGTTTCTTTATATGCCTTTGTCTAGTATGAATGCTTAGGCTGTTGAAGCGAAAAACTACAAGGAAACTTAGGGACCTAACAGAGACAAGTAAAAATTACATACATACATTCTATTAATTTGAACGTATGGTGGCAGTAATTGCAGGCAATCTGAAGTCGATTCAAAGTGTAGGGAAGGAAAGTGCTTAACAATGAAGGGAACATAAAACTCGTGCAAGAACTCGTGAACAAACGTTCAGCTAACGCTGTGCAAATTCTAAGCGTAAAGCTCCGTTTTTATTACCAAGGGCAGGAAGCGCGACAAAGTTTCACTGTTTTTCCGATAGTTAAAATTTCCAGAAATTGTGGAAGTTGAATTTCCAGCAAGTCGAAGCTATGGCCCAGTGCTCATTAAAACCTGATACTTCGCTAAGTCAATAAAAGTAAGGCCGGTGGCCAGCATAAATATCCGATTAAATAATTTGCAGTTTAATACCCGGAGCATAGTTCTCGTTCCCTTATGATTTAACCCACAGAGGTTTATCATGTCTCCAGTTATTTAATACGGCCCTATTTACAATGCCAGTTTCAATGAAACTTGTGCAGCGCTCTTAAGTACTCAAATTAATAGTCGCATGCGTCCCAGACCATACTTTCTGGTATTCCCTAGAGGAGCTTTCAGTATGTTTATTTCACTAAAGGGACGCCATTTAAAAGAAAAGAAAAACATTATCTTGCAAATAAGTGTTTAAAACATTTTGCATTTGATAGATGTATGAACAAAACAAATTAAAATGAGGTAGATCATTTCACGCTGTATTTAAAATAAAAGTGCCTAGATTAAAAAGTATCGTTAATAAAGCTCGCTGTGAATCGTTAATAAATATGTGCGGAACACTTTAATTTGACAGGAAAGTGGAGATTTGATTTCAGCTATATAGAATGTTTTATAAATTATAAGTTACAAATATTTGTTTACGATGTATTATTATTATGTAAAACATAAATTATAATTATTCAACTTACATTAAGTAGATTGTTATTATGTTTACAATATTATGTCAATATTACATAATGTAACGATCGCAGAAATAAAACACAAGTTATCACATTGGTAAATTGTCATATGTATATGTTTGATTTTATTTCACTCGTGTTCAAATACCAAACTACAGAATATTATAATACTAATACGTACTACTCGAAAATACGTTACACTTCCCGGAAGAATTTTTTAATATTTTTGTGACTTGAAAACTTAGCTTTTTCCTAATATAAAAATACTAAAAATACCTTACGATTGTATGACACGTTAAAATTTATAAAACCTAGTACAATTCGTATCGAGTTGAGTCCTCACAAAAATGACAGTAACGATCAAAATTAATGTACCCTTTTAAGGTTGTACTTCCGAATGGCCCCAGTGGCCGATTGACACGAGGTTTGAGGGGAGTAATGGGGAGGGCGGGGGTGTGGACTCTAAATCTAAAATTGTTGCTTCGGGAATTTATTAGTTTCCGAGATATTAATAAAAAACTTTTAGTATTTCTGTTTATTCCTTTTACCCCGTTTACTACTGGCTCATTAAAAAGTGAAGGAGAACTTGAGGAGCTTTCATCGTCTGTTTTGTGCTTCAGTTGTATTTAAATCATTACCTGCAAGGATTCGGCGTAAGTTGTAATCGATGTTGTTTATAAAAATCGTTACAAAAATATTTATTTATTTATTCGACATTAACGGTCGAAACCATTTCATATTACAACATATTCAACACAATGGTGTAAAGTAGAGACAACAGTGATACAGCACATTAAGATAGCAAGTTAAAAACAGAAGAAAAAAACGGGAAAAAGGAGCGAAATGAGAATAACTAGGTACGGTGCAAGAGTTCCCGGTATGCACTAGCCCTAAACCCGCAAGTGGATCCCGAGAAAAAGTCCAGGCTTCTACAGAATGAGTTGCCTAGGACGCAGATCCTGTGGAGCGGGTCACTCGCGCGAAATCTCGAGGTGTACTGATGCGGGTTAAAGAAAAGTGGACACCTGGTGGGGTAGCCTGGCGCATTAAATTGAATTAGACTAGTAATGGGCGGGTTCTCCACTTTACCATTAATTATCTTAAATCAAAATTAAAATATACTATATTGTTAATATAATAATTAGACCATCACATGTCATGCCCATGGACCCAAAGCTTTTAATAACATCTTGTGCTGTGAGTCCCAAATCTGAAGGAAAATACCATTTTCCTAATCAAAAGTGTGTAAAGCAGAAGTTTGCAAACGTTTAAGTGGAGCATTACACTTTAGCAATACAATACTAAATACACAACGTTCAGTGACTACACAAGATGAAATTTACATTCTCTACAAATGGTGATAACTAACCTTTGTGATAAGAATTTCTGCAAATTACCTAATTAGACCCAACCGGCGCCCCAAGAGAAGCGGGAATTAGAACGTAAGAGGTTAATCGCGATCTCATGAAGGAATAGTGAAACTAGAATTAAAAGTCCAATAAACTCGCAAACCTCGAAAAAGCGCTCGAGCAAGGACTTTAGGCAGTTCAAAGAGTGCTAAATTGTTTCACCTGGTTATAATTAGAGGGAGCACTTTGGTCACCGTTTTCTGGTGATTCACGATTAAGCTTCTCAATCTATGAAGATGACAAAAAAGGGGAAACGAATACGTTGTGGAGCGAGGAGGAAAAGGTTTGATGAGTTGGCGAGTGAAACGTGAAAAGTGACGAACGGTAGATAAGGTTGTTCAAGTATTCACCAAGTTGAGGCAGTTGCCAAAGCCGTATAGGGCATTTATCGAGAGACGTCTTAACCACGGAGTGGATGGTTTACATAGTTAAGTTGCCAGAGGCGGCAGGGGACTCAAGTGGCACGTCTTCATTAACCGCGACCAACGACGAGTCGTTAACTTTGACGAGTTTCTTTGACCCGTTCACGCGAGAATGAATACAATAGCGTATTGTCGCGACGTTTCAGCTCCTTTGGGGGTGAATTCTAAAAAGCCTCTCGCAGAATAATATGATTATTTGCAAGCGCGAAAAGAACTAAGGATATCGTCTCCGAAGGGAGGCAGGGACAAAGAGAAGTCATCGCGTCTAATGGAACTTCACCATCAGCTAAAGCTACGTTTCATTAATACCAATGATAATAAGTGGGTTATAATGATAAGTAAAGATTAAAGTATTATTTAGATATAAGATAAGAAAGATTGTGAACAATAAAATTGCTAAAGTAAGACATTAGGGTGACCATTATTTTCAACCTGTCATTTCTTTTGCTCTCACCCCCTAATATGGTTCCATTTCATAAAGAAATAGTCCTTGAAAAAGACTATTGCAATCGGACAACAGAAAAGGGTGCCGACCTAAACTTTAGAATTCATTAATGCTTTGAATTTGAAGAATTTTTCAAAAATGGTAAGCCCTATCGAAATTTCGTTCAAATAATATTAAAAGAGCATTCAATTTTCTACAATTACTATATATATAATTTTTTTCATAGTACGTCACGCCGTACAGGTGGGACTGGCGAAGTGCGGACCTCTCTATATTCAAACGCTATTATCTAAAAAATGGTTGGAAGCAGAGGAAAATTATATACATAGTAATTGTAGAAAATTGAATGCTCTTGTAATATAATAATATTACGTATAAATCACATACCTACCAATTGCGTTGCCGAACAGCAAAATTGAAGACTTTGCAGTAAGCAGGGGGCAGCTTAACTTTTGGAAAAGTACTAAAAACAGTGTTAAGAAACTATTTATCGTGAAATATGTTTACTGAATCGTGAAACAGTCTCAGTGTTCACCCGCTTAATCCTCGCCATCAGCATCAGAATCTACCGAATGATTTTCACCTTCGGTTAACTCACACTTGATTTATTCTTACATGCAATGCTACCCATAGCTCGATTCCAGCAAATTACGGAGCTGTCTCCTTTTCGCAGTGACGTCTTCAGTTGTCGCAATTACCAGAATATCGTAATCGAGACAATAGGCCCCAAGTTTCCATCCTAAATTCCATAAGCCTCAGCACCGTGTGACATTATTAAGCTTGCGCGAGACACAGTTGGAAAGTGACAATAATTCAGATAACCCGTAATAACGATCCTCGAACTATGACGGGCGAGCGATTCAGCGTTGGTCCCTAGTCCGTGGCAAGATCGACGATCAACGGAAGGATTAAACACGAAACCGCAAGAGTGGAATTAACTTGGAATCGAAGAAGGCCCCGGCGATAATGATAGAGCATAATGAAAGAGGATAATATACGTTAACGATCGGCCAGTGATTAACCGCATACGCTCGGTCGATAATCTCCGCAGTTCACCCCGGCGTATATGCGTGGAACCGTCAAGATCCACCGTCAGAAGTGCCAACCGCAGTGGTCCCTGTCGCCTTGGTAATTAGTGGAATAGCATTCGAGTGCAAGTTACGACTCGTGGAGGGTGTTGTGGACTAACCGTGCGGCGGGGGCTAATCGATATCCGATCACTCGAGCAATACGTCAAGTACATCCCACGCGCGCACCTCCACGCTACGTAACCGCGATCGCTTCCATACGGCCTGTCCGCAATTTCATTTGATACGCTTGCATTTTTCATTGGAAATCTCATTTCACGAAGGAGAACGAAGCTTTTTTTTTAACACAAACGACAGGACTTAGTTCATCTATGGGGCCTAACTACCCCCAAGTTACGGGGCATGTTTCACGTAAAAATTCAGGAATTGGACTTAGAGAAATGTTATATATATTATATAAAAATTATGAAATTTTGAAAAATTGTTCACGCAAGTGTGCAGAGAATAAGTTGAATGAAAGATTTTTATAATAGTTCGTAATGACGTAACTGTATTTATATAAATCCTGTAATAAGTTTTTGATCTTGTGATAATCTAGAATTTTACATTTTTTTTTTTTAAAAGTGGCACTAATAAGTGAGAGTATGAATTGTAACTAAATCAATAGTTTCTATATTTTTGCGAAAAAAATCATGGCTCAATTTCGAAGTCTCTAGAATGTATTCCAATAGATTTTTTATTGAAATTTTATCACAGTTCTTGTAAAAAAATTCTAGATTACCAGATGTGGAGAAAAAGCGATGGAAGTCTTCAAAAAATTGTAACTTTTACAAATTTCAATATTATAAGCTAAAAATCTACACAGTTGTTGTTCGGATATAATACTTTGAGAGAAAAAATAGTGTGTAAGTCGGCTTTGGAAAAAACTATTTATTTTGCATATAGAAGGTACAGAGCGTCAATATCAGCTTATGGGTGGCTCACACCCAGAGTGTCAACGAAGGGTTAAGAATATCCGTTACTATTTGCGCACATATTGCTTTGTGGAACAAATTTCGTGTTTGGAGGGACATGGAGGTTCAAAAATTATTTTTAAACCTCCTTAACTATTTTAACAATAAACCTCAATAACTATTTTATAAATTTATCTTCTTGAGCTGTCGTACACAACGTTCACCCAGAAGAAACCATTGCTCCCTCCTTACTGTTATTTTCATAGACAATGTGCAGGATCTCAAAAAAATATACATATACACGTATATATATATTAATGAGATTTTTTTTTATTTTTATTATTTATTTGTTTAAGGACGCATCAGCATCATAGCTTATTAGCGACCGCATTTGCGTTACATGAGGTGAATTATATATGCCGATGATTATGCAAATGGCGCAAGTCAGAAAACCAACAAAATTGAGATTTTTTTATTTTATGTTATATTGATTTATATTTGAATATTATGAAATAATTACTGTAAAATAGCCACCAAGTAAGCAGTGGCATGATAAGTGGTGACATTTGTTCTGTGTAAGTAATTTGTGAGATAGGAAATAATCACATATTTTTGCATTATATATTAACTTTAGATGTGGAGCAAGACGAGAAAAAAGAAATAAAACGCGAAATATACTTAACTGTGCTGAAATAGTGGACTGAATAGTGCCAGTTAGTGGCAAAGTATTTGAAAATAAAAATTACTTTTGTTCGAAAAGAACGTGTCAATTTATTAAGTTTTGAAAATCGAAAAACTACGTTTGAGCACTTCTGGAATTTGGGAGAGATTCAAAGGATTAAAAAGCACATTTTCGTACAAGTTACTCATAATATTATACAATGATAGATAAGTTCGACATTAGAAGAGCATATATGTTGTGGAACATTTTGTTCAGTAATGGAAAAATATTTTTCAATGCGTCCAAACGCAACAGTCTAAATATCTCGAAACAAAAAATACGTGACTTACACGTTTCATTGTCAGCCTTTGAAATTTTGTTCACCGAACACGGTCAGCACCTGGAAATTTGACTACCAAACAGTACTCACGCAACAACTCACTAGTACACGCTCAGTTACACACAAGTCAACCGTAAAAAAACACCCCTACCGCGATCGTTTTTAGTCACTCGACGATAAAGTTCATTTTGTATAGTATTTACGGTTACCATTGTACTCTTCTAGTCTACTATTATACGTGGAAAAAAGATTGGGAGTATCTGCGTTGAACTTAACGCGAACTCAACAATTGTAAATAACTTCGTTCGTTGTGTATTTTAACGCAGTTCTATTTAAAATTCTGTAGAGTACTATAATATTGTAAATTGTATGCAAATGTATAGAATGAAAAATATTTTAATTCAATTCTGCAGACAAAATGATTATTGTAATGAGACATTCCACGCGAAATCGGACACTTTTTGGAGTATCATTTCGGATGTGGCTGAAATTCGAATATGTTGTAGTCTTTAGGGATATATAAACATATCTCGAAGGATTTTTGACAATTTTGAAAAATGTCGATTTTACAGATGTTTGAAGGTAAGTGCTAACTTTTTTTCAATAAATTATAATTGTGAAAGTAGTAAAGGGATGGAGATGAGTTTTACGGCGATTTGTAGAAAAGACATTGAAGTTTTAAGAAAAAATTATTTCAGTTTTAGAAACAAATTTTTTTAACCATTTTTGTGGAATTATTTTAAACAAATGCAGTTTTTTAACAACGAGCGCGATTTTAAAAATCTGAAAAAAAAAACAAAATATAGTTCTATCCTTCCCCTTCATGGTGTAATTGTCAAAAATATGGGCATTTTAAAATTGGCCTTGCAAAAATTGTCGAAATTTGACGCCGCGTTGCCACATCCGAAATGTTGTTCCAAAAAGTGTCCGATTTCTCGTGGAATGTCCCAATACGCTTTTAAAGGTTGGGACAAGTAGAACTTTGCATAGAGATACAAAATATCTCACCTGTAACAGATCACCTAATTAATTCTTTAGCTTCGACAACATGCAAAATGTTTCATGCATAATTTGAATGGTTTCGAAATACGAATATGTTGTACGAAAAATTGTCTGCCCAGCGTCGTTTTTATACATACATCCAGCCACTAATAAATAATATGACCCTTGGCACTAGAACCGCCACCGCACTGTTTTTAGTTTTTGTGTCTTCGTAATTTTCTTATTTTTGCAACTACTTAAACATATGTGCGTCTGTGACTTTTCTTTAAAGTGGTTAATCTTTCGTACTGTAAAAAAAATGTCTACTGCAATGAATGTGCTGTATAGCTATGTTAATATGCTACAATGCTGCTTTATATTAATAAATTTAAGCAAATATATTCTTGCATTACTTGTACGTGAAATTATTGAAATAAATAGTAGAAATTGATATTATGTATTTTGCAATTAGTGCTGGTCAAAATGAACGGTGGTGGTGGTACTTTTGCTGTACAAAAGCAAAGAAAATTACTTCACTATCTTCCAGCTTCAGTGTTTAGGTATGCATTATAATTTAGAAACTATCCCATACCCCTGAATTTCCATTCATTGTTATACTGTTGCACGCATTCATATATAGGTGCGCAAACAAAAGCAAATAGCGCGCGAGTGGAAAATGCGATGCGAGCTCAGAGAGGGAGGAGATGCAGTAATTAAGTTTACCATTAATCGTCGGGGGTCAGCTGGTCTCACACGAGCCGCAGGCACGTCCACCTTGACGAGGTGTTTGGTCCAACCCTCCAGACACCGAAATCAAGGCCTATGGCCCGATTGTCGAATCCTCTGCGCTGCTAATTGCTCCGGCTGGATTAATCGCTCGAACCTTATAATACGCGCGAATGAAGATTAGGACAGAAGTGACGGATGTACGTTTGGCAGAAGTTATGACGCGCGTACGTGTATTAGCACGGGGTGCTGAAAATGAGAAACGGTTCAGAAGCTGGCATGTCAGTTAATCAGAGGGCAAGAACGTGATAAGAGATGTTACGACGCAACAAAGTTATGATAAGGCTCCTCGTGGACACCTTTCTAGATTTTCTGCTGGCAAGGCAAGTGCAACGGTGTATTGTTAAAAAACGTGACTACGAGTTTATGGTTTTTGAGCGAAAGGGCTTATAAAGTTCTATCAAATCATGAACGCTACCGTAAAGCTTTTGTTACCCAGTTGGAAAAGTATTGATTAACTGCCCTCCATCTTTGACCTTCACAAACTAGAGCCATTGGTGCTACAGATATATCGAATATAAAGCTGAGTGATTGTCGCCCCAAAGGGTGCAGCCGGATAAGCATAGTGAAAAGTGCCCCCAAACTAAATTGAACTTTGTTTGCGGCAATCGATAGGTTCCTCTAAGAAAACTATTTCTGCCAAGTTTCAACCCGATACCCCTACTACTAGGGTAGTTACAGGGTGAAACGTTATTTACAGTTCAAGCTCCATTACTTTTGTTCTATTGAATAGAAATTTATATAAAAAATCAGAGGCCTTCTGCCCATTCATACACGTGTCTGTGAATTTTTTCAGAATTTTCAGTGGCAAAACCGAATTTTAAAAAATTCGAAAATATTAAAAATGATGATTTCAAAGTAAAATTGTCAAATTACAACTTTTATATTTTTACAGTTTTGGCGGCTTTGTGTGGTCATTGATGTCTAATTTTTTCAGATTATTCGAAAGGGTGTAACGCAGGCGTAAAAATCAAAAACTGATATTTAGTACCTTCCCGTACGCAAAGTTGTGGCATACTCGTACGACGAATATATTTTTTTCATTAAACGGGTGTTATATGTAATTCTAAATAAAAAATTGGTTACTATATATATCCTTTAATTTTGAATTTTCCTCTTGCAACAAATTTGATTTACGATACATCCAATTATCTTTACTAATAAATCAACTCTCCGGTGTATTTTGACTTTTAATTTTATAAATTTTGTTGATTAAATATTCATGTGTGCAAATTTATGAATTGGAGCCTTCACTGTAACTGCACAGGTAACGATGCCAACTAAAGCAAAGATGAGTCAGCACGTAATTATTATTTTTAGTATCTTTAAATAACATCAGAATACAGTTTTGAAGGACCGTCTTCCACTGAAATTTTCAATGGACAATCAACGCGTGTCCCAATTGGCAATAATTAAAGAAGCCTGAAGTAGATTTTGCTGATTTTCATAGTGTGTTGTGACACGAGACTGCTAAGCTAAACCACGACAAAATCAATTGACCGTTGTGTCAAACTGTTTCTCCATTCGAGAGAACATATTAATGTTTCAGAGCTGCTATTTCATTTTTATCTAAAACCTTGCTTGCCTAACAAATAAGGAAGCACAACTAGGGGAAATGTGTCTAAAACGAACCCCCTTAAAACGTAATTCATATAAAAAATACAAACGCACATTATTTAAATAAAAGTTAATGTAATGCAAGTTAATTTATCTAGCTTATTATCGGTTTAGATCAAATTTAGCTACCTGATCAATTACATTTTTTACTCGCATTTTTGCGAACGCATACTAAATGATCATTTTGTACACCTACATGTATAAAATGATCCCTACGAGGGATGCTTAGGAAAATAAACCCTAGGATCATTTTATATCTACTGATAACGAATAAGACGAACATTAAAAAACATTGATTTGTTTAAATAAAAACAGAAATTGAACTGAGTCACAAAATATGCGACCATAATAAATTAAAACAATTTTTAAAAATAATCAAATCTTAGATACTTTTGGTATATAATCAATGAGTAGAAGTACTTAAAATCAAGTAAGAAACAAAAGAAAATGAGATCAGCTTCACAGACCCAAATTTTTTCGCGTACCTCCTGGGGCTCCTGGGATCACGTTACCCTACTAGAGAGGGATCATATGACCCCAAACCGCCCAAACATCCAACTCACATTCAGTGGTCGAATATAACGTTAAATTATTACATTCGGTAACGAAACATATATATTAAATTATTGTTGAATTGTTAATAAAACCGGGGAAAAAACAGCTGTCACACTAACAAGGGAACACCCGAAACCCGGAAATTTAAAAAATTCTGAAACTTCGTGAACATGTAGGGAATTATCTCCCGATTATCACGCAATTTTTGTTTGCTGCCCAAATTCATTTTAAAGGGGTGTATTTGACCCCTGAAAATCCGGTTATTTTCCGAATTTGTGCTATAACTCGCGAACTGTAAAATAATTTTTTTGTCAAATAATAGATCTAATTAAAAGAAGTAACTTCTGTCTTGAAACTTTTTTTCTATCTCTTACACTTCGGGAGTTGTAACACAAAATCGGAAAACAGCCGAATTTTCAGGGGTTAATTTCACCCCTTCTAGTGAATTTGGGCAGCAAACAAAAATTGCGTTGTAATCAGGAGTAAATCCCCTAAATTTTCACAAAGTTTCAGAATTTTTTGAATTTTCGGCTTCGGAATCTTGTAAGCCGTTCATGAAAAAGTTATACAACATTGAAAAAGAACATACCTTAGATAAAAGGCAGTAATTCTGATTTTTTTTTGTTTACAACACACACAGCACTGGTATTTACATGGCACTTCGTGCGACACTTAACGTCATAGGGGCTGAACTTCTGACCATCGATATTAAGAAATAGCACCACTAATAGCCGCAGAACAGCCAGGGATCATTTCACCCTGAGGGGTGGATGCCATGAGGAATATTAACGTCAGAAAATCATACCTATGTTTCAATTAACATTACAAAACACAATTATTGTCTCCTTAGTCTTTTTACAAGCACTGTTAAATTTTCACTACCGTATCTTATCACAGAAATAACTTAAGCAGCATCAGGAGAAGAGGAGGCCAACTAAAAAACACGTTGCTCGCGAGTAGACACTTCTCCACAACTTGTTCAGACTGTGAAAGAAGATTTTCGAATCATCATGCGTAGAAGATTCTCGTGCCTTGGTTATCAATCTCATGGGGACTGCCCTTAGACGTTCCTGCAGTTTTCCTGGAAGGAGGTTAATTCCTCCTTAAGAAATAAGTTAGCCGGTGGGATGCGAGGAAAGTGCTTATATCATTCCCCATCGGTCGAGAAGTGAACTGAAGCGGGAGGTTTGGGAAGTTAAAAATTGTCTTCCTCCCTGTGAACGAAGTCAAGGTGGGAGCTGAAGTTTCGGGTGTGGGTCGGTGTGTTAAAGGCGCCCTGTAAATTGGATCTATCAGCGCGTTCGGATGGTGCTATATCATGCTGGAAGCAGCTGCCAGAGAGAAGGAGCACCACCATCTTTCAACGTCAGCACAGCCTAGTCTCAACCATTCTGTTGCCCTTCTCTTCAGCTCCATGTAACTAAGGCCTGCACGCGGAACAACATACTGAAACATTGAAAACCAGGCTTAGCTGACCCTCCAGTACCGCTACTGGGGATAACCAATACATGCTTTTTATGATCCGCCAAGCCATTTACTAGCGTCCACTCATTAGATACAGCATGCCCAAATCTGATTAATCGATCCCGGTGACCATTAAACCGAGAAGGTTTTCTCAGGGAATTCGTGAACAATTTTAGATCCTTTTAACGGGCACCCCACCCTGAGACCACTAACAAAAGACAAAGCAAGGGATTTTTTTGTTCGTGTGAATACAAACATAGGGCTTGGATTTTTTAAACAGTTTTAAAGCAATCTTTATTTTGCTAGAATTTTTTTTTTTTTTTTGAAAAATTGTACTAGATGGCGGTGAACAAAATGGCTTCCCGGAGCACTGCAAAACACTGGCCCACACCCCCGGGAATGGCTGGATCATCTGAGATGGAAATACAAAAAAGTATATAAACTGGAATATATTATCATCCAGGTAGCGTAGGATTTTCTTTATATTTCAATTATGCGATTTCAGTGCAAATTTTTATTTAAAAAATTAAAGTCAATTCTTCAAGCTGCTATAATTCCCAGAATAATTCGAATTCGGTGAAAATCCTACGCTATACGGAAGATAACTCGCAAGGTAGTTCGCTTTTATTATCTAAAGTGTATCATTTGAATCACTATGATATTGATTTACTGTTACATTTCCTTCGTAAGCACATCTCTTGAACATAAGAATATTTAATATAAGAAATTATGAGCAAGTAGAAATAACCCACACATTCAAATTATGTTGACTCTTCGATGAAATAAAGCAGAGGTTATCGCATGAAAAAAGTTAATTACGCAAAGAGAATTGTGTGTAACAAGAAAGGTAGGGCAGATCATCAAACATAAATCTAAATATTTATGAAAACATAAAAATATAGATACCACTCTGAAAACGTTGCCAATTCTTCTGCACAACTCTTCCACCATTCGTATGATCAAAATTCCCAAGCTACAATAGTCAGAAAGTTTCCAAACTGACTGTCTCCGGTACATCTGCAAACTATTGTTCGAGCTCGGTACACCGTACAGAGTCTCCTCAAGAAGCATGTGATCCCATTCATCAGAGGCAACAGTTCCTCTGAAATCCGGAACTCTGATGTGGTCGGGGTACGTAACAGTATCAGAGTGGCCTACGTAGAACGAAACCTACAGCGAAGCTCCAGATAGCAACACGCAGTTCGCGCAAGAGCGGAGAGCAATGGACTAATCCGCAAAAGAAACGCACCAGGAGACAGGGAGTAGACTAAAAACAAGAGAAAAAGTAACATAGTGGCAAGGATGTTAAGTCTGCAAGGCGATTACTGACCTACGAATGTGCAGCGATTGCTAAACACCCTTGGAAAGATCTCACCAAGACGGATCAATCATTTTCAACTTCAGAATCAAATGGGATCACCTCGAAAAATGGCCTCAAGGTCTGAGATTTTTGCCTTTCGAACAAAAGGAACCGATAATGAAATCCCATCTGGCCCGGGAGACCTCGGGTAAGCGATACTCCAGCATAGGCCAAGGCCGGATAAAGGGGGGGTGCAGCCGGGGGTCTATGGGGCCCCATTCTATGCCATCCATTTATATGGAAAAATAATTGAATGAAATTTAGTTTACTCCTTCCCTTTTGAAACAATTAGAAATCGCACTAAATGTTTATTTTAAAATATTTCTTCGATGTTTGTCTTTTAATATTATTTATTTGTAAATCATTATTTTTCATCATTTACGTATTTTATTGTGTTTTATTACAAAAAATTGTTACATTTCCACCGCTTTTCAACCAATAGGGCCCTGAAAGGTTTGATGGCCCCGGGCCCCGAAAATCTTAATTCGGCCCTGGCACAGGCTTGACCAGCTCGTGGCTCTAGGAGGCGCTTTTTGGGGAGGTCGGAGTTGCACAGCTAT
The DNA here is from genome assembly GCF_050908995.1 of Andrena cerasifolii. Classification (NCBI taxonomy): domain Eukaryota; kingdom Metazoa; phylum Arthropoda; class Insecta; order Hymenoptera; family Andrenidae; genus Andrena; species Andrena cerasifolii. The sequence goes on along the minus strand of NC_135121.1, from coordinate 6,504,430 downwards.
CGGGAGCCACAGACCACGCCTCCGTGAGCCGCGGTCCGTAGTGGGGCAATGCGAATATTTAGACTTTTCTTTTTTTTGTGTTTAAGCTCATAGAATAACGATTAAAACTAGAGAAAAACGTTCTCTCCACTGTTATTTATCACTTTACAAATTGCGTTTGAAAAAGGCCTTTTTTAGGGTTATCGAGGGTAACTTACCCCCTTAAATAGAAGGGTCGAATGGAAAATCAGGGAAATATCTTGGATTCATTTCACGAATATTTTGAAGAAATTTTAATCGAAACTTCAAATATTCGTAAAATTGATTGAAACTTTCCCGCGATTACGCAAAAATACTGCTAATTTCGCAATTTATGAATTATTTCTGTACCACATGCTCTGTAATTTCTTAGCATTCATTTTATTTGTTTATAAACAAAAAGTATTTGGAGATCTCGTTACTTACACCAATGCATATAATTTTGTAAAGAACAAAATGATTTAAATAAAAATTTATGCAAAGTGAGAAACACAGAACCTACACACGGAAAAATTAAAATTCAAATAAATAAGTAAATGTAACTAAAAAAGTTGAATATGAAACAAACTATTTTAGTGGCAAACACTGGAGCCCAAAGAGTGCCAGTTATCTAAACCTATGAGTACGAGCCTACACGCACAGTACTACAATTTCCCCACCCGGAAAGGTTCACCTGCGATTTGGGAGCCGCAAGGAGCAGCGCTCCAGCTCTCAAATCGACCAGTTGGCCGGGCCTGCTCTAACAGCAGCGCCAACTGTGCCTCATGGCCAGTGGCGCATTTAAGGAAAAAGTCCCAGGTGGCAAACGTTCTGGGACAGCCCGTATACATAAAAGATGTACAAATAAAACGTGCGTGTGGTATGACATTATGAGAATCCCAAAATATATAGTGTTTGGCTAAAATCATGTTTTTTGGAGGGGCGGGGGCCTGAGGGGCCTTATGAGCAGGTTTCCAGGCGACAACTGCTCATCGATTGCCTGTTGAGTCGGGCACTGCTCATGGTCTTCATTCCAGGGCCGCATTGAGCCTGAAATTCGCGAAAGGTGAGCAAACTTGCGTGGGTCGTCGAAGGAGGAAAGACGGCATCAGCGCGAGAACGAGAAAGCAGAAGGCGGGATATTCGAAGGAGCGATCGATGGAAGTGCTTCTGCATGGAAAAGGTCAGAGGAGAGAGGAAGTTAAAGTTTGCGCCCGTTGGTTAAGGGAGGTAAGCGACCACGAGGCAGGCCAGTAAGACCTGCTCTTGGGCCTGCTAATCCTACATTGGCAAGACAATTAACCCCGTGCAGGGCTAGAGATCCTGTTTGGCTGTCTCTGCTCGGCTAGCCCGACCCTACCAGCGTCTCGTCCCTCTCCGTATGCCAACGTGACCGTGTAATATTGCGAGACATCGGCCTGCGCAAAGGGCTGGCCAGCCAGCGGCTGTTTCACCGCACGGATCACAATATCCTTCTCAGCCGCTCCAGAAATATCCGGCCGACGCCACTTTGCCTTCTGCTAGCGACCGGAAAGATAATCAAACTTCTTACCAGCGATTCGCGGTCATTTGTGGTCGTGTATGCATACGTGCCTGTAATTCTCTGTGGAGGTAAACCGATCTCAGGGGCTGCCACTTTTCCTGGCTTCCGAGGATTCCGCCCTGATTTTCCTCTTTCTATCGTTCCATCTACGCCCCCTCCGCCACCCCCCCTGTCCCGCGCCCCTTTCCTTCATCTCCTTACCTATTTTCTTCCAGCTGTATCTTCAGCTCCTCCGGATTCCGACTTAGTTATCTGTAACTAAGCTAATCTCGGCAAAGGAGTCGGACCATCCCGCAACCAGAGCCACTTGAACACGAGTCCGACCGATCTACCAAAGCTTCCAGACCTCTTCTAATCCACTGCCACCCGGTTATATTACACTCGGATACTTACTGCGACTCCCTCCTCGGGTGTAACTTCCATTTCGGTCGGTTGAAAGATCAGAAAGGGCAAAGTCCACCATCCTCCCGGTCGAGTTAATGGAAGGCCACCTTTATTGCCCGATTTTCTCGTTCTGATTTGTCTGCGACAACACACTGGTCGGCTGATTTCCCTTGAACAACGGCGGTAGGATGAACGATGGTGTTTGGCGGTAGCCTGGTAGACGTTCTGACGCTGTCGCGAATACTTTTCTATAATATTATGGAGGCGTAGTAAATTTAGTTTTGTTTTATTTATTATTTAGTCTTTATTACGGCAATTTGGTACGTGGGATGGTGAAGGCGAGGCCCAGCTGTAGCTGCTGTTATGCCTAAGCTCGGTGTAAAGTGCCAGAGCGTGACATTAGGAAAGGAAAGGTAAGAGGAAAGCAAGCTAAGACTAAACTCAAGCTAAACTAAGCTAAAATAGACTAACAAGGAGAGTATTTTAGGTGTCCGCCTCCGATCATTTTGATTTTTGGATATGTTATAGAGGACCGAAAAATAAGAAATACGTGTTTTTTTATTTTTTCCCGTTTTCATATTTGGGGGGTGAAAACTGCGTTCATAGTTAGGGTTGAAAAATCATTTCTGTGGATTTTTGAAAATCTGGTGAGTCAGTCATATTTCGCATTCAAAGACACAAAATTCGTCCATTGACACTATTCCCCTATGTCTAATAGTTCTCGAGATATCCCACAAAAATGATTTTTCAACCCTAACTTTGAACGCAGTTTTCACCCCCCAAATATGAAAACGGGATAAAAATACGTATTTCTTATTTTTCGGTCCTCTATAACATATCTAAAAATCAAAATGATCGGAGGCGGACACCTAAAATACTCTCCTTGTAAGAGGAGCGATAAATGGAGAGTATTCGGGTTTTCAAGACCACTGATCGCTTTTAATTGAAAATTTTATAATACGTGTTTACGAGTCTCTCATTTTCATTCATTTAGTTTCATTTAGTTCATGAAGCACGGTTTGTCCGACCATCCTGTCGCGAAAAATTCAACATTGTTTTCTTATAAATTGCATTTGGAATCGGTATAGAAGCAGCATTCTCAGGATGTGTTTAAGATGGAAGAAAGAAATACTGGAAAAAATTCTTTACATCTACATTTTGTTAGCTAGCATTGCTACCATGCGCATAAAACTGTTTATGAAGTACTTTTTGAAGCATTGTGAAGTACTTTTCTGCTTTTACGATGTAAAAATTGGAAAAAAGGAAGGGGGTCAAGTTTATAAAGAAAATCCGTAGGAAAGAGTTAGGTGTAAAACGTGTATTTACATATTTATGCGTACAACAGCTGAACTACATATTATACTAGCAATAAGATAATGCCCCCCCCCCCCACATAATGTAAGCAGTGTATAATAGAAAATTCACACGAAGAAAAATGGATTTGTAATAAATGGAAGCTCTTGTTTAAACAGTGTGCTATGAGAAACATGTTTCAGAAATTCATCGCGCTCAAACTTCTCTCTGCAGGAACATGAAAACCTAATTCCAAGAATAAGGTCTGGGTTATGTAAAGGTTCAAAAAATGAGCTCAAGTCTTTTTAGTTGTGTGATATTCACTGGAAAATATGGATGGAAAAAAAAATATCTTAAATTTGCTTCTGAGAATTATCCTTTTAAAAGTAACAAACACATGTGCACATTTTTCATTTTAATTTCATTAAATTTTATTTCTCAATGGCTCCCCGTCGTATTTACATATGCATATTAACTTTGCAATGCAGATTAAAGTTCATCTTTGATTATTACTGCTTATATTCAAAATAATTACAATTTCTTGTATAAACTGTAGGTCAGCATTTCTCAGCTTCAAAATGAGTATACATTTACATAAGATACTGCCTGAAAGCAGAGATGAAATATCGAAATAAAAATAGTAACATGAAAACTATTTTGCTGGATTTTTTAAAACTGACATTTAGTAACTTGAAAACTGTTTCAGCTAGCAGGCTATTAATTCGAATGAATTAATTAGTCGTGATTACTGAAAAATACTGCAAGTTTGAAAAAACTCGGCGTCTATGGTGTGAAATGTGGTATTTCATTAGAATGACTCGAAGACAAATTTCAAGTTAGGCATGTCAACATTTAAATGGGTGGCTTATTTCAACCCCAGATTAATTTCGACGAATTGTATCCACCTCCCTCTTGCGAAATATGCTGCAGTCTTGTCTTTGTCTTTTCTAAACTTCGTGACCAAACGTTATCTTTTCGAACTATAATCCCTATTTGTATATCGGGAGATGTGTTCCAAGTGAGATCCTTGTGGAGAAAGTTATTTGATACGCTTGATACCACATCGATCATATGTTCTTCCATAACAGGTATTTGAAAAACCCCAACTCGACAATCATTAACAGTAGTACCTGAAGACGATTTGTTTCCTGCGAAAATTTTACGAATTTTTACAAATGATTTTTGATTAAAGAATATCAGTATGAAAATGTATGTTATAAAAGGTGTTTGTTAAGTTTTATAGACTATATCTGTTGTTTCAATTGAAAGGGGGTGCTAGTGACTCTTGAGATGTTTAGAAATCGTTGAAGGGTCGTCAGAAACCTATAACACGACTTTTGTCACGTAGATTTAGAGATCTGAAAAGATCGGGGGTTGAGGACTGTTCTTCTCAGCTGGAAAAGAAACAGTATGTTTATATTTATATTTATATTTATAGAATATTTAAAGAGTTAATATATATAATATATATATTTATATATATTTTAACTCTTTCGAGGTCTATGACACTAAATTAACATACTGTTTCTTTTCCAGCTGAGAAGAACAGTCCTCAATCCCCGATTTTTTCAGATCCCTAAATCTGTGTAACAAAAGTCGTGTTATAGTTTTCTGACGACCCTTCGACGTATATATATGACACTAAATTGACATACTGTTTCTTTTCCAGCTGAAAAGAACAGTCTTCGACCCCCGATCTTTTCAGATATATATACAAAAATATATATCGAACATACATGTATAAAGTACAGGTATGCCAAATTCATCCTTAAAATTATGTCCACATGTTTTGATACACCTTGCACATTGTAAAATCATTTCAACCCTTAACTGTGCCGGCGATTATGAAAGTGGTGTAAGTAGTGTTGTAAAAAGAAATATTCAAACATTTCTTCGAACAAAAGCAATTGTTATTTCCAAATACATTGCCACTAATAACTTCACCAATTTTGTCAATGTATTCTTTACCACAATTTTTCTCATTTCTTTTTCTTTTAATTGCCCCACATCTATGATACAATAATAAGTAATTATTTTCTTTCTTACAAATCACTTACACCACTATCGAAATGAACGTGAAACTATTACGGTTCGTTATGAAAGCGACACTAGCATGTCGTTGCTAACAAAGTTTCCACCTCGCCAGTTAAGGGTTTACAATGAACTAAATACTGAGCTTAGTGTTCTCTGAATAATTTTCAATTAAATACCTACAAACCTAGAATCTTTGTCTTTTAAATTCCCCATATTCTCCACTTATCCATAGTAAATACTAAATAAAAAATTTCTTAACTTTACATCAGACATCTTCACCTCTAAAGATTAACATTTCACCTTTCTGGGGCCAGAAAAGGAAGGGCAGTAACGTCGATTCTAAGAACAGAGGAATTTTATAAACGTTGCCCATAGTGTCGTAGTTCCCTTCGGCAGCATTAGTGCGAGGACACTTGCTGGAATGGACGTGAAAGATGACATCTCGGAATAAATGCAAATCGAAGGAAGAATGGGTTACCTGAAGGTAAATCAGAGAAAGCGCCGTGTTCGGGAAGGGACACACGCGGGTAGAAAAGAAAGGGGGAGGGAAGACAAGAGTACTTCGATTGAATCGTCGTGGATTGAAAGAACTTGATTGGCGATACGGATCGCTACCTTGCAAAATAGAATCTCCGTGAAATCACAGATTCTCTTGCATGCAGGCTGCGTTCTTGTACTGATTGTGAGTTCGCTTTCGGCCGGCTTCTGCACAGAACGGCAGATTTTAGATCCTGTATCTCCGCCACCTCTACACCACTATCCTATTTCTACCTCCTTTCGCAAAGTACGTGTCGAATAATCATCGAAATAATCGTTCGACACGCGTACGGCAAGTGGATTACCTAATAATGTTGATGGTATCACAGCCACGTCGGATGCTGCGCATTTGGTGCTGCTGCCAGCTGCCCGCGTATCATAGATGATACTAATAGTTCCGAACGGAATGACCCACCAAAATAGGTTATTTCAATTAAATTATATTAATGCATAAAGCTGCGCGGTTTATGCAGGTTGATTTCAAATTGGTGGTGGAGAGTCTAAATTTCCACACCACTAGTCGCCGACATAGGAGAACCAAATAAATTTAACTCTTTGCGGTCTCTAATTGTTTTCAAAGTGTATTTAAACAGCTACGAATTAAATTCAGAGGAATTGATTGCTTTCCTTTTAATCAGAACATTAGAAAATTCAGCAAATATGAAGGAATAAGAAAATATGATATAACACTAACGCGATTTTAATTTCGAATTTAATTTTTGAGAATAATAAATGCCACTTTTTCACTACATTGTGTGTTCCCAGACATATAATCACTAACCGTGTAAACAACAACAGTACATAGATACACTTGAGCTACAAATCTATCCACTTTTCAAAGGGGAATCTTATTCTTTGGGCTAAAAGCATAGCAAAATTAGGGATTTTTTTTTTAAGAAACCTGCGTTTCGATTCGTCTGAAATTTGGACCATGGTTTGATGCATCTTTAAAGAAGCTGTGGGTTTTTTTGTATTAATTTTTAACCATAAATATAGTAGTTATGCATGATCGAACGTGACGCCGCACGAAATTCGTCGTCCGTTGGTGGGCATGATATTTATCTACCAGGTAATCTGAAACAGAAAAATGAAACGGCGTTTTATTTTATACATATGTAGCTTGAAACTGGTGAGCCAGAAAAAAAATAAAAAAATTTATTGAGCAGCGTGGAGAGTTTTCAAACTGAAAGGTGTGAACCTTTACTTTTTGATATCCAATTGTGCGCCAGTTTTCTTACGTAACAAAAGAAGTACAGAACTTAGCGGTATTCTGGTTCATCAAATTCAAGCTGCATATGTACAAAGTAAAACACTGTTTCATTTTTCTGTTTCAGATTACCTGGAAAGTAAATATTATGCACACCAGCGGACGACGAGTTCTTCGCGGAGTGACGCATAACTCCTACATTTATTATTAAAAATGAATAAAAAAAAAAATGTAACTTCTTCAAGGATGCATAAAAACATGGTCCAAATTTCAGACGAACCGAAATGCTAGGTACTTAAAAAAAATTCCTAAATTTCGCTATGCTTTTAGCCCATAAAATAGCATTCCCCCCTTAAGCATCCTCCAAAAATCTTCAATTTTTTTCTGAAGTCCCTGTATACATATTTCACTGAATGAAGATACATTTTGCATAAATGAAGTAATAAAAACACGTTTAATTTTTCCAACCAATATCTGATTCAGTAATCAATATTCATCTGGATCACTTTAGTCAGACAAAAATTTTCAATAACTCAGGTCCATTCAGGGATCGATGAAGAACGGACGGATAATAATGCAGAGGCTACAGAAGTAGCATATTACTCTTATCCATAATAGTTCGGAATTGGTAATACCGTTCAGCAGTTTAAGAATCATTACTAGAGCGCACTTGTCTCTTCAGCATGCATTCCCATGATGGATCTCGCGAGAGAAACGCCGTACCACGTGACTGCATCGATCCCACGTGACATCCCCTTTCCTTGCCTTGCCGTGGGAAAGTCATTACACTCGATTCCAGGCAGATTAAGCGCGGAATCTCTTTCGAATATGACGACTATCTCCAGATGCAGACACTCGTCGTGACCCAATTACTATCGGATCACTTTTTAACGCTATGCATGTCCGGGAAACTTTCGTTGCCGGGAACAATGCCTCTAAATGCAGGTCCATACATTTCGAAGCATTATGTGGCAGAGCAGAGAGCAAGATTTCCTTGGGATTTAAATCCGAAAAGAATCCAGATGGCTCATACCTCTGTACCAGGGATGAAAATTAAAATACAGAGGTCCAGAACCTTTAAGTAGTTATTCTACTTTGATCGGCCGAAAGATTAAGCTATTTTTAAAGATTTTTTTTTAATAAATGCAACATATGATGAAATGCATCTTTTTGGTATTTATTAAGTTACTTTTATGTTATACAAAATAACTTTAAACAGATCTTTTTTAATTTGTTTTAAATTTGTAGTCATTTGTTTTTAGTTTCTTAGGAACCGCATGTCGATAACCATTTCGCGCGACTTTCCCTTCAACAATACGATCATTCAACCTACGCATACCGCGTAATTTGTAAAAAATAGTTATACGTTTTTACGCTCAATTTTGCGTCAGCAAAATACCTGTATTTTTACGTTTTCAGTTATATATACACAAATACTGTTTTTTTTTTAAACAAAATTCATTCGATCGTTCACTAAACCATAGAAATAAATATATATTGCGTTTTTTACACTCAGATATGTACGTTTTTATTCATTCTCCCGCTATTTTTCACTACCAACATAGGTGTACGCTCAATTTTGAGAGTAACTGTACTTATGAACCGCTGTGTATGTATCCTTTTCGTTTTTTGACATTATGTTAAATGTGCAGCTGAACTGAAGGTGGTAGCAGAGTTCAGCGCCTTACAACGGAATTAAGCTAGACGAAATTAAAAGCTGAGGTGAAGTTATATTTGTCTTCTGGATCTTATAAAATTATCTTCGCATTTTTGATATTAATGAGACGTTTGCCTTCTATTTCAGGGCTGGGTTTCGTACATTTTGGTTATGTGCGTCATTATGGGATCGGAACAACGTGTATCGTCGCTGATTGGTTGCCGCGATTTGGGGCAAAAGCGGAAGTAGACAGAGAAAGGAACTGTAGAAAAATAAAGAGACAGAAATACTGATAAAAAGAGACAGAGACAGAGACAGAGACAGAGACAAAGACAAAGACAAAGACAGAGACAGAGACAGAGACAGAGACAGAGACAGAGACAGAGACAGAGACAGAGACAGAGACAGAGACAGAGACAGAGACAGAGACAGAGACAGAGACAGAGACAGAGACAGAGACAGAGACAGAGACAGAGACAGAGACAGAGACAGAGACAGAGACAGAGACAGAGAGAGAGAGAGAGAGAGAGGGGGAGACAGAGAGAGAGAGAGAGAGAGAGGGGGAGACAGAGAGAGAGAGACAGAGATAGAGACAGAGACAGAGACAGAGACAGAGACAGAGACAGAGACAGAGACAGAGAGAGAGACAGAGAGAGAGACAGAGAGAGAGACAGAGACAGAGACAGAGACAGAGACAGAGACAGAGACAGAGACAGAGACAGAGACAGAGAGAGAGAGAGAGAGAGAGAGAAATACTGATAGAAAGAGATAGATAAACGTTTAGGTTATGTTTTTTCCGGTTTTGCCCCAAAATGGCTGCGGTTATACCGATCACTCCCTAGAGGATCACTGGTTAAATGTATCGTGAATGGTGCCTAAAAGCTCGTGTCATTTATAAAATATAGCACTACAGACGTCGGATAGATATTAAATGTATGCATCGCTTAGAGGTCGTTAATACTTTACCGGTACTGGGGGTAACAGAACATTGTAAATTGAATTGCAACTTATTTGAAGCTGAGACCGCAAATTTAGTCGCAAACCGTGAACCTCAAGTATCATAAGCTACGATATATTACATAACTTCTAACAATATAAGTACGGTATGCAGTTCATGAAGTTATACTTGTTATTAATTTACAAAGTCAACTATGCAAACTTTGAATTAGATAGACTCGTGTAGAGGTGCTGCACGGTTTATACGAGGTCTAACTAAATTAGCAGTTACAACTGACTGAAATTCGTGTTACGCGTTAATTTCGTTCGGTAAAAATAGCTTTGTATTTTACAGCAATTAATTCTGCACGTGTTACAAAAATAGAATTTTTGTAAGTCGTGTGCATAAGTGATGGTATAATCTTTTAAGGTAACATTTTATCAGCCGACAACAAAAAGTTATTTTTCTTTCAATTCGTAGACGTTGATTCGAATTTGCTAACTTCGGGTTACGTCAAGCATTAAGTCAAATTGAATAGAATGAAACTAAAACTGAATGATCTATAGTACTGTGTTAAAGATAGGAGAAATAGGAGACATCGAACATTTGTAACACTGAAGACATATTCGATTTAGTCGAATACATTTTTCAGAGTAAAGTAACAACAAGTATGTTATTACAAAAATTATTACTTGTTCGTACTTTGTATTGAAATTGTATTAGATTCAGATTAAGAATTCTCTTTGATTTTTATAAGGACAATTACTGTATATATAATTTTTTTCGTGCTTCCAACCAGTTATTAGATAATAGCGTTTGAACACAGAGAGGTCGGCGCTTCGCGCGTCCCACCCGTACCCGCGTGGCGCCGACCTCTCTATATTCAAACGCTATTATCTAAAAACTGGTTGGAAGCCTGAAAAAATTGTATCTACAATAATTGTAGAAAATTGAATGCTCTTTCAATATTATTTGAACAAAATTTCGATAGGGCTTACCATTTTTTAGATATTCTGCAAATTCAACACATTGATGAATTCTAAACTTGACCTGGTCGTCGGCACCCTTTCCTGCTGTCCGATTGCAACAATCTTTTCTCAGGGAATATTTTTCTATGAAATGGAACCATATTAGGGGGTGAGAGTAAAAGAATTCGCAGATTGAAAATAAGGGCCACCTTAATAAGCACACCAACATTAACGCGGTCCGCGTGATTACTGGGCCTCTGTTTCTGCACGCATACACGTACACCTCAAACGGGGCTGTAATTCTTTCGACGCCGGCACTCATGGAGGTCGCAGTTGTACTGTAAATCTCGAAGTTTGTCGCCGGTGCTAATTCGAAGTTTGGCGCAGTTGCTGCAGAGCTCCTCTATAGCCCCGCGAACGTATACAGACGCCCGGCCTCTCTTACACGCGGCCACGCAACACACAGAAACGGAACTACGAGCCGTGCATCGCACGTACAAACCCTGTGTTATCCATGGAAGCCCGCTGGAAGTAAAGAGAGCCCTAGGAGGGGGGTCAGGGTTTCGTGTCTTTGAGCGGAGTTCGGCGGAGATCGGTGTACGCGTTTCCCTTCGGCTGCGAATAATTGCCCGGAATGATGGCGACGAAGGGGTGGTAGTGATATTGAGAGGGTGGGTCCAACGACAAACACGGCTAAACTCCACGGTGACGTTGGATTTTGTGACCTGGGGGCAACGATAAAGCACCCTCCTTATTATTTATTTATTTATTGCTTTAAACCAGATGTGGTTTATTTAGCGAATACACAGTATAGGTACGTGTAATTTGTACAGCATACAATTTACAAATCAGAAGCTAACAGTTTACAATTGTAGCATTTACAGCAGCGATTCCCAAACTGTAGGTCGTAAAGTATTTTCTGCGGAGTCGCCACAGTTAATTTTAGTTGTCGATTTTTAGCACTTATTTATTTTAATTATTAAGTTAGAATTATATTCTGAAATACCAATTTTTAATGTTTTTTTTTACCTTATTAAATTTATCTTATTTTATACAGGGGTAGGGGTTGCAGGTTATTTGAGTTATTATTCGAAGGGGCTCGCAAGTCAAAAAAATTTGAGAAACACTAATTTACAGTATTTACTATATTTGTATCTTACTCGGTAGTAGTTATTCAGATTCATGCATCACATTTCTTAAGAATATTAATGTAGATAAATTAAAGCCTTCGGTATCAGGTTCATGTACATAGAGAAGAACTAACACAAAGTGCTTGAGAAGCAGTTTTAACAAAATTATTAGAGCTGTTTGAGTACTCGGAAAAAACGAGACGAGTCTGACTCGGCTGGAAGAACCGAACCGAGCCGAGTACTCGAATAAAGCGAGCGGCTCGAAAGAACCGAGTAGCTCGAAGAAAAGGGAGAGATCTCGAATTTTTTCGAGCAGCTTCAATAGAACCGAGAACTTGAATAGAACCGAGAACTCGAATTTTTTCGAGCAGGCCGAAAGTACCGAACAGTCCGGTGTGTCGAGTATTATTATTATGATTTCGACTTTATTACTCGTTAAAACAGAATATATAGTACATAAGGAGAAAGTAAGATACGAGTAAAGGCGAGGTCGCAGTAATAATGTGAGTAATTAAAATGTAAACTGCAAATGAAAGTATTCTCTAACTATTGAAAATAAATAAAGTCGAAATAATAATAATAATAATTACAAACCATTATCCAGTATATAAACATATTCTAAAATATTCGAAACATTTAAGCTTCAAACTACTCGACACACCGCACTGTTCGGTACTTTCGGCCCGCTCGAAAAAATTCGAGTTCTCAGTTGTATTCAGGCCGCTCGAAAAGTCGAGTTCTCGATTCTATTCGAGCCACTCGAAAAGTCGAGTTCTCGGTTCTATTCGAGCCGCTCGAAAAGTCGAGTTATTGGTTCTATTCGAGCCGCTCGAAAAGTCGAGTTCTCGGTTCTATTCAAAGCTACTCGGTACTATTCGAGCCGCTCGCTTCTTTCGAGTACTCGGCTCGGCTCGGAAACCGAGTCTCGGTTCGGTCCGAATTTCAAGCTACTCGAATATTCGAGTACTCGAACAGCCCTTAAAATTATACGTCCTTCCTCATACTCTGGGCATTGCCAGATGACAAGGTTTATTTAAGTCTTGAGATTTTGCTCCGCAGTGACAAGCATTACTCGGAATGAAATTAACTCTGGCTAGGGAACCCTCCTTATTATTTCATCGACCAAGGTGACGATCGTTATTTTCTATCACCCACTTCTCGATCGTCCTACGAATGAGGCATCTGCAATGGAATTTGACTGCCTGATAATTACGAACAGCGTTTAATGTTCGGTAGATAATTACGATATTCAAGAAAGAAATTCTGTTATTTCAGAGTTTTTATGAAATTAATTGTTGATTTAGCTGCGTTCAATGTTTCTGTACGGTAGTGTTTTTTCACAAAGATTATGGCTCTGGGATTATAGCAATCTAGTATAAATCAAATTTTGGTAAAAACGGGATAAGTGTGTTAACATCTTCTACATTGGTGGCCTTTGCTTATGGGTCCAGTAGTATCAATCAATATTAATTCTTCGCCCCCTTTTTAACCAGAGATCGTAATAATAAAAAATACAGTATAATGCCGGGAAAAACGGGATGAACACGACGAAGAAAATAATATCTCCCCCCAAGCTAAACAGTTTCTTCTTTGTTCTATTTTGTGAATCGAAGTTACCTAAATATAAAAATTTTTTGTCCGATTTTTAATTTTTTTCGAGTTTGAAGTATATTGTGCAAGTCCAATGGGACGAGACATAGGTATGTTGCCAACTTTCACGTCCAAAATTTAACACCTGATCATACATAGCACTTTAAATATCCCAAGTGTCTTCCTGCAAAACAAAGGATTCTGACTTATTACTCGTTTGCCCGCCCACCAGAGATACAGCCCTGTGATATTAGGAATTGTAACCGGCAGTTTCAGAACCATGGAGAACCGTTTAGTTCAGGGTCCCTCAGGGTGTTTTCAGGCAAGACGCTTCTGAGGCTCACGACTGCTACTTGGGTATTTCGGATATATTTATTTGGCAGGGTCAGTGTTAAATAAAACAGATAGAAATTATGCGAATATATCTGAAATACTACCAGCTGTGAGCCACAAAATTGGCTCGTATAACGAGACCCGCAGTCTCGAATAATTTTATTTTACATCAAAGGAACTACCGCTCTATTAATTGAAAGACCAACCATTACTTTAGCTCGTATTATTTTAGGTACTTATATAAACGCGAAATATTATATCGCAATCTCATGATTCAGAGTGAATATACATACGTGACTCGATGTGTGCATGATTTATTTGGGTAATATGATTCCGGCGATAACGTGCAGCTGTAATTCCAATTTCAAGCATATAAGTGTCTGAAACGGGGTACTTAAAAGTATATAGACGTAGAACATATACTCTTACAATACATAGTCTTCGCGTGTAATTTAGAGCAAATTGACGGTAGGGGGATGTTTAAAAGCAGAAACACGATAATCCAAAGATTTATTTTATTCAAGGTCATCTATATTTCTTCTTAAAGTGGAAAAGCGTATTCCTCTAATATTAAGGTGATGGAAAAATTAAATACATAGCTAATAATAAAAATGTGTTTCTTAAGGGGTTAGCCGCAGTCAGGAGGTAGAAAAAAGAAGGATTCTTTGGAAATTTATTTCAGAAAGTGTACATGCATATTTTCATGCAAAAGTTATTTTGTTTCGACTTTTCTATTTTTTTTTGCTACACCGACCAAGTGCATTTTTTTCAAAACGACGAATCACGTCACTTAGCAAACTAATCCTTCTAGCTTCTCAAAAAAACTCAAGTCGTTTGAATTAATTTTAAAAAAGTTATGCGATTTTAAAGGGTGGCCGAAAACTTTTGCACGCCACTGTGGGTTGCCACCCCCCAAAATTAGCGGCCATAGGCTGCGGCCTACTTAGCCTATATACAAATTCGCCCCCGTGTATCATATGATTTATGATACCTATGCGAATAACGGGCGTCTAATTATAAGACAACGTAAAACACTTTTTACATCCCTGAATTGTATTCTAATTAAAATCACTTGTTTGTCACCTAGCGCAAATGTGTCGATGAACCACCTTATATGTTTGAGTAAAAAGCACAAGATTTTCCTTCCTTCTAAACCACCCATTTACACCAGGCGCTAAAAATACGGAGCAACAAACAGCAAACAGAGCGATTATTATAAAACACCAACGCTTGCTACTTGATTTCGAATAGAAACTCGGATTGACCTTGAGCTGCTCGGCGGGACAGCGATACGTCATTCGAAGCTGCCCGAAACAAGGGCGCGAAATACATACAGCGCGGGCAGCGAGGTGCGGCGGAAAGTTGGGGAGGAAAGCAACAACAGTAACGGAAAACGAAAGCCCGAAAAAGAGGAGGAACTTTCTTGCAAGACACTCTGTAGATGGCCGGGGTTAACAGCGGGACGGGAAGGGGGCGAGGGGGATAATTGAATACAACTTGATCGAGCCGCGCGTTTCCACCCCATTAAATCGGGCTTAAGTTCGTAAGAGAGAGAAAAGGAGTTAGGGGCGGGAATTGAGTGGGAAGCAAGAGGTCAGAGAAGGACGAGAGGGGAGCGAGCGCGAGCGATTGAATGGGGAAGCGAAGAAGATGGGGGGAAGAAAGGCGAGAAGGAAAGAGAGAGAGAGAGGGAGCAGGGGGTGGCTTTCAGTTGCTCGACGGGAAGGCGAGAGAATGTTTACTACTACCCCAGATGGGGGCCAATCAGTATAGCCCCTTACACCCTTCCACGAAGCCTCTTAACCCTTGCTCCCCCCGTCCCACCCGCCCTACACCCCCGTCGCTGCAGCCTTCCAGGGCGCTGTGCAGTCGTACAATAGAAACGCGCCGGCAATAGTTAAGCCGATGTCGTTATACAGGCGGATTATTCCTCAGCCCAGTAGAGCCCCGTTAGGGCGATAATCAAATTAACTCGCTTCGAATTTTAAAGACTCCGTCGCCGCCTCCTTGCCGGTAGACCCTCTGCCAATTTGGCGCAGCTGGCCCCCCCTCTCGCCCCGCCGGATTACTCGGTCACCCAGTCACTGATAACGTCTTCGTCTCTCAGTCCTGCTGACAACGTCCCATAAATTCAGACAAGCTAAAGCCTGGAAAGACATCGATCATTTCCAGAAAGATGGAACAGGGAACGCGTACTCGTATTGACGTGTCATCTAGATGGTACATTCAGGTTTATCAGCCGCCTTTCGCGTGGCTCTGTTTTACTTTGCCTGCGAACGCTCAAACTACAAGGAGCGGTGAGTTAGGCTGTGTCGATGGGGGCGATAGAATTGTATCGAAGGGAGAAAATGCTATCTAGAATTGATTTCTTTGGTTAGTTTGTTAATGTGCCTGATTTGCAATCTTTTCCTGGCATGCATGGTACATGACACGAGATTTTTTGGCGCGTAAAAGGTTGGGTGTGAGTGACTTATTTAGCTTGCAAGGGAACACCGCGAACTTTGTGGGTTTTTAGAGGGACTCAAAGGAACAACGGTGTGTTTCATTTGGCAACTATCGCACTTTAAGGGGGTGAAAACTAACCTCAAAGTCAAATTGGTACTTCCACTTTTTCCTGTATAACTCTCAAAGTACAACAGACAGAAAAAAATGTTTCAAACAAAAGTTTAATGGTGCAATAAGCGCTACAAACTTCCGTTAACAAAATTTTGAAAAGAGTTTTTTTGTCAGTTATACATTTTTTTTAAAATTCTTTTCAAAATTTTGTTAACGGAAGTTTGTAGAGCTTGTTGCACCATTAAACTTTTGTTTGAAACATTTTTTTCTGTCTGTTGTACTTTAAGAGTTATATGCGAAAAAGTGGAAGTGCCCATTTGACTTTGAGGTTAGTTTTCACCACCTTAAAGGGCGATACACAAAGTTGCGATCCAATCGGTGAGTCCGGGTTCGCGGTGTTCCCTTGTTAGACGACGAAACCGATGATTCATCTTTGGAAACTAGTGAAATAGTAATTATTACGAATTATTACGAGTAATTGTTATTAAAAGTAATTTTTACGAATGTTAGAATTATAGGATAGAAGTATTTATAGGATGAATTGTATTCAAGAAGAAGAATTTTTCAGAACAGTATGGAGGGTGTTGAAATTATACAAGTTCTGTTATATTAATTTCACCTAGGATAAAACTTTTTATTCAGCTTAATCAGTTCAATCTGCTGTGGAAGTCTTGAAATCTATTTATGATATCCCAGATTTTTTAAAAGTATCTATAAAATGTATATAGAAGTTTATCTGAAAAATTTTGATACACATTTCTTCATTTATCTGGTTAGAATGGTCACAGCCTCTGAAACTGATTAGGGGAGACCAGGGATAGTTGATACAGTAGAATTATCTCGACACCGTATATGTGTAGCTCCATTTGAGCGAGATATGTGAAGTTTCTTGTTCAATTCTTTACTACGATCCAACGTATGTCTGTATACCTTGATGTTAACAATCGTTTTTAACTGTTTTCGTTTATACAGAGAAAAAGTAAATAGTTTTGATACATCCAAATTGATCATTCAAATAACAATTTTTTTTATTCATTTTCTACGTATTTTCTCAAGCTTTCGCTTACTATATATTAAAGAGGAAGGACCAAACTATATTTTGGCGTGTTTGTTTTTAAGTAATTAATTCAAATAAAAAATGAAAAAAATTGAAATCAGAATAACGTATCAACTAGCCTCGCAGTGGGGTAAATTGATACATTTTTCCTTCGTCCAAATAACATTTTTTCATTCATTTTATATGTATTTTCTCAAGTTTTCGCTTACTATATATTAAAGAGGAAGGACCAAAGTATATTTAGGCATATTTATTGTTAAGTAATTATTTCAAATAAAAATGAAAAAATTGAAAACAGAATAACGTATCAACTAGCCTCGCAGTGGGGTAAATTGATACATTTTTCCTTCGTCCAAATAACATTTTTTCATTCATTTTGTACGTATTTTCTCAAGTTTTCGCTTACTATATATGAAAGAGGAAGGACCAAAGTATATTTAGGCATATTTATTGTTAAGTAATTATTTCAAATAAAAATGAAAAAAAAATGAAAGCTGAATAATGTATCAATTTACTTAAGAGTTGACACAAGACTAAGCAATTAATAAATCGAAGAGAGAAGTACAGGGGAATAAGGATTATTCACGCGTACTGGATGAAAGCACTACGAGCCTTTCCACACGAGACACTTCTGCAAGAGAAAAGATATGAGGTAAAGGAGAAAAAAGAGAGAAAAGGGAAAAGATAGGAAAAGGGAGAGAACATGTGTGAATATATCTAACATACCATTCGCCACCCACAAAAGTGTCCCGCGTGAAGAAGCCCTATCTCTCTTTTTACTCCTGTAAGCCCTCGTGTAACAAAGCACGGTTTACTGTTTACAGAACCTCAATTTCATGGAGGCGAAGAAACTTTCTGGAGCACCCTTACTAGAGAGAAAAATACATGGTATTCGGTAACCAGAAGTTACACGAAACTTATCCTCATAAAGAATAAAAAATTATTAACTTATTGTCTTTGTTACTATTGGCATGTAAAAGGATCGATATTAAATGCAAATTATATTTATACTTAAATTATAATCTTATTGTTAGCATGTTAATTAATGTAAAATTTGATGATAAAATTCATCTGAGTATACGTTACCACGTAGTAACGACATCTATTGAAAAAATATAGTCCTCTGAATATTCAGGGAAATATAGCGAAAGGATATTTAGAGCGTATTAATTTCTTCTGACAATCAGTAAGTATATCGTATTAAAAGTTCTTAGCTGGTTACGACACGCAAAGTTATTTAGAACCGGGGAAGGGAAAAAGTGCCAAATATACGTGAAATATGGTAAACCATATTTTCAAAGGGAGAATGCTTTATTATCTTCTTCACTTTAAACTTTTTACTTTATCACTCATATTTTCATTACGTGAGCGGGGCAAACACTTAACTCTTTAAGCTTTCAGACCGAACAACTAAATGAACTGTTTCGCAACCCAATTTCATCGCAATTTTTCACCTTCCCTGTATTTTCTGCAGCTAATAAGAATCATAATTATTTTACTGCAATTATAGTATAATTATATAAATATAACGTATAATTAATTATATACACTATAATTTGTACAATATTAGTTCTACAGGGTGTCCCACTAAGGAGTGGACAGCGCGATATCTCTTAAAGTATTGTCGATAAAAATATAAAAAAAATAGGGAATTGCATGGTTCGAGGGGGCCCATTTATTAGCGCGAACGAATTTTGTTTCCGATTATTATTTTAAAAGATACGATGGTCAAGTTCGGTTTTTCAAATGGAACTATTTTTTTTGAAGACCTGAGTTGATAGTGCGTTCCAAGACAAATTCAATAAGCTTTAATGTATACACTTTATTTCCACTGGTTTTTAAGATATTGCGCTTGCAAATTTACTGATTTTCACTGCAAGAAACCCCTCTGAAATGGCAAAAACCGGGGGCGGTCTTACTGACGCCACGGGTGGCACTGCCTGTTGAAATGGATACTTACCTGCCAAAGGTCTACGCCAGAAATGGCAGGCCCAAAGGCTGGACAATTCTTTTCCGTCAGAAATGCTACTTAGGTAGGTACATCTGCGGTATCGAGAAGCGCATCGTTACTTTTATTTCGCACTTGCTTCTACGCTCGGATGGCCGGTTCTTTTGGGAGGGATGCAAGTTGGATTGGTTAGGAGGAGTGAAAGTTGCTAGACTAAATTTCAACCATAGGGAGCAGATTGTATCAGAACCAATCCAACTTGCATCCCTCCCAAAAGAACCGGCCATCCGAGCGTAGAAGCAAGTGCGAAATAAAAGTAACGATGCGCTTCTCGATACCGCAGATGTACCTACCTAAGTAGCATTTCTGACGGAAAAGAATTGTCCAGCTTTTGGGCCTGCGAACCCTGTCGTAGACCTTTGGCAGGTAGGTATCAGTTTCAACAGGCAATGCCACCCGTAGCGCCAGTAAGACCGACCCCGGTCCTTCCTATTCCAGAGGGTTTTCTTCCAGTGAAAATCAGTAATTTTGCAAGCGCAATATCTTAAAAACCAGTGGAAATAAAGTGTATACATTAAAGCTTATTGAATTTGTCTTGGAACGCACTATCAACTCAGGTCTTCAAAAAAAATAGTTCCATTTGAAAAACCGAACTTTACTATCGTATCTTTTAAAATAATAATCGGAAACAAAATTCGTTCGCGCTAATAAATGGGCCCCCTCGAACCATGCAATTCCCTATTTTTTTTATATTTTTATCGACAATACTTTAAGAGATATCGCGCTGTCCACTCCTTAGTGGGACACCCTGTAGAAGAACCTACGGTTTTGTTTTCCATTTCTAATGGCTAAGATAATAGATTTACGTTTATGGTTAAACTAACGAGAAGCCTTCAGAAATAAGTGGTTGGTTAATAATAAAAGTAAAATCACAATCGAGGTTCTACTGTAATTTAAGTAGGTTACCATCAGCAGCCCAAAATCAGGCCCTTCTTCAAACGCATATTCTGAAATAATAAATGAATATAGAGATATTTTTTTTTTTAATTCTTAAGCGTCATTTCGTTGAGATTAATGTGCAAAAAGAAATTTTTAAATATATTTATAGGGGAAAAAGTTATAAATATAAATGTGAGAGCGTGTACGCCGGGGCTCTCCAGCGTAGGGGCCCCTCACGCGCCTGCTTCCCCTTCCAATCTTCCTCTGACGCAGCGAGTCTTCCGTTGTCAAGGAGACTAGCCGGGCTAGCGTCTTCGCGGTTAGCGTCGCGCGGTATCCCTGACAACGCGGACGGGAGTGGGAGAACCCTAAGCTCCCGCGGGAGCGACCTTGGAGAGCCCTGGTGTACGCGATGCACCGTTTGATAGTGAACACGATTCCGGACAGGTGAATCACCTGAAACACAAAGTAAAGGCAGTTTTATAATCTGTAAGACAGTCTCCATCTTGTGCAGGAAGCAAAATTTTGATAAACAAATTAGTACGATTTTTATGTTGATGTTTCTGATTTTATCCTTTTTTGTAGGAAAAATATTTTTTATTTTTTTTTAAAGAATTTATATTGAAAATTTGCTCCCAATACATGGAGGGGGATAGTTTCCTGCAGCTCCCTGTAAATTTTCATTCAAATCGTTGGAGCGGTTTTTGAGATTTTATGTCCACATTTTTGGAAAACGTAGTTTTTAAGGGGGGATTGCCTTTTGTTGGGCCGCAAAATGTTAAGATTCTTCATGAATTTTTTGTACAAAAACGGTTCGACAAATTAATTTGAGGTTTGGCAGGCTGATTTATTGTATCTTGAACTATTGTTCTGAATTTTGGTGTGGCAGTGAAAGAAATCATGGCAGATACAGAGTTGAAAAATAATCGGGTGGCCCTGGCGTTGACGAAAAGTACTGTAAGTGTTATCCGACAACACAAAAAGGAAAAGACATTCTTAAACTAGATGAATGTGACTATGGGTGCTGGTAGAATTATTGCCGCATCGATTACTGTTCCTTTTTTATTTAAAGTAGTATTCCCGATTTTCGGGCAAAACTTTTTTTTTATTTTTCTTAATGCATCTACTACGATCCATAGCCACAATCATATAGTTTAAGAAACTCTTTTCCTTTTCGTGTTTTCGGATAACCCTTACAGTAGGTACTTTTCGTCAACGCCAGGGCCACCCGATTATTTTCCAATTCTGTATCTGCCATGCTTTTTTTATCTGTCACACAAAAATTCAGAACAATAGTTCAAGATACAAGAAAACAACCTGCCAAACGTCAAATTAATTTGTCGAACCGTTTTTGTACCAAAAATTCACAAAGAATTACCTATTTTCCGGCCGAACAAAGCGCAATCCCCCCATAAAGTTGGACTTCGTTATCCGATCTCGTGTGCAGGCTCGTACATTTTTTACTCTAATTCCTTCAATTTTTGGAATTTCGGAGTCCGGCTGCGCTTAAAATACGTAGAAAAGATGTAGCTAGCAGAATGTACAAACATCCTACAAACCAATTTTGAAAATTTTGAGGGTAACCTACCTCTTTAACTAGGATCAACCTAATGTCTATCAGGGACATTTCCTGAATTGAGTACTGTACACATACATAATTGGATAGTTTTTATAATTACACATTATGAGCAGATATCATACTAGTAACAGTTGACCTCATCGAAGGTATCCAACCTTTTCTCTAACAGTTTTTTTATTTAGAGAACCGTTGAAATGTGTCTACGCTCGAAGAAAAGTGTTCTACGCACAGGGCTGACGGCACAAGGCTGCTCGGTGTCGGCCATAAAAGGCAAATTAAACTTGGAATAACGATCACAACTTAAGCGATGGAGAAAGCCAGTTAAATAGGCTGGAAAGGGAAACAGAGCCGAGGTTAGGAACTTCGCAGGTTTGGGTTATCGGCAAGGATTATCTAACAATGAATTCACTTTACCATGCATCTTCATTAGGTATACAGGGTGTGGCGTTGCGAGTGCTACTGCAACCAAAGTTGGGCATTAACTAAATAAAAAAACAATTTAAATAACGTATCAAATAAAAGTTACTTTAACTTAAATTATTTGACGAATAAACTTAATTTTTTACTCGCATATAAATTTTAAGAACACAAAATAAAAATTTTGCCTTTGAAAATGAAATTTTTGCCTGCAAAGTTTTGTTTCGGGACCATTCCCTGCCAAACTCCATCAGTTTTGTACCTCGATTCGAGGGATTTCGATGATATTAAAATATATTGCAGTCCATATGAAATTAGAGGAAGTTTAAGTCATCGTTTTTCTAGTCTCGAAATTGTTTAAAAATATTTTTATTATTTCCGTGTTGTAAAAACGGTAGCATCGCGTGGGATGTTGAAGTGACAGCGGAATAATCGCTGTGTAATTACAACTAAGTCACCATTTTTAAGAAATGTTTCTACCGCAAATGCACGGTGTACACCAGTGTTTCTCAAAGTGGACGGACCGGGTCCCCTGGGGGTGGTTAAATAATCTAGGGGGGCATTAGGCATTAAGAGGGCGGTGGCGTCAGACAAAGGGGTGTGGAAATGGGGACGATTAGGGTCTTAATAACACGAAGTTGCACATGATTACCCAATAAAGTTCATTAAGTGTGGAAAATTGTAAATACACACGCAAATTCTCTTATATCAATAAAATATTTTTTATATCAATTATTCGACGGACTGCAGCCTCAGAATGCTCGGGGTAGTCGCAACTGTCGTAACGCACAATGTGGCGCTGCGGCGACGCGATCCTAAACGTTAGTTAGGAGATGCCTGCGTGGAAAGATTAAAATGGGACATCGTGTATACGATAGGGGGCGGTTGGAATAATTTTACAGATCTAAGGGGGCAGTGCCCACACTGTATTACCTTGAAATAGCCCAGAACGAGGAAATTTTAAATCAAACGATGGAAGCTTCGAGGTGCAAATTTAGCAAATGATGGCAAAGAAGGAAAGAAAGGTGATAAAATATCCAAATCTATTCTTCCCTGTTATATTTGCGACCGAAATTGAAATTTGTTTGTCCAAGGTGATGTGAAGGTTACCATGGCATACGTGGGTGAATTTGGCTTCTTGTTAGCTACAAGAATCCTATATAATAATTATTTTGCAATTACTGTTCTCTTTTCAATGTTAAGGGGTTAAACCTAGTCAGATGGCCGAAAAGAGGCGAATGTTTGTGAATTTTTTTTGAAAAAATGAAAGCATATATTTATACAGAACTTTTTGTGCTTAAAAGAGCAATATTTAAAGAACATTTGGTAATTTTTTCGTACAAAAATATTTACGTTTATAATAAAGTAACAACCCGCATACAAGAAGCCTTTTTATAAAATTGGTTTTGCGGTGAGCACTGCCATTCCGAAACAGATTACCTAAAATAAAAAGACCAAAAATATTTCGTTAGTATATTAATGTGTCCTTCGATTAACGAAGGGAATTTCCGAAATATTAATTTAAAACAAAATGACGGCTATTTAAAGTTGAAATCCTGATTTTTTCGTGCAAAAATCACGCGAAAAAATCAGGACTTGGGGTTGAGGTATCTGTTCATTTTTTAGCAAAAGTTTCCTAGGCACCCAAAGATGCCGTAAAAATTCCAAAACCTGCAAATTGGAAAATGGATAGTGCCTTTGGCCTAAATCAGGTACTATGGACCCTATCTTGTGGACCTTAAGGGTTTTAAGCACTGCTGAATACTAATAAGTTTTGGTAAACCTCTTTTTCTTTCTTCGCAAATAACATGGCATGACACCAGACGAGACAGGTACCTACTGCAGGTACTAGAAAAGTACCTGAAAGTTGGAAAATCGGTGTTTCCTTTCTAAGGAGCTTGAAATGCCACCGGGCACGTATGTGACTTAGGCTCCCCGAAGTACCTTTCAGGTGACCAATTAAACAGGTACCCGTCTGGCACCCAAAAGTTGTAAAATTTCGTATATCGCAGAGGAAATTGTTTCTAGAGGAGTTTTCTACAAAAATTGTGCTCACCTTAAGGCTTAAGGCTTATGCGTCTTATTATACAGAGTTACATTTAAAAACCGGTTTTCGAATTTTACAAATTTATAAAATAAAATATTGAATTTTTATTATTAATATCCAAAAGTGGTAACTTTTGTTGCCTTTAAAAGTGTGTTGTCTTGTTTAATGTTATTTGGGTTTTTGTTTGTTAGTTAAATAAATTCAACTACACCAGGGTTTTATACAGCTTTTAATTCTCTTTCAGAATATGTGTATTAGGCACCTAGTGCAGTTTTGAGTTGATATTGAAAAGTAATAGATTTATTTTCCTTTTATTTTCCTATTTTATTAGGCCGATTTTCCAACTTAGGGTGATTCGAAAAAGTGGTAACTTTTTTGTCCGCTACTGTAGTTCCGAAATGTAACTTCATTGCCAGAACATATCGTGTGGTTACTTTCGAATCCCCAGGATCCATCATTCCCATTTTTGCAATTAAAACACACTTCGCAGTGTGAGCGCAAGATAGGGGTGACTCCATGCGAGTACACATTGCGAAGTGGATTCATTTGGATAAAGCAGAATATTCATTACACCGTATCTGCGTCGCATAATTTTACTTTCATTTAAAGGACGATTCGTTACTGTCAATAAGCGTGATGAGAAGTGAATTTCTATAATAAATGGATTTTATGCGTGGATTTAATTTGTAAACGTGTTCGGAGACTTATCACGTAATTAACGCTTAATGCAATATTTGCCGTGTCCATAATAACATCAATCGAGGACTTCTTTAATCTAGGCCATTGCTGGGATGGATGTTGAAAAGGGCAAATAACTTGATTATGTTGCAAATAAATATTCGGTATGCAAAGAAACGCAACTGAATGAAAATTTATTTATTTTAGTAATTGTAGTAATGAAACTAGTGTAAGATATGCAACTATATAAAATATTTGAATACGATCGTGCTCCTCAGGTGAAATTAATTACACAGTTCGACAAAAATTAACTTTTTTCAGACTTGCAACACACAATAGTCGTTTCTTATAGGTTTTCGAGTGCTGAAAGGGAATCCGCAAACCGTTTGTCGCCACCGCCCTCAGTTTTTGAGAAATTCGAATTTGAAACAAAAATGCAAATTTTCAACTTTGAACATCCTTTGTGTCAAAACAGTAATAGTTATTAGATTGCTTGTTGCGTCAAATTATCCTATGAACCCTCCCGAATACAACGATATAAGTCATTATTGCATTATGAACATTTAAATATGTTTAAACATCGATCCAAGGGAAAAGGATACCCGAAATACACCCATGTACACCGACTGAGTAAGGAAAAGAGCTGTGGGAAACAGATAATGGCTTATACTTGCTTGGTTAGCATGTTGCGTTGCAAAACGTCTTAAAAGAGCGAACGAACGAATCTGAAAGATTTTACTGGTATGTTTGTTTTATTTTTTTAACAATAATCTGGTGAACTAAAAGTTAATTAGCTGTGAGCACTATATTGTTGACATTGTAAGCTCGTTTCCGCATAATTGTTTGCAATGAACAGCATCGCGTAGTACTGACTTTCACCGCTCTAAGCGCCCATTAGCAAGTGGTCTAAATACAGGCTACCAAGCTGAAGAAGACTTCAACAACGTTGAAACTCATCAGACTCTGCACCCAGGTGATGAGGATGCGAGTTGCATGTTTTGGAGAAGACTTTTCTCTAAAGACACAGAGGGAGAACGTTTGGTGAAGTGTTTTCAGTGTTATATGTGGGCACACCATGCCTGTGCAGGTGTTGAAAAGGACATGTACATCTGTGACTACTGTAAATAGACCATCAGCATCTAAGTTTATTTTTATTAGCATTTTGGACATGTTTTAAAAAAAATCAGTCTGAAAATATGCAGTTTCCACTGTTCTTTTAGATTATTTTATTAGTAGCCCATATTTAGACCCCACTTTCAAATTTGTACTGTTATTTTAAATACAGAATTTGTAACAAACATTAGTTTTTTTCACCTTATTTCAACTCAGTATCAAAAAGTAAACCTATTGAACATATAGATTCAAGTCTCGGGTTATAAAAATCTTCAACTGGTGTGGCAAAAATCCTGAAATAAAAGTGGTAGCCCATATTTAGACCACTTACTCTGCAAGTCTAGATGGCTGACGAACTGTGTTAGTGCTGAGGAATGCCCAACTCGAAGCCAGCTGTATTGAATTTATTACAAATATTTGGTTTATTTACAGCGCCGTAACTGTTTTTATTTAAGAAGTTGCCTGCATATTTTCAGATGCGTGGGTTGTAATTTCATAAAGCTGATGCTTCAGGAAAATGTACGGATGATGTTAAAATATTGTTACTTAATGGGGGCTAAAACACGAATCCCTGCATCCTCTGTGAATTCGCTTTACAAATTTATTATTACGAGGCAGCAAATTCTAAAAAATGCATTGTTGTAATTAATGAACGAACGAACCACGGATTCATAAACTATACGATACGCTGCCGCTCTTCCAACACGGATTCCAATACACAGGGTGGGGCAGAATTCGTGGCACAAACGAAACAGATGATTCTGCATCCAGAAGCGAGTAAAAAATATAGTGTAAACTTATTTTACACGTGGTTTCGGTTTTGAAATAAAATTTCGAAGATTCATCGACACGTGTTTCGGATCAATGGAATTTTACTACATATTATTCGTACTTCTGTTTGTATATTTATATTTGCAAACATTGTTGATGATATGATTCAAAGGAAACGCATTATTGGATTTGTACAGACATTAATTTCTTTACAATGTTGAAAAGTGTTAAAAATATTGCCGCTTTTATGTTTAGCGAATTTTTTAATTTTTCAGATTATTCTTTAATTTTCAGCTCGTCTTTGTGGAGTTTATCTTTGGCATTTGTAATAATAATATTTAAAATCTGCGATACCTGACGATGTTAGAATTTAGAAGCCAAGCTATTATACCTCTGCGATCACTCCAGCCACAATTTTTAATATAATAAAAACTAATAATCTGTGAAAGTTTGTTGCATTATTTAAACCAAACCACCGCCAATGTTGACGAATACTAGCACACAAGTGAAAGTAGCGAGTAATAGACAGACAAAGAAACAAAATTGTTTCGCAGTCGTACTTGATGAATCTTTAAAAAATTGATCGTTTCAAAAACGAAGCTTCGGACCAAGAAATTTTATTCCACATCTTTATCTTATTTCTGCACGTACAATCAATCCTTTGTCAATTATACCACGAATTACGCCCTATTCTTTATATAAAGTCCAGGCAACGAAGAAATGCCTTCAGTTTACTAAAACATTTAAATATGTATTAACAAATAACACGCATTCGTGAAAGAGGCTCATATGTATCTTCATATCGTTCTAGAGTCTAGAGTAAGCAGAATAAAATTTGGTGACTTCTTATAAGCTCCAAATCTTGTAAAAGAAATGCTGTTTCAAGTGATAGATTCAAGAATTAGGGTTAGCAGTGCGATTTTAGATCCTTGAAGCTCGCCCTTCACACACTGCTATTGTAGGGGAAGTTAGGACAAAACCGAGACCTGCTATTATTTTTAAAACGGCCTTAAATTTTCCCGCGTCGTTGCAGGGACATATTGTCACGATGCGCATTGTTTCATCAACAATTATATTGTCTTATATCGTCTTGTGTGTTTTTGAAAACTCTGATCTAATTTTCGATAGTTAAGAAACTAAGTACTTTTTTGTGCGAATTATGTTAATCGTTGCATATTGAAGTGTGAATAACTAAGACAGTCTGTTTGCACTTTGTAATATTTACAAAATTGTATGCTGGGGTAAAACCGTACGGCATGCCTGCCCCTTACGGTGCAAATACCTCCTGAAGTTCTGGGAGCCGGGCAACAGCCGGGCGCGTAACTGTTCCAATGCTACCCGCTGCGAGAGCTGTGAGAGAACTGCATGTGTGTGCGTCCATGCACGAGCCTGCGCGGAGGGCCGCACACTCATGCAGTTCTCCCGCAGCCCATGCTGTGGTTAGCAACGTAACAGTCCCGCGCTCGGCTGTTGCCTTGGTCCCAGAACTTCAGGAGGTATTTGCACTGTATAGTGCCTATCCGAGTTATAGCACAGACGAGGTATAGAATAGACCTATCAAGCGATGTATTTTTCTGTCGCCGGTTTAGGGGGTCCTAGGACCCCCTTGCCATTTTAGTGTCGCATGCAACGTTACCGGTGAAGTCTCAAAACAGATTGTAACGCTACGCGTGGTAGGAACTAGAATTAAGCACGAGTAAAACTAGTTTATGTTTTGAGAGCCAATGCCCGCGATTTACAAATGTTTCTGTTAGAGTAACAATTTAAAAATCGTCTTATGAACATATTTCGTTGAACGGAAAAGAACGGAGGAAGAAAATAAAACGATATCACATTCGTCTTTTAACCTTGCTGTCCTATTCCGGTTTATTTAACGCAAAACAAATTTATTTAACATACAAATTTATATAAACAACAACATTATTTGTGGAAGACATGCTTTCATGATGTAACGTGGAATACCTCGCAAAGGAATTGTAACTTTGTATATTTCAATAAAATGCTGAAGCAGAGAGGACTTTAAAAATTGTGAAAAACTCAACAGTTCCAGTATCTCGCTGAAATATTCCAACTTGCACTTATTCTTCCATCTTAACACTGTATTCGTATTCTGGGGTTCGGTAGGAGCAATCGAACAACATTTTAAGTTACATATTTTATTCTTACATTCTACCATAGTATTGCAAGTTAAAGAAATTCTTATATACGACTAGAATATTTGACAATCGCAGCCATCGGCTCGGTTCTCACCGATTACCAGGTCTCACCGCGAGGAGGTTGCTGCGCTTGGAGACCCGTAGAGAGATAGATGGAATCAAAGTTCCATCGATCTCCCTGTACATGAAGCCTACTAAACCAAAGAGATGGATGGAAACAAAGTTCCATCGATCCCTTCGGTTTAGATATAGAATCTAGGGAACTGCCAAGCAATCACTCGATTAAAAGAAATTCAGGAAAGAAGGAAAGGCGAAGGGTAAGCGTGAAACAAGTATTGGAAGGCGCAGTTCCTACCACCCTGCTGTCCAAGTCGAAAGGGAAAAGCGCTCGGCGCCTCCCAGACGATTCCTGTTGCTCCGATGCGACTCGTCAGGAGCAAACACTTGACCTGACTCAAGCCGTCTAACACGGAGATTGGGTAATCGAACCGGGTGACTTACGCAGGCAGTGTACCAAAAGATGCACCCCCTACGCCCGAAACTTTTCCCTTTGGACAAGAACACCAAGGGATGAAACTGATCCACCCATACCGATTCCATGCTCAGTCACTTGCTTCCGCAAACGGAAGCAGCGGTAACCTCCTCATCACAGATGAGGAGCCAATAAACGAACAACAAAGTTAATGATTTAGTGACTGCTTGGCAATTTTACATGGTACCTTAAATACTTCATACTATAATAAATTAGCCTAGGCTTCCTTAGATGTCTTCTTTCACTGTCACTTTGCACGATCACTTTTCACTATCACTTTTCACTAGTTTCTTTTTAAATATATCGTGTTATTAACTCCATTCCCCGAGTAACGGTGAACCTGAAAAGCTGAAACAATCAACTACTATATGTTAGTAACGGTGTGGTCGGCCTGGAAAGAAATTAAGGAAAAGCTTATTGAGTTGGAGACGATCGAGATAATTTCGACCAACAGCAGAGCACGCACGAGCATGCAAAACCACCGCAGAGATAAGTACTTGAAGGAAAGAGCAGAGAATGTAGACCCATCGATGAGATGCATGACAGAGTGACAGATGTCACAAAAAACCATCGAAGACATAGACGAGATGAAATGAATCAGGGAAAACCATCGAAGACATCGACGAGATGATATGAATCAGGGAAAACCATCGAAGACATCGACGAGATGAAATGAATCAGAGAAAACCATCGAAGAAATTCACGAAAATGAAATAAATCATTTAAACCCATCGAAGAAATGCATGAAATAAAATAAATCATGCAAACCCATCGAAGAAATACACAAAATAGAACGACTCGCGCAAAATTCTCGAAAGTATGCATGGAAATAGGACCGATGATGGAAAACGACCGAAGAAATCAGATTTGACATTCGCAAAACAATAAAATTTTAAATGACTTACCGAACCCCAAAATTTCATCAGCACCAAGCGAATAAACGAACCCAGGCCAGAGGGGCGAGAGGCTGGCGAAAGAACCAGGGTTGAAATCCTGACCAGGTCCCCAGCAAGTTCGGCAGCTCCGGGGGGAGGGGGAGGAAGAACCAGGTCCCCAGGAAGTCCAGTGGGTCCAGGTGGCTCGGCAGCTCCAGGGGGGAGGGGGAGGAAGAACCAGGTCCCCAGGAAGTCCAGTAGATCCAGGTGGCTCGGCAGGTCCAGGGTTCCCGGAGGTCCTTCAAGTCCGGAGGACCGACGACGACTGAGTACATGAAGATCTGTGAGCTCCTTATGTAGACTTCGAGGAATGATGTCCCCCGATCAAAACAAGGTCGACGGTTAGTTACAATTGCGAAATCCAGCGAATTCTTCGGCAAAAATGGATTTTCGGCTAAAATATCCATTCCAGTGGCTATTGCTGTGACAAATAATGTTAACAACATTTACACTAACCGCCCAGTATAAATTATTATTAACTATAATCGATAGAACTTGAGATATCAAGCAATTTGTAACATTTGGCCTAGGATTTGCAAATGATTTTCTGCGCCGACTGAATTCTCTTTTATTCTCAATGTTTAATCTTTCGATACATTAATGTTAATGCTTATACATATCACGTAGTATTATTTATAATGTATAAATACGTTTTAGTTGAACTTAGTGTAAGTGAATAGTTGCAGGAATATTTGGAGAAATATGAGTGAGATACTTGTTTCTCCCCCTTAGTTACTAACATCGGCGAAGTATAGGAATGTACGTCCCTCCGTTAGTGCATCAGGAATGTACGTCCCTCCGTTTCTTATATTTCCCCCAATTCGGATGAAAGCCGAGTTGCTGGACGGTGCACCATCCCGAAACAGTTGCGGCCTGCGATCCAAGCGAATGGATTCAAAGTCACTTATTCGTAGAGTGGTTGCACCATTTTATTGAGTCGGTTAAACCCACAAAAAATGCCCGGTTCTACTTCTCCTCGATGGCCACACAACGCACGCCAAGGATTTGCCTCTAATTGAAAAGGCAAGAAATAATGGTGTAATTACTCTTAGTTTTCCACCATATTGCGCGCTTAGATTGCAACCTCTTGACGTAAGTTTGGTGGGTCCTTTGAATACGTATCACAGCCAAGAGGTAATGACGTGGCTCCGTAATAATCCTGGGCGTAAAGTTAGTTCCAAGTATCTAAATTGTTTGGAGCTGCATACTGCAAAGCAGCAACTGCACAAAATGCTCTGGCAGGTTTAAAAAGAAACAGGAATTTGTCCAACTAATCCTAAGATCTTTGCGGATATGGATTTTGCTGCTGCTACTACCACCGACAGAGATCTGGTAGAAGAAGGAGGTGGTTCTTACAACAATAGCATACCATCAACGGTTGAACAGACAACTGTAAAAGAAAGATCTGTAATAGCAACAATAGTTGTTATACCAACAAAACCGTCTTCTTCAGCGCTCATCGTATCACCTACGGATATTTTTCCAGTCCCACATATGACTCGTAACATTCAAACGAATTAGTATTACCTCAATTCCTTATAAACAGGATCTTGAGGAGCGCAAAGGAAATAACAAAGAACCGATGAAGAGGGAGTTATCAAAATTAAAACTAAATTTTGGTAAAGGACCACATCTAAAAAAAAGACAACCACACAATTAAACAGAAGACTGAAGGATAATGATAGCAGTAGTGATGAAAACAATGATAACAGGAGCAACGAAGACATTTGCAATTATTGTAAAGAATCCTATGGTTCATCCAAATTGAATGGAGGTTGGGTGCAGTGCACAGCTTGTTGTAAGTGGGCTCAGGAAGGCTGCAGTGGTTGGGGGACTGAAGAATTGGACGAATTCCGCTGTTATAGGCTCTAGGGCCAGTTTCTATACTCGTTTCATCCTAAGAAAAATCCTATGCCCCGACCGTTTTGTGGCCGTTCTGCGCAGCCCCCACTACCGCCTACGGGCCCGACGCAGGCTATTGCTCGCAGCACTTTACCTGCCGACTTCCCTGCCCCTCCGAGGGCGTGACATGACCGATGTCAATGTCAACACTGCAGGTTGCGGAACGGCTGACAGAAAGGTAACAGGTGGTAGGACGGAGAAAAACGTAGGCGGTTAAGTGGGGAGTCGGACCAACCAGCGCCTCCTCAGAACATCCCTGCGCGAACGGGATTTTTCTTAGGATGAAACGAGTATAGTATGGTACCCGGTTTTACTCAGGCTATGTGGTAAAACCGTAAAAACGGACCATTTTTTAAATCGTAATTATTTTGTATTTATTATTGTATTAAAAGAATGGATATATACTATTATTTAATAAAGAGTTTATTCCAATGACTTCTAATTTCAATTTCTGTTTTACATTAATAATGTCAAAGTTCTGAGCTTTTATCCTCAACGTCCCGGGTTTGCCCCTACTTCCCTTATATAAAATTTACTTTTAACATTTTTTGTATTTTCCTCCTTTTCATTATAAGTTTATCGAAGTCCTCAACTATTTTCCATTCTTCATACTAACAACCGTTTGAACCTTTTGCTCTTAATTTTTCCAATCATTAAATTAAAATTAGTTAACGAGAACTGTTTTCTTCGCTTATAATTTTGAATCTCAACAGTCGAGTCTATTTAATTAAATATAAATTAATTGATTTACTACGCGGCAACGGATATGGAAAATTTATATTTAAATGAAATTTCGAATAAAGCCGGGAATCCACCGGGAAGCTAAGCTAAGCTATGTGATGCTACGCTATGCTACATTTAAAAAAAAATAGCTTCAATACATTCTTATGGAACCGTTTCCACCAAAAGCTACGTTACCTAAAACATAGCATCGTATAGCATAGCTTAGCTTAGCTTCCCGGTGGATTCCCGGCTTTACGAATAAAAGTTAAGCAAATGATTCATCATGTGTCGAGTAAAGTTCAGTCGGGTTAACGAACGGAAGACGAATGATTTATTTTAACTTTTATTCGTTATTCGAAATTTTATTTAAATAACAATTTTGCCCATCTTTCCTACGCAGTATATTTGGACGAGCTATCAGTATCAAAGAATCTTTTATAAATCAACTACGAAAACATTATCTGCTATATAATAATGCAAGCATTCGGTACCCAATAAGTATTCCCATGAAAACGGCAACGATCGTTTTGATCTCTTGATTTCTACGTTCAGACATTCCGTTCAGTCCTGCCCATCTAATTGCATGCCATTATAAAAATATTAGATCGCGAGGGTGGAATTGCTCGGGGAAGCTTCTAACGTGCATCGTCGATTCTTCATCACCCTGAAGATTTTCAAACTCGTCGGCCATCGAGCTAAGCTCGGCCGGAACTGGGAATGTGCTCTTCCTGCGTACCCCGACTAGTGTGCAAGTACTCCATGCCAAGAGTATTTGAAATACTCCGCGGTCCATGATGAAGTATGCCACGGTATCAGAGGTTTGTGGGCTATAACAAAGCAGGCCCTCCGGGCACCGAGTGTACATACAGTCCTGGCATTTACCGCCAAACGACGAGAGAGGACTCCTGAAAACTTCCGCATAAACGGCTATTTGCGTTCGAGGAATTGGGACACGAGCACCATGAAATTTTATTTCTCCTCAGACGAGGTGGTAATTCTCTATCTACGGAATGTTATTTGTACAGAGGGATCACGATTTTATTTACACGCGCGAAACAGTTTACCGAATCTGACGGTAAGTATGCACCTCTCCCCTCGCTATGTAAAATGTCAATAGATTGCGATGTGACTTTAATTTCGAAAAAGATTGCGATAAGAGATGGTAATTGACATACCTAAATAGGTACTGGTTCCAATCTGTTCGAAGCCACGTTGACATTGTACATTAACACTGAACTTATCAAATTTTGAACTCAAGTTTTTTTTTATTCGAGCTCAAACAAACTTGCAATAGAAAGTTGCAGGGTAAAGTAGCCGAATATGAGACCCAATTCTTAAAAGCATCATAACTCTTGACTGAGAACACTTTTACTAAAATTCGCTACGCGTTTTAAGAGTAGAATATGTATTCTTTAGCAACCTACTGGGAAGTACTAGTCATTCAAATAGGCAGATGAAAAAAATGGGTTGCTAAGATGAGACCCAGTTTGTTTTTTCCTGAAACTTACTTTTTCTTCCTTATTTTATAAATTCCTTTTCTCTACGCTCCCACTCTCTCTCGGGCTAGGCCCCGTCGTCGCGCAGTGGGGATTCGGTGCCCGTGAGGTACGTGACACGCAGCGAATCATCCCCACCACTTTCTCGTTTCTTTCTTGCTCTCGTTCCACCTCGCTCTCGCCTTCGCAGAACAAGAGCGAGTCAGAAGTGGTGGGGATAGCGCCAAGCTCTTAACGTGTAGACCAAACCGAGTTCTTAGCGTAGAAATACTCACATCAGAATAGGTGTGCGTTAGCTCCGAAAAAATGCAGGAGCTTTATTGGTTATAACATTGATTCTTTCTCGATAGTTTCATCTCGTTTTGGTTTACGCATAGCTTCGTAACGCACGCACCTACTACGCTATGAATGAACAACAGCCACACGGCTTCGTTCAGGCGGAGTCGAGCACCGTTCCCGTTACCCCACCACACCTTTCGGGGGCCCAGCAAGTTCAACTGCCAATCCACGATCGTCAGGTGGTGGTGGCTGATTTCTCCTCGCGCGCTGCTCGCGAAACCGAACTCACCGGCTAATATATCTGAACACGACCTTAGGCTGTGGCGGACAAGAGCAGTTCCCCCAGCTCTCTCGGCCAGCAGAACATATTGAATCGAAATTGGGTGAAATGCAACGAGTCATTGAGACGTCGACAGCTAACTTTCTTTTTGAAAAGTATTGTAATTTTTAGATATCTTACCGCTACAAAAAAAAACAGCAGCATTTTGTCGCATTTATATATATATATATATAATATGGATTAGGGATTACAATACCGACGTGACTTTTCACGTTTTTCGTGAACTGCCGTTCGTAAAGTGTGCAACTCATCGTTTCTAAATTAGCCTGTTATAAAAGGAAAAACATTTAACTTATTGCTGAAATTCCCAGTATGGTATATGTTTATTATATAAAATTAATACCCCTATGTACTCCTTTCTTTAAAAAAATATTGTCAAATAATAATTCTATACGTGGTGTATGTCAATATTTTTTAAACCTGTATCAGTGGCTCTGTAAATATATTGAGGAAGTTAAAAAACGTTCAGGGAAGAGCAAAACAAATTTCTGTACGCATACAGTTTCTCGCTACACATCATACATCTGAGCAAAGCTGGTTGCTAGCTTAATGGGCCTCAGACTCCTCACTCACGAACACTCCCCACCACGGCACTGTTGCTCATGAAGGCGTGGTTTAGCGCTTACGACGCTCTTTCCCCACCGCTCTCGAAAATGTTTGCCCGGTGGGCATTCAGCCGTTCAGGACTGATCTAGTGGTAGACGCAGTTTACATTTATTTAATTTCTTAATTAATCCAATTGTTTGAATATCGAGCAGGGGTACTACCAAACTATATGTTTTAAATTCTGCTTTTTTACTATTACAATTGCGTTAATTTGAAAGGACATATCTGCAACTTTCGCTTAAATTGAATTATTGCTGCCGGGTAGCACAAAAATGGTTTATCTATATGCATATTAAATAAGAAAGCTGCGTCTGCATTAAAACTGAAGATATAACAGTTTATATTTCGGACTTATGTGAAGTCGATGCCTGATTTTTGGCGTATGTACCAAATTCTCGTTTGGAGTTTATGAAATATTTTACGGCTTTTTGTCCAAATTTAATATTTAAATACATATGATGATATGACACGAAATACTAAAAGTCATTTATCTCAGAACGGCAGTATACGTGCGCATTGCAATGACGAGACGAGATTATAGTGATCTAATCTTTCAATTCAAGTTCAATCGATATCAATTATTTTTTATGTGGTCACGAATATACAGCAAAACCTCGATTTTATCAGAACACTGATTAATCGGATATTCGATTAAATCAACATTGAACAACAACAATCAGTATTTCACGGCAGCAGTATATTTCGTTTTCTCATATTTTTAACCGAGTTCAAAAAGGAGGAGGTTATAGATTCGACCTGTATGTATTTTTTTTTTAATGTTTGTCCCTGCATAATGGAAAACAAATATTTTTTACTTATTAGTGCAGTTTTATTTTCTTGAAGTCGGTTTCAATTTTGTTCAAATTATTTTATAGCTTCTTACCGTCAAGGACCCAGTTCCTGACCACTTAAGAGTGCCGTTATAAATAGCAATATATAAATCATTTAAATCGCAAATGTGTTACTAAATATGGAACAGTTTAGACCGAACCTCCACATGGGTACAATTGTTCAAGATAGAATTATTTCCATAGTCCAGTAAATCTCTTATTCTTATGACATTCCCTTAAACAAACTCTAGGAAGCGTAGCTTCTGAAAGTTGGAGCGTTGCATTTTCCACCGAAAGTTACACGGGAACGTTGCGATAAAAATGAAATTTCCACGTGGCTCGTTAAAAATAGTGAGACAAGAATGGTAATAGTTGGAAACTTGACAACTTCCTTGACTTTTCTATTACACGGCACGCTTTAAAATTGTGAAACTAAGTAGGAAACCGGGTTTCCGTTGAGACGCAGCCCTGCATTTCCAATACGTGCTACTCCGAGAACTTCGCGGCTTTATGTATGAACCTTACCTCCTCTTCTTTGTTTCATGCACATGCCGGAAATTCTTATGACCGCAGACGGTTCATGTTATCCTACTATATTTCCCCCATAACGCATAGTTATGGAAAGTTACATAAATGGCGGAAATGCCGCAAATCTTTGGATAACGAAAGGGCCGAAGACTCGAGGAAATTATGTGAGAAGGGAAACACTTCTGTTCCATAATAACGTAGCAGTGTACTCTTTGTTTTTAGCTATTTTTCTTTAGTTATTTTTTTAAGGGGATCTTCCAGTTTAGAGCCACAAAAAATAGGTGATCTTTAGGAATTAATTAAAGGAAAACTACTATATATAATTTAATGGGATTTTTTGCATTGTATTAAGGATGTCTTAAGTTATAGAAATATATTTTTTGTTTTATAATTAATCATTGCAGACGGCACTGAGGAGTTGTTAAACTCAAGGCGTCAAAAAATTGATCCAAATCGGTGGAACCTGTATCTCCAAAAGTTATTATCCGATTTGGCTGAAACTTGTCTTATTTCGAAGAATATACTTCTGGCTAGGTGGGAAACCAGAAAAAAATACAATTTTTTTTTAGAAAATAACGACACTTGAAGTTTGTAATCACTTTTTCCCTATAGTTTTCATCCTTTCAACGCCTTAGAAAATTATAAATTTTCAATTTTTTTAATTTTTACTGGTTTCCCACCTAGCCAGAAGTATATTCTTCAAACTAAAAAAAGTTTTAGTCGAATCGGATAATAACTTTTGGAGATACAGGTCCCACCGTTTTGAGAACACTGTTTCGAGAAAAACGTGTTTAAAGTTTTAGGTGAGTGTCGAGTGGCCGAGTGTTACCCATGCATTTGCCGCTACTCAAATGCCTATAACTTCGGGAATTTTACGAATTTCAACAAATTCTTTTAAACACGTATTCCTAAAAGGTTGAACATTCCAGAAATGAATTTAAAAAAAATCAACTTTTAGACTGGAAGGTCTCCTTAAGTTTATAAAAATATTTATATACAGGTACTTTGTTCTATTGAAAGATCTTCTCTTCTATAACTATGTACTTAGGTATGCAGGGGAGAGGTGCTATAAAAGGAGCAGGTTTTAAATGGGACAAATCGTATTGCCAAAATTCTAAACAAGTTATTTTCCTGTTTATGGCAACCCTAGTGCCTAGTAGGGTGGCCCTTATTTATACGTGCCGAATTTTTTTTTTATGTATTTTTTGGCTCTCACCCCCTAGAACGGTGCCATTTGATAAAAAGATAGTTCCTGAAAAAGTTTATTACAATCGGATAACAGGAAAGGTTGCCGACCAGGGCTTAACGTTTAGAATTCATCAATAGTTAGGATTTAAAGAATTTCTCAAAAATGGTAAGCCCTATCGAAATTTTGTTCAAATAATATTAAAAGAGCATTCAATTTTCTACAATTACTGTATATATAATTCTTTCGTGCATCCAATCACTTCGTAGATAATAACGTTCGAATATAGTGAGGTTCGCGCTACGCGCGTATCAACAAACGGTGGTCGCGTCTCGAAGCTGTTTCCCCTTCTCCCTCTACCCATAGGCCAGGGCTCTCCAAGGTCGCTCCCGCGGGAGCTTGGGGTTCTCCCACTCTCGTCCGCGTTGTCAGGGATACCGCGCGACGCTAACCGCGAGGACGCTAGCCCGGCTAGCCCGTCATGGCAGCCTTCGTAGCGTCGCGCGGTCTCCTTGACAACGGAGGGCACACTGCGCCAGAAGAAAACTGGAAGGGGAAGCAGGCGCGTGAGGGGTCCCTACGCTAGAAAGCCCTGCCATAGGCACACTGAGCGACCATGTCTCTATACAGGAATGCTAGCGAAATGCGTACGACCCCACAGCCATTTTGACCTTATTATCTTATCTTAGACATAGTTCCGGTGTTTTAACATGATCAAGCGAATAATTATTTTTTTTTTTCGAACCCATTTGTCGTTTTTTATAAAAGAATTATTCTGAATTAATAGTTATCAAAATGATACTTCTTTCAGTCAGAGTTTTCGTGACATCACGTTTTACTTCTACACTTGACGCCAGTGTTGTGACCCAACCGACACTCAAGCGTAACGACACCGCGTGCATTCCGATTGCACAATCGAACGGCCGAAATCCGGCACAACCGCGTAAGGCAGGGCTGGGCAACCCGCGGCCCGTTCCCCGACTTGCCCACTCTGCTGGGCCGTAGGAGAACGACCCCCACCATACTCTTTTAACTCCTACAGTGTACACCGTACCTATATATGACCGCACTCGTAGGAGTAAAAGAATGGGACATGGAGTGGCGGCTAATCTGCTGATAGTGGGAGAACCGTCAGCATATGGTGAAACACCCAAAAGCGGGCCAAAGATGGAGACGCCGATGGTCCTCGCTTCACCCCAATTAAAGTATAAGAACCATGTACTATTGCGAGATAAGAAGAAGACCGACTACCCACAAGCTGAATTGTCACAGAGGCAAGGGGAATCGCCCGTTCGCTCCCCCCAATCACCTCCAAGGAGTCCTACCTTTCGGTTCTTAGCGGTTGTCCCTATCCGCGGATTGTCGTGATTTGTTCCGTTCGCGTTCCGCGTTACGCGGCGGACTTTGTTGCAAGGAATTGGGTGGAGCGAGCGGGCGATTCCCCTTGCCCCTGTGTCATTTCAGCTTGCGGGTAGTCGGTCTTCTTCTCATCTCGCAATAGTACGAACAACGACAACTCAGACTCTATACGAGACTCACGCGTGATTGTCACAGTGTCCGTGTAACCCAGATCGGGACAGAATAAACCTTGTTTAACCCTACGGTGAGTCCTAACTCTTTAACCGGCCGAGAATCCTACTACCCTCGGCTCCCAACCAAGTATACCCGTCCCGGCACCTTCACCCGAGTATTCGGAGCCCGTCGGACGACAACAGCGAAGGACGACAAAGGAACACCGCGAGATTCCCAGGGAGAATCTCGATCCAGGCACCTTCCACAACGAACCTTTTCCCAGAAATTTATAATGTCACTCCCCTGCCCTACCCCCCTCAAGTACATGAAAAATTCGAGGACCAAAAAGAGTATTATCTGTACTTCTACGTTAGATTTAACTGTTTGTAAGAGAAAAAAGTGATGAAATCCCCCCTGTAAACATAACTCATGCATGAAAGAAGTTAATTCCCTTTAATTCTCGAAAAAAATTAAAAGAAGTTCAGATGCAAAGATTGTGAAATCAACTTTGCTAATTCCAATTGTATACAAATCAATTCAGTGCGCAGATTGATTTTCAGCCTCGGTTTTAAGTAATTAGCCGGCCGTTGTATAAGAAAAAAATCCGCATCTCTCTTAATCCACTACTGACTATGATTCGTTTAAATTAGTCTCTACCAAGTTTTTATTATCTTCGATCGTAAAATGATCTTCATACGGCCCGCTAATTACTTAAAGCCGAAGCTGAAAATCTCAGCACTGAATTGATTTGTATACAATTTTTAAATACATACAGTTTTTTTTAAATACCTATAATGATATTGTCAGAAATAGACACTAAACAGAAGTGTCCCTTTTATAGCACCACTCCCCTATCTTCGCTGCAGACTTTATTGCGCGACACAGAGGTGACGTTGCAACGCGTCACATAGTCCGGCCTCCCCACCTTTGTAAAAACTTTATCAAACGGATCACCATACAACGCTGTGACGGATATTCTTACGTGCTGCGTCGCTTTTATACTGACTCTCGCTCAGTACGGACGGGCCATCGAGTGGGGCACAGCATTTCGGACGTTTTGGAATCCACCTGTGGGACAGTGTTCATATTTGACAATTATACTTAATATCTAGTAGTAAGTACGGACGTAGAGACATCCGCATCCAACGAAGGAAAGACACACACACTGAACATTCAACTTTTTTGCAAATAACAACTTTTGTCTTATTCATTACACAGACAGGTAAAACTATAATTATTATCGACTTTGTACGATTATCTTACCACCTTATATTTTATTTTCTATCTCATTTACATAATGGTCTTTTATTTCATGAATTATCTAATAAGTTTTACTATTTACTATAACCGATTAACTGAATTATCCTTAATTCTGTCAGGTGATAAGACTGATCATGGCTGTTGATGATGAACCTTTGTAATTTATAATATTAAAAATTATCTGAAGTCATTCCCTATGCAAATTATCTTTGAAAAAAGACGAGAGATCCCCATGAAAAACATAAAAAAAAATAAAAAAATATGTTGTCAAGGTCATCATTCTGAACGATGCCCTTTAAACTTTTTGGCGGTCGACTTTAGTTTACGAGATATTCGCAGAAAACTGTAGTTAACACTAAAACTACCGAATTTAACATACTCAAATCGGTTCGCTACCATGCTTTACGCTCGCCCCGCCCTAATCTAGCCCCAAACAATACTAATAGCGTCGGCTGTGAAACAGTCGACGGCGACTAGAAGATGGTTGTGTTAGTAACGTCTGTAAAGGCAGATTTCTATGTACAATTATGCGAGGTTTTTTGCGAATATCTGGTAAATCAAAGCCGAACGCCAAAAAGTTTAGAGGTAAATGTTGTTCGGAGTGATAACCTTGACAAGATACGTGAAGCTGAAAGTCAACGGAGAATCCTCCCCTAATGTAAACATTTACCAGAAAATGATATTACAATATAAAAAAAGTTGCGAAATCAAAATGAGCTGCAAGTACTATTGCAAGATGAGAAGAAGACCGACTAGCCGCAAGCTGAAATGTAACGGGGGCAAGGGGAATCGCCCGCTCGCTCCACCCAATTCCTAGCACCACAGTCCGCCGCCTAAAGGTCGATTTACACTACACAGCACGGACCGACACGCACCGGCAACAGCGCGGTCCGTCACCGGCACGTAATGCTATGCATGCGTCTACACTGTTCCAACAACAGTCCGGCAGTTCACGTTTAGTAGTCGAAATGAGCGGATCAGATAGTCACGAGGAATTGATTCTTCTAGCCTTACTTTTAGGCGAATAGGATGCCGCAGCTAAAAGAGCAAAAAGCGAGATAGAATTTGGGTACATCCAATATTAAAAAAGAGAAAAGTCGAAGGGGAGTATTGGACGTTATTCACAGAGTTACTATAATACGACGATAAGTTTTACAAATACTTTAGAATGCCGCAATGCAAATTTTTTGATTTGCTAGAACCGATTGAATAACTTAACTAGCTCTATCAATTTTTCGGAATTCATCCTCTGCTGCATGCGGTCTCTGCCGTTTACTGATTCACAAAACGTTCTTCGCGACCATGCCGACCGGCGTCGGTTCGTGCCATAGACGGAACGTTGCAGGTCGGTACCGGATAGTGTAAACAGTCCCATTTAAAACGCATGTTACAATAGTTTGTCGCGCCGGTGACGGACCGCGCTGTTGCCGGTACGTGTCGGTCCGTGCTGTATAGTGTAAATCGACCTTCACGCAGAACGCGAACGAAACAAATGGACAGACATAGTTGTGTCATCTGAAGCGCAGTTGGAAAGCACCGAATCTTACATTCCCTTACACAGTGTCGCCTTCGCACGCTGTTGGAAAGCACCTTTATGTAAGTACTGGCAGCTCATTTTGATTTCACATATTTCTTTATATTGTAATTATTATTTTCTTCTGTTTTTTTTTGTGATATTACTTTCTCCTAATTTTTTGTGATTCAAATTCTTATTTCTTATATTTATATTATTTTTTTCTATGTTTCTCTGGCTTATTCGATAATACTCTCTTTCGTCCTGGACTTTTTCATGCACTTGGCGTAATTTTTTACTTTTTTGAAGTTTTTTATGGGTGAGTTTTACTATTTACTATAACCGATTAAGTGAAAGCAATCCCTGCAGACTCCTTCAACTCTGAACCCGGCGATCCAGAGGAGGACAC
The DNA here is from genome assembly GCF_050908995.1 of Andrena cerasifolii. NCBI lineage: Eukaryota > Metazoa > Arthropoda > Insecta > Hymenoptera > Andrenidae > Andrena > Andrena cerasifolii. The sequence continues at coordinate 6,461,508 of NC_135121.1, read as the reverse complement.
TCATGGTCAGTTGGGTAAACCTCATTTTGTTACTGTATATGCACTGGAACCTGGTAGCGATCCTACACGATGAGACTTTGACGCATGCCTCGAGACGAGGTCTCATGTCACGTGCTGGTGGCAGGGTGGAGAGTAGGAGAGAGGGACACCTGCCTCGCTCGAGACATGCCTCGAGGTAAGTCTCGTCGTATAGGGCAGGCTTAAGGCGCGCGGATTGTTTTCGTCAGATGTGAGCCAAAAGTAAACTGATTTGAATTCGCTCGATCATCGACCGACGCGATGTACTCGGCTGTAATCAGCCGATCAGATCGGTTGCGCTCATACATAACCAGCCACGTACTTGACCCTCACTGTCTGAATCGTCCGCTGATCGATGTCGATATCACTGTTACTAACTGTAGACCGATCAAATCGGTCGACGTCTGACAAAATCAATGCGACGACCGATGTCGGTGCGACTGTGACAGATCCTGATTTAGCTCTTCCCCCGCTGTGGGAAAAAAGATATAATAAATAATTATGGTAATTATTTAGAAGTTTTCCGTCCTCGCCGATTTCAATGATTTTTGGATATGTTGTCGGAGACACGATTCTGAACAACTTTTTCCTATACGTGTTACCGCCGCTCGACCTTCGTTTCCGAGATATTCGCGAAAAACTGCTGCTACTACACAATGGGCCTGATGAATAAAAACTAAGCAATTCCTTATTAGCAAAATCAATTGCTTAAACAAAAAAGGAATTGCTTATTTTCATATGAATAAAAATCATAAGGAATTACTGGCTTTGCTAGACCGTATAAGTAAATGGTAGCTGTGACTGCCAGTAACGTTCTCACTTTCCCTCTGGCTTCCCCTGCTCACTCGCGTTCAGTGCTCCTGACCGCTCTCGCCTTTGCAGAACAGGGTTGAGCAGGGTTGCCATGAAACATTTTGATGGATAAGACGTCCAGGGCCTCATCACGCACACATTACCACCACTGCTGTAGGTGATTTAAAAACAATTTACAAACTTGATACTAAATTCAAACATGTATTACCTACGTTTTTACCGCCTTCTCAAAAAGTTTTATCTTTTTTATTGATTTTAATTTTCTCATTCTACCACTTTTTCTGCCCCCAAAATTGCTGCTCTGGGTGGTTGCCCTGCTTGCGCCCCCTAGGTATCGGACCCTACACTGTGATCGCAGCGTAACATCCCTAATCAGTATGTCTAAACCAGAATGTTCCGTTTGATAACTGTTTTTTAAGAAACCCGAATATACAAAACTCCGTTTTTTATTTTTTCATTACGCCCATTAGCAATTAATAGGCTGTGGTTATTCATTTTGCGTTATCCAAAAAATGATTGTTCAGTTCATGGCAAACTCTCCTAATCTAATATTAGAAATTGGCTGCCACCTATGTATTAGTTCGTATCATACATAGGTAGACTCGATTATGGACTTCCCAATCGACGAGAGAAAACACGAAAAATAACACAGTAAATGGAGCAATAAAAAAAATCAAAATGTTTGAAAAACCCTCACCGAAACATGAGCCAATTGGTAACCTACAGTTTTAATAAATATTAGGTACAAATATTGCGTATTTTTTTATCGACCGACATTTTTTTTCGAAGGGGGAAAACTGTCCTCAAACGCGGAATGGGGAACATATTTGATTGAATTGGTCGGAAATTACTGCAAACAGGAAGAAATGTTGCGTGCTAAAAATGCTTGATGATGAATAACATGACTTCACCAAAAATATTATCAAGTCTAACTAAACTAATAATTGCGTTTTAAAGTCTCCAGCCTAGATCCACAACTATCGTGAACAATTTTGTGTTAGGCAGATACGAAAGAGGAAATCAAGAGCAGAGTACAGAAGCAGGTTCTTTAACGCAAATCACACATATACCTGTGTGTAAAGAATTTCCCAACGAGGATTGGATTCATTGCCAGATTGCGTTCATTCCGCTTTCCAGTTCGAATAGCTGTGTCTATTCTATAAAGCCAGCACAACGCCCAAGCAATCCCTTTAACATCACAGAAGCGTTTGAGCGCATTTTTAACTCCCGCAGTTGCGCTGCAATTGCTGGTTAACCCAAATGGAACCGAGGTTTGAGGTAATAAAACCTGCCAGCGCGGTAGCAGCCGCTATTTTTCCGTTGATTCAGAACACTGGTTTCTTGCGTGAAGGGCAATATTCAAAATTGCCGAGCTGTCTGTGAAATTGTATTTTAAAACCGCAATACGGAGAGTGTATTTCAGTTATTCGTTCCTCTGGCACTTCTCTTCCCATATTGGTAGCGTGAAGGTAGCTAAGGACTAACAGTGATTGAAAGAGAGGTACATGCGTATATGCGTTGTCAAGAGACACAGTAGTGTCTCGCGCCAAGTGCATACGCAGCGCGAGACGACCATGCCTATATTACGCTGAGTAATTTTTGGAGAAACCCTTCGATTATCGAATCTCAATAATGGTTGATCCGATTAAGTTTTGAACGGTCTTAATGGATGGCTTGGGTTTGATTTACATAACAAAAGTGTCTTCGTTTGGTTCCTTCCTGCCTTATGAGCTGAGATATTTCGATGTAAAGTTGAGATATTTCGATGTAAATTTGGCGAATTTTATGTTAAAATATTTTCTCCATCGTCAAGTGTGGGCAAGAAGGGAAGGTGAAAGGGTGAGGGAATGTCTCTCAGGCACGGCGTTCGTTCGATGAAGGTTTCGCGTAACAAATTGTTGTCACGTGACAGCCAGACAGAGAGCACATCTGTCAAGGTAAACATAACCTAGCTAGTGTCAAGCAATCATAACCTGCCAAGTGTCAAATAAGGTAAGTTGTCAAAATTTTTGACATGTCACGAGTCTTTACACCACATGGGACACTGAATTATTGTTTCAATTGCATTGTTTGAATGTTGAGACCTCTGGTGGCGATGTCGAGCACTAACTAACAGTCGCGATCCCATTAAGAAAAAGGCGGATTATTGCCATCAAAGCTGCGTAGGTAATAAAATCGGCCACTACGATGCACACTCATTTTGTTCTGCACCGATTGCAAACTATGGGTTGATTGGGGCGAATTTTGAAGCTTCCCTTGACAGCATTTTCTCTTCTTAAAAGTCTATTTCCCTTAATAGGCTTTCACAATTCATATTAGTTGTATGTGAGTTCAAGTCGTATACAGTTCTTCTTCTTCTGTCGTACCCGCTGCATCTTCTTCACAGTCATCCATCCCAGCACCCGTTGGATCGGCTTCAATTGGATCGTGCAATTAAATCAGGTTTATTACCCGGACTAGGCAATCTCAATGAAACACGCTTCTGCTTCAACTGAACAAGCTTGAAGCTCTGTGGACTCTTCATCACTTCTCTTTTCTTTTTTTTATTTATAAAAAAAAAACACTTAACAGCCTTCGACATACAATACAACTTTTCGCACTTAATGAGGTATACGGAAGTCCTCCAAACCGCAAATACTTAAATGACAAAATTATTCTGCCGCGTAACTGAATACAGCAGAAATTCCGTATCCCGGATTCCAGACTCCACTTCTGAATTTGTTCCTAAGCAATAATCATGCACCGGTTTCGACGTTCAGGCGGTGATTGCCGCGGAAGCGCGAAGAACAAAGGAAATCGGCACACGTCGAACGCCGCGGCGCAGCGCATTTTCGTAAGTAGTTGCCGGCGTTTCGGAATATATCGGGCGGCGACGAGACTTTACACATCATATATGTCACTTGATGCGTATTTTGATGTGTATCGAAAAAAAAACAGATTTCGCGAGTCACCCAGTGTGTTCTTTTAGGAGACACCATCTTTTCATACAATTAGTTTAATATGGTATACAGACGTACGTACAGTGGGCCGCGAAAGTATTCCGTAAAACTCAAAAGGTGAATATTATAATACTATATTATACAAAAATACTTCATAAAATAATAATTCAAAGTGTGAAACGGAGGGAATTGTAAGTACTAATTCTCAGTAGTTTGGCAAGTTGTCGAATGAAATTGAATAAAATTCGTTCAATGAAGTGTATCTCTAATGTTGAAGGCAGTCAATTTAGTGATACATAACTTTTTACACAATTGCCTTTACTTCAATATTTATTGCCAGTCATCGTGGCAAAGGTACGACTTAATTCCATGTTTATTATCTAGACGTATCTTAATTTATGTATATTTTGTTACATATGTATTTTACGACCTGTTCCACGAGTAGATAGGTATTTCATTACGTGTACCTATGAATAAATAGTAAACCGAACGAGCGTAATATATGAAAAGTAAGTAAAAAATTTACTGTTACGGTTCTCTAACACAGAGGTGCCGGAGAACTCTGCGATTCTAGGCGCCAGCTGAAGGCATCTTGTACCTATGTGGACCTTTAGAGCAGGGTTGCCAGGGTATTCGGTAGGCATACAGATAACATGACGTCACATAGAGGTCAGACACATGGTCTGTACACCGCCATTTAATCTGTACATATAGCAACCCTGTTTTGGAGCCGAATGTGAACTGTTACCTTGCTAACCACAGCATGGGTGACGGGAACTGCAGTAGTTTGCCTGGTACGAGCCAGTATGCACACACAATACCACATTTTTCCACACCCATATTGAAATTAGGGAGGTGCATCTGCTCTAACCCAGAGGTGCACAAAAATCTGAATTGAGAGCCGGGGGATTCTGCGATTCTGGGCGCGCGTCAGACCCGAGCGTGGGGCTGGAAACGTGAACTCCCACAGCGCGTGGCTCGGCGCGTTTCGCGGCCGTGGGGATTCACCTTAAGAGTTCCGCGCTCGGTTCTGACCTCTGTTCTGACCCGGGTTCAGGGTTGCCAGAAGAGGGCAAACATAGCCGCGGCGAGAGCTTTGTGACGTAGTAGGGAGTAGTAGAAGGGGAACAACTATTCGAAGTGTTGCAACTCAGTGACGTAGAGGGGGGACGCTCGCATGGTGTGACAAGTCGTATAAGCGTACATAGGTCTATGTGACGTCACCTGGTCCCGCCGAGAGGGAATTCTTCCGGCAACCCTGCCCGGATCCAAGAACCTAAGGAGGCCTACGGCTACCCGATTGAGCAACTGTGATTTAGTGCATGTTGGAAGCTTGCTGCGCACGTGCACAAAGTCTCCGTTTGAAAAGTGTCAGTGTCTGCCGCGAAGTTGACAAGAAGAACCGTGTGTGAATTGTACGCGGTGGAAGAAGAATTTGGGAAAACAAGTAACGGGACTCAAAATTGTAGAATCTCAAAGAATTTTTGGTAATTAGAAATTCTAATACAATCACACTATTTACACATTACGTGAAATTGCACGTGTTAGTTAATTTCTTTATTACTCAAGTTTAATTCAAGGAATATTACAGTCAGTACTTATACCTCAACAATTAGCAATACATTCCACAGTGTAGGAAATTGTTAATAGACAAATGATTAAGACGGGAATTCACCGGGAAGCTAAGCTAAGCTAAGCTATGCGATGCTACGTTTTAACGTAGCTTTTGGTGGAAACGGTTCCATAAGAATGTATTGAAGCTAATTTTTTTGAAACGCAGCATGGCATAGCATAGCATAGATCAGCATCGCAAAGCATAGCTTAGCTTCCCGGTGGATTCCCGGCTCGAGAGTCTCGTCGTACGAGACAATTCTGTAGTTTACAAATTTTGAATATACTCATATGTTAGAGATTGGAGGCAGTGCTGATTTAAAAAGGAGAATACAAAAGTAAGAATATATTGAAATACTAGTCGGGAATCATAGAAGTGGTTCGCGTGAAAATACCCTTACAAAACTATAGGCTCATTCTATACCTAATCCATCACTTTTTGTGCTTCATGTCAGTTATGGAAATAAAAATTCTCTTATAGAACCAGTTTCTTTGAAATTGGGCGAAGACTGCGAACTTGGGTTAGCCTGTATTTGTAAATTTGTAACCATCAAACTGATGACTTAATCCCCCCAATTGCATGTGAACTGTATCATATTTCTATATCATCAACCGATGTCAAGTGCCAAAAGTGTTAGATTTGGCAGGAAATGCCTAATCTATAACTCTTACTTTAATATTTACAGAATGTGTTCCAGTTGTAAATGTCCACATTCAATTTTACCCCACACTATACAAGTTGACATGCCAAATGTGCCAGCTAAATTACTTGTAAACTTTGTTATATGAAATAATGGTTGAAACAAAAATTGTATGGTATCAAGGGGAGCACACAGTGTAATAATTAATTGTTCGCTATTTTGCTCTTTGTAGAGATAAAAAGATCACCTCGACTTTTTTAATTGTAATGGGTACAATTTGACCCTGCAACTGGAAAGAGTGTTGAACGCTGGGTAATAATGTATAGAGTGTACGGGTCCAGAAACTAATAATTACTGAGGTATTCTTTAAATGAGAAGTTACGTGTCACTGTCAACGCCAGCTTTTAATGTTTGACTGCTGTGAACATATGCGAGTTGACGTATGTACTACGTGTCATTTATTTCGCTTGGACAGCTTAGCTGTCTTAGCTATCTTTCAAGAGCAAACAATTTTAGTAGCGTTGAGCTGTAAAATATTCGTAAACATTTAACACCGTTCCAAAAGCATTAAGGCTCCCCCAATCCAACGCGAATTTCGCCGCGCGGAGCGGATCCGCCGCGGATCAGATAAAGGCTCCCCCAAACCAACGCGAATTTCGCCGCGCGGAGCGGATCAGATAACACTGCCAATAAGCCACCACGTATAAAAAAACTGCTGCCTTATCTGATCCGCGGCGCGGAGCGGATATTCGCGTTGGTTTGGGGGAGCCTTTATGCGTGTAAAATGTGGTGCTATCTTTATACAAAAAAACCTTTGTTGAAGCTCTCCATGGCCAATAGACTGCAGGGTTAGAAAATAGAGTAATTATTTAGAAGTTTTCCATCCTCACCGATTTCAATGATTTTTGGATATGTTATCAAGATGAAGATTCTGAACAACTTTTTCCTATACATGTTACCGCCGCTCGATCTTCGTTTCCGAGATATTTGCGAAAAACTTCTTTTGACTTATTCCGACGCAACGCATTCCACTTTCCAACTTGTCCCGGGTATTAGTATTGGGCTAGATTAGTGCGGGGGGCGCGTAAAGCATGATAGCGAACTGATGTGAGTTTAGAGACTTGAACCAGAAACTTGCGGATGCCCGTCAACACCCCGACTCATATCGGCTCGCTACCATGCTTTACGCGCCCGCGAGCGGGACAAGTTGGAAAGTGAAATGCGTTGCGTCGGAATAAGTCAAAAGAAGTTTTGCGCAAATATCTCGGAAACGAAGGTCCGCGTCGTCATTTGTTTTGTCCCATGCTGGCGCATGCGCTGCCACGGACGCGTACTGTAGGTAGGTATATGTATGGCAGAATACATTGTGTAGTAGCAGTAGTTTTTCTCGAATATCTCGGAAACGAAGGTCGAGCGGCGGTAACAAGTAGAGGACAAAGTTGTTCAGAATCGTGTCGCCGACATCATATCCAAAAATCATTGAAATCGGTGAGGATGGAAAACTTCTAAATAATTATCGAAAATAGAATAGGGACCTATTTCGCCCTTAAGGAATGAAAGAAATGTACTTTTCATTCTACAAATCCCGCATGTGCAGCACATGTTTTACATACTTTGCGTATGTATGTATGTTCTGTATGCGCTTTATATAATTTTCATATATTTTACATATTTAAGTTAATTGCGGTATGTGTGAGCATATTTTATACTTCATAGGTACCTACACACCTCAGCGACGGATATTGACTTTCTTTCTTTCTATCCACCGTATCGAGAGTAATCCTACAAGTAATTCCGTGCGAGTTACTTCTCTGAAATCTTGACAGTCTTTTGCGGGGAAACGATACGTTCCGCGACACGCGGCTCCTTTTCAACTGTTCCCCTCTTACCGAGTAAAATACGTCGAAATTGAAAGAGTGATTCTGAAATTCTGAATAGCCAGATAAGGACGCCGGCTGCGACAGGGTTTTCAAGCAAGTCAGTATCTTCCAACCACTGACACTATTCATCCAGGGCTGAGGGACCTTTCTCTTCTAGTATCGGCCATTCCGCCAACTCGGTCACTTTTGTACTTCGATGTCACGGATTTGGAAGATATTGAAATATTTTCTACACCACGTGAAATTAGGGGGGGTTTAAGTCATCATTTTTTTAGTTTCGAAATTTTTTAAAAAATACAAGAGTTTACAGTTTTATCCGAATTCTACGGAAACTGCCTTCACAGATGAATTTTTATCTCCGCAACTGTTAAATGTACGAATTTCATTCTACATTTGCTTTAATCAACCTCCTCCTTGATGTTTTGAAGTGAAACTTCCTTACGCACGGTACAGTGAATTGGATTCGTGCAGCTCGTGGAGAATCAAAGGTTTCAAAAGGAATCGAGACTTCTTTGATACTTACATATGCGAATGTATCGATAACTGTTTGATTAAAGCCCTCAAGCCTCAAGCCTGTTTAATCAGCCCCCCAAATTATCGCTTTTTTTCTTTCTTTTTTTAATATAACTCTGTGCCAGTGCCAAATAGAACAAAACTTTAATTACCTGCAAGATTTGCTCAGTTTTATATACTCTATCACAGTAGCAAAAGAAAATTAAAGTTCTACTAAAAGAGCGAAAACGAAAGACTCGTTAGGAAGCATGCAGTGATATCATTTTTAATTACTACATGAGGTAAGTGTCGCTGAAAATGGTGGTTGGGTTCTTTAAATAACGCGACACACATGTTTACCATAGAAATATAATGAATATAATTAAAGAAAAATATTAATAAATTCAATGCACGCTTTCAGTACTCTGTCTCTCATACTCTATATATCTCTCGACAAACTACGACGCGCTTTCGACCACGGGTAAGTCCCCAATACCCTTTTTCACCAGTCATACCAACCCTAGTACTAAACCTAAGTATCACTAATATGGGCAACTCTATACTATAATAAAAATAACCCCACAGTAATTTCGAACTATCGAGCAGAAAAAACAAGTAGCAATTCGAGTGGTGTAAGCGATACCTTAAGGCGGGGTCCCATTGGTGCAATAGGGTGCAGTAGTATTTCTTAGCTCTCACCCCCTAGAACGGTTCCATTCGATAGAAAATAGTCCCTGAAAAAGATTATTTCAATCGGACAACAGGAAAGGGTGCCGACCGCGTGTAGACAATACCTCACCCCGCGCCGTACCCACAGGTGGGACCCGCATAGTGCGGACCTCTCTATATTCAAACGTTATTATCTAAAAAATGGTTGAAAGCACGAAAAACTTATATATACAGTAATTGTAGAAAATTCAACGCTCTTCTAATATTATTTGAACGAAATTTCAACAGGGCTTACCCTTTTTCTTCAAATTCAAACCATTGATGAATTCTAAACTTTAATGCCTGGTGGGCACCCTTTCTTGTTGTCCGATTGCAACAATCGTTTTCAGGGACTATTTTTGTTATGAATTGGAACCCTATTAGGGGGTGAGAGCAAAAGGAATCGTAGGTTGAAATTAAGGGCCACCCTATTGGTGCAACCGCGCACCGCGGACGGCCTTTTCTTGCACTGAAAAAGGTCGATTTTATGAGGCCGCCAAACGTCTTTTTCACTCCTCCTTTCTTGACCGGATTAAGCTACGACCTCATTCCATGTCAAGTGATGTGTAAAGTGATACCCTGCAGGGTGCAAGCCACCCAAACGTGTTCGTTGTCACTCAATACAGCCCTGCACTTGCTTAGTCACATTCCCGTACAGCAGAAGGCTTCGAGGTACCTATATACTAATGTCCAAAAAGCATGTTGAATGCATACATCCCTGTGCGCTTGGCTTGTTACCGAGGTACTCGGTAGCGCTACCAACTCCACCTCCTGCTGCTTTTACAACATCACTATACCCCAGCAAGGGACTATACGAACGATAAGATCCAGCCGTGCGATGTTTACTAAGGTCCCATCACCACCCTGCACTGGGGGCGCAGAAACACATTTGCCTCCTTGACCTGTAGGGGTATTGCTTACCCAACACCACTCGAGTTTTCCACAAGGGTCTACCTCAGGACACTCCAAGCAGATACGAATTCGCTACGGACTTTCTCTTTCGTTCGAAAGAAATCACGAGATTCAGGGTAACCCGGACCTTCTGATTTTGAAGTGAAAAAGTGGTATCGCTCGATTTGACCTGGCGCGAACTTTCCAACAGAGTATGGAAACTGCAGCGCGTTCTCACGTCATAAGTCTCTGTACAGACTTAGCATTGCCCTTTTTAATCAAATCGTTAGCAATTATCTACACATGTGAAGCGTTTATTAATGAGAATATTTTTTATTCCATGTATCCTAAAGATTTTTATGAAATACAATATAGTACACCCCAAATTTGGGGAGGTTAACATATCACTTTGGTGGTTTCCCATTTGTTTAAAAAAATACTGATCCATCAAAGTTTGCAATGCATGCCCAATTTTGGGAAAATAGACTCCATAAATGAATTTTTATCTCCGGAACTGTCAAGTTCGCTGACATTGAGTTCGTCGAATTGATCTTTTCGAATCAAGTTCTGTTCGGAGCTCGGAAAGCCACTTTTACAACGTAAAATTATATTCAATAGCAGGGTGTATTGCAATGGTAGTGCTCGTTGCTCCGATTCTTTCTTATATTTCGTTAGCAAGCTTTTGTCAATGTCTGGACCCCCAGAATGGCATGTCAGAGTAGTATGCCATCGTCTATGATGTTGTCTATCAATTCTTTCCTCGGCATAGGCGCACGGTTGCTAGGATTATCTTTTCATCGCAGTACCTACTCGTTAAAAGCTTTTCCCCGTTTCCACACGCGCTCCTCAAATTGTGTTTACTTCTCATTGCTTTATCGGGACGAGGATAAACATGGTTTGCATTTCAGTGAGGAATTCAATGCAAGGCATTCGTGCACGTCCTTTTTACGAAACGGCCAAAGATTTTCTCTGGGACTACGATTCTTATGTTAGTCTTCGTTTAGGTTACATGCGTATTATTCGAAACAGAAAATGTTACTTTTCTAGCCTTTCAAAGGAAGCTACTGTCCAACAGTCAAGCGCAACAATCGAGTTGTCTCAAAATTCGGCATAGCAATTGGTTTAGAAAAATCTTAATTCTGCTCATATTTATGATTGCTATTATGAAATTGTACCTCTGGCCTTCCAAATTTATTTTAAGGCGCAGAATGATTAAAAACAGCGTTCCAAAAATTCTCGATTACCAAAATTGTTGAAGCGAAACTTCCTCACGCTAGGGCTGGGACTATTTGTCGAATTTTTCGGTATTCGATTATTCGAATACTTCAGTTGTTCAATTATTTGGCGAATATAATTCGAATATCCAAGTATTTGAATATTTAAATATTCGAATACTGACGTATTCGAATAGTATGGTGTGAATTATAAATCAAGTTCTTTAGGTTCATTTGTCAGGGTGAAATCTTGTAAGCTAACTTTGACCCACTACACACCATACTATTCGAATACATCAGTATTCGAATAATAACATTCGAATACATCAGTATTCGAATAATAACATTCGAATACATAAGTATTCGAATAATAACATTCGAATACATCAGTATTCGAATAATAACATTCGAATACTCAAATATTAGAATAATAACATGCGAATACTTAAATATTCGAAGTTTATTCGTAGCATTCGAATACTTGTAAAATATTCGAATATTAAATTATTCGAATAGTCCCAGCCCTAATCTAGATCATATAATTCGAATATCCACGTATCCAAATACTATTCGAATATTTAAGCATTCGTATACTATTCGAATACATCAGTATTCGAATAATAACATTCGAATACATCAGTATTCGAATAATAACATTCGAATACATAAGTATTCGAATAATAACTTTCGAATACATCAGTATTCGAATAATAACATTCGAATACTCAAATATTCGAATAATAACTTTCGAATACATCAGTATTCGAATAATAACATTCGAATACTCAAATATTCGAATAATAACATGCGAATACTTAAATATTCGAAGTTTCTTCGTAGCATTCGAATACTTGTAAAATACTCGAATATTAAATTATTCGAATAGTCTGAGCCCTACCTCACGCTCGGTATAGTGAATTGGATTATTTTGGATTCATGCAGCTGAACATGTAATGAAACGCTCCACTACCCACTCCTTTGTTTTAAATCCAATAACATCAGTCGGTTGGCAGTACCTATTGCACGACGAACGGCAAGCAACTTTAAATAACATCAATAACATCAAAACCATCGTAGCTAAACGAAATCACTTTCCTTTAATATCAGTCTGCCCGATCACCATTCATAAATCTCAAGGAGGCACATTTGATGAAATCGTTTATGAATATGATCGAAGACACTCACCACAAAAGTTGTCACGTTATCACGCCTGACAAGCTTAAACGGTTTGTAGGGTTACTGCAACTGATAATAAAAATCGTTGCCAGATTAAAAAGGCACTTTCCGGACACTAACTTCCGGAGAAATTTGTACTGCTCAGTGCGTCCTAGATAATGGCAAGATGATTGTTATGATTGCTATATGTGTATATAGCAATATCTCCTAAACAAGCTATGTCTAAAATGATGCAGTTCGTTTATCAGTCATTAATCTTGTACTGTAATGATGTCACCGATAATGAATTTGTTGATAAAGATCTCTCTGAATTGCCTATCATTTTGAGTGGCGATTTTAATATAGATTTTGCTTCAAAGGGGATATAACTTTTGATTGATTTTTTAGTACGTAAATTTAATTTGGAAACGATTAGGTAATAGATAAGCCAATTGTCTCTTTTCTAGAATACGGATCTAGGGAAACTTCGTAATAATAAATCAATATATTCAATAAATTATATACCTAGGCTTATTGACAATTACCATACATACCGTGCCTATTTCTTACCCAGTGTGTATGTAGATTTTGCGTAAGTGGGTTTCAGTTCTGTAATGCATAGTATAATACACAGTGTTTTTTTTTAAATTTTCTTAGACTTGAGTACAATATTAAAAAAGCGCATGAAAGTCATTTGAATTAAGAATATAGGATGTTTACTTTGACAGCCCACACGATTATTTTGCCATTTGCGATAAGGTGACTGTATTAAGTGGGCAACTAAAAGTGATAACAATCAATTCAATAACACTTTTTGTTCATAACAAACTCAAGGTCCCATTGGGTTTTTCAAATGGGACCATATAATTTATTTTATAATACTGTACATTGTTTGAGAAATGCAACGAGTTTCGTAATGTACCACTTTTATTCATAATAATATTGAAACTGCAATAGTGAAGCTGGCAATAATTAACGTGACTGTAAAAAATTGAAGACGCAAGAATACTTACCGAATTCAGATATTCGACCAAATAATGGCAGCTCATTAATATTATTAATAATCACACTAGGAAGTATAAACTAATTAGTCATCCAGTAGCATATCGTAATGTTATTGCAAATTAATCAACAAAAAAGTGAACGCATAAAGTGTCTACGTGTTACGCAATAAAAATACCATAGATACTTCTTACATTTAGAAAGATGTTCACTCAAAATAAAAATACTTTCACAGACTTGACAGAAAGAAATGATACAAGAGATGACAAGAAAAATTTCCAGAAAGTGTACAGAAAATGTTTCTTATTTCATCAGGGAACGTTTGAGCACCTTTTATGATGTACGTAATTGAAGAATTTGAAATATTTTACAAAGCATTCATGTTTCGAACACCCCCCAACACTCTCACGTGCGAGATGTTTAGAAGAACCAATTTATGCGGGAAAACCGCATGGTATGAATTTAAAAACGGACGCCTTTGCATTTTCCCAGCCATGCGCTGAAGAAAAAAGTGAGGTCATGAATGTGTACTGCATTTTTTTTTATCGTCAACCGTATAAGAAGTGTTACTCGTGCGGATTGCGTCACTAGCTTTATATATTTTAATAAAATTAATTTTTTTTCCACCACCAGGACGTAAAGGCAGCTACGTTTTTCTCAGTAAATGTATTTTTTGCTCACAGAAATAAGTGAAGATATTGCATACGCCGTTATTTTTAATACAAAGACTAGTCCACTGGTAGTAATAAAAATATAACAAATTCCTTCAGTTAAATATACAAATTTACTGATCCATATTAATTAGAGAAGAACGAGTGACGATTTAAAAATATGAAAACGTAGCACAAAACCAATTGGTAAGTGCTTACTCGTCAGAAGAAATTGTTTAGTGTTTATACTATTTATCGACGCTGTTACGTAAGTTACTTTCTCCTGAATAAAAACGCGTGGTAACTGAAATAGTTGAGGCAAGAAATATTGAAGATATCTGTCTCGACCGACTTTAATGGCCTCCGTATCGGGTTCATTGGAACAGCAAATCCTGCAAATGTTTGGCGGAAAAGAAGCTCGCGAAGGAACAGGTGGAATTCGTTCAACTTAAAGAGTGGAAACTGACGTCAATGAGGGAAAGGACCAATTCTGCGGAATGTCGCGACGATTATCATAAAAGAGACCATTACGGTACTCGGTTGTTAAAATTCTACTCAACCATGTCGGCGTCTGCGATACGCCTCTGTAACCGATTTTCCATTCGGATGAACATAGAGGATTTCTCGCATTATTTTGCCGCGCGACAACCGCTAAAACGTATAACCCCGGTAACGTTAGCATTCTGCGGGACGCGAAGAAATTGTTCAATTTTCAAAGGAATCTCCCGGGTCGGATAAAACTCGCGTCGACTGCCCCAATTTGCCTAACGACCGAAGCTACAAAGGAGAGACGCGAGTAATCAAATTATGATGTTCCTCGAGGAATTCTGGAATTGTATATTTTAAAAATTCACGCGGCTTCTCGGCGTTTATTTAACGCTCCTCCATCGGAATTTGCATACACCTTTGCTTGGCACTGATAGTGGCATACCTCAAATAATGCAGGTGCATTTTGATTATTTTTTGCACAAATAAGATCCATGGGTATTAGGGCGGAGCGATACTGTATAGGGTAAATGTCCCAATTACTGCCACTTCATTTGTTTTACTTAATAACCACGCAATGTATAGTGAATAGTTTAAAAAATAATTTATCGTAAAATTGAGACAGTTCTTCTTATTATTATAGTACATTCTTTATATTTCTATTCGTTATACATTACGTTTTTTTTTAAGTGAAATAAATAAAGTGGCAGTAATAGGGAGAGTGACAGTAAGTGGGACATGTATCCTAGGCGAAAATTTAAATTTGAATTTTCAGTTGGCCTGGGGCGGGATAGTTGTCTTTTGATTATCCAAACACAACTGTCAAAAATTTTGGAAAATATTCATGTTTTCTCTGAAAGATGCAAAAATTCACGATGTGAATCTTATTTTTTGTAAAAATTCACAATGCGAATCTTATTTTTCGTAAAAATTCACAATGTGAATCTTATTTTTCGTAAAAATTCACAATGTGAATCTTATTTCTTGTAAAAAGTCACAATTTGAATCTTATTTTTTTTTTAAATTCACAATGTGAATCTTATTTCTTGTAAAAAGTCACAATGTGACTCTTATTTTTTGTAAAAATTCGCAATGTGAATCTTATTTGTCGTAAAAATTCACAATGTGAATCTTAGTTTTTGTAAAAATTCACAATGTGAATCTTATTTTTCGTAAAAATTCACAATGCGAATCTTATTTTTCGTAAAAATTCACAATGTGAATCTTATTTCTTGTAAAAATTCACAATGTGAATCTTATTTCTTGTAAAAAGTCACAATTTGAATCTTATTTTTTTTTTAAATTCACAATGTGAATCTTATTTCTTGTAAAAAGTCACAATGTGACTCTTATTTTTTGTAAAAATTCACAATGTGAATCTTATTTTTCGTAAAAATTCACAATGTGAATCTTAGTTTTTGTAAAAATTCACAATGTGAATCTTATTTTTCGTAAAAATTCACAATGTGAATCTTAGTTTTCGTAAAAATCTCCACTTTCGTAAAAATCCACTATCAATGCCGAGCAGCGACACGTACTTTCATATGGTGTGGTGAACTTGCCAAGTTCTTAAATGAGATCATAGAATGAAGCAGATAACGCGAGTAAACAAAATAGCATAGTTAAAATGGTAATTTATTTAATATGGTACCGTTTTTGCTGGTTGAAACATATTAAACACCAAAGTCGCAAGGTTAAATAGCCGGGAAATTTTTTATACGTTGCTAGAAAATGACACGCAACATTAATATTTATTACGCGTCAAAGAAACACTATTTGGTGCAAAGAATATTCAATACAGTAACTGTTATAGTCTGATTTTCGAGAGTTGACACCTGAAGCGGGTCCCTCGTGGTTTAAGGGGGAACCAATGGTACGCTACGGATTGCGTGCGGCGTTGCCACGTTTTGCGGCAGATCGGCTGTCTTTCTCTATCTTCAAGCGTAACTGCGTTTCTCCCACCTTGGCGGGAACTACCCTTCCGTTCCCTTTAGTTTTAGCTTTTAAAATTCGTCGACTTTCAGTAGTATTACTTGAAGAATATGCCTTCATATGACAATACATGTTGTGCTACTTTGTGCGTAAAAAATTAAATTCCTATAGTTGTATGTGGCACTTATTTGAGCAGTACACAATGATTATCGAGTCAGGCATAATAACACCGATGCTGAGCCTCGCCCTTTCTGTACTTTGCGTTTTCTAACTCCACGACGCTGTATTGATTATTTTATAAAGAATAAAGACGATTTATTATTATTATTAAATAGTAAGTGAACTATGTGAAGCCCTATGATTAATCGACGGTTGCAGAAATCTTTATACCTGCAACAATGTCGACCTGTCGCTATCTGAGGGGTTCTCTTCATTTTATTTAATATAAGAACGTAATGTACACTGGTAATGGTTGTTTATTATTTGGGTTTAACCTTTGTACTAGAGCTGCTGCTTTTTGACCCGTCGGGTACCCGGCTACCCGGAACAACTTCAAGCCATTGAATGTGGTACTGTTCGATCATTTTTGGCTAACATCAAACAATACCACAGACAATAAAACATTCAATTGCTTGAAGTTGTTTCGGGTAGCCGGGTACCCCACGGGTAAAAAATTAACAGCTCCACTTTGTACACTATTTAAATAACTGTTAACATTCCAGTATTTATAATACATTTATTTTTATCGCATGAACTTCGCCTAACTTTGTCACCTGAAATATATCTGCTGTATTGAAAATTTTACAAAAATGTTACCTACAAAAGTTACATAGTTTTGTGGGGACCGGGGTACAGTAACAATAGTTCTATTCTGTTGGGAGGAGTTAATAAATTCGCTTTTTGAAAGTTTCGTAAAACATCTTTAATGATCTTCTTGTTGCAGGTCGTTGAATTCATATTAAAATTGGCCTCCGTATCTCATTAATCCCTCCCAACAGAATAAAACTATTGCTACTATGCGCCAGCTCCCACAAAACTGTGTAACTTTCGTAGGAATCATTTTAATGGAGTATTCAATATAGCAGAAATATTTCAGGTGATAAAGTTAGGTGAAAGTTGCCCGCCAATCATTCTCTGTGACGCGTACCCTTCGCATTCTCCAATAAGATGCGGCACAGGTATCTGTCACCATGGAAACGTTGGTTGGGCCCACTCGAAAAGGATAGCGATAGATGCCCGACAAAGCAAACCACAGGTGAGCTCTGGTAATGACCAGCAAGGACTCACGACCAAGCAGTCGAAAGCTATTGGTCAAGACGCAGGGAGCAGGGTGAACACCGCTGCAGTAGAGACCCTTAACGGGCCTGGATAAGCGGCAACATCGCAAATAATCCAGCTCCGCCCGAGGTCTGAGCTCTCGAAAATCAAACTATAATTGTGTTGGAAAAATACAGCAAGGAATGATTAACCATACTCAATTACCCCGCGTCACATCGGGTATAGTAGCATTAAGCCACCAGACAGACTTGATTGCACTGACCACCGAATCCGTCCGCCAGATCTCCGGACTGGAATTCCCTTATCTGCGAAGATCCAGCGGTGCTGTTCGAAAAAAGAAACCGGCTCAACATCACAGTGTAACACGCTGCCGTTTCCCCGGGGCTGCTAGCGTTATTTATTGTTCGGCTCGATGAATGTCATTTAAAATTTCGATATAAATTAATTTAAGGGGTTAAAGGAGTTTCCAGAGTAGCGCAGTGGGACGGGGTGTAATGGCTCGGAAAATGAAGTTCTTGTAGCCCGGCTAAGAGAGAATCTCACCCCCTCTATTTCACTCTTCCGCTCTTACCATCAGCCTGTTTCGCCGCTACGGCCAGCCAACCCTCCGGGCAAACCGTTCGTTCCCTCTTCTCTTCGGGGCTCCCTTCTTCGGCCCAGTTCGGCTTCCTCTTCTATCGCCACTCTAGCGACCCCCCCGTCCTATTCCCCTCCTTGCCATTCGACTCGCTGCGTTCTTTCCTCATTTCTCTTCGCTTCTCCACCCCAAACCCACCCACCCCCGCCCACCCCGTCGCCCCCCTTGCCGGCTACCAAGGAGACTCAACACTTCCTGCTGAAATATCCCTTCGCCTTTGCCTCCCCCCCCCCCCACACTCAGCCCTCCCCCTCTCCAACCCCCACGCTCATCCAGCCACTACGCTTTACTATTATCTTAAGTAAACAGGCTACCTGCGCGCCCGGAAATTCCAGATAAAGTCACATGTTATCAAAATCCCGAGACTGGCTCGGAGCGGGCCGTTGCGTTTGCATCGCGGAGACAACGCCACCCCACCCCCCATCCCCCGGCCGTTCAGGAGGGGTGCCTCGTTAATTCCGTTACGTCGCGGCCTTGCGTTAATGCGAACCGGAAGACAGCACAATCGGGCTCGATTAAGAGAAACGTCCTGAAATCGGCGGCGATTTTTCATTCGGTGGAACGCATTGTTCGCGGAGATAACGCCAGTAAGTATAACGGCGTAGTTTTTTAAACGCGGATTGAAGGGGATAATAAGGGCAATTTCGCGCGGGATTGTCCCGTGTATGAACCACTCTTCGCAGCGTCAAATTCCCTGCAACGCGGCGCATTTGTACCGGGTAGTCGAGTCGTTTTGGGCGAAAGACAGGCGTGCTTCTTATCGCCGGACTCGGCTGTATGCGGAGCTAATTAGTCACGCGATAAGGAAGATTAATAGATTTTAATCAATTTATAGGCACTGACGTAATGTGTGAAGTCAACAGTGGAATTAGTGGGTTACCTATGTCATATCGTCGTAATTCAAATTTGATAAGAAGATCTCCGCGATATCAGATTTCGGAGTTGCGTCATTTTTCAAGAAAATAAACGCTCTAGTGGACGTACAATAAGTAACATAAAAATACTCACATTTTTCTAAAAATACGTGTGTGCTGACAGTTGAAGTAAATTAATTTCGAATAATATTTATTGATTTTACTGGCACAATAGAATTTAGTTTGTTATAATAACGATGTTGATTGCGTTTCAGAAATTAGAATGCAAAATTCAAGCAAAACGTACTTTTTGTATTTCGATACTTTTATCGAGGTCAGCTTAATTATTTAGGATTATACTGCTCCTTAGTGAGGAATTAATTTATATGTAATAGACTGGATAATGCAACAAACTGAAACTGTTGTCAACCTGCTGTTAAATGAGGCAGTGAGATCAACAGCGGACTAACTCACATTTTTTTCGAAATTCAATTAGTAATAATAATGTATTCCAATAAGCTCTACTAATCATTAGAAATAGGGAAAAAAAATTTCAATCTGGGTTAGTCCGTTGTTGCCCTCACTGCCTCAAATGTACTGTTGGGTGCAAAAAGGGCCTCAAGACACTCAGGCCCTTTTTGTATAAAACGCATAATTAGTATTAAAATTGACAGAGCTATGCTAAATTTTGTGAATCGATGTTGACCAACTGACCCAAACTCAACAAACATATATCAACCTGAACGTGACACGATCTATGACTATTTTTATGAATATATTTTTTCCAATATTCTATATTTTTTCAAATATGCAAATATTAAATAATAATAAAAGAAACTGTTAAAAAACAACATTTTTTCTATATTTCTCCATTTTATGCAAGATGGGCCTGACAGGGTTGAAATATAATTGAAATTAATTTCACTGATTAATTTATTACATAATTCTAGTTTTTACAGCAACTTATAATGTTTACAGATACTTTTCTCGAAACTGACTTTTGGGACTGAGGCCCTTCTTTTTTACTTATCAGGAATAACGGTAGAATTATTTTTCATAGTTCAGAGATATTAACAAATGCTATTTATAAATGCAGAAATTTCAAAAGTTCAATTTTGTAATTCGATATAAGATTTTGTTAATTTTGTTTACTCATAGAATAGAACTTTACGGTTTCAGTTTGTCGGCATTCTTGTACCAGGATTATGCTTTAAACGAGACAGGGTATATTTATTATCTCGGTTAACAGATAGGAAGCTGATGTCATCAGTGTAATTTAAAAATGTTTAACTGACTATTTATTATTCAGCTATTTGACTAGTGTTTTAACGAAGAGCCATACAGAATACGAATGGAAAACCGTTTCGTTAAAACGCAAAGAATTCGATTTATATTTGCACTATCTTTGTCATCTCTTTTATTTGTAGATAAACCTGTCGAAACAAATAAAATGACTGTTCCGACCAATCACGTGTTGCACCCTTCCTTGTTTAGGTACGAATAACCGAAAAGTTTTATGCATTACATTTTTATATCCTTGTTTATTACACGGATACATCACAGATGCTTTAATTCCTCATTTTTCAAGCTGAACCTAGCGATTTAATGGGCGTGCTAATTTACAAGGGAACGACTCGCGGTGTATCCGCAATGTGCCATAATAGTTGGGGTACAAAATTTGCCAACAACGTGCCGCGTAAATCCGTTCCCTCTTGGCTCTCGTGGATTCGTCAAGTGCAAGCTAAATACCACTATTTCTGGGAATGAAATTTCGCGTCAGAGAATGCCAGATATCATTACGTATTCTAATTCCCTCGCAACCCTCTTGAAAGCTCTCTTTGAGGGAAGACGTGACCCTTGATTAATTTCGTTAGCACGCAAAGGGGAAGACGCGAAATCACTTGAGGGAAAACAGTTGAGGGAACACACGTACGAAAGGCGAGTCGTTAGCTTTTATCAGTGCGACTTTGAGGGAGCATCAAGCACGGAGAACATTATATAATCGGGAATTACAAATCTTGCGGGATAATTCAAATTCCATTAGAGAGAATCGCGGGTAATTTGTGCATATTGACAGTGTAAGGGTATCGTGTGACATAAAAGCAGGCAACTCGTGCAAGAATAAATCGAAAGCGCGGTGTAATAATTGTTTTATGTTATTTTTCTTTTCATAAATATGGTTGTGCTCGCTTAACTGTCGCAGGCAGAGAGCCGCGACAATTAAACGGCGACATACTGTGGCGAGCATATAAATAGGGAAATATTTATTTCTGAATTCCACTAATTATATTGCCATCAATTGCGTTTTTATTTATTTATTTAATATACCATTTGAAATGACACTTATCATGAGTAATTAACGTTTGTTAACCTTTATTTTCAATAGCTATATGTATGTACAGTAATCGTTCGTTGTAAGTCCGTTTGTTCCACCCGTTGAGAGTCCGGCGACTATCCCCACCATTTCTTTGAAGCCTGCGGACGAGAGTGGGAGAACCGGACAACGAGCGAGAGGACACGAAAGCGTCGGCACGAAGTTGCCGTCGGCTACGAAAGAGACAAAGTATCATGCTTTCTCTCTTTCGTACCGTTCCATGCGTGTTGAATGATTTTGTGTAACTTTGTTTACATGACAGGTATTGATAGAAATATTAAATTAATTCACAATCCCACGGGCCGTTGGAATTCTGATTCCGTAATTGCTGAATTTCTCGTGGCATTTCTGGCGTAATGCGCTTCCTACGACCCACCACTAAACACACTTTCTTAACACTGTTATAACAAAGCTTGCAGTAAAATACGCGAGTACAGATTAACTGCGAAAACCTTCGAGAAATATCGATATCTGCAGCACCAAACATTACGAACAACTGACCATAAAAATAGATCCACATTTAAAATTTAAATACCCGGGGGGGGGGGGAGCATCTGACGCGCAATATTAGCTGGGTAATAGTTGAATTCACAATACTAAATCCACGAACTTGCTTACACGGTCTACCAACAGAGTGTTAAAACAAAAATCATTTCCTGAAAATATGAGGTGTCCAGAATACGTATGGGAAGTTTTCCTGACAAATTCGTAAAATTGATGAAGTTAGGTGTAAGGCTTTGAATGATATGGTGTACGATCAAAAAATCGATTCGCTTGAGATGCAGGGGTAGGCAAGCAAATAATTCATCTTTTTGAGGTGAATATATATGGTGGTAACCCTTTTATAAACACTTGAGGATCCGTGACATAAGCGTCTACAGCAGGAGGGGGGGGGGGAGGGGGAGGAGGGTCAGTTGCCCCTCCGACTTGAGAAAAATACTTATTTTCATAAACTAATTTTTATTAAGTGTATACTAATATTTTTATATTTCAATTTTTAGTTTTAATTAGATTGGCTTTAAGAAAATCAGTTCAAACAAGCAACCAATCGTCGCCTGTCTACTTGACCCTTCCTCAAAGTTGCCGCTGCGGGTTCGATGACACAAATAATGACGCACTGCTATAGTTTCATAAGAATTTATTATGGATTATATTTAAGATATTAGTGATACAAAATGATGACGTAACCTCCTTTCTGATACAATGGCTTACATCTTACCGCCTCGTGCTTCCCCATTAGGGATGGAGTGCAAAATCACTAACAGTTCGCGAGTTATAACACAAAATCGGAAAATAGCTGAAACTTAGGGGGTCAATTTTACCCCCTTAAAACTGCGTTGTAATCAGGAGGAAATCCCCTACATATTCACACAGTTTCAGATTTTTTTGAATTTCCGAGTTCGGGATCTTTCCTTATCAGCGGCAATTAAGCGGGCAATAATTAGAAGGGCACTGTTGTACTGCAATGAATTTTTAAATTCGTTAAATACGGTTGCTCTCGTATTTAAAAAGGGTTTGGTTAATGATGCGTGACAAATTATACTATAATTAGTGTTCAGGAGACTGTATAAAAAAAGCTGAAAGGATAAGCTTTAATAGGGTGCACCAAAGTCTTATTTCTTCCTCTAGCTTTTATCTATCTCGATCTAGCTTCTAACTTCGTTGCAGCACACACTGTAACGACTCACTACTTCATATTTTCCGAAGCTATGGATCTTCCCTGATACACAATATTTTTTACTGTTCTCAAATGAAAAAGCCAGGCCGTATTAGGTCCGGCAAACGAAGTGGCCACGAAGTTATAGCAGGTCCAAATTCAATTTGACGCTAAAGGCCACTTCCCCGACTGTGAATTATAGCAGACACGATTCTCATCTTTACTCCACCCCGCCTTATCGCCCAGTTTCGAAGATAGAACATGCATGCGTAGAAAGCTTTGTCGTACAGTTCTGTTTATTGTATTTGTTCGATGTAGCTTCTGTTACGCTTTAAACACTTCATTGCCTATATAAAATCATTCACTCAAAGTTTTCCCTATTTTTCTGCTGAGAAATTAGCTAGTTTCTGTCAGCAAGACGTTCCTTTTTTAATTAGTTAGTGATATGTGGAAATAATCTGACGTCGCCAATAGTAAAGTTTGAAATATTTTTGAACGATATGTTTCTCGTAATTAAACATTTCTCAGGTGAAAATCTTTGACAAATAAAAATTTGCGTTCCTCTTTTGGAATAGATACGTGAGTCGATACTGTGCTCAAATATCGATGTCGGTTAAGACTAGGGCTGTAAGTATTTGAATATTCGAAAACTCCGAATTATTTGAAGTTTCGAATATTCAAATACTCCGAATTATTTGAATATTCGAATATTCAAATACTCCGAATTATTTGAATATTCGAATATTCAAATACTCCGAATTATTTGAATATTCAAATATTCGGAGACTCGAATACTCCGAATTATTTGAATATTCGAATATTCGGAGATTCAAATACTCCAGATTATTTGAATATTCAAATATTCGGAGACTCGAATACTCCGAATTATTTGAATATTCGAATATTCGGAGACTCGAATACTCGAATACTCCGATTTACTTGATTATTCGAATATTCGGAGATTCGAATACTCCAGATTATTTGAAAATTCGAATATTCGGAGACTCGAATACTCGAATACTCCGAATTATTTGAATATTCGAATATTCGGAGACTCGAATACTCCAAATTATTTGAAAATTCGAATATTCGGAGAGTCGAATACTCGAATACTCCGAATTATTTGAATATTCGGAGAGTCGAAT
Source organism: Andrena cerasifolii (assembly GCF_050908995.1). Classification (NCBI taxonomy): domain Eukaryota; kingdom Metazoa; phylum Arthropoda; class Insecta; order Hymenoptera; family Andrenidae; genus Andrena; species Andrena cerasifolii. Next base: position 6,437,131 of record NC_135121.1, on the reverse strand, counting down.
ACTCGAATACTCCGAATTATTTGAATATTCGGAGAGTCGAATACTCGAATACTCCGAATTATTTGAATATTCGAATATTCGGAGACTTGAATACTCCGAATTATTTGAATATTCGAATATTCAGAGACTTAAATACTCGAATACTTAGAGTTAATTAAAACCGATTTATCCATGAAAAGAAGCGAAAACTTTTTGCACGCGATCTATTGGAATTTTCGAACCCACTCTAACAGGTTGAGAAAGTAGGTACTTTTTGTTGCTTGAATTAATTCACTCGAGCGGTGCGATACTGCCCCAGATTTTGAAAACCTGGTACCGAGTAAAAATCCCGAAATGAATTTTTAAAAATGAAATTGAATTTGTCTGCTATAATGCAGACGCAGCCCATTTTCCTTGGTGGTAATATCTCGATGGATAACTAGATGAATTGTGAAAATTACTGAGAAAAACGTGAAAATTGCTGTTCATACAATAATTATCACTTTTAAGATTCACAATAAATAACAACTGTACCACTTTTCTTTTTTCTTGACATCATTCTACAAAAATAACTGATCTAATAGAACTAGGCTTGGTTGTCGAAAATTCAATTCAAAGGTGGAACTATCCTTCCAATTAGTCAGGTGCCTCATTCGAAAAGAAAGTTATTCTGCAATTAACTGATAAATTCTTAAAGCTATAAAATGAATTTTCTTAAAAAGGAAGCTTCTCATAAACAAATTTAATTCCATATTCCCTACTCACTTTATCATGTAGAGTCACTACCCTTCCGATTGTACCGCCCGTCACGAAACACCCTGCACAACGTAATGCAATTATACAACCCAGTCGAATAAATTATACCCGCGGTGCAATAAGTAAAATATCGTTGGAAGAGTTCCCTTTTACAAGAACCTTCCTCTTCAGCTTCTGTTTTTCCCTGTTTCTTCCGCGGAGGGAGGGTTAATCCCCTAATATCCTGGGTCTGTCCGACATTACACGTGAACACTTTTTTAGAACAGCGTCGCCCTTAGCGGCAGTGGGAGCCTTACGCTTCAGCAAGTCGTGAGTATTCCCAGGGTGTCTAGGCACGCCGTAGGAAACCAAGAATCGTCGGTATGTGGCCCGTGTGTCCCAGTATGGCTGCTACAATCAGAGTGGCACGCGCCCTCATACTCCTGCCCATCTACCCCTAGCACCGAATCTACGTTGGAACTAACCCCGAACACCGACCCCCAGCCAGGCACTTCAGTGATTTCCGAGAACGCATTTCCGCCTCTTCCACTGGCCCCTGTTACTGCGCGTGAATATCTGAAACAATACCATACAGCTAGGGGGGGGAGGCTACCTACGTAAGTGACCAACTCGATGGGGTGCACTCCCTTATTCTCATATTGCCATTTAAGTGCTGACACAGGCGTGCATAGGTACGCCTGGACACAGTAAGAGAAATGAGTTTCTGGGGTCTTTCCTTTTTTATTCTCTTTTCGTTCCATGCCCTTGCAATATGTTCTCAAAATATTAGGGTACAATCTAGATACCTAATCCAGGAAGTTATGGAGTTTAACCTTCATTGGTCCTTCAGTTTCAAATTGACGGAATGGTAAAAAAATGAATATAATGAAAAGGTAAATAGTTGACCATGCACATTCTTTTATTCAAAATAAAAAAATGAAATTTCTGTGTATTCAGGGATACAATTGTTCACATCGTTCACAAATTATTATTTAGCGTTGCGCAGTGCATACTGCGTTCTTAGCTTTATCGCATCGTGCACGGTGTAGGTGCATTTGCGTTTGTGTCAAATTGACACAAGGGACGGATGAGGGTTAAAGGGAACCAACTTCTGAGTGAGTGTAATAGTAAATAGTGTTGACAGAATTTCGAGTTAAATTATGTTCTCTAGATAGACCCTTCTCTCCTTTGCTGATGCGTTAGGTTGTAACGTATGAGATACCCACAAGGGACATGGCTTCAGTGTCACCACGCCGAATTTCATGAAATTTATGGAGGAAGTAGGACGTAGTTGCCGAAGAAATATTTGACACGTATTTTTTTATCGGCAATTATCCGTACCTAACGGTTGAGATCAGCCCTCAAATTTGGGGGTATGAAACACGAGTGTTACAATATCTCAGAAACTGTGCGGGGTGGGAAAGAAGATTTCAAATTTTAAACTACTAAATGCGACTTAAAAAAGTGTTGTTTATGATGTGTTTGTATATATATATATATCATTTTTTATGAGACAGACTTCATATTCATTATAGAAAAATCCTATCTGTAAAAGCTGAAGTGGCGGGAATACAGGGAAAGCATAGAATTATTTTACATATATATATGTAAAATAATTCTATATGTAAAATTATATATATATATATATATATATATATGTAAAATAATTCTATGCTTTCCCTGTATTCCCGCCACTTCAGCTTTTACAGATAGGATTTTTCTATAATGAATATGAAGTCTGTCTCATAAAAAATGAGCTCCACATAAATTTTATTTCACTTTATTTTATTTTATTGTTTTACATTTTATTTTATGTTATTTTATGTTTTTGTTATATTTACTTTACCTTTGTACTAATTTGCTCTATACTTTGTATCTAAAGGGTTCTCCCGTTAATTTAATAATAATAATAATAATAATAATAATAATAATAATACGTGTAGAAAAATGCTTTTAGTTATAATTTAAATTTAATGGAAGTTCTCAGGTCAAAATTATATTTCTTATCCACCCCCAAGTTGATGACCGGTTGGGTCTTGGGAGACCCTGTATAATCGATTTGTTTGAAGAATATATTCCACTGACAATGAGTCTGCATTTATATGCCGTTTTCTCAAAACCACGGTTTTCATCTGGATGGATATTATATTTCGAGAAATATGTGACGGATGTATCCGAAATTTTCCGAGAATATTCTGTGAAACTATTCGGATTTAACTACTATCGAATTTTTTTATCAGCACCTCGACCTTTTTCGGTATCGGTAACCGCCCGGAAATATGTAAAAATCGATATTTACGAATTCAACGATTTTATTTTAATTACGAAATGTACACTTTCTCGCGCGTAGCTAACTAAATAACTGCACCGTTATGTTGTACTTTAAAAATTCGTTTGGACTTCTTTGTTCCCACCGCAGTATATAAATAAAATAAACTTGTCCGGCAGTAATGTCTATATCTGTGAGCTTCTTTAAATTTTTGGATAAAATTTTATTCGAAAATACCCCGATACGTGTAGATACGTTTGAACGAGCACAAGTTTAATCAATAACAGTTCAGAGTAAACAGCTAAAAAAAATAAATATCGAATATTGAATTTGAGCATTTAATTCGTATGATTAATTTCTTTTTTATTTTATTAAAATCGAAATTGTAACACTTAATCTTTAGGGCCCCGATTTTGTCCTGGTCTTCCCTAAACACAGTCCTGCAAGAGGTCACGTATAGAGGCCCATACCCAGCAGGATACCGGTTAAGACCCCGCGGAGTGGCCTCACACCTAAGTCACTATAGCTCGTAGAGGCACTATACTATCCCCTGCCCCGGTTTATCGAGAATTCCCCGGTCCCAAATCTTTCTCGATGATCCGGGGAAGACTGTACATATATCCAGTTCTCTCTTGTTATACACACAGTATTACTTTTCCTTTTGTGTCCACGCATTTTTATGCGCAATAAAGTTTGCTAAAGATTTCTTTATCAACCGTAAGTGTCCACTTCGTTGCAGTCCTTCCAGGAGCAAACTGGATTGAATCTGGTTGCTCAGAAAATATAAATCCCAACACTTCTCGCCACCCTTTTTTTCCCCAATTTATATTTACCTTTTAACCAATCACATCAAATAAATATGAGTTCCACTTAATCACGCCTACGCCAATTCCATCTTATCAACAGGGCCGTTCGTGACGGGGGTGCAGCAGGTGCCCCCGCACCTGGGCGGCCGAACTTAAGGGCGGCCGCAGGCCCTTTATTATATATAAAGTTGTGTTACTAATAACAATAATAACCGAAACTCTTTTGCACGGTAACTGTTTAAAATTATGTATATATAGATACAAAAGTAAACACTGCATATCAAATTCTAAATTAGAAAATATTAAGTTAATAAGGGCGGCAATATTGTTTTTGCACCTGGGCGGCCAGAACCCAGGAACGGCCCTGGTTATCAACATTTATTATCGGATTTTCATATACGAATACTATTCTCCGATAAGCCAGCTTATACAGAAATTGTATCGATGTCTTATGACACATATTATTGTTATATATCACTATATTCTATTACGATATTGTTATAGATGTTACACATTTCGATTGTTTGTAATTGTTGCGAAATTCACGTAACATTAAGCAGTTGCCGGCAATGAAGTTCTCAAATGATCAAGTTTGAATTTGCCCATTCACTCTGGTAATACATACATATACGGTTTCGCGCCGAACAATTTAAACGCTGACCTGACCACAGCGTTTGCGGTACGCGTTCCCTATACATCCTGCACAGATTTCCAATCCAATCTCATATCTACGTCAAGACAGAACCCGAACAGCGATTTCTCAACATTCCGACTTCCAAGAACGGATTCCTACTTCGTTTCGCTATCTCGCTGTCCTGTAGGAATATTTGAAGGATTTCCGATAGGATTTGAAAGAGGAATACAGCAACGCTGTACACGCTGTAAAGAAATATTAATACATTCGATAAATGTGGAACGAACAATACACGGTTGATATTAACATTGAAGTAATGATACTGACAATAAAAAAAAATCTCCCCACACCTTCTCGCGCACAGTGCTACATAATTATGAATAATAAGTAAATAAATAAATGGCTTTAGATTATTTTGGTTGCAAATGCGTGGCATTGCTTAGATCACGTGCAGTTAAATAATGCTTATTATTTAACGAAGTAGCTCTGTACACTGCACACTGTACATACACCGACGTAATAAAATTAGTGTAAGAAAATGTTTTCCCTCTGATATGCAACAAAATATGCGCTATATTATGGTTCACAAAAGGAAGACGAATTGTACAAAAAGGACGCGGAGGGCTTCTGACGCAGCGACCAGTATGTCCTAAAGACCGTACAAGAGCGGCCGCGTCCTGGCGGCCAAGGCATAGCGTCCTTCCCGCGCTACTTTCTTTGGGCCTGTTTGGGCCTCCGGGCGGCAGGCCGCGGTTCCGAGGCGCCATCTATCGGATTTTCTTACATTAGGTGATGGCTCCGTACAAAACAATTCGTTTTTCGAATGGAAAATTTTTAAACGTTTCAAATTAAAATACTACTACTACTAGAGTTAAAAGTGGTCGTTACTTTCATTGGGGTAATGTTGATGGTACTTATGACTTTCAACAGTCCCACCAAGTAATAAATGCGGATTTAGAAATAAGAAAAATAAGTGGTCTAATTAAATGATGTGACTTCGTGGTCACACCTTCTTATAGCATTCATACTGCTTAGTGGGCAACATTGTATGGTCCCGCATTTGACGACTGTAGCTGAAGAATGACTCTGTACATTAAGGGGAGGTTCCGGTCTAGAGCCCCCCAAAATAGGTGATCTTTAGGAATTAATTAAAGGAAAACTAATACATATAATTTAATGGGACTTTTTGCATTATATTCAGGATGTCTTAAGTTATAGATATATATTTTTTGTTTTATAATTAACCATTACAGACGGCACTGGGGAGTCGTTAAAGTCAAGGCGTCAAAAAATTGATCAAAATTGGTGGGACCTGTATCTTCAAAAGTTATTATCCGATTCGACTGAAACTTTTTTTATTTTGAAGAATATATTTCTGGCTAGGGGGGGGGGGACCATAAAAAATAGAAAATTATTTTTTTTAGAAAACAACGACACTTGAAGTTTGAAATCACTTTTCCCTATAGTTTTCATCCTTTCAACGCCTTAGAAAATTATAAATTTTCAATTTTTTTATTTTTTTTTTATTTCCCACCTAGCCAGAAGTATATTCTTCAAAATAAAAAAGTCGAATCGGATAATAACTTTTGGAGATACAGCCCCCACCGTTTATTTTACGAATTTCAACAAATCCTTTTAAACACGCATTCCTAAAAGGTTGAACATTCGAAAAAAAAAATAAAAAAATCGACTTTTAGACCGGAACTTCCCCTTGAAGAGGCATCCAGACGCTGATACATGTTGCAGTGAAACATGGCTGGTGAGCAAGATGCCAGTTTCATGAAACCTGCATCATGAAGCATGTATCAATAATTCACTGCAACATGTATCGGCATCTGGAGGCCCCTTTAGAGACGTCTTCATAAAAAAATTAAATTAATCTTTTTAATCCAACATTTTAGGCATATGGAAATATTACCAACACATATTTTCATTGCTGATTTTTACCCAATGCCATAAAACACTCGACCGTATAAAGCGGGACGCTTACAGAACGAACAACTCAAGCATTTTCTTACATGTCGCTAGTACAAGATTTACATTCTTAAAAAAAACGGATTTAATTGAATTACTTTTTAAGTTGTACTATAATGAAAAATTTTAAATCGATTTTCATGAAATGGCATTTTGGGGTAGGTGCCATTTTCCCATCAAATGCCTCAATTACAATCCCTCGAACTACTAGGATCAGTCAATCACGATTAAAGCATTGAAGAAGAAACTTAAACCGTCCATCTATGACAAATCGGGAGTAGTCGAAAGCTCGAATAAAAAAAAAACGAAAAACCATTAATCGTGATCCTTAATCGTCTTTGTAATTAAGTTGCTTGCTAGTTCGCCTGTCGCGGCGAATTGCTGCGCGTCAAAATAAAATGGTGTCGTTCTATTTCGACGGCGTGAAAACGAAAATATTTTCCCGCTCTCTCGTTCGTGTTCCCTGTGGCCCGGGAACTCGATACCGAAGGAAAACAATTTGTCAACGAGACGTTTCCGCCGTGATATCGAGCTTTCCTTCCGACTTTTCCAACTTCTCGCCACTGCCCCGAGCACGCGATAATTTAATATTATGAGTGCCACAACCTCGTGTTTTATTCCTGGCTAAACGGGTCTCGATCACGTGATAAACACTCTCGCCACTGCTCTGGGACCGATATTTACAGCGACTGACCCGCTTAATGATACTGGCTTATAAATTATCGCTGCAACCACGTTCCTGACCCTGCCAGCCATCTTTCCTCGCTAACCCCTTTCATTTCCGGCTTTCTTTTTCAACAATTTGTCGACGTGCTTCTGAGCGAGGCATTGTTCACACTGAAATTATGTAACTTTCAATTAACCCTCTAGTGCATAGATTTTTAACTCAGTTGGAAAAGTTAGACTAGTCTAATTTGGGGGTGGAAAACCCGAAACCGATGTCTGTTTTCAATTTGGAGGACGTCTGGGCTACGCAGGGCAGCTTTCTGGGTCACCGCCTTAAGGCGGGATCATGTAGCGAGAACAAAAAATGTAGTGATATTTTTTATAAAATAAATACTTCATTTTTAATGAAAAACTATGAAAAACGTTTTAAAAAAATATAAATTTGTGATATAATAGAGAATTATTCATTATTGTGCATTGTGAAATTTAACAAAGCACACAAGAAGCGAGAGAAGCGCTTGGCCCGGTTGCCACCTGGCGGTGGCGTCGCGTACTATTCATCGCGAGCTGGACGAGTCATGACTTCTTTATGTGCGTACCATTTTTTATACAGATTAATTATATTTTACGTCATAAAATATAGCCTATATCTCTCCCTGTTGTTCAAGGATACTGTAGTTAAAATTTCGTAAAGATTTGTTCAATACTTTGCGAGATTTTTGTGAGCATACAAACAAATGCTGTAACTTTATTATAATAGTATGATATGATATAATGTATGCATATAGGTACCAAATTTCATAAACAAAGAGCTAAAAAGGTGCACAAGTAAAATTTTCACGGTGATAAACTAACACCCTAGCTAACTTAGGATGATCTACTAACATGACACCGCCTTAAGGCGGCTGCCGGCCAAGCCTCACTAGGTGTAAATTATTTTTTGTTTTTAAATTTATCCCATTCAATAGATCACTGCACAAATTACTTACCAATAAATTTATTTTAGCTGCACGATGTCCGGAAGTATTTTATTTGATTTTTTTAGTTTCACAAATAATTCTCGCAGCGTGCTTAGCTCAAAAATACACTCCAAAGTAGATTTCTGTCAAATCGAAACGTTAGATTGACGTTTCTTAGGCCAATATGTGCGGCGTGGCAATACTTTTAAGGCTGGCAAATGAAAATTCTGAAAAAAAATTATAGGGGCCCAACTCCTAAATTAAACAGGTGCCCGCCTTAAGGCAGGCGTATGCACTAGAGGGTTAATAGTAACGTCTACGAACACTTCATATAGTTTTTTTTACCTTTTTTTTGTCACAAAAAGAGTGTGTTTACTATACTGAAGTGTCTCCTATTTATTAATAGGTATTTTAAGACTACAAAAAAAATTTCATACTTTTTTAATGCTGGCTTTCGCCAAAATAGGTGGCTTTAGTATCCTGTTATAGATTTTGGAGGAACCATGTATCTGGGGCAGGGGAATCAGGGAGGTTTGTAATCAGTATTACTGTGGCTATGGTTCGAACTACATTCACACATTTTCGTTATTTTTTCCTCATCTTTTGCGTCGCAAAATGATTAAAAAATTTTAGCTAACTTCGATATGTCAACTGTGGCCGTCCGCCATTTTGTTAATTCTTCACCAATTCAATCAAATCTAGTTGGGGATATAGCGACAATCATGCTGATTCCAAACCTTTTTGGCTTTTTGTTTTAAATACATAGTTCCTCCAAAATCGACCGCACAATCGGGGCCTCTTTTTTACAGGGCATATTACACCCACCTATTTTGGCGAAAACAAGCATTAAAAATGTGAAAAAAAAATTTGTTGTATTCTCAAAATACGCATTAATAAATAGAAAAAACTTAAATTCAGTAAACTCATTATAACAAAAAAAAAGTTCCAAACAAAAGTAATTTTTTAGGTTGTTACAGTGGAAACATCCCTGAAGACGAAAGTTTCGAATAAAATTATTTTCATTACTGTGACAGAGCAACCTCTGACTGTAATCTTTAATTGCTAATCTAGACACTTTGCTAATCTATTTAATTACGTGCACATATACTTCGCATAATTTGTACAAACCCTAAATATATTCTTCACATAATTGAACTGTATTTTTAATTATTACGATGATGTTGTTGTGCCGCCGTTGTGGCGAGATATGCTATTTAATAAAGTACAGAGAAATTGAAGTAAATGCACATAATATACATAAACATTTGCGTTAATATTATCTCATTATTACGATATTAAATGTATGCCGTTTATCCTTTGGAAGGTTTTGCAAATAATACCCCCAATGTAACAATTAAATCCATTGCACTGACAACAGTTGTGACTATTACAATTAAATATTGTCATAGGATTAAATAAACAGTGACGATTGATTTCAGACAGTTAAAACAACTAATCGTGCCGCAGTACCAGTTACATTATTACAATAATTATCAGTTTCCACTCGGATCAACTTTCCCGTTGGGAACACTGTTTACAGGGCAACGGTCATTGATGCTTCTTTCAAATGTCGATTAAAAGTTCTATCAGAGTAGTGAGTTTGATTGGATGAAGGACGAATTACATTCACACAGGTGAACCTATCAGGATCTTCGGCGAACAATCTATTTCAGCAAATACCACTGGCAGAATCCAAAGTCCACATATCGTTCCACGGTTGAATACACACCGCGTCCTATCGTACTATCGTGCCATCAGCGGTAGAAGTTCAAGCTAATACCACTGCCGAACCAATCAACCACGCTGGCAAATCTCTCTGTCTTCGTTGACGGAGGCGTTTGTGATCATTCAGACTGCCTATAAAGATATACAGAGATGGCTATGCCACGATGATTTTTACCATACAGAGTGGACCAATAAGAATTACCGCCTCGAGTACCAATCTCCGAAATCATGGCGGTAAAACAAAAATCACAAAAATTGTACGACCATATGATAGGGTTTGTCGGTTTTTAAAGCCCGGGTTTTAAAAACCGATTTTTATTTGTAAATTTGTAAAATTCTAAAACCGGTTTTTAAATTTTAAAAACCGGGTTTATATACTAGAATTAATATGCAGAGATGAATTAATTGTTTAATTAAAAACGTTAACATTTGGACTTGAAATCGCATCGGGCACAAGCATATTGTAGTAGGTGACAGTTTACTGTAAAACTAATCTTCATGAGTTCATATTTTCTGAAGAAAAATGGATACTAAATGGAATAAAAATTTATAATTTGGTATCACTGTAAAAGATTTATATTTTTTGCAGATTTTAGTTTTTTTTTATTTGGTTTTGTATGCGGTCTATTTTATTGTTATATTTCTGTAGATCCATAAATATTAATGAACTCAAAAATTGTACGGATTTTTACGGATTTTAGTTTATTTAATTTTTTTTTATTTATTTGGTTTTGTATAGATAGAGTACCTATATTTTATTTTTGAAATTCCATAAATATTAAGGAAACTGAAAATTTAAAAAATGAGTACAAATATTTATTTACTAGTTTTTGTATAAAGCCTATCATGACCGCTCTCATGCCAAATAACTTTTATTGGAAAATCTTTTCTCTTACTTCCTTGGTTCCGGAAATATTCGAGGTGATAATTCTTATTGATCCACCCTGTACACTATGCGTTTGAAATGAACACCGAAGGATCGATTTTTGGACGCTAGAATTTTTTCCGTAAATATACAGGGTATTCAGCAAAGCATAATACAACTGAACAATCCTTATGAAAACGCAAATAATATTGTATGAATTTAAAAAAAAAAATTATTAAAATGTACTAAAAAGGAAAAAAATAATTTTTTTACCGGCCTAAATGACTGCCTTAGAAGCAAAAACAATTCTGGATCTCTTATTTTTAAAAAAAATTCTGTTAGAACTAATATATTCTTCGTTTAACAAAATATCTGTTTCTGTGGAATTTTTATTGAAATGTCACCCTTAGTAACTTCTTGAGCAAAGTGTTCTCATGGAAGACATATTTTAGAACCTATATAATAAAAGTTCCATGGAAACAGTTATATTAGAACATTTATTAAAAAAGTTTCCATAAGATAAAGAAAAGTACTAAACTATTAGCTACTACTATTATTTAACAATATAACATCGTATTCTTCGTGTCCTAAATTCAAAGTCTGTTGAGATCTAACCAGATCAAAAGTCAAGACAAAACCCTGCCGTTCAGCAATTAGTTTTTGCATAACTTTTAATAATCAATATTTACACTCCTCGTTTTTATTTTTAGTTAAATGAAGGAATTCTTTTAAGGCAATCATTTATGCAAGTATCAGAATTATGTTTTACGTTTTTAGTGCATTTTAATAAAAGCTTATTTTAAAAAAAAACTTACTATAAATTATTTTATCCTTTTTAGTGAAAATACTGTATTGTCCTCGAAACTACGTATATGTGCAAAGTTTCAATCCGATTGGACGTGTGGAAGTGGCTCAAAATTAGCTTACTAAATTTCACCCTATCAAACTAACTAACGAACTCACAAGTGAAGCTAAATAAAAGCTTGTAACATGGGTATAGACGTAGACTGTACATCTAAGTAACAAGGAACATCACCCAACTGTTGTACGCCAACTTATTACACGCGTATTTTTTTTGTAGCAGCGAAAATTCACTAAGGTTGGGGGCGGGAAAAATATTCGGTCGAATAAATCGAAAATGACTAAGGGTCAAAGAAAATGATAAGCAAGACAGTTGCTTGGTCTTTGCGAAGAATAAAGCAGTAACTAAGAAAGTATTTTTTTTTCATAAATTTTTGTATATTATATAGAATCTTTATCCTAGAAATACGCCAAGATTGAAAAAGGCCGATTGTTTTAATTATAATGGCGCTATCTATGATTTTCTAGAAGTTTTGCTTATGTCATGTCATTCTTCATGAAAAACCAAGAAACTTTCTTGCGTATCATTTTTCCCTAACCCTAGTAGTTTTCGAGTTATTCGATTAAATAATTTTGCAACCCTAACTTCGAAGGATGATACCCCTAAACACAAATTTTCGTCACTAGAAAAAATGTCGTCTGCAATATTTTTTAGTGTTCTAACATTTTACCAAGTATCGCCAAAATCGGCGCGTAACAGTTGGGCAATGCTCCTTGTAAGTTGATGTTGACTGTAGGTTCTGAGAGAAATGATATCGAACACGAAACTAAGATACTATGGGTCAGTTTAGTAGAGTTCATAATAGGTAACCTAGATAAACCTTTACTTTACGAAACTACAATGCTACGATACAGTATAGTTCGTAATAGTATTACATGTTTCAAAAGTTATTATTTGCTAAATCTGTGGACAGTGTCGTCCATGTTATAAGCGAACGGATAGAAATAGATTCGCTGACGCTACATTAGACGCATTGTGCTATTTAAAAATAAACTTTAAAACCAAAAAGTAATGATTTGTACAAATTTTTTATTAAATAATTAAATTTACCAATTATATTTAATACCTATTTTTTTCATTTACATAAGTTTTGTATAAATTAGACAGGAATAATCATTTAGTTAAAGCTCTCTTGTGTTTTTGATAAATATTATCAACATTATTCCAAAAATATAATTTTAGCAATATTTTTCTCAATTTCTCGAGAATTCTCAAGAAATATGATCTAATTTCTGATTTCTCGAGAAACAAAAAATATGGAGAAAACAGGAACACTATCTGTGAGTCTTTATGTGGCGAGTTAAACTGCAAATCTAACTGGCATACATATTTTTATTACTACCAAATACAACAGTGTTTTTAATGCAACGTGTATTGTTTCAGGCGAAGGCTTCTGCGGTTAAACAAAAATGAATGTAAAGGATAATATTGTTTATGGGCCGCCGGGAGAAGCTCTACCAAATATTTCGATAGGGCAATATTGTATCAACGGGCTTCGTGAACATCCATATCACGTTGTTCAAGTGAGTCCAGAATTTTGTTTCAAATTGTCTGTCCTAAATATCAACAGCACTTATTCAAACAATTCTACTGCATTTTACTTGACATTAAACACTTATTATTAGCAATTATCATACAGTTTTAGTTCAAGGTAACGTCCTATTTAATTATTTAGTCCAATTAATGAGGATTACAATATTGTTAATTGTTACGTTTATAGTTGAAATGCTGAAGAACTGTTAATAAAAGTCAGTACTGTTCTTTTAATCTGACCGAAAAACATGTATAAGTTTGCAACGAAAGGTTCGTATCTTCTAATTTATTGTTCCTCTCAAATTTTACTATGCCAAAAAGAATTCGTAGTTGAGCAGTAATGGATTATTTTCTGTTACTACTAAACAACACCGAACGAATGCAATGTAATAATAAAATCTATTATTAATTCAATTTTTGAATACTTTACTTCAAGCTCCGATTTATCGAGAACTTCTATTTCCTAAAATCTTTGTACCGATTAGGTGAAATTGCAGTTGCATAATTTTACCATTGAAATTTTTCATAATAACTGATACGTAATTCGGATGTTTTTAAATAAAAAGTAAATACCTGCTGGTACTTCGTGCTGGTACCAACCAAACTACCGTAATATGGGGGAACACTGGCATTGCGGGGTAAAGTTGGCAGGCGCCAAAATATGTTCCTGGGAATGGGAATCGTACAAAGGACCTGACTGGATGCAGTGCGCAACGTGTCGTTATTGAGTCTGCGGAACTTGCAATAGTGGAGATAAAGTTTGTTATGAAATAAATGAAAGTAAATGAAAAAATTAATGAATTAAAAATAAAGACACGAACTTATGTGCCAATGTAACTCCAGGTTAGTACAATTTTGGCTGTTAATGCATCCTATACGTTAATTCCCTAATATTTATTTCACTAGATTATTTATTAGGTATTTCGGCAGTTATTGCTCTTTAAATAATATTTATTGTAACGTGGAGTTACATTGTCACATAAATTTGTGTTTTTTTATTACATCAAAATGGAGAAGGACAGAAATTTTATGCACTTTTATACTCGTAGTAAAATAATAGGATATTTAGAAGAAATATAAATATCTCGAGTTTTGTGTTACCTGCACGGCGAGATGTTATGGCAACCTGACAGTGTTCCCCATATTACGGTATGCGAGTTGGGAAGAATGGAAGAACGAGAAAACTATTTTCCTAAAATCTGTAGGTTTTAAAGCGTCCCCGATTTTAATGTTACAATACCGATGTTGTAGATAGATCTCGAGAGCGGTAAAGCGTACACCAGCAAAGAAATACTTGATAACAGCGTAAAACTGGCTAGTATTTTACAAAGTTTCGGAGTGAAAACGGGCGATAGAGTTTCTGTTGCAACCGAGAATCATCCAAATTACTACGTATCGATATGTGGGATCTTTTGTGCCGGAGCTGTATTTTCGCCATTGAATCCATCATACACGGAAAGTGAGTCAAAGGTCACTAAAATAATTATTTATTTATTTACTTACCATAATTCACAGTGGGCCATTTTTATCGCCGGTAACGGTATCGGATGGTAGCTGAAGCGTAATCATGAATTATGCGCAATTTAGTGATAGGGGATTACTCTGTAAGCTACCTGTTTAAAGGTCGGTTTATACAGCCACCGAGCCGGGCCGAGCCGAGCCTCTACGCTAAGCTTATGGGCAGCGAGTAGCCGCCGAGCTCAGTGGAAACTCGGCGGCTCCCCGTTGCCCGTCCGGCCCGTGCGTCGTCTCAACGAGCAGCCACCGAGCCCGGGCCCAACGGGCAACGAGGAGCCGCCGAGTTTCCACCGAGCTCGGCGGCACCTCGCTGTCCATAAGCTTAGCATAGAGGCTCGGCACGGCACGGACGGCCCGGCTCGGTGGATGCACAATAAGCCGACCTTAAAACTGGCAACCGATCCAGAGAAGAGTTGATGTCAGCACAGTGTAAACACGCCTGAGAATAACTCTAGCAAGTTCTGATTACTTGCTACAGTTGGTCTCAGCAAGTGAATTCTGTGATAGTGTAGACACCCGATTCACGCGCCGTCTGATTCCACCGTAAAGCATGGTAGCGAACCGATGTAAGTCGGGGTGTTGACCGAAGTTCCCGCACACCCAACAGGTGCTCTCGCAGGCAGCCTCTTCCTAGCAAAAATATTGTGTTTTAGAACCAGAGTTCCCACACACCCAACAGGTGCTCTCGTAAGATTGCTCATAGCTCGCCGACTCGCCGGACCTGGGCGAGCTGAGCAAGCTCGCCGATCCAGGCGCAGTCTGATCGGTCATGGATCGCCGAGTGGTGCTCGCCAAGCCCGATCGTCGAACCTCGGCGAACCGAGCAAGCTCGCCCATACACGCGCTGTGTGATCGGTTATTTCGTGCAGATATTTTTTTCTTTAACGAAGACAGATTTTTATGCAAATAGAACAAGATGGCAAACAATTCTTTGAGCAGGGCAAAAATTTGGGTAACAAAAGTTATGTACGGTACAGAAGCTATTGTTTTTCTAACAAATGCAGACATCTTTATTTTCTTAAATGGAAACTTTTCTTTTATTTTTTGATCGAAAGACAGCTGCATCCGAAATTATTTACGAGGTTATCTCAGAAGATGCTTATTGAAATATGTATAAAACCGAGTAAAAAATAATTTGTTTAGTAACCCAGTAAAGAAATAATTCACGTAGGAAGATCATTTGCTAGTTCAAATGAAATAACTTACGAGTGTTTAAAAATAACTTTCAGTTAAATAGGACAATATATTATTTGAATAATTATTTTTAACGTATTTTATTCAAATACTGCCCAAAGTTCCTGTGCACTAATTAAGAATGTGATCACTTAATTGTTCTAAGCAATATAAGAATCCATTCTCCAAGCACATTAAAATAAGAAGTTTCTTTGTTAACATTTTTTTTTGTCCCGTTCGTGCACCAGTATTAGCAATTCCGTTATGTAATATTAAACCATAACGATTAATATTTGAAATAACATGTTTGTCGTAGGGGAATACAGGCATATGTTGGAAATTTTTAAACCACGGCTCATGTTTGTATCTCATCGTACCGAGATCATGATGTCAGAAATCGCACCAACTTTGAGTTGGACGATGAAATTAATCGAGTTTGAGGATACGGCCCTCACAGACAATGTTCCAACGTTAAAGGAACTCCTGGAGAAAGATACGACTACCGCGGATACGTTTGTAGCACCATCAGTCGCCGATATCAGTAAAGAACTAATAGCCATTATGTGTTCCAGTGGAACAACAGGTGTTCCAAAAGGTGTAGCATTATCTCATCGAAGCCTACTATATATGATACTGAATTCAAGGTAAATAAAACGAAGGGAATATGTCAGGATTGAGCAGAAATACCTGACAGTTTTCAAGATGAAATAGGAAGGCATCACTTTGTACTAATGAGCCTATGATGGTATACTATAATAAGCTGTAAAGAAAGGAGATTTATCTTGATTAGAAAATTAGTAGGCGTTACAACTTTATGCCTACTTAAAAATTATATCTTTCAAATGATCTGGGGGATACTTTCAATCTCTTGCGTTATGCAGAACTTTATGTTATACAGAGCCTTCTTCTCGAAACTCTGACACCCACATAAGAATAGTGTTGCGAGATGATGCATCGCGTCGATTGAACTGCCTACGAATTTCTCGCTGAGAAGCCGTTGCAGGCTTTGCTACAATAAGTCGCAAACTAAACACCAAGATGAAGACTATCATATGGCACCATGCGGGGCACTGTGCGAACCTGCAGCGCCAGAAATCCCCCTTTGAAAATAGTCAGGTGTTTCTGCTCATTCCTGTATATACAATTACCTACGAATTGGTCAGAATACACTTTATTGATAAATTAAAATTAATACAGCAAAAGCACGAATCCTGGTCACACAGTTTGTTATTAATTAACGTATGAACGTATATTGTTAATTAACAATGCCGATACAAGGTAAAATTAAAAAATACAATTTCTGTTGCTATTGAATTTAAGGTTTGTCGGTTTTTAAAAACCAGGTTTAAAAGTCGTATTTTTTTATAAATTTGTTTTCAGATACTAGAATTACTATGTAAAAATGAATGAATTATTTAATTAAAATCGTTAATATTCTGACTTTGAATCGCCTCGGTCACAAGCATATTATAGTAAAAGTTTACTGTAAAACTAATCTTCACGAGTTCATATTTCTAGAAGAAAAACACTAAATAAAGTATAGGTTTATAATTTTGTACGGATTTTAGTTTTTTTTTAATTGGATTTATATGGAGTGTATTTTATTTTGTTATATTTTTGCAGTTCCATAAATATTAAATAGACTGAAAAATGTAAAAATATTATTTTACTGTTTTAATTATTTTTATTTTGTAAAAATTCGAAAACCGTTTTTTTCAGAAGTCGGTTTTTGTATAAACCCTTTTGAATTAAAAACCTTTTGCAGTTAAAGCGTGATGATATTACAGTAAATCCCCGTTGTGAGCCCGACGAACGGGGCTGGCGATGGGCTCACGGTGGGTTACGGACATGATTCTCTCTTCCGTACCCGAAGGCAACTTCGTGCCTGACTCTTTCTCTCACTCTCGACCGCAGGCTTCCAAGAAATGGTGGGGATAGTCGTCGGGCTGTCAACGGGAGGTAAAAACGGACTCATAACGGGGATTTACTGTACTATCGTTTCTCAAAATTATTCCAAACTACGTAGCTTCAATTAATGTTCATTGTGCTGAGGATTCTCTTAATATTTCTCTCGCTATTAATTACAGAAAATATGACTACTTCGACATTCGACGGGATGATCGATTGCTACTCTTCTTGCCACTGTTTCATAGCTATGCATTCTGCATGCTGATGTCTGCCTTAAGTGCCAATTCAACCATATACGTTATGAGAACGTTTAAATTGGATACCCTTATGAAAGTAATTGACAACTGCAAAATAACACATGCACCGATGGTACCACCAGTTCTGTTAGCCCTGGCGAAAAGTCCGAATCTGTCTAACTATGACTTCAGCAGCGTGAGAGAATTAATATGCGGCGCGGCGCCACTTCCGAGAGACGTAAGTTTTCCGTCAAAGTTTGTTAAAATTTAAAACCCACCAAGTTGTCGCACGAACTGGGAGTGTGAAACTATGATGGCAAAGTGCAGAAGCAAATCTCTTTCTTTCATCTTTTTTTGCTGTGCCGATTCGTTCACGAAAATCTCCGAACTTTGCAGATAATATAAAAACGGTATGTACATAAATTGTCGCAGAAAAGTAGGAAAAATCCGGACACCAAAATTCTTCACGCAAAGGGGAATAGAGGAACTCGTCGTTCCATCAGGTCAGCCCATAAGTAATGTCGGTAACGCGTGAACAAATATTTCATGTTCAGATACTTATCCGGTAAAATCCAAAATTCGATCACTCTGAATATTCGAATACTCCTGATTATTCGAAGATCCGAAGAAATTATTCTTATTCGAAATTATTCGAATTATTCGAATATTCGAATAATTACAGCTCTGCTTCAAA
Organism: Andrena cerasifolii; assembly: GCF_050908995.1. NCBI lineage: Eukaryota > Metazoa > Arthropoda > Insecta > Hymenoptera > Andrenidae > Andrena > Andrena cerasifolii. The sequence goes on along the minus strand of NC_135121.1, from coordinate 6,418,595 downwards.
CACTCACTGTAGACTATAGAGAGAGAACCTTTTCAAATGCATAATTTTGTTATGCTTTGTTTAAAGTAAGATTAGAAACGACGTTACTTACGGGATGACCTGATAGAGAAATAAGGATCATAATAAGGAAAACAAATACGCTTTTGATTCGTAAACGGCAATGTGTAAATTACGACGACACTTGTAATGTTAAAGTTTGTAATGGAAACTATTATTTCATACGTGTTTCAAAGTGTGCGCAATAAAGCGCTTTTAAGCTCACGGAATGTTTGTAATAACCTGATGGTACAGATAAGCAGAACATTGGGTCCCATAGATAAATTGATCTCTTTGATGACATGTTTCCTTCAGTTCTGTTAATGTTTTGCAGGTGGGAGAAGAGGTGAAGAAGCGTACAAAAGTGAAATATATCCGAAACGGTTATGGTATGACGGAACTGGCAGTAACGGCAACTGTGAGTGACAGAGTACTGGACGACGACAACATAGGCGTTTTACTGCCCGACCTCATTGGCAAAGTCGTGGACCCGTCTACGGGCGTGGTGCTCGGTCCGGGGCAAGTCGGTGAAATCTGCTTCAAAGGCAAACAAATCATGATGGGCTATTACGGCAACCCGGAGGCCACTGCGGAAATAATCGACCAGGAAAACTGGTTGCACACCGGTGATCTGGGATGCTACAATAAGACCGGGATATTTTACATAACAGGGCGACTTAAAGAGCTAATTAAATACAAAGGCTTCCAAGTCTCGCCATCCGAGATCGAGATGATAATACAGTCGCATCCGGGTGTCAAAGATGCAGCAGTTATAGGCAAGCCTCACGAGATAAACGGGGAGGTGCCAGTAGCTTTTGTGGTGAAACAGCCGGGTAGCACTGTGACCGTGACAGATATTTTGGATTTCACTAAGAGTAAGCTTCTTTCCTTTATATCCATGATCAAAGTGGCAGCTGATTAGATGCACGTATATGTTACTGTAAAAGTTCGAAGACCGGTGAATTCTAGCATTTACTGTTGTGGGGCGGTGAAAGTCCTTATGAGAAAATCTTATATTATTTTGGGCCAAGTTATGCAGAAACCTACTGTAGGAATAGGTTTCGAAATTCCTGTATGTTCGGGAGCCACGAAAAAAGAGGGCCTCAGGCGATGGGACTCGAACCGTTGTCGCCAAAGCCGACCCTCCGAGATCTCTTATGCCGGGCTCCTGATCCCACACTACCAACCCTCAAAATGACAAAAAATTAGTTAAACACAGTACAGAATCCATAAGGGCAATGTTAAGTCGCAGAGGGGCTTAGTGATACGATTTTTAACTTCGAAATCAGATGGGATCACCTCGAAAAATGGCCTCGAAGTTCGAGATTTTGCGGTTTTCAACAAAAGAAGCTGGTAGTAAAATCCCATTCGGCCCGACGGACCTCAGGTAGGCACCTGAGGAAAAACCGAGGGATGTAAGCGATACTCTAGCAGGCTGGGCGGCAACTGTGCCTCATGAGCTTAATTTCAGGGCCGTGTTGGGCCTGCGTTTGCCCTATGGGCCCCTTTCCTATGATGCCCAGTACGAAATCGCCAATGGATTAGTGGCCCATAGGGTAAACGCAGGCCCAACACGGACCTGAAATTAGGGTCATGCGGCATATTTGCCGTCCAGCCTGCTAGAGTATCGCTTACATCGCTCGGTTTTTCCTCAGGTGCCTACCCGAGGTCCCTCGGGCCGGATGGGATTTTACTACCGGTTTCTTTTCTTCAAAACCGCAAAATCTCGAACTTTGAGGCCATTTCTCGACGTGATCCCATCCGATTTCGAAGTTAAAAATCGTATCAATTGATTCGTCTTGGCCAGATCTTCCCAACGGTGTATAGCATACGCTGTAGGCTCGTACGTCACTAATCCTCTCTGCGACTTAACATTGTCCTTTGTGATCTTTATTTTGCAAAAAATTACCAACCCATAGCACAACCCTTATATTATACAATTGTTAAAACTTAAAATTTAAAATAATATTGATTATACTAGTCACTATTAAATAACCCATTAAAAAACACTGTAAATCAATAACAAGAAATGAAGTATACCCAGTAGAAATAAAGCTACTTTTCTTTCACAATTAAAATCTTCCAACCAGATTTACTCAATTTCAGATCATGGAGGGTTGGTAACTCTCTACATCACTTGGCCCGTTTGAACTTGCCGCGTTTACCAACAGGGCTGATCGGTATATTCTGCTATTTACCAGGATCTATTGGCGAAAGCCCGAGGTTTGAATGCTTTGTGGGATATTTCTGATCTTTACGGTAAATTCTAAGATGCGTCTTTGAACTTTTACAATAACATATTGTACACTGTTTATTGGGATCAGCTGAACTAAAACTTTGAAAACCTTGATAATTTGTTTATATTTTCTTGAAGTTATAAACATTATTAATATTACGTGGATTAAAGTGCAGGTGAGAATCGTAAGGTCTGTTGTAAAGTTTGATCCAGCCGTTACTTAAATAATACTATTTATTTACAAAAACTTAATTGGTAAAGAATTAATTCACACGCTTAGAATCATTAATTTTTCAATTCCATGGAGTCTTCTGTATTGCGCAGAAAAAAGGAATACAAATAACAGTTTATTTAGTTTCTTCAATTTTATTGGCGGTAATATAAAACTAAAAAAAAACACGTATTACAAAAAGACATACATATTATTAATGCAAAACACATGGAGGGAAGTTAAAAATGCACAAATACGTATTTACCTGTTGCTCTGTGGATAAAATTTATTGGATGCACTTTTCCAATATTTCCTGTTTTTAGTACACTACGGGTCACGTGAAATTTAAGTTATTAGTTCCAAGTCCAACATACAGAGAAAATATAACATTTCTGGAAAATACTAGGATATTTATTCTTCTGGTGATCGCTACTGCTAGACTGTAGATCCTATCCAGACGACCCTTAACAGTTTCATTGACCGTATCTACAGACTTCTCATAGAATAACTGTATTTTTTGGATTCTTTAATACCGTGAGTGGCGTCGGCGTATTTCGACGCCGAAGGATTTCCATATCGTGCACGATTTTCGCGTCTTTTAACGTCGATATTTTCTGGAAAGCATCGAAAGTATTGCTCTAGAACCCCGAATGTTTGCTTCTAAAACAAACCAGGCTTGGAGTTCACTTTGCACTTCACCACCACAGCGATCCTTCATTCGCGCATCAGCCGAGTCTTCGATGAGTCATCCAGCAATGAAAATTCTCTGTGATGTAAATCTTCGTGAAAGTAGATTGGCGAGATTCTTCTAATGAAAATAAGTCTAAACTCGACTTTATTCGGGCTATTTTTAATCATAAATACTGTACAATTATGTAATCTACGAAATTCAGAAGTGATTCGAATTAAATTGTAATAAAAGCAGCCCGAATAAAGTTGTATTTGAACCCAAGGGTCGTCCTTAAATTACGTAAAGCTTTGAGGGGGTATTGCGAATTTCTTACGTTTTCTTACAAGCGAGAGAGGGAGTCCAGTAGCGTCTGACATAATATTTTTTTAACCTAATTTTCAATATGAGTAGCCTAAAAAAATGTATTTCTACGCACACGCGAAACCAAGTGAAACAGAGTGAAGGGCCGGTTGAGTCGGTGAAACTCAAGTTCGATTCGGGGACTCCCAGACAATACTCTCGACAGTGGCGGATTTAACAGGGCGGCCGATTAGTAGTTGCCACCTGGGCCTCTGCTCAGAAAGCCCCCCAGGCCCCCACTCTTAAAAAAATTATGATTTTATCCAAACTATGATCCAAACTATGAAAATATGATCGTGGAAACACGCCCAAGCCATGTACACGATGGAAGTCCCTCGGCGTTAAAACACGCCGACGCCATTCGAAGTGTTAATTTAAAAATAACAGAGATTATAAATGATCTTGCTACTTAAAATTATATTTCGGAATATCAACCACAGTAAAATAGTAAAACAGTAAAACATTCATTAATTTTCGGATGTAAACCACGTTTATAAGTATTTATAACGGTACTATAGAATCGTCCTATGTAAGAAAAGTTGCCATAAGACATGCATTGTAAATACATATAATAATGATGTATTCCTTATGAAAATTAATACTGTTTGTATATAAAACTTACAGAAAGCTTGTCACCGCAAAAGTGGCTGAGAGGAGGTGTGCATTTTGTTGACAGTATACCTAAAACTCCATCGGGGAAAATTCTACGGATGAAACTACAATTGTCTACAATGTCCAAACACTAAAGTAGTAATTTATTTCTAATTAATTTAATTGTTATACCTGCAGGATCTTTGTTCATGTATTATAGTATGTGTTAACAATAAACAGCGTTTTAAAAACTTGTCGTTCCTTTTCCATTGTTACTGTATAAATTCACAGGGTGTCCCATTTGAAGTGAACCACGCAATTATCTCCTAAACTATACGTTACTGAAAACATGTTTCAAGTAAAACTTATTTTCTTTCGGCGAGGGGGACATCTCGTGATGTAACGTACCTTCAACATTTCAAGGTGACCTTTGTTTTTTTAAATGGGTATGCTATTATTCAGAGGGACGTGTAGCCCGTTCCGTGGCGAATTCATTGACCCATAATATGTTGGTGTTTCAAGGTCATTTATTGCCGTTCAAATCTCACGTGGTTCACTTCAAATGGAACACCCTGTATATAACTTGCAAATTGAGTTTAAACGAATTTTTCACTGTTAATTACAAATATTAAAAAAAAACCTATTTATACCTAAGTCATATCGTAAAACACATTCAACAGTGTAAACGGAAATAGAGTTCCTTCGTTTTTATTACATAACACAGAGTATATTGACTAACTGTTTCGTTACCACCTATTTCAATTTCAACAGTATAATTCCAATAGTTGCACTATATTGTCATATAGGGATGAACTGATCCAAGTAAATACGAGTAAATACTCGATACTTTCGTTTCGATACCGAGTAATTTTAGCATCGATACCTACGGCTGCGATATGTACTTGGTATCGGAAAAAGGTACTCGTATCAGAACATATATTTTTTTTATAAATTTATATGTTAAATAAATGTTTGTTAATAAAATACTATTTTTCCTTTCATTTGTGACCGTCTCCGGTGCCGACACAGTCGGTATGTCCGGGTTCGGCGAATGATGAGGCGTGCATTTAAACAAATAACAGTTGTTTATTGGTCTGTCTTTAGTACAGGTGCGAGGTATGTGTCCGGTCGCGCGCGGTGAGTCTCGTGCGGTAACTCCGGTACGGTTAGTCGCGACGGAGCGTTTTACACGGCAGCGGCGAGCTTGGGAAGTGGGATGCGGAGTTTGTTGCACGTTCTACCCTGGAGGGCATATAAGGCGCGTTCGCGCGGGAGTCGCATAATAGGGGTTCAGAGTGCAATGGGGTACTGGCCTAATCGGCGCGGAGACATCTCTCTGACATAGGTAGGGCGCAAGATTTTTCTCGGCCTACTTCGAATAGAAGGTGGTAATGGCACGGTATGGCGATGGCCGAAAACTCGCACACCTCGGGAATTCCAAAAATCGTGCGCTGGATTTACTGCTTGAAGCGGTATAGCCATCATGCACCAGTGCTCCTGATTTCGCTCGCCGGGGCTTTATGACGTGAGGCCGTACAACTTCGCATGCGAGAGCAGTCGCAGGGCCGCGGCCGCCTGGCGGTCGCGGCACGAACTAGCTCTGTTGTCTCGGCGCTGTACGCTCGCGCGACGCGTGACGTGACTTCGTCACACACTTTTCTGCATTCTTTTGGTGTGATAAACATCTGTATATATCATTTTATCAATTATGTATTTATCTTATTATATGTTCCACTTCTCTTGTTTCCATGCCGCGAAACGACTGTATATTTCTTTTTCTCTTCCGTTATATAGATTAATTATTATAGACTGCTTCGTACTTACTTACTTATATACTTCGTTGTAACTAAAGGCTACTCCTCGTTAAATAATAGTAAAATAAAATACGTCTTCGTTAATAAAATATATTAATAAACAAAAATCTGTACTAATTTTCGTTCGATATAAGTAGGATACTTTTCATTCGATACTGAATAGATATCGATACTTTCTTTCGATACAAGTTATGAGTAAAAGTTTCGATACCTTGACGGTATCGGTTCATCCCTATTGATATACAATAATGAAGGGATATTGTACGGGTAAATCAATGCTATGCTTGGTGGTAAATAATATAATTGTTTAGTGAAAGCTCGTTGTGGTCCGTCGCTTGCTCTCGCGAGATTAACTGCCTGGGCCACGCTTAGCTTCTCCACGTCGGGCTCGAAAGGCTCGTCGCTAGGGCGAGGAAAGGTCGCGCTCCGCGACCGTTTGTTTTGACGCGCTACGTTTCCCAGAACTTGCTGCGACGCGTTCCGCTCGCCACAAATACAGGCTCCCCCAAACCAACGCGAATAAGGTGAATGCCCCAATTTCTGCTCATGTCCCCATTTCTGATCATTTCGTATTTTTCTTATTATTATATGCGTTACGTTTGTAATATAGTTGCAACAAAATAATTCTAAATTATTTAAACATTTACGCGAGTGTTGCACGAGCTTGTAGAGCATTATATATTTAATTAAAAATTACTAATAGTTAAACATCTTGAAATATCTGTTTTAAATAGTTTTTGAATTGGTTGATTTATTATTAAAGAATTAATCAAAATTAATTACTCTGCAAATTTTGATCACAAAAAATTTTTTACACCTTCTTTATGACGAGTTACCTCTTAAATGAGCAGAAATTGGGACATTCATCTTATCTGATCCTCGGCGCGGAGCGAATATTCGCGTTGGTTTGGGGGCCCCTTTAAAACGCTTCTGACGCGAGGGACTTAGACTACTGTCGGCGCGCGTCAACCAGGCAAGGCACGGCTAGGGCAATGCCGTTGCTATCTACATAGAAAAAGTTTGCCTTTTTGCGCTTCACATCCAGTGAGAACTTCTTAAACCTCAATACGCAAAGGTAGGTAAACGTTTTGGGCCAGTAGATCCTTTTCATACATAACCAAAAACACATTAATATTTGATAAAGAAAATACCACTCTACACATCACGTTGCCAACTGTTGCACATTGAGATCTACACGAAAATATATACAAATTTCTGCCAAAAACTTGTATAATAACCATATATAAACAGCAATCGCTTTCATCATAAATTTCAAATAAAATCTTCTAAGGGGTAGTTTAGATTCTGGTAACAGAGTTATAAATATGCTCAGAGAGGCTTATCATTCCTCGTCGAACTCGACGATCTAGAATAGCTAAAGAGAATTAAACGATTAACGTGACGTGGGAATTGTCATCAATAAGTAGACCGATAATTGCTCGTTCTCTTAGCGGAACAGTCAGAACGATCGTGTTATCTTCGTTAACGAGAAAGTGGGATAGGAATTTCTAGCAGTTTTACCGGATCAACGGAGCTAGAGGTAGGTATCCAGTATCGGAAAAATTTAAATTCACGCCACCGATTCTACTGTGAGACCAACCACCTACATGTGTTACGTGTATGACTGTACAGGGTGACCCATGAATCTTTGCTGACCCACTTAAACGGCTTGACACTCCTACGAACTTGTGATATTTGAAATAAAATTTTCAATTTATCATTCGAATTAATCTAGCAATAATTGTGACATTTTATATAGTTACTACTTAAAACTAATATTTTCCCAAGTACTTGACAAAATTAAAGAAAAATTTAAGAATCACTACACATTTAGCTTTTATTATTGCTTATGAGCTACTTTTAATTTTATTATATATTGGCACTAAGGAAAGTAGTATATTTCTTTGTGTCAGAACTATGTATCCAATTTTAAGTACAAGATAATACGAAAACCTATTATTTTGCAGATAGATTTGGAATGCAATAACAAGAAGGCAAACGAAAGTGTATATCTTTTTCAGAAATAAAGAAAATTTAAATATTTTTGGGAAATGTGGATAAACCATAATTGCATTCAGTTACCTCTTACACATACATTTGTTATGTCTAAACGACAATTGAGTTATCTTCGAAAGCATCGTGATGAAGGACATGCAAAAATGACCAAAGACTAAAATAATATACTTATAAACAAAATTAAAAGTGTAGTAACAAATACGAATTGAATTCTGTGTACACACATTTCTTGATATTCGCATAAATACTGCAAATATCCCCGCTATTTTGAATAAACGTTTAGAAAATTCTACAAATAATTATACACTTATATAAAAAAGGCATTTGCGCCTAATTTTTAAAGAATACATTCACGACAAAAATATGATAAGATTTGTACAAAGAATCAAATTGTGTAAAAAATGAAAGATGATTGTCCACGAGACTTCCTGAAAACACATTTCAAAGAAATTGCCTCTTTGAAAAAAGTAGGATTTGAATCAATATGAAGAAAAAAAATGATAAATGCATATATTTTAGAAAATCATCTTTTTCGAAGTTTCGCGTAATTTTTCCTTTTTTGGCAAGCAAATCGAGTTCGGTGACAGTTGATTCGCGATACACCTTGTACATGAAACAGTTCTGTGAACGTATACACATCTATCATCGGTTATATACGTATGTATGTATGTACGTGTCTATCGCTAGTGTTCCTGTTAATTTCATTACAACGATCACCCTGACAAATCTAATTGACGTGCATCAATTATTTGCTGGACGAAGGCCGCTTAACTCCCTTTCCAGTTCCCAGCCAACATGGTTCCCGGATAATTTCATTTTTCACAATACCTTCTACCGATGAAATTTCACTGACCATCATGGAGTTATGTCGGCCTTCCTTTCTAATTCCCAGAAGGATCAATTGATCACATGGAACTACGATATAAGTACGTTACGTAATTTAGCATGTCAACGAATTTCAGAAATCAAGTATTTGAGCAATCAAGAGTTTCATTACGAGTATAGTTTCGTCGGATTTCTGGCGCCGTTACTGAAAAAAAACTTCATTTCTGAAGATTCTTTGGAAGGGGTGTGAAACAGTTGAAAGCTACGGCAGAAGGAGCGAAAAGGAAGGGTTGCGGTTTCGTCCTGGAGCTGCTGGTGGACTCGTCGGTAAAGCTTAAGCCTCGTTCACATTAGTCAAGTTGTATTTCAAGAATTGTCTTCTTATATAGCCTTCTGTAAGCGATTTTTGTAAACTGTACCAGAGACAAAATAAACCTAACCTAACCTACCGTCAAGGACCCAGTTCCTGATCAGAACCCAATTCCTGATCAGTTAGGAAAATAAATAAAATAATAAGCTTATTAAGATACAAATTTATTCTAACAAATTACTAAATAATTATGAAGTATTTTGAAATTTATACGCAAAATTTGATAGCTCATAGTAAAACGTGTGAAGGTGATCAGAAACTGCTCCCTTTGCATTTTTCACTTTCAAAGTTAAATTATAAAATAATTATTATTATGTGTGCACGTTTTTAATACCAAATTAAAGATAAAACATAGATTTACTGATATAACAAAAAATCTTTTAAATTTGGTTAAGTTTTCCCTTTACACGGTTAAAAACCCGCTGTAGTTAATCTTAAAGTGATCAGGAACTGGGTCCTTGACGGTATTTCAAGGCAATTAAAAGTTGAAAGAATTTCTACTTCGGTTGAAACTTGAAAGAAACCTGAAAGGATATTTCAATTCAAGTAAATAACAGGTTCACATTGGTAAAGTAGTTTTAAGTTACTTGAATTCAAGAAGCGAGTCAAGTAACTCGATTAATGTGAACAGGGCCTTACCTAGCTGACCCTGCCTTCGACGCGGAGATGTTAGGACGTAGGACGAAACAGATACATATAGGAATCGGTAGTTGAGGGAGCACTTGCGAGAGAGCGGGATCTGTCGGAATGCCCTCTTGCGGCGAAGTCGGAGGTATCGCTACAATTTGACTAGAGCACACGCGTCAGATTATTTTAAACATATTGATGTCAAAGACTTACGTATCTTCTACGTTTCGTAATCTTCTGTATAATCTTAAATCCTAATTTCGTATTATGGTGGAAGCAATAGAGGTTTGGTAATTTCTTACTACAATATACAGTACTGTCTCCATAAGTGATACATTTTGTGATTCCATGAGTGGTAATCCGCCATCCCCACTACTTATTTTGTAGTTGTCGCGGCACCGTAATTTATAGCTTGTTGCTGTCGCGCGCCCTCTCTGACGTTATCAGTCCCCATCACACGCCGCGGCAAAGAATAAAGGCAGGCCGAATGAATTACCCGATTCGAAAGTTGAAACTGACCCGCCCGCGCAACCGCCACGAGCCAATTTCACTTTTGGAGACAGTACGTAACTGAGTTAGTAGAGGGATACCATAAAACTACGCATATGTAAATGGGATTAGAATTGTTATTAAAATTAGTACTGTGTTCTATGTTTTATGAGGATATTAATAGTTCCATTAACAATACTCGTGCTTTGAAGAATATTGGTCTGAATAAATAAATATAAAGTAGAACTTTACACTTTCAAAGCAAAACAAAAAATTTTGGTAAGGTACTCTCCTGAAAGATTGACAAATTTAAGACAGTTCCTTCAAGATTAAATAGAGTAACTGTGGTTTCTCTAAAATAATCGCGCTTTCTGGGAGAAAGGTTTCCTAAGATGAATTATTTAAACACGTGCAATGAAAAACTCTTTATAACCAGTAAAGTTTAAAATACTTTATACATGTGTACACATTAACTATTTGAACACATGTATGCAAGAACATAAATAATTCAGAGCCAATTGTTTGACTTAATACAGGAATAATTCACTGATTTTTATTTGAATATAATTCATTTGCTCCCACAACTATAAATACATGAAAGTCAATTGTTTATACGTATACGTATATTAATTTATACATGGAACAGAATATATTGGCTGCTCACCACTTTTTTGATAGGAGGTAACACCAGAAACGATCTTCACTTTACGTCGCATTAGTTTGTCTCCTTATTCGAGAAACATGGAACGAGAAACAGAATCGAATCAGTAAGACGAGAAATGGAGTGGGAGATAACCTTAAGCAGCTAATATCTCTTGTATCGAGTACAGTATATTGCCAGGCATAAGTGTGGGTGCTTTAATTTATAACAGGAGTCAGAGCTAGACAAAATTTGTTCTAAATCAAAATAATGACAAGGTAGAAAATCTTAGTCTTCAACAGTGACATGGTCGATCAAAACAAGGAAAGAGCAAAACAATTTATAATAAATTCGCGACTCTGACGTCGAAGATACATTTCCCCCGTTATATGAACATGCCTCGAATCACGAGCCATTCAAGTGTCCCATTTGAAAAGTCCCCAACGAGCAACGACACGTTATGCGCCGCTATACATAACCTTAAATCATGCTCCTTGTCAATGTGAAGCTCGCATTGTTTACAGGCTGTCGTCGCAGAAAGAAACAACCAAGAAGGGGGTGCAGGAAAGCTGGGGACGAGCGAGGGGAAAGGCTGGCGGGTGAAAGAGGTGGGGGGAGAATTCTCTAAAATAGTTTCATCGGGAGGAATTGAAATGGATAGTGGCGATCGATTCGTTCGGTGAATCCGCGCGGGTACCAAAACTCGGTGGGTCGTAGAGCGTGCGGGACAGATGGCGTAGCTAGCACCGGAAGAGCACGAAACGGGCAGAAACGATGCAGTTGGCCGCAATGGCGATAGAATAGTGAGCCACCAGCATAACGCGCATAATAACGTGCGCTCGAGGCCTTCGCAAAATGAGATACGACGGTAGGCAACGACGCGGAGGAAGGTGGCGGCGCAAGCCCGCGAAGAGAAGGGAGACAGAGCCGGCCAGATAGACAGGAACAGATAGACACGGGATACGGAGGGAGGGGTTGCCTATCACTCGGGGAGATCCAATACAATGCGAACTATTGTACCCACGTTCGCCATCCACTCCAATTCCTAGGGTGGAGATATGCAGCCTAGCTCGATCCTGCACTTGCCGCGCACCCTGCATACATGTGTTGGAACGTTGCACACGTAGCCACGGGCGTGTCTCTACGTCGCCAGCCTCGTAAGGAAGGGAACAAGTTCAAAGACAAGCGGAGGAGGAGACCGTTTGACACTGTGCGTTGACAAATGAGTTATTTCGGGATTCGATCTCTTCGCGCGCAAGCAACGAGCATGCAATGATGAGATTATACATGGGTTGCTGGGAGATACCTACTTGTCACACAATTATTATTAATATATTTTTTCAAACTCTTTTCTGCTACATTCTGTATAAGTGCTTTATGCATCAGAAAGGATATGAAGCGGGTGATTCTTAACTATTAGGTTTAAGGTTATATTATGAACTTGCCTTGATGCAGGCTACGAAATGTAAATGATAGAAACAACCATTCAAATTTTAATGTAAGTGTATATTATTTTGTATCCTCGAATCCGAAAAAGATATTCAGGTGTTATCGACTTACTCACTCACCCCACAGTTGGACATCTTGATATATAAAGCAGAAAGTGTTTGTGTGTTTGTCTGCCGCCTAAAAACTTTTTAACAGTAAACACTGGGGTCACGAAATATGGTCTAGCTAATTATTCCTAGCTGATCCAGATGAATGGGATTATTTTCACAAAATAAATAAATAAATAAATTTTTTTTTTTATTAAATCAGAATTTAAATTGCGGGCGAAGCCGAGTAGTAAAGCTAATGTAAATATAAGCGTATGTACAGTAGATCCGCCATTATCCGAATTAATAGGAGAACATAGCGGTTCGGATAAGGGAATGTTTCAATGGTGGAATATATATAGACTTCTTCTGATGTTCATTATTGTATAGTATAAGAAAAATTACACAAATGTGAAGGACTGGAATGCAAAATAGTGTAAAAGTACTAACAACTGGATCACACAAGATTTTTCATATTTGACTTTTCTAATATTAGGAATACTTAAAAATTTCTAAATAATTCTGATTACACAAGACTTTTCATATTTGACTTTGTTAATATCAGGAGTACTTAAAAATTTCTAAATAATTCTGGCACTTTTGCTGGTTTACTAAATTGTTAATAGTCGACTGTGCCTACAACCTATTGAAATAATTATTGTTCGGCAGACACAAATAAAAAATTCAAAATAAATATTCAGAAAAGATTGAGATAAACAGACCAACCTAACAGCATCTCCCATCGATTTCCAGATTGCAATTGTGGAGAATAATTTAAGTATGTAATCCTCTTATAATCGAAAATATGATTCCAAATTACGCACGACAAATGTTAATTATTGTTAATGATAACGACACTGTACAAAGTTAATCTTTTAGTCTCTTACGTAAACTTGTTTTAATGAACGCACCCCATTAAAAATATTAGCGTATCCGTCGTTTTATGTAAAAGCTGGTTTGTATAAAATGTTTTTAAGATATATGTACATAAAAATTTCAGAATTATAGGGAAGAAATAATGCCGAAATTCAATATTTTTCGATATTATCCAATATTTATTCTGCAGTGGTTATTCAAAATCAGCATCCATTTGTTTCTCTCAAAATTAATCCACGCGTATCAAATAGCGAGCGGAACGAATAATAATTATAAAAATAATTTTAATAGCACACGTACCTAATACATCTTCCATTTTCTTATCGTATTTCTATATTATATTTTACTGTATCCGATATGTTCCATCAACTCTAAGTATTACAAAAAGTTGAACTTCGTCTGGGGTGAAACAAAGATTCATGTTCGTCTTAAGGGGAAAATGGAGGCGTATCATAATTTTAAGTAGAATTATCACTATATATATACAAAGTTTTATGTTTCTTGTTAATTTCGAGGCTTTATAGTCGACTTGTAACCTCTTACTTGTAAACAAACAAAAGTTACATGGTATCAAGGTGAGCACACAGTGTAATAATTAAATAAGTTTTTTCTATTTTGCTTTTTTATCGAGATGTGAAGGTCAGCTTGACTTTTTTAATTGCAATGGATAAAATTTAGCCCTGCAAGTGGAAAGAGTGTTGAACGCTGAGTAAAAATCTATTACGGTATATGGGTCCAGAAATTAATAATTACTGACATATTCGTTAAATGATTTTTAACGCAGGTAATGTTCAAACGTTTGTCCATTACAATCAATATAAGTACGTAGTCGATTATTAAGTGCAAATGAGTAATTATTACATAAAAGTTAACAAGTAATTTATGTGGCATACTTAGGTGAATCCCCTTGCATATGTATGTACATATAATACATATTGGTTACAGGCATGTCTGACCATAGATAATCCATTTCCACTTAACCTCTTCCATTTGTTTCAATTTCACGCTATAGTCATTCAGATCAACTCCCGTTTCCTATGGTTTGCAAAATCACTGTAAATATTTATTATTTGGTGAATTATTTTCAGTAATACTTGCTCAGATTAACAGAGATTGGTAGGATTTTCACAACTACACCTATACAAATTTACTAACAATTCTATTTAAGATTCTCAAAGTACATCATCAATTACACTGTTAAGAATATTAAAAACTTTTCTCGTCGATCAAAACGAATAAAATGCCCTTCATATGGTGAAACTTAATGAAAACGAATCATTTTATGGGCAAATATAGTTTCGTGAAAACTCCTTCAAACGAAGATAGTATGACACCCTTTGTATGTAAATACAGTAAATCCTCGTTATATCCCCGATTTCACCATGCCCGGTGACTACCCCCACCATTTCTTGGAATCCTTCGGTCGACAGTGAGAGAACCCGAGAACGAACGAGAGCGAACGAAAGAGTCGACGACAACTTCGTGTCAACTGTTTCGCTCCCTTTCGCTAGCTCTTGGGTTTTCTTACTCGTGGCATTGGCCGCACGAAATAGTGTCCGCAACGCGTCGTACGCCCGCCGCCAGCGCCGTTCGTCGGGTTTAATACGAATGTTTAAGGAAGAATCATTCTGGTACGTACTAATTTTACTAAAAAGGAATTATCCTGATTAACATTTTTACTTGGTAATGTACTGTTAGTTCTAAGTTCGAAGACTTCAGAATTAAGCACGGTAAGATAATTGTGAAAATTCTCGTAATCATGCAGGAAATAAGAGAAAACTGCAAACTGAAAATACGAGGTGATTCAGCACGAACGGTACAACCACTCACGTGGTGAATGTTTGTGCATAAATAAATCGAAAATGTGGAATAAATTTGTTGGCATAAGCCCTCATTTTGGAAGAAACTTAAGTTTGAAATTTCATGGAGTCTACGTATACTAAGTACAGGTACTTGATTAAAAATTCAACTTCAAAATCGATTATGTTTCAAATCAGATTTTTGTGGCGCGAAACTGAAACGATATTAAGCCGAGTATGACTCGGAACAACCAAACCGTACCTAAATGGACCATCCCGAGTCAGACTCGGGGTAGCGTTTTCCTTCATAATTTAAGGGGAGGTTCCGGTCTAAAAATCGAGTTCTTTTATTTCATTTTTCGAATGTTCAACCTTCTAGGAATACGTGTTTAGAAGGATTTTTTTGAAATTCGTAAAATTCCCGCAGTTATATGCATTTGAGAAGCGGAAAATGCATGGGTAACACCCGGCCACTCGGCACTCACGTAAAACTTTAAACGCATTTTTCCAGCAACAGTGTTCTTAAAATCGGTGGAACCTGGACCTCGGAAAGTTATTATCCGATTGGACTAAAACTTTTTTATTTTGAAGAATATACTTCTGGCTCGTGGAGAAGCCAGTCATATTTAAAAAATTGAAATTTTTCAATTTTTAAAGGCGTTGAAAGGACGAAAAATATGGGGAAAAAGTGCATTTAAAAAATAGCATTTTTTGTATTTTTTACTGCTTAGTCCACGAGCGGGTTTAATGCTCTTTAATAATCTGGCATTGTTTTTTTATTTTAGACCAATAGTTTAGGTGCTACAGGTTCCACCGATTTGGATGAATTTTTTGACGCCTCGACTTTAACGATTCTCCAGTGCCGTCTGCAATGATTAATTATAAAACAAAAAATATATTTCTATACTTTAAGACATCCTTAATACAATGCAAAAAGTTGCATTAAATTATATATAGTAGTTTTCGTTTAATTAATTTCTAAAAATCACCTATTTTTATGGACTCTAGACATAGTATTAACATGAGCGAAAGTGGAAATTAAAGCTAAATAATTATACACTTCAGTAACATAAACCACACTAATGGAAAGTTTTCTTTTGCAAAGTTACGTTCTTCTAAATCTTGTAAAAGAAAGAGATGATTTGAAACCTACAAATAATGCAAAAAACAGTCACTAGTTACGTCTAACAGATTAAAAGTAAAAATGACATTTCAGGAGTTCTTGTGGGTGCTGATGTGAAAATTGCGGCTGTTGTAGCAAAATTCTAAATGGCGTAAATCTCGAAAATGTTGGGTTTACAGGAATGAAACTCAGTTTCTATTTTTGCAACAATGACTACAAAATTTAAAATCACCATTATATACCTGCAAATAAATGTTGTAAGATTTGCATAATAGATGGCGCGTGTAATGCGGAAATCAGTTACGAGGTGCGCCCATCTAGAGGCTTCGACATAAGCGGGGCGAGAGAGAGCGTCTCGACTCGCGGCGTTGATTCGTGCATTCGGCATTAGTCATGCGAGCATTCGTCTTTCGACTTTCGTCTTTCGAGCGTTGAGCGAGGAACCACGTGCGAGAATTATTACCAATTGTGAGATGTAGTGAGAGTGACTTTATTTCGTCTAAAGCGAATGGTTATCGAGATTCCGTTAATCTTCCGCATAATCCTTTTCTGTCTTTTGCGAATCGAGGCATCATAAATTACGACGTACGGGTCAATTTATGTACACGGAGCACGTGCTCAAGCGTATTCCAATCGCCGATTATTTGAAGGCGTACAGGTTATCCGCAATTTGTGTTCAATATTCTGCTATGTGTCTCGCGACGACACAATCTTTAATAAAAACCTTGAAGTGCTCAACCTAAACATCCTGACAAAATACTTTAATACCTTACAATGTTTTCCTCCGCGGAAAAAAATTAGTCCGGTTAATAACTATTTGCCTTAATAACTTCCACATTCATAAGAATCATAAGAGTACCTATGTACAGTCACAGAAACGATGGTGCCATGATTTCCACCATTTTGTAAAATTGCACTGAACATTTAAGCCTGCGAATCTACTTTTTCATTCATTTACGTTAAATCTGTCGCAAGCATCCTCCGCGAAAACCCCAAGAAAAAGTCATAAGAGGTACGTTGGCTCTAGTTTTTATTTAGACAAACCGATTTGATTTCGCATCGGTAGATCGCCGTTAGCGATGGCTCCCCTGCTGTCTGCTTATTATGATAAACGATTTGCGTGACGCGTATATCTGTCGGTGATTGCTTGGGCAAGCTTGAACAGCGAGAGAAACAGAAGGGACGGGGCAGAGACTGAGGAATAATGGCTGTAAGGGAAAGGGACAGCGTTAGGCGGGCGAACCTGGAAGGACGCTTCAGGGAAGTAGAGGGAAAGACACATAATAAACGACGAAGATAGGGGCAGGAGGCGAGAAATAGGGGAAATAGGAAGATAAATCTAGAAATCAAAAGAGCTGGAGACTGTAAAGTTAGAGCGGGGGGCAAGGTCTCGATTAGGGATCTAGCAAATGGGATGGGGGATTGAAGAGGTATACGCGACGCAAAGACGGGGAACGAACTAGAGAGGGGCATGAACGCTAAAGCGAGACAGAGAGGCGGCGGTGAAGGAGGAGAAAAGGGGAGGGGTAGTGGGAAGGGAGCGGGCGTTTACGTGCGGCAGACATCCGATGATGCATAGTTGCTGTTGACATGCTGGAACGTCAGGCTCACATGACCTCTCGAGCACAGCCATTATCCGCAAAGCGACCCCCGAATTGGGACAATAACCGCTTCGTGGAGTCGTGTAATAATTATTGGCCGGTTTTCGGGCCCAGCCGTCGTCTGCCCCTCCTGGTTATATAATCGCGAGCATTTTGCCGCGTTAACCCCCTAATAATAGATAGCGGGACGGCGCGCACAGTCGAGCCCTCGCGCTGCACCGGAACGGAAAGAGTTAGCGCGCACGCAAAGTAGCCACCGATCAATGGGACGAGTGGAGGTCGGCTACTTCAGCCCCGTGTTTTATGCGGATCGCAGTGTTTTGACAACGTCCACGCGCCACTATGCTGCAATGGAATGAAGTGAAGCGCCCCGAGGATTGCGCGATCTTGAAACATTTACAGTGAAATTCGAATGTGTCGCTGCTTGGCATTGATAGCGGCATAACTCAAAAGATGTACATTTCACGGGAACAGTGGTATCAAATTTGCTTTTCAGTGATAATTGAATACTGGTCGTATACTTTGCTTAAATTCAGTGGGCTTTCGCATCTGTCCAGATTAAGAATCGCGGATGGGATATTCACTAAGGAATTCGACAGAATATCGAATCAACCCTGTATTTTACATCTTCTTTTAATGTTTTTTTCAGTTTTGTCGTTGTTCGAGAAAATGTAATTCTAGCTTCTTAAGTTATAACCCATGTTGCAATGAAATAAAGCATACCATTTATTTGCAACAAAATATTGTATTGTAAAAAGATAATAGAAAATCTCATAAATGACATTATTGAGGACAATGAATGTATAAAACAAAAAATGAATACTTTTCGCTACTATTCAAGAAAACAGTATAACCTTCACTTGCAGCTGCATGGAACAACTGAAAATGAGTTGTGAGAACATTTTCTAGCCGAACTTTGGGCTAGTGCAGGGGTCGGCAACTATGACTCTGTAGGTATTTAAATATGGCCCTTTTGATACTTGGAGAAATGAAAAAATTTGCAAAGTTTCCGCCAGCTAATATGAATTAATATGCTGTAAATTCATTATCACAATGACTTTGGCGTACCGCATACTTGCTGTCTTCATCTCCACCAAAGAGATGATATATATTTTTGTGTTATTCAATTTCTATGGGTCTATTAAAAGTAAAGAATGTGTATTTTACGACTTTTTGACCCGTCTTAAGTCCCCAGTTGCCGAACCCTGGACAAGTGGAACTTATTTCGTCGGCAATAGTTGTAATAAGTAAAACAACTGCGTTAAGAAGTGCTGCGAAATATTGCTTCAGTAATCCTAAGCTAGATAATAAATTGTTAATTATTCATAACTCATTCCAAGTGTGATAAGTCTACTATTAGGAACCTTATGTGCCTAATGAGTGAATATTATTTGATTTTAACCCTTTGCGCTCCAATTTATTCGATCGTCGGTTGACCAGAGTACTTAACGCTTCGCTTATTAAAATACAGAACTGTGGAGTACGGAATAAAATAGCAGAGTAATTTCAAAACCTTCGTTTAATCATAGGAATTACAAATTCTACCATTGTTATAGAGTTTAACGAAATGAGGATATAACATTGATTTAAACATTAGTGTTTATTGGGGGAGACATTTTTGGGAGAGCAAAGAGCTATTTGAAATTTCCCGGCCCGGGTTGAAGAATTTGGGGCCTTTTTCTTATAACTTTTGAACTATAAAAGATATCGGAATGGAATTTACGCTGAAAAATGAGGAAAAATTATTCCCTCTTAACGATGGATAATTTAAAATATTTTACGTTTACTTAATTTTTCTTTTATCATTTTTCGGCGTAAAATTGCATTCCAATATCTTTTATAGTTCAAAAGTTATACGAAAAAGGCCCCAAATTCTTCAACCCGGGCTGGGAAATTTCAAGTAGCTCTTTGCGACGTTAATTTGAAAGAGACCACCCTAAAATTTTCGAAGCTCGGTCATCACTGGTGTCCAGCGGTCGCTGGCAGCCCTCCGAACGCAGGGCCAGTGAATGGTTGTAGTGGAACGCGTCCGCGAGGCGGTGTTGCCATTTTCGTCCGTTGGCGCGCGCGTGGGTTGCAGTTTTAATGGATGACCCTGTACACCTACATATATCCAATAACACTTAATCATTCACTTGTCTTTTACGCTACTTTGTGTTTTCCGAAATACCCTACAACATTGTGTATCAATTAGTCTGATATAACAAAACATAATACCCTCACCTATAAAGATAATAAAACATTTAAAGATATAATTGAAAATATTAAATATTAATAATTCAATGATATTAAAAACTTATGTGTATATGGGTGATGTAAGTCATGTTACAGTTCTGTAATTAATTCCCCTTATATTTTGAAAATTGCTGATAACTAAAGAACAAGCGATTATCAACTGCATATATGTATGTAATTTTTTTCATTATTTTGACACGTAGAATTGATCCTGAAAAGAATTCCCAGATTTTGTTAACACACTGTACATTAATCCTGCACTTCTGTAATCTTCTGCTGTTGATATGCGATTATACAGATAGACGTAAATCTTCACCAGAAGCAATCCTTCTTACTCAAACAAGATCATTATTCACAATGCTTCATTATTAGTCACGGAGACGTTATCAGCTTGCCAACGACTCGGGGCAAACAATACCCCCCTCATCAACTATTCTTCGCTAAGCACGAACACTTTCGTTATTTCACAAGCTTATAGAACTCCGAAAACTTATTAAATTCGAAATTACCCACCTGCTCGCGTATATACTTCAAATAGTACTTGATATACCAGGAAATACGCTTGTGAAATTATAATGAAAACTAGAAAATTTGTCATAAAATAAGATTGCAGAATTATTTAGTAAGCTATAATTAAAATGAGAAAGTAAAATCGCTTTTTTGTTTAATTATTTCAACGAAAACTCGAAATTTCTGGAGAGTACGTGGAACAGAATCAAGATCGCGCAAGACACCAGCAGACACGTTCCCATTTATTATTTATTTATTTAATGCTGACATATGTACATGTGTATAATGGAGTATATATGAGTCAAAATGTATTATTAATAAAGAAGTGATATAAACTAAACGAAAATTAAAAAAATTTTAATAATAGGATAATGATCCCCAAGTTTCAGAAATTTACTAATAAGATTTGAAGAAATATTAACGATATATACACTAAGTAGTTGTGAAGTATATTTTGTAAATATAAACTGTCTCTAAAATTGAAAATATAATCTGCTTATAAATATGACGACGTTTTCGAGATTTGCAAATTGTCATATTTTTTAATAGGAATATATATTTTCTTACATAACAATATAATTATTCAAGATCATTTTGCAAGGTTGAAGCATGTGCAAAACTGATATACAGGTTGATTCAACAATGCATGTCAATATTTCAGGAGATAAATCACAGTTCAAACATTTTCTTTAATCATCCATAACTCGAAAACTACGATATACATTATAAGGGTTAAGAGAATTTTCACTGACTTGTATTTATTTATAAAAATTGTAAAGAATTCCAAATTTGACCTGTACAAAGAAGTATCTATGAATACGCAACGCCTGAGAAATGTACACACTATGAGAATTTATCTCGTCTCCATTATTATCAGCACAGAAAATTATAAATTTTATTTCCCATATTCCAGAACAAAATTGTAAAACTTAATAGGTAGATACTATCGCGGATACCATACTCAAAACTGACATAGACAGCATCAAGTTAGTGACGATAACAATACTGTCAACATCTATAAATACAAATAGCAATTTAACATGTAAGTTACAAAATTTCATTACAGATACTCCACTTCCAAGGCGAAACGAATTTTTGCAAATTCACTAATTATTCTGTAAATCATGATATAATACAGTAGACACTGGTTATTCTAATTCCCCTCTCCATTCATCCACTCCCCCACCCACTTTACATTATACAAGGTGTTAAAAAAGAACATTCTAAGACTGTAAAGCTGGGATTTCCAATGCGCGGCTTGCCGCGGCGGCCGGCGGCGGAGCCACTAGTACACGCGAGAAACAGATGCATACTTCTCCCTTGCACTAGTGGGACCGCCAGCCGCCGCGCATTGGAAATCCCAGCTTAAGATCTTATGTTTCTCACTGACAAGGGGAGGACACCATGCAGTAGACACCGATTTTGATGAGCCTTGGCACGATGGATCTATGTCGAACATAAGTAAATATGGCGTTTCAGCCAATAGGCCTTAATAATAGAGATATTTACATGTAAATTATTAAAAATTTCATAGTGGCCGTGGAGTTTTAATCAGCAAAAATCCCACAGTACCCTGGCGCCCCCGGGGGATTCCCCTCTGAAGGAGTCGGGGTGCCTTTTGAAGATGTCTCCACGTTAAAAAAAATTTATAAATTTTTGGGGAAACCTTCAAAAGGCATTTAACCAATCTTCAGCAAACACTCTACAATTTGGTGAAGTCGTTGATATTCTCCATTTAAATTCTCTACTGCATGATTACATAGCGTGTAATAATTTTAAAAAGGAGACACTTCCCAGTGTGTGAATTACAAAATTTAGTCAACGTAGTGACGTTCACTAAGAATGCACCGAATCTCTCCATATTTGAACTCGTTTTCATTGGGAAATCCTAAGAAATCCGTTAGTAATACTTTCATGAACATTTATCAAAACCATGAACATTTTATTCTTCTCTACTGGGTATTTTACCTGACCCAACGGTTTTATTGCTCTCGGCAGTCAACGGGCGGTCTACCCGGGACCGAAGGCCCTCGCTCGCACGGAGGAAGCAAAACTGTGGGGTGGGTAGGCCCTTCCCGATGATCCGGAGAAAAAAGCATGTCAATAATCTGGGGACCACTGTATATAGCTGGGTCCAAGTCATACCGAACGCACGTACACTACTGCCGTTCGCCTCACCGATTCTAACCTTAGCAAACGGGACAGGCGGGTTGCTCGCAGCTAGGCGCTAAAAACCGCTCCCTGTGCACCCCTGGTGTAATGGTTTGAAGGCTGATCACGGGACAATAGCAATTCGAATGTATTCTATAAGTTTGGCGAAATCGATACCAGCCAAACCTCGAGCTAAAGTACATCATTCTCGACAAGCGTACAAATCGCGCGATACGGCCGTTTTCCAATCAGTAAGCTCCCGCATTGACGGTCTAATTAAACCTCCTCCCCCTCCCCCGTATATCGAAATTCCCGGCGTTCCACGTGTAATCGGTTTAATCATTCACGTGCCGCCCTACACGCTGCTTAATTCTAAGCGAATCCTTGAAGTTGTGTGTACGCGTTCTGCGCGTCCCTTGAATATAAATCTCTTACGGTTATTTATGTATTTCATGAATAATGCATTTCTTTCAGGACGGACTAATGAACCGAGGCGATCTGCGAGTCCGCGCTGCGGGATTTAAACAGTTCTGACGTTAAATAATTGAAACAAAAAGATGTATTAAATGGCCGACGCGCAATCCCTGTTGCCAGATAATTACCGCGCGTTTCCAAGTTGGTAAATTCTCAGGTTCCACTTGTTACGTTTCGCTCGAGACACTTCGAAGCTTGCATTCTTTAGGCACGTTTGGTAGGGTAGATGCTGTTGAGCTGTTCGGTTTTATTAAATTTTGATATTGTAACAATCAGTAGGCGAGACCGGGGCTGGTTATCCCAAGAAAGAAGTCACTTCTACTATGACATGCGTTTATGTCCGACCCCGCGATCGTAGGGGAGAGCGGGGACCAACGTAACGGCGTCATGAAAGTAACACACCTTCTCCCGCCTTCCACAAAAGTTCCCAAAACGTTTGCCTTACATAGTTACGCGTGTTTAGTGTTTCTTTGTTTTCTCTGTTTCGCCAAAAAATGCATTACCAGTACCTGCTACAAAATAAAGTGTCAGGTGGTTTGTTTTAGGCAATGTAACATTGGTAAAGTTGATTTGGGTGTGGAAAGAGAGTATCTTAAGAATTTTTCCAGCTGCAGTGTATATAAAGAGCTCATTAATTTCATACGAAGATTCGACGATAAAAATTTTCAGACAGTTAAATTTTTAGCTCTCCTTTTTATGGTGGAAACAACACGAATTTTAAATATATTATTAAAATATGACCAGAAGGGAAAACAAGAGTACGATCAAGAGATATTATCTTTGTTAATAAAGATATTTAAAAATTTAAATATATTATTGTTATCTGTATAACTTCCAAACAGCATTTTAGTCTCATAAGCACATTATTTTTAGGTACCTCTTCGATTAGCTGGTCCAGATTAAGCTCACTTTAAAATTCAATACCTGAATAATTAATTTTCATTTGAGTATATAGATGTATCTTCATACTAAACATTTTAACTTGTGCCTACTACAAATTAATACAAGAAAAATTACAAAAATTAAAAAACCCGACTGCTTAAAAAAACATTTAAAAAAATTAATTTTTAATTTAATTTTCTTATTAATTTAATTTTTTTAATGTTATTTTTATTAATTTAATTCTTTAATGTTTTTTAAGCAGTCGGGTTTTTTAATTTTTTTAATTTATATTTATTTTTTTAATGGTTTTTTATTTTTTTTATATCCTATAACATTCGGAACGTCAAGACAATTCTAAAGACACCTCATTTGTCCTAATCGGTGTATCCGTACAGACTCTAGAGCGTAACATCGACATACATACATAGCCTGATAAACACAATACCCTCCTTTGCGTGCCGCAGTCGGGTAAAAAGGATGTGAAAGCAGTTCACTGCAATGGTTACTTGAAATATTTTACGTTCATTATTGATAATTACACTTGAACTGATTTCAATCGGTGTATTATATCACGATCTTTTTGACATACCTAATCTGGCAGGGTTTTATCTTAAGCACACTCGTGAAAGCAGTTTTTCTTAATCGGTGCCATAATCGCGCTGCGGAGTCAGGAGTGCGTATTAGGTACATATATTTGGGCATGAGACTGATTTATTCTACGAAGTTTGATCTGAAATATTTCGCTCTCTCTCCAAAAGATATTATTTTATACTCAGAAGTTTATATTTAAATATTTAGATTTCTATTTTTATCGTAAATTTAGTTTTGTTCAAAAACGTGCATTGTAAGAGTTCCAAACCGTGAACCTGAATTCACGAATTTAAATATTTTAAGAATATTTGTTAAAACTTTCATGAAAACTAATTTATTTAAAAGCAGAGGAAGATCTTTATTAAATTTGTAATTTAGTTCCAGTAAGTTTTGACTGCGACAGCAGCGCCCACGACGCTAGCGACATCTTTCGTGTCCGATATTAATCTTTATCGATCTGTATGCTTTTATTTTTCTTCCGCTGTAATCAACTGAGATAAACATTTTTATATGAATATATCATTGTTACAACATTTACATTTGCATAAAGACGAACATCACTGTACTAATTAGAAATTAAAATTGAAAAAAAACATAAAAGTTTCATACGTATGTTTTAGTTATAACATAAGCATAGTATTCTTTTCTAAATCATTATAAAAACAACAATTATGTAGAATACTATATCCTCTATACGCAGCACTGTTCATAATATTGATTTGCAAGAGTTTGTTACCAAGTTAAAAAGACTCCTCGTATGTTTCATGAAAATTTAAAGATAATTTTTATTTATAAAATTAAAGCCTTTAATATATTTAACTGAAGTTCCATACACATACACACGCATGAAATCTCATATTGAAAAATCGAAAAGATTTCTTCCTAAACCCAGGGAAGGATTCTTATAAACCAAAGTAAATAAAAATATATCTTCGTTTCAACCTAGCTTTAATTTTATTCTAATTCTATTTTCCATGTTATCCAAAGCTTATTTTAGTTTCAGCTGTCCGTTATCAAGGTTCGTCTTATCGTCGTAAAAGCCAGACTGTTCGAAAACCTTTGTTACTAGTACACATGCATTTTATTGTATTGCAGCATATGACACGAGTGACGTTTATCAGTAATTGGAATTTAATTGTAAATAGTGCACGTAGCATTTCTCGAGAAGCCCTTTCAAACAGATAACACGTTATCAGAACATCGATACCTGAGCATTATGCGCACCAACGTCGGTAGTGCGCTGTTTCGTTCATTCAAAGTCATCCGCATGTGCACAATTGTGCATCATTATGGGGAATTTATTTTCGGGTGACCATGTTATCGACGAGCAGGCCGTTGCTACTTATACGGAATTAACCTACTTGAGAAAAAGTGAAATACGCCAGTGAGTAATAAAAGTTTTCATGAGATGTAAGATTTTACACAAGTTTTTAACCCTTCGTTGACACTCTGGGTGTGAGCCACCCATAAGCTGATTTTGACGCTCTGTACCTTCTATTTGCAAAATAAATACCTTTCCTCCAAAGCTGAGTCACAGACTATTTTTTCTCTGAAAATATGATGCCCCAGCAACAACTCTGTAGATTTTTAGCTTCTAATATTGAAATTTGTAAAAGTTACAATTTTTTGAAGATTTTCTTCGTTTTTTCTCGACATGTGGTAATCTAGAATTTTTTTACAAAAACTGTGATTAAATTTTAATAGAAAAAACTATTGGCATATATTCTAGAGACCTTAAAACTGATCCATGATTTTTTTTATGACGATTGGATTTTTTATATGATAATGGCAGTTGTTCAAAAATTGCTCTGGGTGTGGGCCACCCAGGTATGTCAAAGTTGATAGAAAAAGGAGGTGTGTCAACGAAGGGTTAAAATGATTGCATAGTATTTATTGTTAGTGGTCTGGTAAATAAAAATATAAAAAGGAGAAACTATTAAAATGTAGTATTATACGCGAGTACTAGAGTAATATTAGTGATTGCTAAATAATCTACAGTTTTCTCGAACCTAGAATTTTTGCAGTTATAATTTCGAAAATTCCCTGCTTCTGGTACATTTCATCTTCTTTAAAAAAAATAGAGAACAATACTACAAAAATAGAGTTTTCAAATTGTTTTACTATTTGTCTTTATAGATTAACCCTCGATTGTCACACTGGGTGAAATTGACCCTGCAATTTTTTAAGCAAAAAACTTTTTGTCGGAACTCTGATTGCTTCAAATTTTTTTTTAAGCATGATGACACTTTAAATGTCAACTTTCAACGATGGGTATATATTCTACAATGTTGAAACTTTATCTCAGAATTTTCGAGACTTAATTTAACAAATAGTTTTTAAATAACAACTGATTGAAAACTGGCAGGGTCAAATTCACCCAGTGTGACAACGACGTTCGAAAAAGTAGGTTAATAGCGATTAAAATATAAGTTGATGCTGCTGTTTTATGTTACAGAATTTATTACGAATAATAAGCGATTAAATGAACCAAATCAATTTTTTGAAAATTTCCAAGAATTCTGTTGCTGAGGATATTTACAGTTAAAAGTCAATTTTTTAATTATATTTCAAAGTTCCGTTAATGAAGTTACTTTACTAGTTCGTTGTACAATACTCATTACAATCATCATAAAAATAAGTAAACAGTTTATAATCTCCATTAGACGCTTAAATATTCACGCCGTAAAATTAGGCGTAGGTAATGGAAACGAAAGTATACAATACCGTTTAACTAATTACCATTTGTTTATAACTCTAAATACATTTTTTTAGCATTGCCACGCTCCTTGACGAAGTAGATCCAGGGAAACTTCGTGGGGATCTACAGCATCGTTTCACTCTAGAACAAATCGACAAAATATTCCCAGAAATTCACGTAAGTTAATTATTCTTTTGTAAGAGAATTCTGGATCAACGATGGCAAATAAACAGTATGTTGCAAACAAATTAAGAAACTCAGCACAACTGAAAATCAGCGAAACTGAGCGCATAACAACTTTTCATGTGCTATTTATAAAAAAATATGTCAGCCAACAAAGAACGTAACTTTTATAATTCTCTAATGAGAATTAGATTAACACAGTTGAAGTGGTTGGTAAAAACAATTTACGCCTTTCTAAAATCATTTAAAGAATTTTCTTTGGCAAAATTCATGTTTACGTGATATTCATTGAAAAAAGTTATAATAAGTTTTACAAACATCCTAAGATAAGCAGTGTCCTAAGAACTATAATAACAAATAGTAATCTGAATAGGTAGTAATCTAAGAATGTTTACGTATAATGTTTATATAGAAATATTCAAACATACACATTTTTGTAATTGTCACGAATAACCCTCGCACACCGAATGCGGGGTCATTTTGACCCGGCCCGTAGCCCGCCTGCTGCAACAGCCGACGATCGTCTTTTCGCTTAAAATAAACAATGAATCAACATTGTCGCGCAGTGGATACACAACGAACATAGCGTCTCAGTATTCAGTGTAGCATTAGCAAAGAAAGTGTGCCTAAAATGCAGTACATAATGAGTCATACATTTATGGAAGTTATAGAAAATACAAACGAGCATAACAATGAAGTAGTATCATCAGATGATGAAAGTAGTACTTAGTTGCACTAGTGATGTTCATCCAGAACTTCAGAGTTCGGAAGAAAAAATTTAAAATGATACATGATATACATATGCAGATACATGTGTATATGCATATTATACAGGGTGTCCGCGGTAAGACTGAACAGCTGGATATCTCCTAATGTATTGGAGATAAAAAAATTAAAAAAATATGGCTTTACATGGTTCGAGGGGGCGAATTTATTAGCGAAGACGAATTTTTTTTTCGATTATTATTTTAAAAGATACGACGGTCAAGTTCGGTTTTTTAAATGGGGCTATTTTTTTTGAAGAGGAGAGTTGATAGCGCGTTCCAAGACGAATTCGATAAGTGTTAATGTGTACATTTGATTTCCACTGGTTTTTGAGATATTGCGCTTGCAAATTTACTGATTTTCACTGGAAGAAAGCCCGCTGCAATAGCAAGGACCGGGGAGGAGGTATTGCTGTGAAGAGGGTCTCTTCAAGGGAGCAACCGTTTGGGAGGGATGCAAATCCGATTGGTCCTAGAACAATCTGCTCCCTACAGTTTAGAAATTTGGTCTAGCAACTTTCACACCTCCTAACCTAACCAATCGAACTTGCATCCCTCCCAAAAGAACCGGTCATAGAAATAAAAGACTATTGACGTTGAAAATTGAGTCTGAATGAGGAAATTGAGTAAATATTACGACGTTTTGAAACATTAACATTAGTAAGTAGCATTTCCGACGGAAAATAATTGTCCAGCCTTTGGGCCTGCCATTTCTAACCCGGACCTTTGGCATGTAGGTATCCATTTCAACAGGCAGTGCCACCGGTGGCGCCAGCAAGACCGTCCCCGGTCCTTGCTACTTCAGCGGGTTTGCTTCCAGTGAAAATCAGTAAATTTGCAAGCGCAATATCTCAAAAACCAGTGGAAATCAAGTGCATACATTAATGCTTATTGAATTCGTCTTGGAACGCACTATCAACTCACCCCTTCAAAA
Source organism: Andrena cerasifolii (assembly GCF_050908995.1). Lineage (NCBI taxonomy): Eukaryota > Metazoa > Arthropoda > Insecta > Hymenoptera > Andrenidae > Andrena > Andrena cerasifolii. The sequence goes on along the minus strand of NC_135121.1, from coordinate 6,389,354 downwards.
AAAATAGTTCCATTTAAAAAACCGAACTTGACCATCGTATCTTTTAAAATAATAATCGAGAAAAAAAATCGTCTTCGCTAATAAATTGCCCCTCTCGAACCATGTAAAGCCATATTTTTTTTATTTTTTTATCTCCAATACATTAGGAGATATCCAGCTGTTCAGTCTTCCTGCGGACACCCTTTATACAGTTTTTTCTAGTTTTGTTGAATAAGATATTAAAAAATAATACTGTAACGGTAAAAAATAATGACAACAAAATTTATTACAAAACCTCCCTTTAAAACGTACAAATATGTCTGAAGTTTCAGTATGAGTCAAAGTCACCCCGCGCTCTGCTGAAGCATCCGGTGTCCGAGGGATAAGATATATCTATGCAAATATTGCGAATATGACATACTTTATTTCAAATTTATTAGTATCTCACCGCATTCAGTTATTATATTGTGTTTTAATAATATGTATTACTTCTCAACTGTATCGAAATAATATGCTACTAAATCATTTTAGTGTAGCCCATTTCGCGATTCTATATATCGAGTATTCTCCTCAAAAAAAGATGGACATTTAAGCCTCGAGGACGTCTTGGACTTGTGCTCGGCTTTCTCCGAAAATAGTTTTGAAAATGCTCGAGCTGCCTGGGCATTTTACATTTTCGGTAAGAAATTAGCTATAATTTAAAACTGAGATTTAAACTTTTTCAACAAACAAATTATACACTGAATTTTGCTCACTTCAAATTCGAGATTTTCCAGTTTTTACGCGCGCGTAAATTTACCTTGGAAACCGCGTAAATTTACCTTGGAAATTTACCGCGGTACCAATTTCAATTTACGTACAATTGTATACGCATTTCCTATTTTTTTCAACTTGAGAATAGTTTCATATTGTTACGGTGGCATTCGCTGGAGCAGAGCTGAAGAAGATTTAAATCGATGAGAAGTTGAACATAAATAATAAAGACATGTAGTATTTATTAAAACCCATTTTGCATCTTATTGTGAATGAATACTGAAATTTAAAGAATCCAACATTATTTTGCTCCTGCGATTGTTCCTGTATTCTCTGACTACTTTATCCACTTATAATTTTTAATATAGAAATCAATCAAATCAGTCGCGTTCCTAATATAATACAATTAAACAGCCCGAATATATTTACATTCATATCTTATTAGTCACGATCGCTTATCAAGCTTAGCCTTAAATATAAAATTAACATGACATCTTATAACATATTTCTAAAATAAGCGACCCCTATATATTTATTACAAACCCCTATAAAACACGGAACTGCAAAAATATTTGCACATAAAAAAATTAATCTGACAGACGGAACAATAGGAGAAACACATCGAACAACAATTTAAAAAAAAAAGTTACAATTCACATTTATCTGCACAGTAGCACTCAATTTTAAAACACACTTCTTCCAAACGAATTACAGCAGAAATGATGAAAAACGTGCAACGATGAATTTATAATGACAGAAAACCCTTCTCGTGAAATTATCCCTAATTATAAATTAATACCCTTCTACTTACACGCGATTAATTCGTTTACAATGTCTACGTCCCTCACAATGCTGCGAAACAACACAAGAAAATTGTCTCAGACCGCAACGGATTAACAAGAGTTTAAACAAAGGGTAAACAAGAACAGTTACAACCTTTTCTGGCCGCGGAAGCCTATCCGATATTACTGACACACGGGGACCTCGCTCGATTTCGTTAATCGGGATCGTTTAATTTCACGGTACACACGATGTCACATCAATGCCTGCGGAAGCAGAGAAACAGCAGGGATGAGGGAGGGCGGTACACGTGCCTGGGGAAGAGGGATATGAGCGTTGGATAGAGGGAACAGAGGCAGGGGGTTGCGCAACCATTTAGAGACGAGGGAAGATAGAAAATAAAGACGAAAGACCAGAGAAACAATAGAGACTGCATAGAGTGGGAGCGTAGAAACTGTAAGAGATAAGGTAGAGGAGAAACAGCAAACGTTGAATATAGGGAGATATCGAGAATGTTTTGTACCTATGTGTATTTATGAAGAAAACATGAAACAATAAGGTTTCGCTACGATTCTGGTACTTCCTAGAGTTACAAACTCAGTCGTTCAGGATGTTTTATTAACCCCGTTGTAAAGAGTTCCGCGAGATTATATCAGTGTTATCTACATAATTCTGTGATTGAGCTTCGCGCTATGAAGAAGCCATTTTACATAGAAGAGAAGACTTTATGCTCCTCTTAAAGAGTCCTCCCTTTAACTGGCGAAACTGTAAAGTAACTGACAAAGAAACGTTCGCAACCAGAAAACGAAATGTAGAGCATATTGGAGTATGCATGGCGCAAATTCCTTCTGCGGATATTCATTTTGAAGGGGTGAAATCAGCCCTTAAGGGGTTACGTACCCTTGACAGGTTGGAAAATAGGGTTATATTTAGGATTTTTTTAAATCGGCGCCGATTTTGAAAAATGGCAATTACTCAATTTTTTTTTAATAAAAAAACATATAAAGCGCCAATTGCAAAATTATTTCGACAAGTAGTAGATTACAGTCTTAAGAATATTCGTGGGAAATTTTATTCAAATCAGTCCGCTAATCTCTGAGATATTTTCGGTACCGCAAATGATGTAACTATGAAGAGGTCTTGGGAGAAGGGACTATCGCACCATTTCTTAAGGGGGTACTCTAGTAGGGTGTGTCAATTTTTTTAATGCTTCAATTTTAAAAACGACTAGTGGAAAACAGTAAAATTCCAGGTTTAGAATTAAGCACTACCTTTAAATTTTGTGTAATACATTATTTACCTAGTTGGAATTTTACTTGAAATTATAGAAAAATACGAAAATTATTAAAAAAAATAATAATTATTAAGCTTATGAACCGCAAAAGAAGCAACCACGATTTCGTTTGTTTGGTGGACTTTGTTAAATAGCATTAAATTTACTACATAGATGACACATGGCTAGATCTGTTGCTAAAGTTACATATCTATATCTTTATATCGATCCGAGATAGAACAGAACTTTCAATGTAAAATTCGTTAATTTTTCAATGCCCTATCACACTACCAAAAGAAAAATAAAGTTACATCTAAAAAAAACGAACAAAAGTCCAAAAATATTGCTATGACAATTAACAATAATTCTTCAATGAAAATTCAACCGATCATTTCTTAAATGTAACTTAACCACAAATAATAATAATAATAATATAATCTTCCCAGCAAATGGGAAGTAAATATATTTTTCTAGATTCCTAGTAAATTCGATACCTAATAAGAAATAGAAGTACATATAAGAAGAAACCCAATTCACTTGAAGTTGTTAAAAAACGAGCAGAGGGCGCAGATGTCCTGCGCCCGGGGTCCCCCTAAAATGTCTGGGCGGGTGTTCAGGTTTAAAAGAGTAGAACAAAAGAAAGTACGGGTGGAAAGAAAATTTGGTTGATCTAATCAGCACGGGGCGGTGTAATGATCGCGTGGTTCAGATAAATTCAGCGCGCTTCCGTTTCAGAAGCGTCTCCGGCGCGTGCACATGCGGCAGCTTGCTGGACTGGCCGCGTGATGCGTAGAATAGGGTCCAGATAATCCTCTACAAACAACGACACCGTTAATACCTTCATTTCCAGATTTCGACGGCGACAATCAAATATCGCTCAACGATTTGATCGAGGCCGTGCAGATGCTGACACGGAACGAGCAGACCGAGTGTGGCAGCATTGGCAGGGCAGAGGCGGAACACGTCGCCCGAATGGTAAGGTTCGATAATATTCACTGCCACAAGTTGCTGGCCAAGAATAACGGGCACGACATAGGAAGCGCTCCAGGCGTGATTGACTATAATAGAAACGCTAGGATCTATTACGTATTTGGAATAATCAGATGTAAACTGGGGTACTCACTTAACCGTTCCAGTGGGTAACGCACTGAGCGCTGATTGTCTGCGATGATGACATACAATATGTATATTGGGATGCCCCGTAAGTCTTTGCTTTCTTGTCGATTTCTGTTCAGACGTTTATTGCGAGCAACTGGACGTATTACAGTAAAGCTTCATTTATTGTAGGGTTTCCCAGCCTCTTTTGAGCCGCGATCCTCTTTTATAATATTCAAATAACCTGCGACCCTCCCCCCTACATATAGGGCAGGCCTGCCCTTTGGGGTGCAAATTCACCTCCTCAAGTTATGGGACCCAGGCAACAGCCGAGCGCGGAACTGTTACGTTGCTAACCACAGCTAGGACTGAGGAAGAACTGCAAGACTGTGCGCTTTATAGCTGGGCCTCACGCGTATGGGCGCGCACACACACACTCTTGCAGTTCTCCCAAAATCCACGCAACGGGGAAGCTGGGTTTACACCTGACGAGTGACTCGGCCGAATCACTTGGTCTGCTACTCAGCCGAGTGAAAATCTTCCCCGCTGGATCACTCGGCCGAGTACTAGAATATGCGATCAGACTGGGCGGGTGCTCGGCCTAGTGGGCTCACTCGGCCGAGCACTCGTCAGGTGTGAACTAAGCGTTAACAAGGTAACAGTTCAGTTCTATTTGCACCCTAAAGGGCAGGCCTGATGTAGGGTAAGGTAAGTTTAATTAGTTAAAGAAAACAGGTTAAAAATAGGTATTTCAGAATAAAATTCTAATTTAATAGAGGAAGTGCAGTATATTTGGAATACCAGTTTGTTTAAGATGAATAAAAAATTACTCAAGGGCGTAACTAATGTTATGACAATCAATATTTTTGAAATGTTCGAGGGGGTGACAAAAGCACATTTAATCCCAGAACCAAATAAAAACACAGTTTTGGTAATATAGGGTTGGTTCAGAGCGTTTTGAACTTTAAAATTGTTCCCCTATGAAAAACGGACAATGTAACTTATGTTTTTTCCCTGCGGTCTTCATTTGTATAATTCTTCAGATAAAATGTTAAAGATAAAATTTCAGACTTGGATAACTTCTTGGACTTTAGAAGATAACCTTCCACCGACAATGCTAGCAATACTCGTGGTATTATACATATTTTCAGCTCATAGTGGCACGTTTACTTCCTATAATCTTTAAAAACTCACTCAAATAATGATTGAGGTTACTTTTCATAGGAACGCATGATATATACTTACTATCCCCTGTTCTCTAAATGGGCAAGACTAAATTACAAAATTTATGATCCAGAAATTCCATCTGTACCCGCAATTTAACCATCCCAGGACTAAAGCTACAGTAAAAGTCGACACGTGGCTATTAGGGGCGACGGTTACTCTCTTCGTATACCGAAAGCATCACGCACTCGCAAAAAGATAAAAAAATTCAGATATCATTTTTTATATTTTAGTACGCCCACGCAAACCAGTTTCTTTTCCAAGCGTTCCACTTTTTTCCACCTGAGTGCATATACATATATCTATTATCGATTAATTTTTATCCCTTTGTGCATTTTAGTTGATCCGTTTGTTAAAGCACGAAAATGTCTGTTACTAAGATTCTGTTGAATTTATCCATACTACAAGATTGTAAGAACTTTTTAACTATTTCTAAACACTGCACGTATTCATTAGCGAAGTCGCTCATTTAGTTTCTACTCAATACTATATAATACAAACTATCTTATCTAAAATCTAAAACATCAACATTCGTAGAAATGTGAAAATCAAACGATAACGATACATTATTTTAAAATCAACTGGCGCCTTCATTAATTATTATTATTATTATTAAATTAACGGGAGAACCCTTTAGATACAAAGTATAGAGCAAATTAGTACAAAGATAAAGTAAATATAACAAAAACATAAAATAACATAAAATAAAATGTAAAACAATAAAATAAAAATAAAAATAAATATAAAATAAATAATTAATTATTAAGCAATGCTTACTTATGCATAATAAAGCGAATATAGGCTACAATCAAACCTGGACACCCCGCCACCTCCCCCTGATTTCATCCCCTTGACACTTTGTGATAATTTAGGTTTGGCGCATTACTATGTAGGTACACAATCGGCATTCTCAGCATTTCTTTAGCGCTTCTTTTTGTCACAGCTTCAATTTTCGATTTAAAAATTTGAAATGATTCCCTAATGTGTGCCCCGGTAACAGAAATGCCTCTGATCTTATTCAAAAAATTTCATGCACTAGTATAGGAGAATTTCGGCAAAAATCTGATTGTCTATTTTTGCCCTTTACTACCCCCCGAATCGAGATATAAAGTTGGAACTTGCCACAAATGATTCTTTTTTTATGAGCTTTCGAATGACTCAGCGCGAGTCGAAGTCTGTTCAGGAGCACAGTTGACCATCTCAACCGGCTATACCCAGATCGGTCAGAGGGTGCAGGAGTTAATAGGGAACGCAAACAGACTTCTGTTTTATATACCTACCTAATATAGAAGATAGATTTTATTTTGTGTAATTACAACGTGCTATATCGATCTGGGTAGCTCTGTCTGCACCTACTATTGCATATGTAGTCACAGTTTTATAGAAGCAAGGGACGCAAAAAATTTAATTGAAAGAACGCGTTGCACGAGCGAACTGTATTTATACGCTAGAAAATGCTGAGTCCTACTGCTCTGTTAGACTGCCTATTTAGCGTCTGTGACAGAACCAATCGCCTTGGACTTTTAGCTAAATGAGGGCTTAAGGCTCCAGAAATTGATTTATTAGCAAGGAACTTTTATACTTTTAGAGTTTTATTTCTTCAGCGTCAATACTGGCTGAGGCGCCATAAAATTATGGCACACGCAATCGATGACCCTAACGCAAGAATTACAAATGTTTAAGTTCCATCTTTCCGTATAATATATTATCTATGTACTTGTAATTTATATTTGGCAGTGCTAAAAGCTATCCAAAAGGGCCAACAGCTTGATCAAAGATTTTTTAATTATTTTGTAACATTCGTTTGAAAATTCCTATTAAACGATTTTGAGATTTGCTCTGTGTTAATCTCTATCTCTACCTTCATGTTTAAGTAAAAAGTAGACCACTTCAATTTTGCAAACAATATTAGCTGTATAATAACAATAATAATACAATATTAATTGTATAATAAACACTGTCTTTAGTACAGGTGCGAATGTGTCCGGTCGCGGTGAGTCTCGTGCGGTAACTCCGGAACGGTTAGTCGCGACGGAGCGTTTTTTCGCGGCAGCGGCGAGCTTGGGAAGTGGGATGCGGAGTTTGTTGCACCTTTCTACCCTGGAGGGCATATAAGGCGCGTCCGCGCGGGAGTCGTATAATAGAGGTTCAGAGTGCAATGGGGTACTGGCCTAATCGGCGCGGAGACACCTCTCTGACGTAGGTAGGGCGCAAGATTGTTCTCGGCCTATTTCGAATAGAAGCTGGTAATGACACAGTATGGCGATGGCCGAAACTGGCACACCTCGTGAGTTCCAAAAATCGAGCGCTGGATTTACTGCTTGAAGCGGTATAGCTATCATGCACCAGTGGTCCTGAGTTCGCTCGCCGGGGCTTTATGACGTGAAGCCGTACAACTTCGCATGCGAGAGCAGTCGCGGGGCCGCGGCCGCCTGGCGGTCGCGGCACGAACTAGATCTGTTGTCTCGGCGCTGTACGCTCGCGCGGCGCGTGACGTGACTTCGTCACACACTTTTCTGCATTCTTTTGATGTGATAAACATCTGTATATATCATTTTATCAATTATGTATTTATCTTATTATATGTTCCACTTCTCTTGTTTCCATGCCGCGAAACGACTGTATATTTTGTTTTCTCTTCCGTTATATAGATTAATTATTATAGACTGCTTCGTACTTACTTACTTATATACTTCGTTGTAACTAAAGGCTACTCCTCGTTAAATAATAGTAAAATAAAATACGTCTTCGTTAATAAAATATATTAATAAACAAAAATCTGTACTAATTTTCGTTCGATATAAGTAGGTATCGATACTTTTGATTCGATACTGAATAGATATCGATACTTTCTTTCGATACAAGTTATGAGTACAGTATTGTCTCGTTAGCGACTCGCTGGTCGGGACCGGCGTTGAGTCGGTATCGTGAACAGAACCCTAATTCCGAGTGTTCGTTTCTCGCTTCTTTCTGGCCGGAGGGGGGAGCGAGATGGAACATCAACGCGTCGTCGGTCTCGTACCGTCCTCGCTCGCTTTCAGTGCCTCTCGCTCGCTCTCGTTCCATCTCGCTCTAGCTTTCGCCGGGCAAGAGTGAGACAAAAGTGGTGGGGATAGCGAAGAGTCGGTATCGTGTACACAAAATCGAGTCGCTAACGAGACAATACTGTAAAAGTTTCGATACCCTGACGGTATCGGTTCATCCCTAGGTTCATCCCTACACATAAAACTGCAACAGCAATTTATAACCGTACGATCATTCTAACATATATGTCCGCGGTAATCCACTTCTCTAGCGAGAAAGCGCGCGTAAAGCTTTGCCATCTGGTGGTGAGATCACGGTACTGCTGCGGGCGAGGTATCGCGCGGGCCGAATATGCGCATGCGCGCGCGAAGTAGACTGTCGTACACACGGGTCACATGGCCTACAAAACAGCCGTACAAATGAAATGTTTACACATAAATTACATGTTAATAACACGTTTCTGAGACATGTTACATAGCCTATGTCCATCCAAGAGTATGCAGAAATAACGTGTTACAATTTGAAGAAGATCAGTTCAATAGGTCTTGAGTTTTGCGCGAACATAAAAATCGGCTCTCTATATAATAGTATAGATACCTATCTTTAAAATAAGTAGTCACATCGTAAGTACAATTCCTTCTCACTTTCTATAGGTTAACAATAACTAATAATAGTAAAAAAAATGGTTAATTTTTCATACGTAGGTACATGTAACGTTGTTTAAAAGATTTAGAAGCATTATTTCTAGCTCCCAATATGTTCGTTTTGTTACGTTTTACCACTTTTTAACAGCTTTCTAATGAAATATATTTTTCATCATATTTCTATAATTATTAATTACGCAAATTGTAAAAAAATGTTTCAAATAAAAAATGCTTGCTTTTACTAGAAGTCTTATTCAATACAGCGTTGCATTAACAAAAGCAAGAGTTTAAATTCGTCTTCTCTATGACAGTTATTTAACAATGGTACATACATGCTATACATACTACATAAAATGATCACACGTATAATGAATACGAGAAAAGAATGTTATCGTTGTCCGTAGGTGTAGTAGCTTTCGAGAGTACGGTTTATAACTTTTGCAACTTGCTGCGTTCTTATCCAGTTACTTTATTATTTTCATGTATCCCTTTCACCAATACTTATTGAATCCCATTTGCTTCATCCTACTTTACCATTAGGATCCTCCTATCTCGTTCAGAACGTTGTTAAGTCTTTTACTGCTTTCAAAAGCTTAATACTCCTGAATCTTTCTTAACTTTCATATCCTTCAAGACCATCAAGGTTCTTAAGGCTTTATTGATTTTCAAAACGTTTCAAACTATAAAGCTCCTGAGTGTGCAACGAAAATATTCAATTCTATTCAATATTTAAATCGCACGTACCTGCGGGTAGTTATAAATTTCTTCGATAGGACGAAGACAATTTATGTAAAGGAAAAACACAAACAGAATGGTGTTAAAGAAATCATACACAGGAAATGTCCGCGAGGATCTTCAAGGAACGGACCTATTATTCTGAATTCTTCAAAAGTTTATTTTAAGAGTTAAGAGTTAGTGTGTATAGCGTTTAAAAAACTATTTTCTGACCCAACCTTACACTCCAATCTGACCTCTGTTTATTCAAGTTAGCTTCAGCACAATTCGTGGAATCAAAAATATAGGAAAGAACAGGGCCGTTCCTGGCGGGGGTGCAGAAGGTGCCCCTGGGCGGCCAAACTTAAGGGCGGCCGCAGGCCGTTTATTATGTGCAAAGTTTTGACTAATAAGAATAATAATCGAAACTTTTTTGCACGATAACTGTTTAAAATTATGTATATATAGATATAAAAGTAAACACTGCATATCAAATTCTTAATTAAAAAATATTAAATTAATATGGGCTGCAATATTGTTTTTGCACCTGGGCGGCCAAAACCCAGGAACGGATCTGGGAAAGAAAATTACATTATTGAAGAGATATCAAAGTCTATATTGCAACATAAGAAACAAATGATATTTTACATATGTACTAACAATGTCTAAAGTCCAACATATAGGCTGTCCCAAAATAATGGGACAATCCGGAACATGTAAATTGTCCATGCAAAAAAAATCGAAAAGTCCTTGTCAGTTTTAGGATCCGAGGCTCCGTTCTTAAGATATGAACAGTTGAATATTAGCGGTGGACCTTCCCAGCCGCGCAGTTTAAAGCCGAAACAACTGACGGCGGAGCAGTAACCCCTGGCACGCACGCGCAGAACGCGCGCGTAGATACAGACCCACACACACAATAGAACCGACCGTGCTGGTTTAAACCATGAAAATGGGTTGGCGCGGTCGATTCTACTGTGTGCGTGGGTCTATTTCTACGCGCGCCTCCTGCGTGTGCGTGCAAGCGGTTACTGCTCTGCGCTCAGCTGTTTCGGCTTTAAACTGCGCGGTCCGGAAGTTCCACCGTTAATATTCAACTGTTAATATCTCGAAAACGAAGCCTCGGATTCCAAAACGGTAAAGGACTTTTTGATGTCGTTTTGCATCAGCATATTGCACGTTTAGGGAGGCCCCTGAATTTCGAGACACCCTGTAGAATACATATGGAAGTTCGAAATTCGAACAAAGCAAAGGTACAGTTTTTATTCAAAGTGTAAGAATATTTGAAGCTTCAGGGTTCGAAGTATTCTGATTTTCATAACACTGTTTATTCTTGAAACAAATAATAACATCTCAAGTTTTAAATAGTATGTATACGATATAAACATTTCTAATTTCGGACAGCCTATCTACAATTCTCGAATCAAAGTTATCATGGATTTGTAATACGTCAATTATTGTTAATAGTCATTAAAGAATGTACCTTTATGTGAATCATACGTCAAATTGCTCTTAAGATTACTAATTAAATGCTGTCGTTGATACTTTTAAAATATTCCAAGGATTTAAAACAAGGCGAAGGTGAGTGCAGCAGGCAACGTTAATGTGACAATTTATGATCGACACTGAAAACCGATCGCGCATGATATTAATCGCGCAATTAAAATAAATGCCGTTTATTTCAGTTGTTACAGCTATCCAATACGTATAGGTAGTGCGTACTGCAATTTCAATCATGAGCTCAAAATTTATTTCATTCCGGCATGTTTACAGGAACCGTAATAATACCGAACAATCGAACTTAATCACGCGAATAATTAACATTTATACATCACTGCCAATATTGTAGCGCGTCAGTACGTGAAAATATTAATAGACATACTTAATTACACAGTCATATTCAAATGCCGATAGTGTCATGATATGGCATATTTTAGATCCTTTACGACTCTCCATTCGCCCGAATGACTATAATTATCATTAAAATACAGAAATTTAGTTTGAAATACAGTTCGAAAATTAATGTAACCTTTAAATAGATTAAAGAGTTAATTGTCCATACGGTGTTCTTTTGAAATGATAAAATGAGCCCATATAATCTTTTCTACCTTGCTGTGAAACCGCAGCACAATCATTTGTACAATCATTACAATTTGTTGCCTACCTGGTCTACATTTCGACAAAACTTTCGAGCCATAATATTTATATCACATAACTGTTTACTACTCATTTCTATCACTTGCTTATTAATCGTCATTTTATTTTTATTTTATTATTCCACAATTTATTTAAACGAAACTGTTCACTATTTGCACTAGAATATGTATGAGCAAATATTACTCACAAATTATAAAATTATTTTTGACATTCGTATAATTATAATACAAACATTCACGTGAAAAAATTTATTCTACATTTTCGATTTATTTTTGCACAAGAAATTGCGGTTGCTTGATTGTACTGCCTGTTTTTGACCCACCCTGTATATAGACACATTCTTTTAACGTCACGAATACATGATGAGTCAATTAAACAATTTTTACAAAGAGATATGTTACAACCTGTTGTGAATTATATATACTTAATTATAACATTACTGCCATCGCTGTTGGGAAGCGCAAAAAGGAGAAGTAATACCATATAAAACGTTAAAAAAAAATGCTATGACGCTTCAAAGTTATATAGTACACCTCTGTAAAGAAAACTACTGCGTTCCTGAAGTATGTATTACAAGTAGCTGCAATAAAATGTACAAAATTATCAAGTTTTCCACTTTACGATGCTTCTTCTCGCTACGTCTTACTGAAAAGCAGTTTTAACAAGATCATTGCATGTGTTGAAAGCAAATACGTGGTACAAATATAATAATTGATCGAATCTTCCAGAAATGGTATTCTAAAATGAAAGATTTCACTAAAATTACTCTAGACTCTCGCTTGAGATAATTCTTTTCACGTTTATCTTATACATAATATGACGAAAACCATCGATCATTTGAAACTGCAGGTTAATACTATTTTTCGTAGTTTCCTTATTTTCAGTCTGGCGAAATTGTGTATTGGTAAATTTTAATAAAAAAGAAAGCAGGGAGAATTTAGTAGACTTCCTCTCAATCAACGCCACGAACGTTTAAAATCAATCTTTATCAATCTGACAGATTGATAGAGGCCTGTGGAGGTTCTAAGAGACACTAAGGCTGGTTTTTAAATTAAAAACATATAAATGTACATATGCGCATGAAAATTGAACAAACTTTAATGAACAAATGCATATTTTACGAAATATTTTGGAAAGATTTAATTAGAATTTGTAGTGAAAATTTAATAATTATCAAAGAGCAGTTACAAGCAAAGAACATTTATAGATCTATGTTTACACGATGTTTGTTTATCAGTATGATTGCTAATTACAACTAGTAAATGACAACCTCCTTACGTAAATACTTTGCCTAGAAAAACATTCTCAAGTGGAGGTCCTGGTTTTTGGTGAATTTTTTTCAAGAAATGAAAAGAAATATTAATATGCGGGTTTCGCATCGCATTTATTAACATTTACAATTTCGAATTCTATTTCTGTTTATGAAAAATAGCAATATCCACCGTCTAGGCGAATTCTAATCGGCCCGGATGTATGTTGCACCTTAAATTGGCGGGAAAAATATCTTTTAAAAAAGCAGATCGATCAGCTCGAGCTTTTTATTTTTAAAAAGTAGATAGTTATAGTGGGAGGATGAACCTAGCCGGTTCCAGTGCTCTTTTTCACTGCGTGGTGCCAGAAAATATTAATTTTTGAAATGTTAAGAGTTTTAAGGGTGGGGAGGATACTATTTTATGAGCTACAAACACAGCAAAACGAAGGGAATTTCGTTTTAAGAACCGAGCATTTCGATTCATCTGAAATTTAGAGCATGTTTTTATGCGTCCTTGAAGAAGTTGCAGATTTTTTTTTATTCATTTTTAATAATAAATATAGGAGTTCTTCCAGGTAATCTGAAATAGAAAAATGAAACAGCGTTTTACTTTGTGCATACGTAGCTTGAAGTTGATGAACGAGAATACTGCTAAGTTCTGTACTTCTTTTGTTACGTAAGAATATTGGCGCAAAATTGGATAGCAGAAATTAAAGGTTCAGACCTCTCAGTTTGAAAACTCTCCACACTGCTCAATAATTTTTTTTGTTTTTTGCTGGTTCATTAATTTCAAGCTACATATGTATAAAATAATACGCCGTTTTATTTTGCTGTTTCAGATTACCTGGTAGTTAAATATTGCGCTGTGTGATGGTCTATCATGCATAACTACAATATTTACGGTTAAAAATTAATAAAAAAAAACCAACAGCTTCTTTAAAGGTGCATCAAAACATGGTCCAAATTTCAGACGAATCAAAACGCTAGTTTCTTAAAAAAAAATTCCAAATTTTGCTATATTTTTAGCCTAAAGAAAAGGATTCCCCCCTTAAGGATCCAATACACGTTTAAATCTGCATATCGATACATGTTGCAAGTATCAGTATCGCGATACAAATCTCAATGTGTATTTAACTGTCTCGGTATCGATGTATCAGTATCAGCTGGTACCTATGTATCAATGTCTGAAACGTCAATACCCCAACCGTGCGGCTCATACCAATATCTGCATGTTTCAGCGTAGGTATATGTTGTCTCTTATATCGCGCTACCAAGATTTACTTTCTTTTCACAGACAAACACTTTTAGATGTTTTAGACAAAAACAACTGAGAAATAAGTTTAACACTTATGAATGTTACCAGGAAAGTCCATGTAACCGCGTTTTGAACAGAACTGTTGATACTTGACACAAACCTCAGATTTATGTGTCGATACGGATCTCATAATAGATCGAAAGATTTGCTCGCTTGTGAAATAGCACCGCGGCGGGAATAAGTGGCCGAGGGCTCTCGAGTTTACAGATTGCAGATTACAGATTATGATTCAGTCACGCTGATATTTCGGGCGAAGCCGAGGCGGGAAGGCAGTTACAATATAAAGAAACGTGTGAAATCAAAATAAGCTGCAAGTACATAAAGGTGCTTTCCAGCAGCGTGCAAAGGCGCACTGTGTAACACAATGTAAGATTCGGTCAAATACTTCACGGATACGTGACAGCGGCCGTCAAAATGTTAACTTGTGATACGTGGGATAAATCAACTTATCAGATCGTAATACAAAACTAAAAATGTATTAACGTGTTATAATTTATCTATACTATTATATAAAGAGAGAGCCGATGTTTATGTTCGCGCAAAACTCAAGACCTATTGAACCGATCTTCCTCAAATTTTAACACGTTATTTCTGCATACTCTAGGATGGACATAGGCTGTGTAGCATGTCTCAGAAACGCGTTATTAACATGTAATTTATGCGTAAACATTTCATGTGTACGGCTGTTTTGCAGGCCACATGACCCGTGTATATGACAGTCTACTTCGCGCGCCCATGCACATATTCGGCCCGCGCGATACCTCGCCCGCAGTAGTACCGTGATGTCACCACCAGATGGCAACGCTTTTCGCGCGCTTTCTCGCTAGAGAAGTGGATTACCGCGGACATATATGTTAGAATGATCGTACGGTTACAAATTGCTGTTGCAGTTTTATGTGTATCCCGTGTGGATGTTACTATGCCCCGGGTGCGATCAAATTTTTCAAGAATATCCATTCCTGCTCGGCGTATGCAATACTAGCTTTTGCTACTCAGCTTCACCCGAAATTTAGATTCTAATTTTATACAAAAAATTGTTTTTTATTTATTTATCTTTTTTGTGAAGTACGCCACGTTTATCTGGATTAGGTGGGTATAATGAGCTGGGACAAATTTCGTGACCCCCTGAGGTTTACCGTTCGAATGTTTTTAGGCGACAAACAAACAGCACACTAACACTTTTCTGCTTTATATATTAAGATATACACTGGTAAATCCTGGACTTATAAGAGTGTGAATGTTATCGGAAGGTTTGCATTGAATCATGATCCAGGAATTAACTAGGTATGTTAACTTAGGAGAAGTTCAAATAGGAGCGATGGATAATATTTGCCATCATTGCTCCGGTAGGTGATGCGCAACAACAATTCATCCTAAAGTCAGAAAATCATTATACCAAGAATGTTATCTTCTCCGAAATATTACAAAGAAATCAAGCTTTTTTCCATATTATATAATTTCCTTAAAAGATATTAATAAACATGAATTAGTCACGCTAATATCTCGGTCGAAGCCGAGATGGGGGACGCTAGTAATACATATTTCCGTATCAAAAGCACCACCTATTTTGGTTTAGCTTTGTATAATAATATACTGGTGCATAGATTTAATATCATTAATTTATCGACTTTTATGACATTTTCCTATCCATTTGTACGTTGTAATTAATATTTCCTACTCTACTTTTTAACCATAGGTACTCCAGGAAATGGTGTTCAGTCGAACGGGAGAGATTTCGTCCGAGGAATTCATACGTTTCGTGTCAAGGATTTCAGAATTTTCACAGACGTTTCGTCTTAGATTCTAATTATGCTGATGATCGTATCAATGGAACGGCAATGAGTGCTTTAACTTTTATTAATATAACGTTACCTTGTATCTTGTTGCCTTATATCATATGCACGCGCATAATGGGGAAGATGACGCAGCTCGACGCAGAGGGCGCCACTAGCGCATGAACTGCGGTTTTGCATGAGTGCGCATGTGTGAATGGTTTGCGCGGGAATTTTTCATTTGTGGAATGTATGAAGTGGGTAGTTACATATTGTTTTACACGTGTGCTGGTGGCGTCACGTGTGGGAAAAAATTGCAGTTATTCTTACTCAATGAAATACATTATGTATTAAATTATTTATATTTTATTTTACGTTTAGAGGACAGCTGCGTAATAAGTCTTTGTAAGCTCATAATAATCCTGAGAATTAGTTTTATGTAAAAAGAAAAATACGTAATATTACATTTTTGTAAATATAGCCTTAAGTTATTATTTAAAAAGCCGTAATAATTTCCAAGAATTTCTGAAATATTTTGTATATTTTAAGTACAAGCATTTTCAAACAAACACCATTAGTCACTACTTGTTGATGCACATACTTGTATACAAAAACACTGTAAAAATGTATGACATAGTAAACAAATAAAATAATAAAAAATGATATGCGAGAATACCGTTGTTTTAATGCATGGTAAAACCACGTAAAACCAATTTCGCCAAATCTATATTTCACATAGGTATGTGTATAAATTTGCCATTTACAAATAGTAAAAATGTGCGTCGCATATATTTACAGAAGGATCACACAGATTCTTTCACAAACATAAATATTTTCTACACAGACTTACAGAGGAACACTTGAAGAAGCGTTCAATTCTTTGGAAGCCCGCCTCGAATAACATTTCCTTCCGTAATTTTAAATTCGTAATGCAGTTTTCACAGTTGTGGTTACCGTTTGTAAGCGACACAACCCGATTGATTATAAATCCCAAACAGAGACAGCTGAGGTATGTAAGGCGTTTGCTTTTGCCTTTCATACGTAAGAGGTAAAACCGCTGGTATTTTGTATTCTACGAAATTCTGCGGATATTTAGTGAAATATGAAGCAGTCATCCCTGGTGCACATTGGTACTTGTACTCATCAGGTTTGAAGAACGCCAGGGGATGAAGAGTGCCGGTACGATCCTTATACTGAATGCGCTGAACTTGCGCTGCCTATAACAGAACTCGTTTGTATCGTAACGAACCTAGAATCAGTGGCGGACTGGCCAGGGTGTCAGCTTGCTCGATGGCAAGTGATGAAGCGAGCCCCCTTAAACATCAGACAATATGTTAAAAATGTTACTGACCTTTTAGTAGCTTGAAAATATAATACAAGTTGCAATATTATTACTGTAGGTATGCAACTAAAATCCTATTACTATTTTAATAAAAAAAAAATGTAATAAAATCATTTTCCGAGAATACATTTATTACACAAAAGTTTAATTGTACTTTTTTGCCATTTGTGTAATTTTATAAATTTTATTTAATCTTAATAAAAATTAAATGGTAGCTTTATAGATGTCGGTGGGCCCCCTTCGTCCCCTGGCAATAAATATTCTTAGACCCAGTCCGCTACTGCCTAGAATTGAATTATTTCACGCAGCCAACAACTTCAATTAATTTATATAATCATAGCACTCGAACAAAATTGCTTGCACTCGATCTATTCAAATGGAAGGACAATGTTAAAACTGTAGAGCGATCTGCGACTGGAGACCGTTGGAAAGGACTCGTCCAGACGAATCGACCGATACCAGTTTTAAATAATTTTACTTAGATTCGATCCTCTGTATGTGTGTTGTCTGTTTGGGGTATGTTTGGTTCAAGTCTGGCAACTCAATTATCACCCACTTCCACCAATCCAATTGTTTTGAAACTTTGCACTTTTTAAAAACAGTAAAAATACACTTTTTTAAAAACAGTAAAAATAAAGAAATATGAAAAGAAATGTATAAAATATCTACAAACACTAAAAACTAGAAAATATATAAAAAAAAATATACAAAAGAATAAAAAATCCACAAACGCTAAAAACTATAAAATAAAAATATATATAAAAAAAATTTGTTAAACAATTTGACTAAAAATGCACTAAAAACTAAAAAATAATTATTTTCTTGTACTACAATTTCGATGGTGTTTTCTCACTTTAAATAAAATCGTGGTGCTGCATTAAATTGATTCATATTCTGTTATGAAATATCCCACGCCACGATTTTATTTAAAGTGAAAAAACACCATCGATATTGTAGTACAAGAAAATAATTCTTTTTTTTTTAGTTTTTAGTGTATTTTTATGAAAATCATTTACTTAATTTTTTTTATATATATTTTTTAACTTCGACATCAGATAACATCAAAAAAGGTCATCTTGAAAAATGACCTTGAACATCGAGATTTCGAGTTTTAGGGCAGAAGAAACAGGTAGCAAGATTGTGTATGATTGGAGGAGCCTCGGCTAGGTACTTGGAGGAAATCCGAGTGGTTAAGCGATGTTCTACAGGTTAAGAAGTCAAATGCCTCTTTCGTCCCCACTTTTAGGGTGGTTTTGGCCTGTGACCTTTACTTGCCCTAGCACGCTCGTGCCCTTTTACCGAGGTCCAGAAACACGATTTTTACTAAGGTCCCAACATCACCCTGCAATGAGAGCTGAGAGACAGAATTGGCTTATTGACCTTTGGGGGTATCGCTTACACCACTTGGGCTTGCCACAAGTGTCTGCTCGAGGACCTTCCAACCTGATGCGAATTTGCTACTGATTTCTTATGTTCGGAAAGCGAAAATCACGACCTTTCAAGCACTTCTTTACCGTGCTCTCAGCTGATGTTCAAGCTGAAAATGCAGCGTTGGATTGGGGTTGATGAGACCTTTCCAACGGTGTATAAAAATCGTGACATATTCCCCAGTCAAATGCCACTCTACAGTTTTCATATTATATTTTCTTCTCAATTATTTGTAATTAATATTGACTTACACTTATTGTTGGATTACTATAATTAGTAAAAGGCAAAAATGATTCAACATTGAGAGAAACCTGAATATAGTAAAAGATAATGATACGTGTGTGATAAAACAGTCCGTTGTTAGAGAAGAGCTCACTTCTGCTCGGTATACTGTCATAGAAAGACATTCTTTCCTAGCCGTTGAATAAAATTAAAATATATAACTAAAAGGCTCATTTATTTAATAACCAATTTCCAATACTTATTACAATATTATACTCCTACTTCAAACTCGTTCTCTACCTCACCCTCCCCTCATTTTCTTTCTAATTGTCCATTTTCCCCCTATTAATTATATAATATATTATCACCAAGCTAATTGCATTTCGTGTTGGTGTTTTTCGAAGAATTCGACAAAATCCAGTTTGTTAATTAGATTTAGCGTAAACAGATCAATAAAATAGTCAACATTTTCAGATTGTCCGAATAGATCGAATGATTTCTAATTTCTTCGAGAAATATTAGTGAAAAAATTGCTTACATTTCTATCAGTCCTCGTAACATTGCAATAACGATGTATATTTAATACAGACTTTGGAATTTCTGTTAAGTTCTGGTATATAGCTGCTGGGTATTTCATAATAGGCGATAGAAACGGAAAGCGATTCTATATGAAAAAGTAAATAGGAAACGCAGAATACACACAGCTTTTCAATACGAAACTTGGTTTCCTATCAAATCAATATTGAAAATCCGTCGAATATGTGTGCACATGACTGTGAAATAGATTCTATCTTTAAAATCGATTTTTATGAAAACACAAATTCGCTCGCAAAAATGTTATTCCACACTTTCGATCTATTCTTCCCCATGGTTTTAGTGAATCCGCAGTTGTACCATATTCTCTGCTACATTTTGCCAACTCTTGTTAGTCAAAATTACTCATCCCCAGCGAATTATAAAAATCGATTTTTTTCGGAAACGAAGACTCGTTTAAAAAACCTTCCGCGTATATATTTCCTATTTATTTTTATACGAAGGCTCCCTATTTTTTCGGTTGTACCACCTTTTACGGAGCACCCTGTATAATTAAAATAAACACAGCTTATCGTGAAGCGTTTATTTGAGAGCTGAATCGTAGAGAAAGTAAAATCCTTATTACTTTAAATAGATCGTCGACTTCCTTCATGCGCTGAATATCAATTGTTGAAATGTCATTCGAGGGCACAGTCAGGTTATGATTAAGGCTACGAAGCATTTTAGTTGCGACGACATCAGGCCTTGGAGCATACGGTATACTCCTCCTCCCCCATTTGTAAGGCGGGATCTTCAAAGGTGTACAGCAGGAAAAGGAAACAATTAAACATTTCATATTTTAGTACGCCAGTAGGGTAGGTGGGGGTATTACTGCGGACTTTTAAGGTAGGTTAACTTTAAAACCCTCGATATGGCGTTCGAAAGAATGAAAGTTCCTCCTTCTTTTTTTAAAAGAAAGGTGGAACCTTAATAATTCCATAAAAAAATATGAGGGCAGGGTGATAAGCACAGTTAATTAAAAACACAGAGGTTTGTCGATCAATGTCATTGCAGGAGTTACTGCGGACATGCATGCATTACCGACGTCAGGCGAAACATAACGTTAGTACAAATATCACGTCAGTGAATACGGTCGGAAGAAAGGTTAGATGGCGCTGTCGTCGGTCCGCAATAATGCATGCACATGGTGTAAAGTACTGCACCTAATACTGCGTTGAGAAATAAAAATTAAAACTAAAATGCAGGTGACTGATTTACTGTTTTTCTGAAAAATAACTCTTACTCTATCGAGTAATAAAGCTGTGAAGCAAAATAATGGTAATGATATGGGGTTTGAGTTAAAGGGTGGTTATACCTTAACAACGTTTTAAACATTAGTGCTGTGCCCTGCAGGGATATAGTGACTAAGGGACCCACCTCAAGTGTCGTGTAAAACGATATGCCTGATAGTCCAATCAATGGGCCAATTGAAATTTGACGTCAAAATTCGTAGGGTTGTATAGTCGACAGGTATAAAATTCGATCTATTCGTACCTACAGCAATTAAACTTTAAACGCGTTTTTTCTCAAAACAGGTTTTCTCGAAACTGCGAAAGTCCTAACAAAAAAAAAATAATCGACCGATTTCAAAAATTCCTGCGGGATTTTGTTCATTACTAAATTCTCCGTGGAATCGCCTATGATGGTAAGTATGTGACGAATTTTTTTCTTTTTTATAAACATTTTCGTGTGTAAAATTACCCATTTTTCGATGTTTGTGGTTCAAACGTCTGCCAACACATGGGATTACAATATTTTGCTATACGCGTAGCTGATTCCACGAACAATCTTATAAACTTTAAGAATTTTCGTGGTTTTTTGATTTCAGATAATTCTACGAGGCGTTAATACTTTCGCAGATGAGGAACTTTTTTTTCATTACTCGGACAATTAGGACCACCAACAGACAGGAGCATTAGATAAAATTCCCAAATATTATTTTTTATTATCTTTGAAGATGTAAGAATACAGCCCAAAAAGTTTTTCGACTCTACGACGTTTACATTTTTTTAAATAAAATCCTAAAGATGACCTACTTCTGGAGTAATTTCATGAGAGAGTACCCCTAAAATAATTACAATTCCGTGCCGCATTTCCTATGAAAACAATTTTTCTTTCAACTTGCTTTTCTCTAGAATCATAAAGCGGTGGCATGTGCCTGTTTTCCACTGGGCCCCTCAATTTGCGGTTAGGTGTGCGTTACTCGGTCAGCAAACATTCTTTTAATATTTAAATTTTATTACACGATAACTTTTCACGAAACCCTGGGGTTCCATTTGGGAAATGCTGCACGAGAGCCTTAAAGTACCTATTATATAATGTCTGTAAACTGTGCTGAATACATGCCGGGCTTCTAGACTCGAGGGGAAACACAAGGACGCTACCGAATTTGCCCCCTACTGCTATTACGATATCACTATATCTGTGCAACGCACTATACTGTAGTAGCTGAGGTTTTAAATCAAGGAAACAATGGCAGAATGGACATGTTGTCAGACTTTCTAATCTATGAAGCGGAACACAAACTTACTGAGAATTTCGATAATGTTTCGTCTCTGTAATTTTGGAAATAGGTACTGCTCCCGCCCTCGTGCAAGGCACGATCCAACTTCGTCTGAGGCGGAGGACCCATGTAGGATAGCATCAATGTGGTTGGACAAGCAGCAGCCTGCGTTCCCGACGGATTCCCGTTACCAACACCCATTTTTCAACTTCTTACTTTTCACTTACGCCAGGGGAAATTTTTATTTCGCATGCTAGGGCATGTTTTTTTAATTTAATAGGTTATCAACCGTATTGCATTTTCCACAAATAGACAAATGAATGTGGGCTTTACTTCTTTTGTATCCTCGAATAAGCGCAGGCCATGGGTTGATTGAAATCCAGTAAAGAGAAGAAGTTTAATGGCGAAATATGTAACTAATAAAATTTACAAATTCTTCTTTCCGCGAAACGTTACCTGATATTGAATATAACTCACTTAAACGCAAAGAGTACAATTTATTGAGAAGATATTTAAAATATACTTTATTACATTTACATATTATAATTAAACTTTAATTTCTTGTACTTGCTTAGTACTGAATTTGTAGAGATTACTATATAAGTATACCTTTTTGTAAGCAAACTTAAGAGTTAAACATAGTTACTTCAATTTTAGTCAATA
Organism: Andrena cerasifolii; assembly: GCF_050908995.1. NCBI lineage: Eukaryota > Metazoa > Arthropoda > Insecta > Hymenoptera > Andrenidae > Andrena > Andrena cerasifolii. The sequence continues at coordinate 6,366,644 of NC_135121.1, read as the reverse complement.
TCTAGTAATATAGCGAATATTTGTATTTGTATTTTTTTTCCTGTGTTTTTTTTAACACAGGATGGCGCGGCGTTTCAAGCATTTTGCTTATATTGCCCAACGAACATTATAGTCATTCCATTATTCCTCTCCTCCTCTCTCCTTCGGGTCGCTGCAGCAGCGCCGCACCGGGAGAAAAGGTAAGTGTGGGGGTCGTCACCCATCTTTCCCCAGTACACCGCCCCGTGATGCTTAACTTCGGTGATCTAACGAGAATCGGTGTATTCATCACGGCTACGGCCGCTGGTATATAGCGAATATATATATAAACTATTTTACTATGTCATTAGATAAACTTAGAAATAAGACCTTTTGTATTTTTACTTCAATTTTTCAAATATATATATATATATATATATATATATACATATATATATATTAGAATACTCGTAATAAGATGTTAGGTTTGCGATACAGTCATTTTAACATCCAGATTTAATATTATCGCTTGTAATCGAATACAATAAGGCAATTCATCTAAGCCGTCATTTTTGGTTTTAATTTTCATGTTTGTCGAATTCGTCAACTTTATGAGTTTATGACTTGCGAGCGTGTTGCGGGAAGCCGGCTCATTTCTTGCCCGTGTCACTAGAAGATTTTGTCCTGTATCCGTGGTGAATCGCGCAGCCGTTTTTGTCTTTTCAACTGATTGCGAGTACACTCATCTCCCGATTTATACGGTACACTTTATACGCGGCAAATAAGCCCTTCGTTTACGCAATGTGTATTGTACTCTTTATACGCGGTCTGTTTTACGCGACCTCATTTTACGCATTCAGAAAATATATCTTTCTATCCGAAAATCATCCCAAAAGAGACACTCCGATAATTAAACGTAAGATAATTAAGTGGAAACGTCAAATATTTCTAGTGATGATTAAATTTAAATTTCTTTTTCTGAACTTTCATTATTATTGCTTTCGCACAAATCTGTGAAATAAATAATTTTACAACTTACACGGGCATTTCTCTTACGTATTTTTTAAAAAAAATTTATACTATTTAATACTGTTTAAAAATTTTATACTCTCCAAACTAATTGTAAGACAGGATACAAAGGTAATTAATCAGTGTGCTCCACACCTGCAGCATACCCATCTTTAAGGGCTCGTAGAATTTGTTTACAAAGCTGAGAGATCAGTTACAGCATGTAACTGGACATGTTTACTAGGGTGTCCCTTTTTTATACGTGTCGAAATTTCTATTTTGTATTTCTTTGCTCTCAACCCCTAGAACGATGCCATTAGATAAAAAAATTATCCCTGAAAAAGTTTATTGCAATCGGATAACAGGAAAGGGTGCCGACCAGGCCATAACCCTTTCGTTACGGCAGTCCGCTCCGCTGCAGTGACACCACTGACCGGGGCACCGCGCCGCAAAGTGTGCACGTCGGTAATCTTCGGTGCTCGCAGGTCGTCGCATATAGTCGGCACCCGCAAGGAAAGGGTTAAGGTACGTGTCCACTTGAGAGTAAAACTCGCGCGAGAAGCTCTCGAGAGTATTTCTCGCAAGTGGACATACGTCCGAGAGTGACTGTCGGAGAGCGACGTTCAACTCTTAGACAACGGACGCATTGCAACTTGCTCTCGGGTGGATGCATAATAATATTACTATCCGACAGTTGCTTCCGAAATACGAACCAGGTTCGTATTCTGCGGGTGCTGTCGCGAGAGAAGGTCTTCTGGGTTATGTAGTAGGCTCGCGTCGCGGCAGACACGGTGTTGCCAGATAAGTGTTGCGAGGCACGGCGTTGCCAGAGAAGTGTTGCTAGGCGGTTAGCCGGGAGAATTGCGCGGCCGAGGCAGTCTGCGTCGAGTCAAGCGGCGAGACACATTTTATGTACGCCATTTATCGCAACCAACTCAAAATATATAACTATTTCATTTCATCCACCCAGCAATTTCTCTTTCTACGTTGCTTCTTTCTCTTTTTTAAAATATTATAAGCAATAATCAAAGCACTAAGTTTTTGCACATCCATAATCACGGCCTCACTTCGTTCGTAGCTTGAAAGGAACTGAGAGAAACTGCAGAGCGTAGGCGCAGACCAATTTCTAGTGGACACGGTTCTAAGAGTTCTATCCGATAGTAAGCTCTCGGCGAGTTTTCTATCGCCTACCTGAGAGTAAAAATTTTCGGAATTGCTCTCAAGTGGACACACAATTTGAGAGTAACTATTGAGAGTAACTTGCGCGAGTTCTCTCAAGAGGACACGTACCTTTAAAGTTTAGAATTCGTCAATAGTATGGATTTAAAGAATTTCTAAAAAAATGGTACGCCCTATCGAAATTTTGTTTAAATAATATTAAAAAAGCATTCAATTTTCTACAATTACTGTGTATATAATTTTATCGTGCTTCCAACCATTTTTTAGATAATAGCGTTTGAATGTAGAGAGGTCCGCACTTGATTTGTTGCACCGAATTAAACAATTTTTTTTTTAATCAGTTCGTCAAACAATAAGGAAATGGAGTATATCGATAGTTTGGTCAAAAATCTTTTGATGCTCAGCGAACACTTGCTGTACTATAATATACAACTTTTTTCACATCTTATATTTTCCAAGATATCAAGTGTTTTTTAAACAGCGCTGCATGTTTGTTTAGTGCTGTATCTTGCTTTAATCTTGCTTTATAACAAAGCAAGGCCCGACCCAGACGAATCGATTTATCGTCAGATATCAAAATCTAACGACATATCTGACGTGTCTGTAGAAGTCGTCAATGCTTTTTCTGGTTGCATGATCGATCAGAGATCTAAAGGAATTCTGAGCAGATATCACTGAAAATCGAACAATGGCGATCAACGGAGATTGTAACGGATAATGGAGATCGTCCGATTTCTTTATTCTTCCTCGAACGCTGATTAGAAAAGACGCGATAACACAGGATAGTCTAGTATACATAATATACTATACAGTATTTCCTCGTTAACGGCTCGCTGGTCGGGACCGGCGTTGAGCCCTTATCGTGAACAGAGCCATAATTCCGAGTGTTCGTTACTCGCTTCTTTCTGGCCGAAGGGGGGAGCGAGATGGAACACTGCGTGCGCGGCGAGCGTGCGCGATGGTCGCAAGCGCTTACCGTGAGCACGAAAACCGCTTCGCAAAATCTTGACGCACGCCCGATTCACGATAAGCGCTTGCGACCGTCGCGCACGCAAAGGACAGAGTGTCAGGCGTCCGAAAGACGGAGCGAGACAAAACATCAACGCGTCGTCTGTCTCGTACCGTCTTCGCTCGCTTTCAGTGCCTCTCGCTCGCTCTCGTTCCATCTCGCTCTCGCCTTCGCCGGACGGATTGAGGCAGAAGTGGTGGGGATAGCGAAAACTCCGTATCGTGTACACCAAACCGAGCCCATAACGAAGAATTACTGTATCTAAGTATCTAATATACGGGGTGTCCCGTAATATGTGGGATCCACTTTGCGGATAGACTCTGCATACTTTATGCACACACATGTTTAGCGTTCTGTCAATTGGTATCTGATTACCTACATCAAATGCATGTTGGTCAACTTTGAATTAGAAGAGCTCGCCATTATCTCTGCTCTAAACACAGCGTAGTGCAGAATTCGTGACACGTAGCGCTCTTATCGAAAGAACGAGCTGAAATGGCTCATAGAGCGTTATGATAGCGTTTACGATTTACAACATAGCCAAATAGTCGTGTGCAAAACATGAAACATTATTTGCAAAAAATGAAGCGGAAACAGTAATACCAACCAGCTTCGCTTATCGGAAAAATTACTACAACGCAAAACTCGTACTAGGTGTGTAAACAAAGTCAAACAGTGCATAATGTTTATATGCACTTTTTTTATTGTTTTCAAGTGAAGAATGTATCCGTAAAACTGTACTTCGGTGCACGCGTACTCGGCTAAAATTCAAAGTCAATTTTCTCAAAAACGAAGCGCGATATTACAAAATATTATTCTATATTTTCGTCTTATTTTGGCCTGTACAATCAACCCGTGGCAGATTTACCATCTGCGGTGACACGGACTGTATACTTATTAGCACTTCGAGTGGCTTCGGCATGTGTTCACGCTTTGGGATTTGCATCTTAGGCACGATTTAATATAAAAAATTGCCACTTCTATATTCTCTACTAGCAAAATACCGTTTATTATATTATAAATAATATAATGTACAGAATGCAGCAGTAGAATACTACCACAAAAAAAATGTTTTATATAAATACTTAATAAAAAGGTGTGATTATTTTCTTTTTTTCGCGACAAAAAAAATATTTTTTTTTTTACATTCCGTGATGCTGTAAGGTAGAATCTTTCTACGAGTACACGACCGTACTTGCGGCCGAAATTAGTTCCGGCCGGAATTTTTTAAATTCTGGACCGCTTATGGCTTATGCTATTAAAGGAACACAGATCGTGAATGCAATATGTAATACAGCCATTGAGTATTTCTAGTCTTCTGAAGAAGTGGAAATATAATTTTTAAATATCACTTCATTTATGTTTAATTACAATGTTTTGTCTTTTTTATTTTGTAATATTATGTATATAGTGCAATATTATTTTATGCTATTTACACATTAAAAGCTTTTATGTTGCTCTGCAGTATTTGGAAATTTTGTTACTTTCCCTTTTTTAATAATTATAATATAAATAAAATATTAACTCGATTTGGGCTACCGTCCGTTTCTGATAATGAGTAACAGCGAACATTGGGTGCACAGCGGGTAAGAACGCGTATAGCGTACCGCGGGTATTAGTGGGTATAGCGTAGCGCGGGTATAGCGCGGGTATAGCGCGGATACGGGCGGGTCGGATAAAAGTTGCGTCACCTTCGGGCGGGTATGGGCGGGTAGAAATCGACGCTGACCCGCTAACCCGCCGGCGGGTCCGGGCGGGTCGGGTGAATCGAAAGACGGACGGGTAACGGGCGGGTAGACCCGCGATATGTCCGCCCGTTGCAGACCTGTTTCATACTAGCACAATACAGTACTGGAGTGCGCGTATTTCTATTTTAGTCTTCCCATTAATCACTTTTATCATTTTCCATAGCCTTGAACCAAAAATAGATTTATTGTACACACTTTTACATTTAAAACTGTTATAAAACTTCGATACTATGCGTTCATACAATTGGAAATACGAAGCTTCCCGTCCAATATCAAATTAACACTAAGTGGATCTACCAAGGGGGTCAAAAGGACTTGTTTTGTCATTTCTAATAATCATTACTCATTTTCAGTATATCTTATTTTTTCAAATTGTTTGGGACTTTTAATGAAATCTATAAATGATTAATTCTGTAAAATAGTTTTCTTCTGTGCTTGTTATTCCAAAAAATTGATATGTACCTTGGTACATATACCGAGATGGGTCATTTTGACCTATCACTGAACGCAGGTAAACTCTTGTTCAAATACTATTTTAGAAAACTAAATACACTTCAGTACATATACGCTGTACAAAAAATGCCAAACAATACTTGTGTGTTATGTTTGCTCAATTCTTGCATTTATTTTTTTTTCATTTTTCATGTATTTCGATTGGTCATAAAAGAGGATCGGAAAAATTAAAAATCGGACTTCTATTTTTTTATCGTGATGTACCAAAAAAATTATGAAGTATGAAATTACTGAAAAAATAATAATTTATACGAAAAATGTGACACTGACTGCGATGAAAGTGATTCATTAGACCGTGGAAAAGAATTTCCACAATCCGACAACGGAAGCAAAAATGAGTCAACAGATATTGACAGTGAAGATAAAGCTTTCGTCATTTACATAAAAAAAAAAACAAGGAAAAGAGTGCAAGTTAAATAGAGCAGAAAAATCTATAAAAAATGCATGTCTTTCCTTAAATGACTTGTTCTTTTCAAAACACAAGTCATTTCGATCCTTCGGGTAGAAGTAGGTATGAGTACTTCAGTCGTCGGGTGGTAATAAGGAGTTGCTCCGGTTTGTAAAGTTCACTCGTCGATCGATGTTTAAGTTACAAGTGTTTGTTGTTGATACGTAAAGTACATGTATACATAATACCTACTACATATACTTATAGTGTCACATTTTATCAGTGTCTCTAATGCAATTGTACGTTCAACTTCTTCTTCAGACACGAGAATTAATTACATTTTTGTTTGGGGACGATAACGGTATATTTAATTAGTGAAATACATATATTCAGTTTGGAAAAGGGAAATGACCGCTTCCATCAACGAGTCACTTGCAATACATATACAAAACGAAAGTTCGGGTTGATGCGCACCGAAATTCCGCGTGCCACTGGCTCCAGTTCCTCTAGTAACTACTAACCTCGAGCCTGACCCTTGGTGTTTACGTTTCGCCCGATCGACGTACCACGAGTCTCGCTCGTGTTTTCCGTCTTTGGCCCAATCGAGAGACCACGAGTCTGACTCGATGTTGTAGGCCAAGGGGTTAACAACATGAATAGTGCTCGACAAGACAAATCTAACACTGAAAGAATGACTCGGCTACCTCAATCCGTTCCGGACTTATATGAAGAAGAAGTTTCGCTGCTGCGTAGAGTTTTCAATTTCTTCGTGTAACTCCCGAACGCATTGAGGTAGCGGAGTCATTCTTTCAGTACTAGATTTGTCTTGTCGAGCACTATTCGTGTTGTTAATTTCATCAGTATCCTTTTCACTGAACTCGAGATTTCTAACTATTTTGGCTTGTAACCTGCGAAGAAAATGTTTATTTGTTAGAATTTCACCATGTGTGTTTATTATTTATGATCGTTGGCTATTGTATTAGTTAGTCCGTTTGTTTGCGCACAAATTGACACCAGAATCGCTCCGATCAGATGAGCCGTACGCTCGCTACAGCGTTCAAAATCAGAGTTTCAGGGCTCGGCTCCTCCCGCAGTCTGATGACGCCAGTGCGATAAGATTATGTGTGAAGTATGAAGCCTAAGGACCTGCTTATGCAATCGTACGTTTATGTTAAACGTACTGCTTATTCTTGAACAGTAATTGCCGGGACCCGAGAGCAAAATTTCGTGACGTTCACTTTCTGAAACTGACGGGCTGACGAGGGAAGATCCCGAACCCGGAAATTCAAATAATTCTGAAACTTTGTGAATATGTAGGGGATTCCCTCCTGATTACAACGCAATTTTTCTTTGCTGCCCAAATTCACTGGAAGGGGGTGAAATTAACCCCGGAAAATTCGGCTATTTTCCGATTTTGTGTTATAACTCGCAAACTGTAAGAGTTAGAAAAAAAGTTCCAAGACAAAAGATACTTCTTTTAATTAGATCTATCATTTGGCAAAAAAAAATTATTTTATTATTCACGAGTTATAACACAAAATCGTAAAATAACCGGATTTTCAGGGGTCAATTACAACCCCCTTAGAGTGAATTTGGGCAGCAAACAAAAATTTCGTTATAATCAGGAAGAAATTCCCTACATATTCACAAAGTTTCAGAATTTTCTGAATTTCCGGGTTCGGGATGATCCCTTCTGAGTCGTAAGACGTTGTCACGTCAGAAATGCTGTATTTGAAAGTTGAAATACCTATATCCTTGACCTGTATCTCTTACGTGTACCCCGTACCTGTATCCCTTAGGCCCGGTGCACACGAGCGACTTGCGCCATTTTGCAGCCGCGTCATTATGTGTTCTAACATACATGTCATAGAGAGATATATAAAATATATGTATATTTTGCGGCAGTATTGTCGTATTAACGCGACTGCAAAATGACGCTTCGTGTCAGTGGCGGATTCAGGAGCCTTTCTTGGAGGGGCGAAATATGTATAAGTACATAAGTACATTTTTTAATCTTCCTTTACAAGATTTAAAAGTTCCTTGTAATTTATATTTTAATATCTCTATCTGATACTATAACCTAAATAATTACATTCACATTAATTATTTATACAGAATAGTACACAGTGTCGTAATATTTTTCTTTTATAACTCTTGGGGAGGGGGGGCGATCGCCCCTATCGCCCCCCTCTGGATCCGCACTTGCTTCGTGTGCACGGGGCCTTAGCTTTACGAATTTATTGCTCCGCCTTAATAGACACTTGCCTCGAAGTGAACCACAATTTTCGAACATTACAGCTGTTTCTGATAAACATTTACGATAAAGTTATCGATCGAGGGATTAATCACGAAAAACCCGGATTATGCAAATTTAAGATATTACCAGTGAAATGCACGTGCTACCTAAATACGGTGCGCAAACATAATACGTAGTGTGCGAAATATAATTTCACATTTATTATACATGCCAGCAATTAGTAAAATGGTGCAAGTTAACAATTCGAAGGAATTGAATTCGTCGCTTTTCTGTTCTTGTAATATACAGAAATGCAAAGGTGAAAAAAATCTCGAAACGAAAAATATGGTATGACTTGCAACATTTTTACAATCCTGTATTAATACGTAAGGTTTAATCGTAAGTAGCCTACCCGACGTAGGTATCGTCCTTCAGCCAAATAAAAAGTGCTTGTCAGTACAGTATAAATACAAATTGCGCGAACAATTAAATTTCACATACTAACAAAGAACCATAAAGGACTCATTGGTATCTCACAACGTTGATAACGAATACATTAATTCCGAGGCTTACGATTATTTAGATACGTGAGCAGAATTTTGAAATCGAAATTCCGTTTATTCAAACAGATATGCTGTTAGCGGTTTATCAAAATTTATCTCCACAACCTTCGTCGCTCCTACTTTTCTGGATTAATTTTAACAAATTACTGTAATATGTTATAAGTACTCCCACTCGTGGCAATCACGCAGATTCTATCTTGCAAGGCAGCAATCCATGTTCCCCAATTTGGCCACTTTTTTTTTTAAATCTCATCATGTCAGTAGTTGGTAGTGTACCTTGCTCGGAGTCGCATATGTCTCGCGCAGAACTGTATTTTAAAATATCTCTGTTCCTGGTGTCATGTCTGCACGTAACAACAGCAGAATACAAGGTGGAGTTAGTTCAACTGGTGAGCAGCTTAATAATTGGTTAATTTAAATTTTTTGAAGTTTTTATTTGTGGCCAGTTTGTATTCGACAAACACGAACGGTGTCCAGAGGCACCCGGCTTGTATATATGTAAACAAATCGATGGCTCAGTGTAAAAATATTGTATGTCCACTTTTTGTGAAATATGAACTTTTATATGCGACAAATAGTTCTTGACTGTTTCATTATGCTGTATAAAAGCCGCATTTATATCTACTTCATAAATTTGTCAAAATTAATATAGTACCATTGCACATTGTTTTTCTCGAAAACGCTAAAAGTGGACATTTTTTCATGCTTCTGAATCGAATCTTTATTATTAATGTTCTGTCTTTAACGAAGTATTACATTAAGGGAGTAATACCTATATTAGAACATGATTTTGATTGAAACCACTGCTCAGTACAATATACAAGGTGCCCAGTAATTGTAATATATCTGGGAATGGGCTAATTTTTCAGGCAAAAACGAATGCAAAATATAGAATAAAATTATTTTGTACGAAAATTATTTTGTTACAGAGAAAATCAATTATAAAATCCTGTAAGGTGTGCACTCGATTTTTTTATCAGAATCAGGACCTACTCGATTGTACTACGATTACTGGGACACCCTGTATATGGGTTGAGACTAATTAAATAGTACACTTTAAACCGTTCCTTTGTATCCCCTCGTAACAAGATATAATTATAACTTAATCATAAACATTCTGTTAATGAAAATCAAACTTCGCTCTATTTTATTCTGTTTAATGATATCTTCTTCTACTTATGCTCTGCTAAACCAAAATTCAATTAGAGGGCAGGATATCCCAGAAAAGAAATTGTTTAATGTTCTTCACCAATGAAGTCACACGTATAAAATCTCTTTCATTTATTTTATTCTATAAATCTACAAATTTCCTAGTTGTGTCACAACTAGTGAATTTGTTGCTGTTGTTTAGTATAAACGTCTGTGAAATATATGGTAAATATATTTTTCAGTAATTTTCTTCGTGTATTCGTAGGTGTTCAGGCATGGCGACCGTACCCCAGAAAAATCAGAAATATACCCCAAATTATCCTACAACGCCACCCTTTACGAGTACATTGGTTACGGTCAATTGACTGAAGTAAGTACATACTTTGTATTTAACACAGAAATCAATGTCAAGTTTTCGCCAAAACTGTTTTTTTCCAAAACATACCCAAACAAATATTTCATTCGTTTAATTTAATTTAAAGATATGTCTTTATGAAATACGAAGAACGTGAGTCTTTTCTCTTACAATAAACATAGCTTTTTGAACCAGTACTTTAATTAACTGGCTGTTTTTGATCAGTTTTAATGGCTACATTAGGAATTTATAAAAATTCAGGATTTTTGAGTTCTTCGTTTCGTCATTAAAAATTTATAAAAAACTTTAGTAGTATTGCATGCCAATTTGAAAACAATTTATGCACTGAACATAAGCATATGCGTGTATAGTTTGAACCTACAATAACTATTTGAACCTACAATAAATTGTCATTAATCGCGTTTAATCAATTTGCTCCAAGTTAAAAGTAAAATAATAATGTATATTGCCCATCTTACTTCACTGTTACGTCCGAAACTGAGAAGGTGATTTTTTGTTGGGTTGGTGTAATTTTGATTCCGGAACGTAAAGAGGGATTATTATTTATTATTTCTTTTTTCTTGCCCCGTGGCCTCCGGAGGCGTAACCGTAAATTTATCTCCCTCGGGCCGGTCACGCTTTTTGGAGTACTGTGCGGGCAGGTGGATTGGATTGGCTTTAAAAATATCGAGGAAGGAAAAAAAGATATCGGATATGTGTGGTGGGGTTTGGGACCGTCAACAGCCAGAAAAACTTCATCTATCTCTCAGTGTAGAGCTATAGCTGACGGCCCCTGCCCTAGACAGACGGGGACTAACACGAAATTAACTTGGAACTTGTATATATATGAACGAGAGTGGACGATAGTACTTGCGAGAAGAGTAGACCTCTAGCGGCGCCGGCGGAGACTAACCGGCGTGACCCATGTCGGGGGGGGGGGGGGCCGGGACGTCACACTCACAAAGATACCATTACTATATTTCGGAAACAAAGCGCTCCCAAGCGTCTAATTGCATAAACCTTCCTTTTTATTTTTGGTGGCCGTTTACGCCCCCAAATATTGTATGTTAAAACTTGAAACGTCCTCGAAATCAGTGTCTCTTTGTTATTCTACTACAAAAATGAACCCATTTTTACGATTTTAGTTATGATGAGGAACTAGTCTAAAAAAAAAGTAGAAATTTAAAAGGAAGTTTTTTTTAAATATTCTCGTTACGAGAATTAAAAATCAAAACATGATAAATCTTTCGTTTCTTCAGGTGGGACAGAAGAGGGAGTATCGTATCGGAACATTATTACAAAAATTGTATGGTAAATTTATGGGTGATACCTACCTCCATGATGATCTTCGTGCTACCAGTACAGACGTTGATCGAACAAAAGTGTCTCTGGAACTAGTTTTAACGGCGCTGTATCAGGAAAAAAGGAGCGAACAGTGTAAACACCCCAAATATCTGACGATACCAATGTTGTACAAACCAACCATTGTGGACGACGTACTGATGCCATTTCTTTGCCCCTTGTCAGTATATTAAATGTACATATACTATCGCGGAACGACATTCCTTTATTTTGTTAACGCTGAATAGCGAATAGTTTTGAGAAACGACCCTTCAAGTTTGTCAGGCTTTTCCGGGCAATCGCTTCTGACGAGAATGTGTTGCTTAACTCTACCTACCTGGAATCCACAGTCAATTTTCTCGAAAACGAAACAAGTTGCGACAAAATTTTATTTTCAAATTCTTTACTTACTATTTCGTGTAGAATTAGTACATACCCTTCTGCTTGTAACAAGCAAAATTTGCAAAATATTAGACACAGATAGGGGACGCGTACTTCTGAACTGCGGTTATTTAAGTTTTACGCGCTCGTTGCGGAGGACGCATATACTATCATGGAAATGAATCCTTTAATGCTTTACCTACCCTCTAATACTACTTTGAAAACTAAAATTGGCAACTAGAGTTATAGATACGATAAAAAATATGATGATATTTTCGCAGGTACATAGAGGAATTGGAGAGAGTACTGAACTTGACTATAGTTCGTAAGAAAATATCGCAGTACAATGATCTTTACCAGGTTGTAAGTGAGAACACAGGTTTTAATGCGACATCGTACCCACTTACATCGGTTTCCAAGGTGTACCAATTAGTGATGTCAGAGGTACTACAATCAGTCGTGTTTTGTTGTTTTTTTTTTTTGTTGTAAGCTAAAATAAGTGATAGGGGAGCAAAGGGAATTATATTATCTATGATCAAACGCATTGTGTGTGCTAATATTATAGAAGTTATATATATATTTTTTACAGTTTTTCATGCGCATATCTTCTTCGAAAGTGTTTCGAATAAAAAACACTCATAATATGGCTAACAAAAGCTTTAGGAGCATGCATAGATTTACTACCAATTGCATTTAAGAATCTCAAGTTCTACTTCCTTTTGCCCTTTTAAAAGGAATATCAAAGCATCTGTCCTGTGCAGCACAACAAGCTTTCTCATATCATGGAGTTAATCGAATTATACAGGTATCATTAATGCATACTCAGTGTGTTAATGGATTAACATTCGCTAAGCTAACGTGATTCATCCTGCATGTATGAAGTAAAACCATAACGATTTAACATTTTCAGTGGCGCAATATTTAGCGAAATACAATTAAATTAGATCAATAGGATGAAAATTTAAAAAAAAAATGGCTCATATAATTATTTATCGAACCTATTTTTTTACAGTTTCAAAATATTCTAAGAATGTAGTGTTCCACTTACGAAGTATACACCGCTCTTGGTGGCATTTTAAATAAAAGAAAGAAACATTTCTCTTTAATTATATTAGATACGTTTCGTCTTATCACTTATCATTTAGCGTGTAATGTTACAGAGAAAGTTAGATTTTAAGGGATTCATGTTAACTACTTCTCCATAATCCGTTTGCACCCTATTAATGTTACAGAGAAGCATGAAAATTGCCACACCAAAATGGATCACACACCGTATATTCAAACAAATAGAAGAAGTCGTTATGCTAGGTAACGAAATTGGAGCCTACACAACGAAACTAAAGCGGCTGTTTGGCGGTACGCTTATAAAGCAATTCATACAAAACATGAATCTTACTGAAGAAAGTACAGAAAAACCAAAGATGTACTTGTACAGTGCACACGACATAAACATTGGGGCTTTCTCCAAAGCACATGGTTTTAAGAAACCAGAGATACCACTTTATGGATCTACAATCATAGTTGAAAAATTACGAGACCATGCTGGCAGTGTATTCGTTCGAGTAAGTTGTTATTAACTGAATTGTCAAATATTAATACGTCAATCTGTCACCTCAAAGTTCAATAATACTGACAAAAAGACGTCGAAAAGTCCTTTACCGTTTTCAGATCCGATGCTTCGTTCTCCGAATATTAGCAGTTGAATATTACTGGTCGAACTTCCGGGCCGCGCAGTTTAAAGCAGAGACAGCTGACCCCTATTACGCTCACGCAGGAGGCACGCGTGGATACAGACCCACACACACAGTAGAGCCGACCGACGCTGGTTCAAACCATGAAAATGAACCAGCTCTGTCGGCTGGATCTATACGCACCCCCTGTGTATGCGTGCGAGCGTACGTTACCGCGCGCTCAGCTGCCTCGGCTTTAAACTGCGCAGCCCGGAAGTTTGACCGCTAATATTCAACTGTTAATATCTCGAGAACAAAGCCTTGGATCCCAAAACGGTAAAGGACTTTTCAATATCTTTCTGCATCAGGATGTTGCATGTTCCGCGAAATCCCTGAATTTCGGGACACCCTGTATATTGATCTTCTGAGAGCCCCTTAAAAGATAAGCTGCTAATCATGCGTCTTTATTTCTTGACAGCGACTGTCTGTGGCTTTCCGAACCAACATTTTAAACAATAATAACTAAAAAACAAAGCCTGCACCGCAATTTCGTTACTCTTGATTTTCATATTATTTGGTCACATAGAATCACCCTTAGAAGTTCACTTTCTACCAACTGTTACCGAACACTCTGTATTCGTCGCCATAAATCTTTATTACATGCTCTTTACTCTTAAATACATATCTTGCAAACTAGTGCGAAATCATAAATATCGAAAAACTGTTTAATTCAAAGTTTTATAGTTTTTAATATCCCACTATATGGTGATGAAGCATTTTTTAAAAAACTAATTGTTTTTAAAAATGCTACATTACCACCCTTCTTTCGAAAAATTTTTATCACCATATTATAGGACATCAAAAACCATAAAACTTTGAATTAAATTTTTTCTCGATATCGTTTACGGTTTACAAGAGAATGATTACGTTATTAGCATCATTTGAACTACATTTCTGCAGTTACAAATTTTTTTTTAATTTTCGAGTTCTCGAACATCTTTTCTAAGTCATAGCGCTACGCAAAAAAGAAAATCCTACATGTATGACATCTAATATAATTAAATTCGTGAATAGATGATGCTCTGGACTGGGGTTACGGAAGAGTTGATCACTTACACTATTCCTGGATGTGGCAAAATTTGTCCGATTAATAAGTATCTGAACTTCGTGCGGGATATTATCCCTACGGATGAAGAATCAAACTGTTTATGGAATGTGGTAACGAAGGATGAATTACGTCAATATTATGAGTACTTTGACTAACGTCAATAAACGAATTGAATTTCATAGTGCAGTGTCAAGGAACCTCCTAAAAGGCACTAAATATATATAATTTAATAAACACAAATTGGACAATGTAAAAAAATATCACCCTACATATTTGACAATCATCATCTACTGTAAATAATGAAGTAATATCATCAACACTATTGAATATGAAACAATTGCAAACAAGGCATTTCGATCATTTCGTCAGTAGTGTAGACTGCGCCACTATTTGATCATACCAAGATGGCTGAAAGTTACTTATTGTTAGAAGTTAATTCACCTTGTGCCTTGCGACTCAACTCCCCACAACTATGTACCATCCTTTAGGTTCATGTATCGAGCAGTGTGTAACAAACTCAAGTTAACCGCTACTTGTCTTTTTTTCCCCTCTTCATTTCCTCCCCTCTTACATACTTTATTATAATCACTCTTGCTATACGTATCATAATTATTATTATTATTATTATTATTGTATTAATATTAAGTTGGCGCACTGCGCAAGCGCGCGCATATGCGAACACCGTGCGATCTACCGATGAGCGCAAGAATCAAGTGTTTCACGTGCGCATGCTCAATCTTCGGTCGATCGGACGAACAATCCGAGTGTAGAACGCGTGCGCAAGCGTAAAGAGTATGAACGATCAAAAGTGAACGAAACGCGAGAGTCCTCTGATTGATGCGGGTTAAGGTATAACTTCTGATTAGTGCGTGCTAAGGTGCGATTTCTGATTGGCGCGCGATGCGACTGTAAATAAGTATAAATACAGTCACACCGACCGATAGCAGTTTCACAGCTAACAGGTTTTTGAAAGTGTTATCCTGTATTATTAAGCAATTGCTTTAACACTATCTGTACTTCGGTGCACTACCCCCAGGGTATCGCAAAAGCCACACAAAGTAATTAAGTTAAAAAAAAAAATAGCATTTTAGTAGAGTTCCATTCTGCATTGAACTCTCGGTGCGAACGAACGTCTGTTCTTGCCGCTCCTCACGCTACGATCTTTGTTGTCCAATTGCACCACGCCACGCCGCGCTGCTTGCCGATGTAGTTAACCTCCAAATCCTGCCTCTGATCTCCGATCTCTAATCTCTGATCCCTACCTATCCTTGCGCGGCCACTGGGGGTTCTTCGTGGGATCTTCGCGGGATCCATGCTTCGAGCCACCTGAGTCTAACCTTCAAATGCACGTGGAGAAAGCTAAGTTGTCCTTCGAAAATAACTTCAAAATCCGGCGACAGTCGCATAGGCGTGTAGTCTTCAAGGATTCGCCCGTTTCTGGGCTGGTTCCGGCCATCTGATCAGCAGGTGAGCTGAAGGAGTTTGCCTTCGCACACGAGCACTCCTTGCTTCTTACTTCTCATAGCGATCACCGCTGTTTCCGAAAATGGAAGCAAGTGACTCAGCATGGAATCAGTATGGGTGGACCAGTTTCGTCCCCTGGTACTGTTGTCCAAAGGTATACTGCCTGCGTATGTGACCTGGGCCGGTTACCTAATTTCCAGCTGTGTGAGCTGTTTCCGGCTTCGCGTTGTTAGTTAAGAATTAGAGGTTTGACTTCCAGGGCGTGCTATTTAAAGAACTAAAGAACGCAGCTGCATATAAGGCACACACACGTAGATGCACATAAACACACTCTGCACTCTTGATTACACTGCACCATTTTTGCAGTGGCTCCAGTAAATCTTCAGATACCAGAGTTACGCACTCGTTCTATTTACATGATTTTGAATGGATTAATTAAATGATCATTTAAAACTTTCAACTGTATCAGAACAAACTTTTTATTGTATGTAAGTTTACATTAAATGAGACACTATTACTGGCATCATACTAAACTTATAATGTGTACACTCAGTAGGTAGTATATGAACATTTTTCTTCGCTTTTACTTTAATAGAATCTAACTCAAGCTGTGATTTTGAAGAATCGTAAAGGGACGATAGGAATCACAAGCTGGGATTTAATTTATTAATAACATGTCTAATCTTTCGAACAGTCAACAGTAATTGGCTATCAGTAATTTCATGATAGAATACAAACCTGACAAATGAATCGTTCAGGGCTAAACACTTCACAATAACTTGGTTTTCCTCATCATCATTGATTTCTCTTAAGAGACGAGCAAACTTTGGTGCGGAAAGAACGTTGGTATCTACCTTTACAAAAACCATGTTCGTTTGCACAGTACTTAAATCGACCGACAATACGGGAGATTGAATTTCTTCTATTGCAGAAGCTAAGAGAGAAGCCCTTTTATGATCGTTATGTAAAATCGGAATGATATCTTCCAGAGCTACAAGTCCTGCTGCAGCTAGAATCCCGATTTGTCTCATACCACCGCCCAATACTTTCCTTACTCTTCGTGCATTAATAATGAACTGCTTACTTCCACAGAGAAGAGAACCTACAGGAGCACCTGAATTAAAAAATAATTTTCTCTTAAGAAAAAGCAATTAATACAAATGTAAGTAATATTAAAAACTAAAGGGCCATGCTAATTGTGTAATTTGGTTAAATAAATGTCACATCGTTAAAAATTCAAGAAATATTTAACGAGTTACTCTACAAAAGAAAAATAAAATTTCTCAGGAAAACAGTACCTAAACCTTTGCTGAGGCAAAAAGTCACAGAGTCAAAGCCCGAAACAATTTCTTTCGCGGATCTTCCAGATCCTACGGATGCATTCCACAATCTGGCTCCATCCATGTGCAATTTCAAGTTATGTTCCTTGCAAAAGGTTACTAATTCGTCGATCCAGTCTTGTGGAACAATTTTTCCATCTATTGTATTCTCCACAAGTACCAGTTTTGAGATCGGTTCGTGATCTCTGTCCTTACGAAGTTTAGATTGAAGTTCCGAAATGTCGAACGTACCATCAGGATTATTTCTTAATGGTTGAAGGTTTACTCCTGCGATCTGGGAAGCACCACACTGTTCGTGTTGCAAGCAATGAGCAGAATCGCCGCAATACGCCTCACTGCCTCGTACGTCGCAATGATTCATTACTATAATTTTATCAAATTGTTTTCTTCAAACAAATTAATTCGAAGTTTTCTTTATTCTTAATAAGTACGTGAAAAGTTAAATGAAAACATAAATGAATTTTACTTATTGTCACTCGCAACGACAAACACTTATAAAAAGTGGGTCTGAAACCCTGAAGTATCTCTCTCACAATTCTGGGATATGCATGATTAAATTCACATGCTCTCTTTATGTACTGCAAGTATCCCTTTTGAACCTCGATGACGTACACTCTGATACAAGCGGCACTACGCATGCATTACCTCAATGTTATCGATGTTTTTTACGTTATATGACCTACTTTTGGGTGGTTATAGATATAATTTTGTATTATAACACTATATTACAGAAAAAATAAGAAATATGATATGAAAAACATCGACCATTGAAAAAGAAGAAGAAAGATGGAAAAGATGTTCCACCAATTATACACGGTGTGTCCCAAAAGTTTCCGAATCAAAATACATTCCTTCTGAAGAAATACACTGTTTACAACGAGTGTACAAGCTCTGGAAGCATCTTTGATACTCCTCCTACGAGATGGTGAAAATAGCGGCGGTCGAAGCCTTTTGAACGTCTTAAATCGTATCGAATTTCTTTGCTTTCAACTTTAATATTCGCGCTAGGGAGCAGGCTAAAGTAATGTGGTGAGAATTTAGAAGTTGCTGTGCTTGAATGGATTTGTATGGAAGTATGGATACTTAGTATGCATGATGGATCCGAAGTGCGCAGTCGGAAAATGGAACCCAACTTTGTGATCTCTGTACACAGAAGAAGAGAATAAAAACGAATTCTGTTTGCTGTTTCACTAATTCTCGGACATGTAATTTTATTTGAATTAAAATAAGCGTTTTGCCAGTAAATCGGACTTTCTGACACCACCAGGTGTCTCGAAACAAGGTTCCTCGTTAACTTTTTCGCAGGTTTTACCTAGGGCTCTTTTTTAGGTAGGGTGTTATTGCGTTGTGCCTTTCGATTCTGGCTTTATGGGTTCTGTGGCACTGCTGAAGCACGTGGTTGATCGTATCCACGGCATTACATACAGCTCTGCAAACGCAGTTGTATTCCCAACCGCGCGTCGAAGCTTCATAGCATTGATACAATCTCTTCCATTTTAGAAGCGGTTCTCTTCGATAACCCACTTATGTTGTTGCGGGACCTTCCTCGATTCTCTTAAGCCTCTACCGTCAAAAGACGTATGTAAGAGGCCTGTCTATCTTTTATCGACTTTGCCCAAAGAGTTGATGTCAAATCGGTACTCTGCCAGGCGTCTTATTGCACGTTGTATTTCTGGAGAGTTACGGGTCGGTTGGCTGGCCTTCCCGCACCAATTTTTGTAGTCTCTTTCCCTTGTGAAGCGGCATGAGCCACCTCATCGACGGTATCGACAGACCTCTGTCCTTGACGTTAATCACATCACGCAGGCGGCTAAGCCACTTCCTCACCGCTACACGCGTCACTGTATCGACCTTGTTAGTGCCACCCAGGGTAAGTAGATGCTACAACCCTAGTAGCACCATTACCCTTAGAGCAAAGAGCCGCTGCTAAGGTTTTAATATCACGTTGGTCAATTTCTCCAACGCTTCCTTCAGCTGGACATCTGGTTGCGCAATAGTTCGCCTCTCTAGTGTAAATAGGACGCCTAGATATTTCCATTCGTCCTTTCTCTTCAGTGCTGGTAGTTACCGCCCAAGGCTTTTGCCGTCCATCACCAACTTCTTCACATGCGGCACGTTGCGTATGGCAACGATGAAAGATCCACACTTCGACAGGAAATCTGACATGGTATTAATGGTGAGCGCATTAGGTGTTGTCGCCACAAAGATCAAGTCATATGCGAACGCTAGTGCGTTGTAGTGACCCTCTCCAATACACACCCCGACCTCGTGTGGTATAAGTCGCAGGAGTCTGTGTATCACCATGTTGAATATTATAGCCGACAGGGGATTACCCTGCTTGACTCCATACGTAAGTAGTATCTCATCTGATTCCCAGTCGCCACACGTTAGGATGGTCAAACTTCTCTGGTGCGTGTCCATTATATAGCTTACCATTGGACACGGAAGACCCATAATGTGTAGTGTGTCTCTGATGATGTTATGCGAGACAGAGTCAAACGCTTTGGTTTAAAGTACTGCCGGTGATACTCGAGGATCATGTCTAGACTGAAGATGTTCTCGGCACACCCATCTTTGAGCAGATTGAGGAATCTGATCCAGGCCGACCTTATGAATAAGGCACCTAGACAGTATTTTGTGGAAGGTCATAGTTATAAAAGATTGGACCAAAATGGGCCTATACTCTGTCTTGAGTCCAGCCTCATTTTTAGGAATTAGTTTAATCCTTACATTGAGGTGGTGCTTTGGCAACTTCCCACACAGAATAAATAGATTGAATATTCTGATTAGAATTTGCAGTGGACATATTGCTTTTTTACAGATGGCGCTTCTATATAATACCGTGTAGTGATCTTCCAGGCAAAACTGGAAATAAACATAACCTAAACGTTTATCTATCTCTTTCTATCAGTATTTCTCTCTATCTCTTTCTATCAGTATTTCTCTCTATCTCTTTCTATCAGTATTTCTCTCTCTCTCTTTTTCTGTCAGTATTTCTGTCTCTTTCTTCTTTACAGTTTCTTTCTCTGTCTACTTCCGCTTTTGCCCCAAATCGCGGCAACCAGCGACGATACACGTTGTTACGATCACTGCCTAGACTGCCTAGAGGATCACTAATACCGTGTGGCAGTAGGGTGTGTCAATTTTTCAATGTTTCAATTTTAAAAACGACTAGTGGAAAGACGGTACAATTCCAGGTTTAAAATTAACCCAGACCTTTAAATTTTGTGCAATACATTATTTACCTAGTGGGAATTTCACTTGAAATTATAGAAAAATACGAAAATTACTAAAATTATTAAAAAAAAATTTAATTATTGAGCTTATGAACCGCAAAAGGAACAAACAAGATATCGCTTGTTTGGTGGACTTTGTTAAATAGCGTTAAATTTACTACATAGATGACATATGGCTCGATGAGTTGCTAAAGTTACATATATTTCCATTTTGTAATAAATACACATTTCCATACATTTTCACGTGAATGTAATAAATATTAATTCCCATATATTTTTATTTTAATTTTCATGCTTTTATGTAAGCAAGACACACTTTAAGCAGTATATTAATATTTAGTTTGTAGTTAAATCTTACGTAATTTTCACTTTTTTCAACTGTGATTTGAAGTAGCTAAACTTCATTCAAATCAATTTCTGAAGATAACTTCAGATTCAAGATTAAAAACAGCATTACTTTGTCACTAGTCATTTTTAAATTTTCAAAAGTTTAAAATTTGCCCATAAAATTAACACACTCTAGTGTGGCAGTCTGACTACCACCACGCCTCTACAGGTCAGAGGACCAATCACCCTAGGGACTTCAGCGTCACCAACCACGAGAAAGGAGAGAAAAGACGCGACAGCTGTAACAGACTGACACGATCCTTTCTTCTTCCCTGTAACAACCGTAATAACCTAGCACGTGCAGATATACCTTTTTTAGTCTTCTTATATCAGACTTGTATGTACCTGAAGTACATATTTGTTACCTAAAGTATTTATCTGCATTTCATATTTCATTGGTGGGATTTAAAGAACCCACAACCGTTTGTACACACAAAGTTCGGATACTTTTGGGACACACTATGTGTATGCTCTTTCAATCTGAATAATCCTACATTAAGTCTATTTGCTCTATTCCTAAACATAACAAAGCTATTTTAGATGGTAAAGATAAACCTACTACCCTGTATAGAATGTCTGTAAAATATAGATACTAATAATATTTGTTATTATCATTTTACAATATATTGATTAATCCTACAGATGAAATAAATTCTGATTATGTTTATGAAACATGTGTGTTTGTAATTTCATTTTTATTGAAATTATAAATATAAGAAGCAACAAATTGTGCACACTGATTTACTCTAAACACTTTTA
Source organism: Andrena cerasifolii (assembly GCF_050908995.1). Lineage (NCBI taxonomy): Eukaryota > Metazoa > Arthropoda > Insecta > Hymenoptera > Andrenidae > Andrena > Andrena cerasifolii. The sequence goes on along the minus strand of NC_135121.1, from coordinate 6,344,852 downwards.
AAATAATTTTACATTTCTTCAAACAATATTAGTAAACATAAAGCAAAACTCCATGCAGTCAGTTTAAACTACAAAAAGACTTTATAAAACATATATGCTTTATGTAACATTAATTGCAGTACTTGCTTAATTTCTAATAAATTATACTTACTAGCGATCAAATTTCCCATAGTCCCAGATGATACAAATATTGCAGCCTCCATTCCAACAATTTCAGCTGCCCTTTCTTCTAATTCTACAAATTAACAATTTCTATAGAAATTGTACATACCATATTCATGTATATATACATATTACGCAAGAATTGGAATATGATAAATGTAGTAGTTCAAAAATATTTAAACATGATAGCAACAAGTTGGAGCGCATAAAATGTTTTCATTAAATCACCAAAAGCATAAATTAATTAACAAAATTTCGGTTTGATCACAATCAGGAGCCCAACTATTATTGCTTCTATTTATATTCTTCTTGGCTTCATTAATTTTTTTATAAGAATCCCCAGCTCTCACTACTAACAACCCCGGTGTCCTATGGACCGCCAGTTAGTCAACCATACACTAAAATATAATTTCAGTTCAAACAAATTCAAATATTAGAAAAAGTTTTAAGGACGAATGTAATATCATTGCCAATTTATATGTTATAAAATTCAGTTTAAATATTAATTACAACCAATCGTGCATTCGCATTAATTACATTATGGAACAATTATATTTTCATACTTTTCACTGTTGGATCTTCCGCATAAACATCATCACCTACTTCAGCACTAAACATTGCTTCCTTCATCCCATTAGTTGGTTTTGTTAAAGTGTCACTTCGAAGATCCACAATTACTGCCTATAAAAAATTTCTCTATATGTATTTGGAGTTTGTTAAATGATCATAGAATAACATTGTATACCTGTATTTACATTTTTGTTGTTAATGGTCAAGTTTCCGGAACTGCACTCTTCGTAATACATGTTTCAGTCACAAAATTAGTTAACTTTTACAAATAGTTATTATCTGACACACAATTTATTAAAATAATGATAATTAAATGTAGGTATCAATATAAAAAAAAACTTTATAACAAAGATTATAAGATAGAGAAGAGACACATCAACGTTAGCTCTTATTGTCAACTATAGAACTATATACGAACTGAAAGATGAATGTTTAACCTTGATTGCTCAATTATGCTTGAATACGTCACTCAAGATAAGCTAGGCTGATTGTAAGCATGAGCGTATCAGAAATGTGCTAAGGAGATGGTATCTTTCCCACACATTTCTAGTAGTGCCATTAGAATCAGATTAGCCAGTATCAGGCGCTATACAGGGTGTAAAATTTAATATTACAAACTGTATATGAAACCTGAGCAGAATATGAAGGTTGTGCTTTTGAAGACAGTATGGAAGACAGTTGATTGCGTTTTAAATAGGATCAATTGTAGACAATGACAAATATAAACAAATGTTGGAATACTAACTGCTAATAGTCAGCCACCTTTTGGAAAATAATTTTAAACATTTACAAAAATCAAGATGTTCTCTTATTCAGTAAGTTAGAAAAATCAAATTTATTTCCCTTTTGCATCTTTCACAGTAGGGAATATTAAAAACATTCCTGAAAAGAAATTTTGAAATTCAAACGTGTATTGTGGATATGCTTAGACACTTCAATAAACCAATGCCAATTTCCAACACGTAACTCCAAAATGTAATTTTTAGCATTTATGAAGACATTGCTTTCGATGATTTATTGAAATGATGCTTTAGGGGACATCCTCAGAGCAACAACAGAAATTACAGTACAAGTAATTTCTGCAGTAGCAGTTTTTGCAGTGTGAAAATGATGCAAATTATAATTTTTTTGGTTGCATGAATGCTCAACATTGGACACAATTTTGTCTTTTTTTGTCTCCGTGACTGAGACAGGTGGGTTTTGGAATAGTAATGCTCTTGGATAAGGGGATGCGATGAGGTTTTAAAGGTTTCGGAATGTAAGAGAGGGGATGATGGGATAGGGCAGAAATGCAGGATTTTGGATAGGTGACGCATTAGATAAGACAACGATGAATAGCAGGGATGACTCAATATTTACATTTACGCAGCATTTGGGTAGTTGGTCTGATTCATGCTTGCAGAGATAGTCAGAGGAAAACTATAAGTAAAGGGTCAGTACATTACACGGGTATCAAAACTTAGAAGCAAGGGAAAGAGGTAAAAACAGAAACAAAACTTGAGGAACATGTGACAGACGAGTTCTCTGCAGAAGCATTTGTTACATTTCCTCGAAATTATTCTCAATTTATTAAACAAATATGCTCCAAACTTTGAACAAGATTTTCTATTAAAAGTGGTTTTCAAACAACAATTAAGATATTCACTAGACAATAGTTTATGACACACTTTCTTCTAAGTCTAGTATTGGAATTAAATAGAAGTATGAAATACTTTGTTAATTAACAAAAATTGTACCAATTTCTTATACTACAATTCAGTTTCCCATGTTCCAAAGGACATCGTTTTGAAAATTTTCAATTTACAATGTATATTCTAACATTATATCGCATTATACTTTTATTATGTGAGAAATTATTCAAAATATTTTTACATGAATTACAGGTGAGATTTTCATTCCACTATTGCCTATTTATACTATACATACCGTCACGCGGGGTGTATCGCACCCCAAGAGCATTTCTCGAGTTCAAATGTCGCGCCTTTACGACTTCCAAAGGGGATTTATCGCGAAAAAAAGAAGAAAAAAATATCGCTTTTTTCCGCCACTGTCGAAAAACGCTCTTCTTGAATTGCAAATTTTAACATTTCAAAATTTACATTTCTAGGAAAAGACTATTATATACTATTCCATATAAGAGTAGACTTACGCCCCCACCGATTAAAAACCGATCTGCGCAGCTTCCACTACTGCCTGCGCGCGTTTTCTCTGCCGGTTTCCTACCAATCAACAGCCTCCTCGGAGTCATCGTTGCGCGGAAGGAGTCTACTCTTATGTGGAATTGAGTATAGATCATGATTGTATGAATATTATTGCGAATGTACAATTATCACTCAAAGGTTAAAAGATTAAAAAATACGAAAATGATAACTCAAAAATGACGCTGAGGTGCAGTGAACCCCATGTGACCAATTTGTGATTATAAGAAATGTGACCACGGAGAGATACTAATCAAGATCTATTTTCCATCGCCGGGAAATAGATTGTTGACGCTGGTTGGCCGTGGGGCCACCAGGGGGGCCAAGCTTCCCTCTTACGAAAGTTGAAGCAGAGTTTGTAGCGCCTCCTACCAATGAGGTACGTACTAAACTGTGAATGTGTGAATTGGTGTGAATCGGGACGTATGTGTATGTGTATACGTGTAATGCACCGTTTACTTTAAAACCCGTCCACGGATCGTCGCGCCAGCGACACGTATGCAGCAGATAGAAGGATAAACATTGAAATTGAATATTTCTTCTTTTCTTAGGAAAAGAAAATATATTCAATTTCTTTGTATATCCTTCTATCTGCTGCATACGCGTCACTGACGCGACAATCCATGGTCAGACGGCCTTAGAAAGGATAAACCAGGGAAAGTGAGGACACTTCCTCGTGTCTGCGCCAAACATTTCTAAATGACGACGGTCGTCATGGTAACATTTCACCAACGTCGAAAGGTTGTGTGTCGTGCTCACTGATACACGTAGGTATGTGTGTGTGATGTACCTAGCGCCTCCTACCAATGCGGTGCTAACTAAACGGGAAAACTTCAGCCAAACAAAGACGGCTTGGTTCCCCTGTTCAAACCATAGTATAGATAACATGTAGCGAGACTACATTACTTACAAATCAAGAGTGTCACACGCTCCGCATAACGTGCAACATCTCTTCTATTAACTGATTGGTCAGCAAGTACAGGTCCTGACCAATAAAATCTGTTTGAGAACACGTCATATAGCGACATGAGCGCTGCTATGCAGCATACCTTCGAATTACGTCCCCACCATTATTCTTGGCATAAGGAAGAAAGAAGATGGCCGCGAGGAGCGAGAAAGAAAACAATCTCGAAGAGCGTTAAAGGTGGTAGAAGAACACGGTGCCTCGAAGGAGAACGAACCACGAATCGTCTATATCTCTCCAACCTCAAGTTATTTCAACCACCACCGTACAACGAACACTCGAAAACGACGGGAAAACGGGTGTGGAATAGTTACATGTGTGTCCTCGTTACGAAGAGGTCAGTCTCGCGAGGATCGCCCTTGGAATCGCTCGTCCCTGAAACCGGCTCGAGGAGCTAGTGATCTCGAAAACAGAAATGGCGGACGTCGACTCGAGGGTGGATCATTCAGACCCCGAATTGCGGTTCCTTTCCGTTGACAGGAACAATTTCAATGACCCTGCAACTCAGGCGGAATGGACGCAGAAAAAGCTGGTTTGGGTGCCGCACGAAACCCAGGGTTTCGTTGCAGCCGGGGTGAAGGGTGAACGGGGTGACGAGGTCGAGGTAGAGATCGCCGAAACTGGAAAACGGGTCCTTGTGGCGAAAGATGATATTCAGAAGATGAATCCACCGAAATTCGACAAAGTCGAGGACATGGCTGAGTTAACGTGCCTAAACGAAGCTTCCGTGCTGCATAACCTCAAAGACAGATACTACTCCGGCCTCATTTACGTGAGTTTGACAGATTTTATCATTTTCCTCTAACGGGACTGTCGAAAGAATTTTCACGATATCTTGCCCACCGAAATTATCATCCCTTTAATTTCGGCAGTAAGGAAACGAACGACTCTTCACGGGGCCGTAAAGCTGACTGAAACGTTATTTTATTCTTTCTCTTTTTTTTACTAATTAATCCTCTCTCTTTCTTCCAAAATGGAAATAATCGACGTTAACTGCAATATGTTCAGTGACAGAATTATTTGTTAAATTGATCTCCTTAGGGTGAATAATAAAATGTTATCAATTTAACCCTTTGTGGTCACAGGGTGTATTGTACCCCAAGAATAATTTTCGAGTTAAAATTTCGTGTATTTACGACTTCCAAAGGGGATTTATTGCAAGAAAAAATATAAAAAAAATAATAATTAAAAAATCACTTTTTTCCCACAACCGTGGAAAATCGCTCATTTTCAACTACAAATTTTATCATATTAAAATTTACATTTCTAGAAAAAGACTATTAGACCATCACTGTATAAGTATTACTAACGTACAATTATCACTGAAAAGTTAAGATTCAAAATTACGAAAATGGTAACTCAAAAAATGATGCTGGGGTACAGTGAACCCTGTGTGACCTACTTGTGATTATAAGAAGGTGTGACCACGAAGGGTTAATGTTCATTTTGTTTCCGAATAAAGCAATAATGACATCCTTCAATAGCGTGCGTACGCTTGGAATTAAACTTCATTGTTTCTAGAGTCAAGCATGCAAGAAACACAATATCATGATCATGTGAATGTCTAAAAGAGTTTGTTCTATACTTATGTAATTCACGAGTGAACTTTAGTATTATTCTTAACTTTATGTTTATTCCATTTAAAGATAAAGTATGAGGATAAAGACGGTTATTATCGATTCAAGTTTAAGATAATATTGCACATGGTAGCAACTATTCTCATCTTCGTTAATCTTTCTATAAGAGTCACACTGAGTAATTTGTTTGTTAGCTTTGTAACAATGAAACAGGAAAAGAAATTAATGATAGTAGATAATAAATGGCTATCGTTATCTCATGTGCATAGAAATGTTGATAGGTATTTTTAAAAAAATATACATGTCCCATCTGTATTACAGACACTAAAACGAAGGAAAGAAAGATTAAGGGGACCTCCTGGTCTAGAGCCCCAAAAATAGGTGATCTTTAGGAATTAATTAAAGGAAAACTAGTATATATAATTTAATGGAACTTTTTGCATTGTATTAAGGATGTCTTAAGTTATGGAAATATATTTTTTGTTTTATAATTAATCATTGCAGACGGCACTGGGGAGTCCTTAAAGTCAAGGGGTTAAAAAATTCATCCAAATCGGTGGCACCTAAGTAGTATCCCTGAAGACCTGTTATCTCCAAAAGTTATCATCTGATTCGACTGAAACTTTTTTATTTTGAAGAATATACTTCTGGCTAGGGGAGAAACCACAAAAAATTACAAAAATTACATTTTTTTTTTAGAAAATAACAACACTTGAAGTTTGAAATCACTTTTTCCGTATATTTTTCATCCTTTTAATGCCTTTGAAAATTATAAATTTTCAATTTTTTTAAATTTTTACTGGTTTCTCCACTAACCAGAAGTATATTCTTCAAAACAAAAAAAGTTTCACTCGAATCGGATAATAACTTTTGGAAATACAGGTCCCACCGTTTTGAGAACACTGTTTCAAGAAAAGCGCGTTTAACTCTTACATGGAAAGCTCCCGAACCCGGAAATTCAAAAAATTCTGAGACTTTGTGAATATGTAGGGGATTCTCGCCTGATTACAACGCAATTTATGTTTGCTGCTCAAATTCACTCTGAGAGGGTGTAATTGACCTCTGAAAATTCGGTTATTTTTCCAATTTTGTGTGATAACTCGGGAACTGTAAAACAATTTTTTTTACCAAATGATAGATCTAATTAAAATAAGTAACTTTTGTCTTGAAACTTTTTTTCCCATCTCTTACAGATTGCGAGTTACAAAATAAAATCGGAAAATAGCCGAATTTTCAGGGGTTAATTTCAACCCCTTCGAGTGAATTTGGGCAGCAAACAAAAATTGCCTTGTAATCACGAGGAAATCCCCTACATATTCACTGAGTTTCAAATTTTTTTGAATTTTCGGGTTCGGGATCTCCCCTTGTTAGTATCATAGCATAACACCCGGTGTTATACGAATTGAAAAAAATTGTGCGCGCCACTTGGGAGCTTTTTCACGAACTTTAAAGCGTTACTTTACTATTACCATATGTAACAAGTGTTACACTAGTGTCACATACATTATTATGTCCGACATCAAATTTATTCAAAAAGGAAAATCGAAATAATTGAGAGGAAAAAAATAGCATTTTACCTGCTACTTTCAGTGGCCCTGGCCACTGAATCGTAATCAACAATACGATACAGTGTATCACAGTAGAATTTCTACGAATATATTTCTGACCTAAGGACAATTGTTACATATGGTAATAGTAAAGTAACGCTTTAAAGTTCATGAAAAAGCTCCCAAATGGCGCGCACAATTCTTTCAATTCGTGTAACACCGGTGTTACGCTATCATACTAAGGGTTAAAGTTTTACGTGGGCGCCGAGTGGCCGGTTGTGACCCATGCATTTGCCGCTACTCAAATGCCTGTAACTTCGGCAATTTTACGAATTTCAACAAATCCTTTAAAACACGCATTCCTAAAAGGTTGAACATTCGAAAAATGAAATAAAAAAAGAAATCGACTTTTATACCGGATGGTACCCTTAACTGTAATAATTCCAGTTCAGTAATTGATTTTAAAGTGCGTATTACTTTAGTACTCTGATAACGTGAATGCTTTTACTTGAAAGCCTACGTTGTGACATTCAGTAAAACTGAAATATGTGAACGTACATTTTGTTTTGTCATGATGCATATGATTAGATATATTTTAAAATAACTATGCTTGTATATGTGCTCCTGTTCTGTTGCTGTAGAAATATTAACATTGATCTTGGTCACTCTGCATTTGTGTAAAAGAATTATATGCGCAGCTGACTGTCTGCTATGGAATAGCCAATTGTAAATCGTATTAATATCAATCGTGTTTCAGGAACTTGATATCTCGAATGATTAAAAAACAATTCATGCACTGATATCGTGTTGAAGCTTTCACCAAGCAGAGATTGTAAAATTAAGCGTGCGCTTCGTGGAAATTACGTTGTTCCATGCTTTAAGTAATAATTTTAAACAGCACTAATCCTGCATATAAAATCAATCTACATTTTTGAAAACTATGAAGAAGGTATAAATTTAAATTATTTTAGTTGCCAGAATAGCAGCTTTCATAACAATCAAGTAACAGATCTTTCTTTCTACACAATTGGGGCTGTTGAAAAAAACTCAGCCAGGCAAGATATTCGTTTAACCCTTTGTAGTCGCACGGGGTGTATCGCACCCCAAGAGCAATTTTCGAGTTGAAATGTCACACCTCTACGTCTTCCAAAGGGGATTTATCTAAAAAAAAAAATTCAAAAATCGTTTTTTTTCCCACAACCGTGAAAAATTTTCAACTACAAATTTGATCCTATCAAAATTTACATTTCTAGAATAAGACTATTAGACCATCACTGTATAAGTATTACGAATGTACAATTATCACTGAAAAGTTAAAAGATAAAAAAATACGAAAATGGCAACTCAAAAAATGACGCTGGGGTACAGTGAAACCCCTGTGACTAATTTGTGATTTCAAGAAGGTGTGACCACGAAGGGTTAAACATCCAGATGGTGAAAGAAAGGATTAATCACTACCTACTCTGAACTTTTAAGATTGCATTCAAGAAACAGTAGCTAGTTTTTCTATGATATTGCGAGTAAAACGCGCAGCAAGAATCAAAGGCGTTTGTAAACATAGCACTGACCTAAGCCAAGCCTCCGTCTGAATCTGATTATCTCACGGTATTATGATCAATCTTTTTCCCTCTGCATCAGCTGAGAATGATCTATTTCTGGCGTTTCCCTTGTTAGAGAACAGCATTATTATATCTTTCCAACCTCGTATCGACTGACCGTGATGTATTGCTCGCTACTATTTTCGTCCCTCGAAATTTTGTAACCAACATAAAAGAATTTAAACAATTTGTCACTACTGCTGTGTTGGTCTTTTTATCATTCGCTTCTGCAACGCGCCTAATTTGGTAAATAAGCCATTCAACGGCGTTGAACTTTTCCGACCGAGTATTCCGAAATCGCTCGGGGAGCAAGTCCTACAACGGTCCTTCGTAGAAGGAACTCGACTAATTATTTAGAAGCTAAAAATGATTTTCAGACTTCTTCGATACAGAGATAGCTTCTTATCGTTTGACTGCCCTTCCTATTATCAATCATTCGAGCCGTATAATATACTATATATATATATATGCAATAAATTTCCTTAGAATAAGTTATAAAAAAAATCATATATATATATTTTTTATAACTTATTCTAAGGAAATTTATTGCATATATATATTTATTAAATATATATATAGGGATTTTTAAATATATAATTTTATATATTACCATTTTTATATATTATATATATTTATTTAAAAATAAAAATATATTTTTATATATTGTATATTATTAAATATATATATACATATATGTATATATATATTTAATATTATATAATATATAAAAATATACCACTCGTCGCGGTAATAAATTTCCTTAGAATAATTTATAAAAAAAACTCAAACGCATTTATAAAGTCGATGAGTGATTTGGGCAATAATTTTCTCACTGCTAGTAGCGACACCTTTGCCACGAATTGTTACCATTTGTTGAATATTATAAGGAAAAAACATAACACTACTACTATAATTCAATGCATGCTTTCGGTGCTATACTATAACGTTATAATCCTGCAGAGTTATAAAATGAAAAATTTAAGGAACTTAGGAGATAATTAATTAACATATAAAATTACTTTAACCCGGCGGGAGGCGCACCCCACATTGCAACACAGTTTGTCGCTACCGGGTGAAAAATACCGAAAATTGAAACGTAAAAAACCACGGTTTCAGAATATTTATTTTAACTTTGTAATTTTTAAAAGTTGTGAAAGTACAGTGTTTTAAGAATCAAACAAAATTTATGAAACATCTTAAAATCTTTGTTAAAGTTCTTTAAAAAATTGTAACAAAAACCCAGTCTTCATATTTTCGCAACTAATAATAATTAATATTAATAATAACTAGCGTCTTTGTGGTAAATTCTACCCAGTAGCGCCTCCTGCCGAGTTAATAAATTTGTTACGAAAGTACCACGTTAAGGAACGAACTGAAAAGTACACTTGAATCGGTAACAACTAAAAACGCCAAAGAAGACCCGAGTATTCAATGTCAATGGGTAGGTCTACTGCGGTTCCAGTTCTTGGCTCTTATCAAAGACTGATAACGGTCGTACCTCGTTTCTACGTAGCATTGACTCATCGTAACTTTTAACGCTCCTTCCGAAGAGTGCATTGCAGATCGACGATTTTACCGTGCCTACGAGATAAAGGCTACAACAATCGATATTCGATAAACCTTCAATGGAATAACCTCTTATCTGTATAATGTTCGCAGTGCCGTGTTTTATAACGTGAAGCTTCACGATGCCCCGCTATTGACGTTAGTCACTTAAGAATTTCAGAAACATTCATAACGAAACGGTGAATCAGGCAAAGCGAAGACGTTTCTTCGATTAGCACTTCTATTTTTATAAAAGCTTTGATAGAGGGATTTCAAAAGGTGTTTTTTTTTTGTAGATAGCACAGAAGTAAAGCGATCTAAAAACCATGGATACTTTTCATTGTGTTTTTTTTTTTCTGTTTTTTTTTTGTAATAATTCGTCGAATCCCTCGGTGGAACCTTGAGACGAGATCGCGCAGGCCTCTGTCATTTGGTATTAATTACAAGAATCGCAGTTTTTATTGGGCCTTACGATATAGAAATATCTGCTTACGTATGGCAAGCATTCTAGGACACGAGAGAGTGACGTCATGCATGTGCCTCGTACGTGCTGATTTTTCTTCTTTCGATCCGCGATATATCGCATTCCTCGCGACCACCCGAAAATCTTGCGAATCTTTAAAATCACGAGCGATCCAAAGGATTTATAGATTTCCCAAAGAGACGACTAGATTTAAGGGGTTGTGCTTAGTCAGGCGGCCGAAAAGAGGCGAGTATTTGTGAATTTTTTTTGAAGAAGCGGAAGCGTATATTTTTGCAAGACTTTTTGCGCTTAAAGGAGCAACATTTAAAGAACATTTGGTAATTTTTTCGAGGAAAAATATTTACGTTTATAATACAGTAACAACCGACATACAAGAAGTATTTTTAAAAATTTGAGGCCAAATTATTTGAACATTAAAAACATTCGGAGCCAGATTATCTAAAATCAAAAAACAAAAAAGTTTTCGCTAGTATATTAATGTATCCTCGGGTTGGCGGAGAGAATTTTCCGAAGTATTAATTTAAAACAAAATGGGGGCTATTTAAAGTTCAAGTCTTGATTTTTAAATCAATTTTTTTTTGCGCAAAAATCAGGACTTCAACTGTAAATAACCATTTTGTTTTAAATTAATATTTAGGTAATTCCCTCCGTGAATCAGAGGATACATTAATATAGGTAGGCACTAACGAAATCTTTTTCGCTTCTTGCTCGTCGTGCTCACCCCAAAAAAAAACGTTTTAAAAAGGCTTCTTGAATGTCGGTTGTAATTTTATTACAAACTTAAATATTTTTCTTCAAAAAAATTACCATGTCTTCTTTAAATGTTGCTCTTTTAAGTGCAAAAAATTCTGTAAAAATATACGCTCCCGCTTGTTCAAAAAAAATTCACAAATATTCGCCTCTTTTCGGCCGCTACTCACAAAAGTATCCATCCACCCTATACGTATAACATATTTAATTTAGATTCAGAATTACCCATTATAAATTACATTAGCGTAAACTTTGATTAATATATTTTTAGTTAGTACCATCTATCAAAGAAATGCCCAAAGAAATTTTCCTAGAAGAATGGAACAAGAGAAGCCCGAATTTCACAGAAAATTAATTCAATCAATTGAAAGCTTATAAAATCGCAGGAATATCAAAGTAATATTAACTTAGTGTAATTAGGTTTGTATAAATTGAATTTGGCCGAATATTTTCTTTGCTCGACCTTTGCTACTTCCGCGGATAATAATATTTTTTTTAAACATTCTATACAATTTTTTAATCGAATGCACTCAAAACAAAAGTATATTAATGTGAATTAGAATTGCGAATTCTTACTTTGAAAACGAACATAGTCGATATCAGTGTTTTCGTCTGAAATTAAAGTAATTGCAACATTCGTTTCCCCTAGCGTTTGCAGTTTCTGCTACGTTTCTTAAATTCCCATCGCTCGTCTCTGCTTCTAGTCATGAAATTTGTCCAGCTGCATTGTTTACGCCATTGTTTATTAATCGCATTACTCGTCGAGCCGATTGAAACGGAACGGAAGGCCAGCGAGGCGTCGACGTTAGCAGATTAATTGGGAGTTACCTAATTGATCCGATGCAGAAGAAATGCCGCGAGAAACTTTCGCGTTCCGATCTGCGAAATTTAGGAGAGGAGAGAAGAGAATGGGAACGATCAAGGAGGAGTCCTTATAAGGACGAGTGTCCTTAACCCGCTTCCTCGCGGCACCATAAGCGCTGCCCCGATGTAATACACCGTTGACAAGTAAAAGAGGAAAAGAGAAAGAGGCGGGTTTCGTCGGAGACTTCTCGTGCCTTTTATAGTCAACTCGCAGTTTCGGTCTTCTTAGGAAAGAAACCGAACTCTGACGAAACCGCACAGATTCCGGGATAGATTGACTGGACACGTCACTCCGCCACGCACGCCCTTATACACCGCATGCTCCACCCCCCCCCCCCACCCCCCACCCCCGCGCCCCTTCTCCGTCCGAATATTAGTCGAAAAATCACGCGCCAGTGCTTGCCTTCGTATACAAGGTGTTGAAGAAAAAGGGGTTCAGGGCTTGGGATATTCGGTGCTCGTTAAACTGTGTCAAGAACGGGCCAGTCGACGTGCGTGTCAATAAATAAACCATATCAGTGTCAGAAGCGTTTTTTTTTTCATTATTGATGACGCTATTTATATGTTTGCTTGTTTAATGGTGAGAATAATATTAGAATACATTACTCGAAGAAATAAACAATAAGCAGTTCTAGCTGCAACTAATAGGTACTTTTTAACGAGCACGCGATTTGGGTCGTGATGTTAAGTACAATTTGTATGTAACAATGTTAGAATATGATTGATGCAATTATTAGTGTATACACTTTTCAAGTTCTGGGCTGATTTTTTTAACATTCTGAATATTAAATTCAAGCAGTCTGAGGATACTGTGGACTAATGTGGATCGATTCATTCCCATAAGTAAAAATTTTCTTTGAACGAACATGACTGCCATTTTTATTCCTCGATAACCTGTACAGTAGGGTGCAACGAAATATAGGGGCAAAATATTTTTTTTTATTATTTATGACTTCTAATAGTGGGCAAAAGTTGCCTTTTATAAAGCTATTTAAGTTTGGAAGTTTGATCTTGATCGACAAATTTTTTTAGGTGCCGCAAGCCATGCAAAAATTCATGTTTAATGATTGTGTGACTTTTTAATGGCTTGCGGCACCTCAAAAAATTTTATCAAGATCAAACTTTCACAGCTTAAGTCTATACCATTTTATAAAATTGAAGTTGCTTACTTTGAAATGTGGTTTCTCAGTAAATATGAACTGTAGCCATAAGTGTGTTGCATTGCTTTGTTCGTCTTGACGAGATGAAGGTTCTAACGTTTTTATTTTTTTTTTTAACTAATGATTTTTAAGTAACAGTATTTCGCGACGCGACCGCCAGGCGGCGACCGGGCGAGCGTTTCTCGCTTGCGAAATAGCACCGCGGCGGGAATAAGTGGCCGAGGGCTCGATCCGTAAAGGCACCCACTAAAGAAGGGTTTTTGGAAATTCCATCCCGAAGGGGGTGAAAAGGGGTAAAACGTATTTTGTCAGACCCCCTATTCCCTAATATCTCTTACAAGGGAATACCGCGAACCCGGACTCACCGATTGGAACGCAACTTTTTGGATTTTTTGGAGTGATTCAAAACAAAAACAACGGTGTCTTTCATTTGGACTCTATCGCCCTTTAAGGGGGTGAAAACTAACCTCAAAGTCAAATTGGCACTCCACTTTTTCGCGAATAACTCTCAAAGTATAACAGATAGAAAAAAATGTTTCAAACAAAAGTTTAATGGTTCAATAAACGCTACAAAGTTCCGTTAACAAAATTTTGAAAACATTTTTTTTCGTCAGTTATATATATTTTTTTAACTGTTTTCAAAATTTTTGTTAACGCAATTTTGTAGCGCTTAATACACCATTAAACTTTTGTTTGAAATATTTTTTTCTGTCTGTTGTACTTTGAGAGTTATACGCGAAAAAATGGAAGTGCCAATTTGACTTTGAGGTTAGTTTTCACCCCACTTAAAGGGCGATAGGGTAGATGTACCGTTTGTGGCCATTGCATTCTTTTGAGCCATGTGCTTAATTATCTCATTTTTAAATTGCTTGCGGATCATTATTATGTGGAGAATTTCGCATCATAAATATTTTGTTTAGTATACCACCAGAAATATAAGGTTACATTTATTGCTTACACGGAAAAATATTATAATTTTTAAGAAGTGGCCAAAACTGGTACGATATCTTAAAGTAGCCACAAATGATGCATCCACCCTAGGGCCCAAATGAAGCACACCGTTGTTTTTGTTTTGAGTCACTCTAAAAACCCACAAAGTTGCGTTCCAATCGATGAGTCCGGTTAAATATCAAATTGGGGTTCTTACTCACAAAGATTACCCACATAAAATCTCCAAAAAACCAATTTCAGAATTTTGCCTTAATCAACCCCCACAAGGGGGGGGGGGGTGAAATGGGGTGGAATGTGTTTTCATGGAGTCCTCAATATCTCTTAGACCCGAAGCGAAACGCGGGGTTAATTTGCTAGTATCTTTATAAAAGGCAACTTTTGCCCACTATTAGAAGTCGTGAATAATAAAAATATATTTTGCCCCTATATTTCGTTCCACCCTACTGTACAGTTGTATGTACAGTGACTTCGATCGCTCGTGCAACTGACAGAAGCAAATTACACCGATCCGTATCCCGGAGTTTGATATTAATTCTTAAGAGCAGAATGCTTGGAAGACGAGTCATTTTAAGTCAGGCTTCTCGTGACGTCTGGAAGTTTTGTAAGCTAGAAAGTAAGCGGCATGTGGCTTTCCTGGTAAATGTGACGCATAATCATGGAAACATAATAAAACGCGGATACTCTCTCGACTTCTCTTCCTGGAGCATTCCATGTGCGTGCATAATAGCATGTATCGTGATCCGATGCGTGCGTCTAAAAGCCATGATAAATTGTGCAGAAAACGGTGCAGCGTAATATGGTACAATTACTGTAAGGATCTCCGTACGCGCAACCGACTTTAACGGTCAATAACTTGAAACGTCGACGACCAGCTATTACAAAAGGCAAACAATTATCTTACTCCTTTTTGATTTGTTTTATTTATGTGCTCCCGAATACAAAGCTCCAGTCGCTCAAATTAAGAATCAGCAAGTAATCTTAAGGGGGTCAGTCCACTGTGAAGTCGCGAAAAATTGTCAATTATTAGGATTTATTTTTTAGCAAACGGAATGTGCAACTTAAATAATGTTTTGTCCACTTATTAATACACTTATTGACAGTATAACAAAAATCTATTTTAAATTTTTAACAGTTTTTTTTAATTATATATCGCACTGATGTGAGCGCCTTGAGAAAGCGATGCAGTGCTGGTGCGGGTGATTCCGGGAGAACGACGAATTTGAAATAAAAAATTCAAAGTGTGTTGTAATCATTATGAGTGTGGTTATCGCCGGAACCAGGATTATTTTTACTGATAAAGAATTAACAAAATGGCGGAGGTTTGAAGTTTAAGCGTCGAAATACGGTGATTCTTTCAATCATTTTGCCTTGTAAAAATTATGAAATGGTTAATCCAAAAATGTTTCCGTAGTCCCGGTCATAGCCACTGATGTTCTGAATAACGTGTAAAAATTTCAGACTGATCGGTCTAATAGTTTTTTTGCAATCACCCGCAACAGTTGACAAAATGTTGTTTTGAGGTAATTGCGTTTTAAGTTTTAAAAGAAATTAAAAAAATTCTTTTAAAATTTTTCTAGTATAATATAAGAGTAGCTTAATAACTACCAAAAAGATTTATTGCATTATGTGCTGTATCTACGGAGAAAAAAATCTTTAAAAAAATTTCAAACCGTCACAGTGGACTGACCCCTTAACTCACGTGTCGATTACACATAAATTATACTATATATAAAAATATACCGCGTCTAGAAACATTCTGTCTTTATCATTACATAACATAACGTGAAAGTGTGGAGTTTTATGGAACAATAACAAAAGCACAACGGTTGCAAATATGTAACAGCAGTCGGTCTATTTAAGCAACAATTCGAATTGCAATTTGCAGATGGAATATAATTACACATATAACTTAACACTTTGTACGACTTCAAGTACTCTGTACTTTCTGTTCTTCGAAACTTATTCTTGATTGATCTTATTTCGTTTAAAATGCCCCCGTTAATTTTAAGAAGCTAATTGTGCTACGATATCTCTTTATCACTTTCATCGTTCTACCGTCGAGATTCTATTTGATTGTAACGAATAACCTCCGTTCCTGATTTTAAGTGTGACTCATTGTAGATACAAACGACGCGAATGTTTGTTCTACTTCGCATCGCGTGAATTTTAAGCGAGAAAAATTTCCAAAAAAAATTCGACGCAAATTACGCTGATGAAAAATCACGCGCAACGTAATGCAAAACGCTATCGTGGAATAGACATCACTGATTAATTAGTACTAAATAATAATATTCATCTTTAATAATTTAAGCGAAGCTGCTCGTGAAATTTAAATAAAAAATATACACGAACGCTGAAAAACAAAAATTTTTCTACTTCGTTAATTTTCATTTTTAATATTTGCAGCATTTCTTTCGTTGAAATTCTCACGTGCAAATACAAAGGGGCAGTCAAACTTTAAACTAAATAGTTGACGCGGTATTCAGGGGGGATTGGTAAATTGGCATTAAAAGTGACGTTACTTTCTTTTCAATTTTCCTTAAGAGGGAGTTAGAGCCGGTGGCTGTTAGTCAGCTATAACCAGGAATGTTAGGCAGGTCGACGACACGACACTCTCTGAGACCGGTTTTGGAGACCTTCGAGGAGAGAGTTCTGTTTAAAAAAAAAGAAGAAAGGGAACAAAACAGCGGTGGATCCCTACTTTGCATTGAGACTTTGTCCGACCTCGGTTAGGTTTATCTAGTTAAAAAGAGGAAAAAAAAGTCTCGACACAGTACTCTTTCTTCGTATCAGAAGTCAGGAACGGTGTAATGTGTGAACTTCAGCATTCACCGAGTGACTGGAAGGAATTCAGTTACCAAACAAAAAATTGTACTATTTGGAGCAACGCGTTTACTTAAAATAAAAAACGAATTTATTAAGGGGATTAGGCAGTCGAAAAATCGATTTTTTATTGCATCTTCCGGAAGGCCTATCTTTTCCGAATAAATTGCCGCTTGGTTTGTAGTAAAATTCGCAAAATTGTAGATTCGGCAGATAAAAACGTCGCCTTTGCCCAGAAACTTTAAACGCGTTTTTCTCGAATCTTTTTTTCTCTTGGTTTCGTTCCTGATTGCGAGCGAATGGACGTTCAGATCGACTTGAAAAAATTACAGGGTGTGTAAAACATGTGCCATTCCACGTGCAACCTCTGATATAGTCCATAGAAATTCGAGATTTTGATAAAAAAATTAAAGTCACCGGTTTTAGTAGCGCGCGAACAAGAACGAATTTTTCTCGAAAAAATCGCCGTTTTTCAGTCACCAATCGCATTGTTTTGATTTAATTTTTGCTTTTATAGGTCCCACTGGAAACTTTTAAGACCGATATTAAGACGAAACTACAGAAAAACGTTAAAATGTTTACCAGTCTGCAGCGCCATTTTTAAAGCACATATATATTTCATACCAATTATTTTTCAATCTGTATGGTAGTAATAAACATTGGGTAAAAGGATACATCTGGTAATGGATGGATTTGCTTTCATTTTTACAAAT
Source organism: Andrena cerasifolii (assembly GCF_050908995.1). Classification (NCBI taxonomy): domain Eukaryota; kingdom Metazoa; phylum Arthropoda; class Insecta; order Hymenoptera; family Andrenidae; genus Andrena; species Andrena cerasifolii. The sequence continues at coordinate 6,326,946 of NC_135121.1, read as the reverse complement.
AAATAAATGACAGAGTCTCTTTCTCACGAAAAACGAATATCTAGTCCCCTTAAGAATTCCCTGGAAAAATACAACTGGTTCTGTATTACTGAAAGGTGGGAAACATTTCGGTGGCAATCATGTTTAATAAAAATCACAAGGCGCTAGTGGAAAATATTTTCAAATATTAGTAGCGACTTATCAGAAAAGTTATTGCAAAATGCGTGTTATTAATTAGCTGCTAAAATTCATAGCGACGTATTCAAGACTCTTGGAAACAATTAGCAGTGAAAAGGCAGTGCCTGGCTTTTCAGAATACATATGTATATCAGTACACAGCAGTTTTAGGTGTTTGCAGCTGTTTCGTTATACAAATTGGCATCTAAAGTCAGAAGAAGACGAGTTTAAAAACGGAGACTTTTTAAATTTGTATTTTAGTGTTAAAAAAAGATGAATATGAATATCATTAATATGTGGATATTGTTTTATACAGAATGCGCAATAATATCAGGTACAGTGCAAAATTTTGTATGCAAAAATCAATCGAAATTCGAGGCTTCGTTTACGAGAAAATTTATTTTGAATATACACGTGACATGCCACAGTTTCAATTAAAATTCTGCTTGATAAATTTCCTTGAAGAGGTGTATAATATTTTTTTTATGGTTTTTAAAGTAACGAAGAACGAACAAAATATTCAATCGTCGTCGATAATGTCGTACATATTAAGTAGAAACGAAACTTACGAAATTGAGACTTCTTATTACGCGTGTAGTCAATCACAAGAATATCTACGTCTGTTTTTTTTTTTTTTTTAAATTATCGCTTTATTTTTGGACTTCGAATCGACCTCGTTTCGTACGTATGATGTATTGCGGGATTTGTGGGGCATCCCGTTTATTAATAAACGATTGTCACATTATTGAAATTTATGAACGAATTTCGTAAAAATTAGAAGCATCGTTAGCGCGGTGTAAAATAATTCTCAAACTCTATCGCCGTTTTTAAATATTTCTCTCATAATATTTTTGAAACGTGAAAATTAAGTCCCATGTTATTCGAAGTTATATTTTAAAATAAAATACCGCACCCGAAAGGAACTTGTTTATGGTTATATAAAACAGGATAAATGAATTAATAAAATGCAAACGTGCTCATCCATTAAATCTGCATAATTGGTTGATATATAAAATAATAACGAGAAGAGAAAAATTGCAACACTCGAATACCAATGACATTTATTTATATCTACAATCTCGAATAAATTTTTGTATTTTTCTGGTAAGAAAGTTAAATATTCTAATTTATCACGTACCTTGTATTATTACAAAAAAAATCGTAATTATTTCGCAGAATAAAATGCAACTTTTTATAACCGCTTAAAAATAGAATACACTATAATTAGAATTTCTGTCTAAAATTAGATATTAACAAAAGGTTAAGAAATTTGTAAAGTCGACACTAGAGCAACCGCTATGAATATTTTCTTCTTATTTAATGTAGAATATAATAGAAGCGTAGAAAGTGAAACTATTATTATAAAATTAATTAGAAATTCAGTTTACCAACTTAGACAACCGAAAATTGTACATCGAACTTTGGGTGCTTGGGGTCACGAGCGACCCCAGGGTACCAGTTAAGGGTTAAGAATGCAGAATGACAATTACGTTCGAGATAAAATTGTTTAAATTCAACGAAGACACACAACGGTTCGAATTGCGATTTGTTTTGATGAAACACCGTGGAGTCTGCCTCCAGATTAGAATATTAATTAATATGCGTATTTATAATCCACGCAAAAATTGTTTTAATGGTCAGAGTAAGAAAGTCCGTAGCTTAGGCTGCATTTCCGTGGAAATCAGTGATCCCGTGATCCGTTGTTATCAGCCAGCAATTTGAGGACGTCGCGATACACGTATTATATCGTTCCTGTAGAAGGACCACGTTGTACGACAATAAGATGCTTTGTGCCGATTGTAATTGAGTCATCGTTTCACTATTTCAGTGAACACGCTGCCAACCTACCGCTATCCCCTTATCAGCGGCTGAAACGGGGCAGAGTTATTTAACCTCTTATCGAGCAACTACCGGTACCATTGTTATCGTACAATGAATTCTTGCAACAATTTTGTTCGCAGTAAAAGCAGCTGCTTCTAAACAACTTTTCCTCTGTCCTACGTATCGGACACTTTTAGCATTGTTCTCTTCACGTTTGCGTCGCAGTAGAATGAACAGAGCGATGAAGTTCTAAAACACGAAGACTCGTAAGCTAGACGAACTTATTAAGAAAAATTTCTTCCCAATGTTGACCGCATTTGGGGTGATAGTACTTCTAAAAAAAAATGGAATTCTTTAATATTAGGTTGGCAAGGATTAAATTTGTAGTTAAGAATATTGCTAACTTTAACAGCTTATTATTTGACATTAATATTAATAATATTAATATCAAATTAATTTTACTCAACTTAATATTTTACCGTTCTGCTTTTTGGTTAGAAAGTTACATATCTCGCCTGTTTAAAGAAATCATTGTAAGCACTATAAAATATTAAAAACTTTTTTTTTAAATTAATTTTGTTGAAAATGGAACGGTCGGAAATTCGCACTGTTATGGAGTTCTTACGTGGAGCTAAGGCATCGCAGACCGCGTGAAACATTAATAGTGTATTTGGCTCTCGTGTTACTGCACAGCAGACAGTGTCAAATTGGTTCGCCAAAGGGTTTATCAGGGTAAGCATGGGCAAACGGCCCTCATGCCGATTCTTGGAGTTGTTATTTTTTAAACAATGCTCCATGCCTGAAACACCATTATGTAAAGTTTTAGATCGCTACCCCCCTGTTTAAGGATAATACGGGGGTAAACGCCCTTAGCGTTATTATTTTTTTTCTCGGTTGCTACTTAAGATATTTAAATGAAAAAAAAAACGAGAAATAGCTACATACTAACTGCATCTCATATATTTTTCTGAAATTTATAAATCAATTATTAAGGGTAGAAAAAAATAATTAATTTTTTGGGGGTGGTTTATGGAAACAACCCTTTGAGTGACCACCTCCAAAAAAATTAAGAATAATGCTCTATTATCGAGTTATTATATATAAAAATCTGAAGATAGTCGAGATGGTGGAACATAGTTAAATAATTTAATGAAGATCAATATATTATAAATAGGTGGGGTTTTGTGACGAGAAAGAGTATTTGTCGCGAGCCTGAGGATATTCGATCAGCTACAGGTACATTATGTGGGTAATACCTGAGCAAAAGGATTTTTTCCAATTCGTATTATTTTCAGAGCTACAGGGTGTCACTGACAAGGGATGATCCCGAACCGGAAAATTCCAAAAATTCTGAAACTATGTCAATATGTAGGGGATTTCCTCGTGATTACAAGGCAATTTTTGTTTGCTACTCAAATTCACCCGAAGGGGGTGAAATTCACCCCTGATAATTCGGCTATTTTCCGATTTTGTGTTATAACTCGCGAACTGTAAGAGATAGAAAAAAGGTTTCAAGACAAAAGTTACTTCTTTTAATTAGATCTATCATTTGGTAAAAAAATTATTTTACAGTTCCCGAGTTATCACACAAAATTGGAAAAATAACCGAATTTTCAGAGGTCAATTACACCCTCTTAGAGTGAATTTGGGCAGCAAACATAAATTGCGTCGTAATCAGGAGGAATTTTCCTAGTTCGGGATGTTCTCTTATGAGCGGGACGAGCGACGCATAACAGTTTTATTCCTGCAAGTGTATTTCGGCAAATTTCGGCGGATTGTTCTTTCTGGGGGTGGCGGTGGTGGTGAGGGGAGGGTGCCTTTCTGTTTTTTTTTTAAACACAAAAATCAACCATTTGGTTACAAAGAGACCGTTACTCTCCTAGGTCACCTTTCTGTCTGAATTATCCGCAAAACTTTAAACGCGTTTTTCTCGAAAGCATGTTTTTCGAAACGGTGACCATGATATTTCAAGATCGGCTGGACCAACTCTGTCCAAGTTTTGCATATATTATCAGCACACGTGTGGCTATCGTCCATACCAGAATTATGATAAAATATTTTGTTTCCAAACTTTCACAGACCTTTAAAGTTGAAAAGCTGTGCGAAAATCGAAACTGAATTTTCAAACCGCCGCCATTTGCTTAATTTTCAATATTTTTCTATCATTCTGGTAGGAACGATAGCCACAGGCATACAGTTAAAGAACCTCTTTTCATTTTTCGTTATAGATCACTAGAACGAGCCCAATCATGGTCACCGTGGCACCATGTTTTTTCCCCCCACCATTACTTTAAAGCAGTCAACTGCGTTTGATTTTAATTTTTTTCTATTGACAAAATTTGTAAAAATACCTGAAACATCAATAAACATATAGCAATAAACTAGATAATAATAAAATCGACGGGTTCTTTGTGAAAAAAATTCCGAAACAACGCGACGAAAACGCCCTTAATTAAAATCTAAAACACGCAAAGAAAAAATTGTAGGAATTCCCCTTGGTGATTTCCTCCTCGACATTCTCTCGCGGTTACACACGGGCATGAACTTGTGTAAAGTGTAAACCGATCCGCTTGCTCATCTTTCCGTAATGGTGACGCATGCCGTCGTCTTTTCGTTCCGTTTAACTCGTAAGTTATTCATCCAGGCGAGAAAAAAACCTTTGGATAAAACCCGGCGCGCCTTGCGGAATATGATTCGCCACGGGCAAATGTCCCGCCAGGGTGGGTACGGTTTTCGCGGGGAATAGGGAAATATTGTGCTCGGAGCGAGGGGACCGCGTTACGCGAGGCGTGGATCTGAGAGAAAAAGAAAAAATAAAACCAATGCCCCCGCTGCTCTCGCATTCATTCGTTTACGCTACGAAGCGTGGTCGTTTATCAATTTATGGAGTTATTGATGGTTAAAGTGCAGCGCGTGCGTAGCAAATCACTTGAAATGCGTGCGCCTAGCAGCTCGAGCAATAAGTGCTTCGCGCGCAATTTGTGCGCGCTGTAATTGGAGAAGGACGAAGTGAAGTAAAAGTCAACCGACGAGCAGCCACGAAACGAATGAAAATACGAAATTCCAAGCTTCCGCGAGAATTGGGTGGACAGCGCAGCGTCTCGTATGATTGTTGTGCTCGGGTAATTGATGTTATCAGCGTCTGTTAATTAACTTTTTATGTATCAGTGGTCAATCGATAATCGAATGCAAACAGACCTCAATAGGATAGTATTCTTGTTAAACCAGTTGCGGCTAGTTGTCTCTCTCCGTTCCCTGCTCAACGTTACTTTATTTAGGCGTTTTATCCTTGAATGCTGTTTTGTTTGGCCTGGCGCAGATATCGTTCGTCTCGTTTAATTGATTCGATAAGGTATAGGAAAATTGTATTTTTTTTTTTAGTGGATCTTATTTATCCCATGTGGAGCAACAACATTTAATATAATACTTTTGTCGTTGTTTGATAGATTATCACATTATTGACCCAGTGGATTGATTCTCTTGCGTTCGATTAAGGGGACCTAGCGGTCTAGAGCCCCCAAAATAGGTGATCTTTAGGAATTAATTAAAGGAAAACTAGTATATATAATTTAAGGGGACTTTTTGCATTGTATTAAGGATGTCTTAAGTTATGGAAATATATTTTTTGTTTTGTAATTAATCATTGCAGACGGCACTGGGGAGTCGTTAAAGTCGAGGGGTTAAAAAATTCATCCAAATCGGTGGCACCTAAGTAGTATCCCTGAAGACCTGTTATCTCCGAAAGTTATCATCTGATTCGACTGAAACTTTTTTATTTTGAAGAATATACTTCTGGCTAGGGAGGATACCAGAAAAAATGCAAAAAATTGAAAATTTATAATTTTCAAAGGCGTTGAAAGGATGAAAACTATAGGGAAAAAGTGATTTCAAAATTCAAGCGTCGTTATTTTCTAAAAAAAAAATATTATTTCTGTAATTTCTTCTGGTTTCCCCCTAGCCAGAAGTATATTCTTCAAAATAAAAAAAGTTTTAGTCGAATCGGATAATAACTTTTGGAAATACAGGTCCCACCGTTTTCAGAACACTGTTTCGAGAAAAACGCGTTTAAAGTTTTACGTGAGTGCCGAGTGGCCGGGTTTTACCCATGCATTTGTCGCTACTCAAATGCCTATAACTTCGGGAATTTACAAATTTCAAAAAATCCTTTTAATCACGTATTCCTAAAAGGTTGAACATTCGAAAAAATGAAATAAAAAGAAATCGACTTTTACACCGAAAAGTCCCCTTAACCAATTTATCCTTGGTTACAAATCTGTGGACAGCTTTTTTCTTAGCGGGAGTATTTTCTTTCTAAATTCCTTTAAAAACAGAATGAGACTTTTAAGAGAGTATTAAGATTCTGTATAAAAAATGATAACGAAACGTCTTTTTACATTTCTTTATATTTTCTATCATTGGGAAATTAATTGCCGTCTGGTTTAATATCATTTTGTTTGTCATTTATTTTAAAGTAGAACCAATATATTTTTCCAATAACTATGAGAATTTTATTTGAATAAAATAATGAAAGTGAATGTACAATTGTGTCCAAGTATTAAAAAGAATTTTTCATTTTATTTTATCTAGAAAGGACACTGAAATATTTGATTTATCTTGCAGTTTAGAAAACACTTCAAAGTCTTTACTTTTGATCGTTAACACTGTCACAATTTTAATTGATATATACTTGGCTCGTTAACCATTGATCCGTTATCTAGCCAGCTATAACGATTGAAATATTTGCTTAGTGTTATTTGTCGTTATGGAGGTCAGTTATTAAATTGCAATATCGTCTGAGAATTTACCAAGAAACTGAATAAACTTTATATTTCATGCGGAGCATTGCAAATAAAGTGTGGAGAGCTGTTATCCCATAATTTGATTAATTAAGAAATTCCTTTTAATGGTTTCCCTCTTTGATAAAGAAAATTGTTATAGAAGATATATGGTAACAGATTTCGCAACTACTATTTACGAAACTTGTTTAACCGTCGATGCAAGTTCTTGTGTTTCGATTTAAAATCACAGTTAACAAAAAATTCTGCAACTGGAATGTACTCAATATTTAGATATGAAATTATAATAATTGAAGACATATGTATCACGTGTCAAGCTCTGATTATGTTAAATTCTAATATTTGTTCTATTTTCACTAGTAAAAGTATACAAAAAAACGCGTGACTTTACATAACAGACGCAAAACGTGTTAATATCCAGTTAATTAATACGTACTTCATTCATCAATAGATGTTAACTTTACAAAATCAGTTATTTTCAATTATCTTTCATATTATGAGTGAAACAAGTGGTAATAACCACTTTATTGTGTTAAGTGCGTAATTATTTTTCAAAGGAATAACAGTATCCAGTACACTTGCTACTAGAAGTAGCGAAATTTGGAATTATTCGCCTGTTAACTGGTCCATTCTCATTTTCAAAAATGATATTCTAAAATTTAAAGTTGGGATCATAAATGGTCCTTTGATTAGATCTTTACTAACAAATCAGTAGCAACTATCTTCAAAGTATAGCAGATCCATAAAAAACTTCAGAAAAGTAAAAAAATTACACCAAGTACATGAAATCAAATAAATCACAAAAAATAGAAGATAATAATAATTATAAAATAAAAAAAGATGTAAAATCAAAATGAGCTGCACGTACATAAAGGTAATGATAAATACAATTAAATATTTTAATACGAATAAACATTTGAGTATTCGAATGTTATTATTCGAATATATAAGTATTTGAATACTATTCTGGTGTATTCGAATTATAACATTCGAATACTCAAATATTCGAATAGTATTCGGACACTTAAATATTCGAATAGTATTCGAATACTTAAATATTCGAATAGTGTTTAGATACTTGGATATTCGAATTATATGATCTAGATTAGGGCTGGGACTATTCGAATAATTTAATATTCGAATATTTTACAAGTATTCGAATGCTACAAATAAACTTCGAATATTTGAGTATTCGAATGCTACGAATAAACTTCGAATATTGGAGTATTCGAATGCTACGAATAAACTTCGAATATTTCAGTTGAATTCGAATGTTATTATTCGAATATTGATGTATTCGAATAGTATGGTGTGAAGTGGGTCAAAATTAGCTTACAGGATTTCACCCTGACAAATGAACCTAAAGAACCTGATTTATAATTCACACCATACTATTCGAATACTTACATATTCGAATAGTATTCGAATTATATTCGCCAAACAATTGAGCAACTGAAGTATTCGAATACCGAAAATTTCGACAAATAGTCCCAGCCCTACTACGAACTATATGTTACTATATCGCAGTATTGTTATTTTCTGATACAAATGCATATTTAACCCGGCGGGAGGCGCACCCCATATTGTAATACAGGTTGTCGCTACCGGGTGAAAAATACCCCAAATTGAAACGTAAAAAAAGCACGGTTTCAGAATATATATTTTTTTTAACTTTGTAATTTTTATATTAAAGTACAGTGTTTTAAGAATCAAACAAAATTGATGAAATATCTTAAAATCTTTATTAAAGTTCTTTAATAAATTGTAACAAAAACTCAAACAGTGTTACTACAATCAACAACAAATAAAAAATAAATAAAAATACTTAAATTACTTATATTTTTTTATACGCAGATCTACGTACCTACAGAATCGGCTAATGCCAAACATTCGACTCGATTTTCTCGCACCAACAATTATAAATATATTATTACACGCGACCTTTACTAACTATATGTAAACAAAAATTAAACCAAATCAATGACTCGAGCTTTCTGCACTACCCCTGTTTGATTAAACACGATTGATAAATTTCTCGTCCGCCAAGATCGTTAAGGATGCTGCGAGGGGAGGGGAGTCAGAGCAAAGAACTTGCAATCATCGACTTTTATGTTCGATTTGATATGTCCAGCGGGTGCGCTTATGTGATTGCAGACGTACTCAGGGCTGTTCTGCGTGGTGGTAAATCCATACAAGAGGCTGTCAATTTACACGGAAAAGATAATGGAGAGGTATAAGGGTATCAAGAGACACGAGGTTCCACCCCATGTTTTTGCCATCACGGACACTGCATATCGTTCCATGCTTCAAGGTAATTGGCCCGTCTGTTTGTTCATTCATTTACTCCTTTATGCAGTCATGGTGATATTCGACTCGTTTGGCGTTTCAATTAATTCGTCCATTCGTTCGTTTAGCCCCCATTCCATCTATTGATTCATCCAATTTCGTTTGTCATTCGTATAGACTTACCTATCAACTTATCATGTTTATTTAGTTGCGTTCAACAAAGTAAATTTTGACTCGTGGGCGGCTGATTTTGTGGTTTTATAAGGGCAAAGTATTTTCTCAAGTTTTAACTAAAAAATTTGCAATTGTCTTCGAAGTATACAGTATACGTAGTAATTAGGTCATCCACGGAGGTTAATAATCAATTGTTCCACGCACGGACCGATTTGCAGCTAAAATGTTTTATCACGCGACATCAAATGTATCTGGATGACCGCGAAAGTCTGACGTGCAGCATTAGGGTTTCTAGGTTTTTAAAAATCGGGTTTAAAAACCAGTTTTTATTTATGAATTTGTAAAATTGGAAAACCGGGTTTTGAATTTAAAAAAAAAAAACGGTTTTATATATTAGAATTAATATGCAGAAATGAATTAATTATTTAATTAGAAACGTTAACATTTTTACTTGAAACTCGCCTCGGACACAAGCATATTGTAGTATGTAACAGTCTACTCATTACTGTAAAACTGTATTCGTGAGTTCATATTTTCTGAAGAAAAATACTAAATGGAATAAAGATTTATAATTTGCTACCACTGTAAAAAATTTATAGTTTGTTCGAATTTTATTTTTTTTTTTCATTTGGTTTTGTACGCAGTCTATTTTATTCTGTTATATTTTTGTAGATCCCTAAATATTAAATGAACTCATAAATTGCACGGATTTTAGTTAATTTAATTTTTACTTATTTATTTGGTTTTGTATAGATACAGTATATTTTATTCTGTTATATTTTTTGTAATTCCATAAATATTAAGGAAACTGAACATTTTTAAAATAAGTACAAATATTTATTTACTATTTTAATTATATATTTTTTTTGACAATTCGAAAACCGTTTTTTTTTTTCAAAATTCGTTTTTTGTACAAACCCTATGCGGCATATTAAATTGCCAGAAAATGAAGCACACGCAGGGTTTAATGTATTTAATTGTTCATACAATTAATAATACCACCTATAAGTAGTTTATATAATTTTTCTCTTTTTTTAACCTCGACATATTTCTCGTAATATTCTGTTTATAGACCGCGAGGACCAGTCGATTTTATGCACCGGTGAATCTGGCGCAGGTAAAACTGAAAACACGAAGAAAGTGATCCAATATTTGGCGTACGTCGCCGCTTCGAAACCAAAATCTAACGCGGTAAGTTAATAACTGAATGCCTCTATTTCCCTCTCTTTTTTCTTTTTCATTTTTTTTTTTAGAAGATATAAATTTCATTGCAAGTTTGGGGTTTATCGTGGTGAGAGTCTCTTTTTTTCATAGAGTTGAATTTATCATTGTGATGGAAAAATAAGAATACCATTTGTACAATAAGACGAGGACTGTTCTAGCTTTACTGAATTGTATATACTTTCTCTCATAGTGGAAGACACGTTTGCACATTTTTAAAAATATTTCTCTTTGCACTGGTCCTCTTTCCTATGTATGCAAAATAGTCTGAATCCACGCGTTTGCCAATCAATCGATAGATGAACATATTCACGTAAAGATAGAATTTCCTTCCCTGAGATGTCTCTTCCATAAGTTAGAATTTAAAAGAATATTTGTTTTCTCTGCTATATCTACGTTCGTCGTAAACAAAACGAAGAATTGATTTGAGAAACATTTATGCAATAATCCATCGCATAAATATTGAAAAGAAAGACACTCGAAGGTATTTGTAATAATTAAACTTATTAATAAAAGAAAGAGATGTTATATATTTTCCTAAAACTATGCTGTTAAAAATATATATATATTTCTGTGCAGGACCAGCAAATTAATTAATCAAATAATAACCATTTTCGTTCTAGTATTTAATTATTGAGTTATTGAAGTTATATTTTTTGTGCTGGAAATTAAAAATGCAAGCTAAAGATCATTTCTACGTTCTTTTTCAGTTGCTTATTATTAAACCAAAATCTTAGCTATTACACACAGAAATTATTCTAAATAAATATTTTCTATTTTATATCTTCTCTGTTTTACAAAACATGTTTTTCGAAACGTTGAACCAATAAAAATACAATCTCCATCGCCATATGATGATTTCGCAAAGAAACTATTTATTTTAACAATTACTTCACCACCTCATCAAAAGTTAAAACACATAATTAATTATTATGTTGCAAAATCCTCAAGAACTCTTGTAAAAATCCAGTAACGTAGCTTTTCGAATTGTTAAATGAAACATATAGGGTGTCCAGTAATTGATTTCAGTTTGATCTTCAGATTGATTTTCACAAAAATTTGTCGCAACAAGAGGCTTCGTTTTCGAGACAAATAATTTCCTGAATATTTATCGAGTAGGTACACGCGTACTTCACTTCGATATCTGCCAGTATTAAGACTTGTTTTGGTTTAGCACTGCTGGCTTACTTCCAGGCATTATCATTTAATCGGTATGATAGAATTATCAGTATGTTAGAGGATATCATGTAATAGATGACATACTGATATAATTCTCACATTAGAATCTCACGTTTCTTGCAGTTTTTAAGCTAAAATATTAAGCTTAACAAAAATATCTGATTCCTTAAGTAATTTTTAAATTAAAATTTGTGATCATTGAACACATAAATATGAGCACACACGAGTAATTTATAGAGAAGAAATATTCAAAGTCATACTCCTCGATAACGGGACCTTCTATAAAAAAGATTTTTTTTCTACATTTGCCATTTGTTTTTTTCATATAGAATTATCAGTTTCTCGATTTTATCGACAGTTACATGACGCTGGACACAGACTGCACTGGTAAAAACTTTGGTTCGTCCAACTTAAACATTATTTAATATAAGGACATTGACTATCACTAAATAACAAACTTGTTTTCTGAATTTATTTTTTATACTGTATAATATATTCCAAATTATGTAGCAGTCCAGTAACGAAGCAAAAATTTACCCTAATGTTGCTCGAATTACGAGCGAAGTAGTTACTCTGACCAATCATTATAAAAATTGAAATTAAAACAGAAGTTTGATTATAAAGTAGATCATAATGATCTTTGTAAATTTGATCCAGTGCATGAATGTTTCTGTACATACTCTTCCTTTTCTTTTTTCCGTGCATGATGCTTCATCGATTTCGTAAAATTATAGGTAAATTTAAGTAGATCAAAGTAAACAGAAATACGTGATGCGAAAGGAAAATATTAGGCGTGAAGCATATTAAATAAGAAGCAAATGACACGAAATCAAATTTGCGAATGTGATAGAATTTTAAGAAATTGTTCGAAAGGCTGCGTCTTACTATTAAACGAACCAAGTTACATTCACACTTTACGATGGTAATTTTTATTCCAATTAACCTTGAGGGATCGAATACCTAAATATCTTTATTCTGTATAGATAGATGAAAACACTCTTTAAGACAGTGTTAAATTGTTCGAACAAAAAAACAAAATGATAAAAAGGAAAATCGTTTTTTAATTACATTTTTTGCAAGATATGAAGGTCATCGAAGTTTCTCTTACAGAGAAACATATATTTTTTTCCTATACTCTTATAGGGAATAATAAGACAAAGAATAAATACTTTATTCGCAGCCATTGTAATTTGAAAGTCACCAAACTTTATTTTGTAATTAGATTTTCATTTGAAGGTAAATTAAATTCATCTGTTAATTTCTAAACAACTCGCATTGTTTATCAACATCCTACTGTGTACCTATATACATATATTTCTAAAAATAAAATGGATTATGGAGGGTTAAAATAAAATAACTTGAATCATTTAAACTGAAACTGAATTTTGATAACATCCCTAGTAGCACAAAATATTGAATACACATACATCCAATATTAAAAAGAGGTTCAATCTCTTTTTGATAATTAAATATACACACAATATTTATTCTAGATTAAGAAGCAAATATTTTTTCCAAATGTACTGGAAATATACATTTTATATTAGAAAACAATATTTTTGTCCAAATATAAATAAAATATTGATTTAATATTAGAAACAATATATTTTTCCCGAATGTTTGGGAAATATTCATTTTATATTATAAAAAATATATTTTTTCAAATATAAACTAAATATTTACTTTAAATTTGTTAAATATTAATTTTACATTTTCCGAATATTTCTTTTATATTCCACGAATATTTAGTTGACATTTTCAAAACATTTATTTCATATTTTCAGTATTTGCATATAATATTGGGAATCAACATTTTTGTCATATTAAAAAGTGTGGTCAAAAAAATATTTCTTTAATATTTGGAAAAAATATTTAACCAATATTTTGTGCTACTAAGGATATATTTCCTGTCGGTCGTTAACATCAGAATTTGCCACAATAATCATGATAATCTTCAGAGTTTTGTGCAAGAGGTTGCACCTATACTATCGTTAAACGATAACGAATGACGGGCTTCCGTCCTCTATTTCCGCGTTTAGATAAAATTGGCGGGGAACAATGGAGATAAATATACAAACGTTCTGAAAGAGAAAACGAAGACATTACCCTCATTAGCAAGACGGAATGATGTGAATAGCTTCGACAGTCTTAAGATTTTATCTCAACTCAGGTAGTCGAACAAATCCTAAGTAGTAACCAAAATTCAACAACTCTCACCATAATGAAAGTACAAACAAAACCATTACCATAATTATCTCGTCAAACTATACAATTTTTACAGAGTTTCAAAAGATATTCCAACGAACCAATTCAATTTATTTGATTCATAAAGGCTTGCAGCTCCAGAGGAAAAAGTTAGCATTGCATTGCAAGAGTTATTTCGCGTGAATGAAATATGCAACGCTGGTTACGTATTGAGTTACTCGTTAAGGGGTCTAGGCAGTCAGATCGCTCGAAAATCAAGTATTTTTTGCGAATTAATTACAACGAGATGAATACAAATTGTGACTAGTACTTTTGGGTAATGTTTGTTAATACTATAAACAGTAAAAAAAAAATTATTTGAATAATAAATACGTATGTATGGCAGCGCTACAGTTGCCTGATATATAGCTGTTTTTTCTGGAGCCACTGTAATTTTGCAGTGATTCTGGCCGTAAGAAATTGAATTGTGAAATTTCCTCTGAAATTGATACTTTGCCATGGCCCCCATTCTGCCCTGAACCTATTAAAAAAGAAAAAGAAATCAAAATTATAAGAAATTTTTAAAAAATGTGATTTTTCGCCAGGGAAGAAGAGCCATTTTATTTATTATTTTTTTTTTTATTAAAATAGGAGTTTTCACAGACTTATGCTTAGGTCCAGGTTGTAACTAGACATGTTTCACAGATGTGAATTTTTTTTTTAATAGATTTGTACGTCCGTTTTTTTTGCAATCACTGCAAATCGAAGAAGGAATATGATTCCAAGACAAAAGCGTTTAAAGTTTCGGAAGAGGAATTAGTATACTTCAAATTTTAACATAAACCACACGGCATTTTACTTGAGAAGGGTGTTAGGGTAAACCAACCAGTGAATGACCGAATTGTTGGATCTATGGACCTTTGAAATTAATACTTGAATATATTTACGTATAACAACAAAACAGCTGTTGAAATTGCATTTAAATTTATTTTTCTTGAAATTTCTATAAAAATGAATACTTCCCTAGTAGCACAAAATATTGGTTAAATATCTTTTCCAAATATTATAAAAATATTTCTTTGGCCACACTTTTTAATATGACAAAAATATTGATTACAAATATTATATACACATACTGAAAATGTGAAATAAATGTTTTGAAAATATGAACTAAATATTCGTGGAATATAAAAGAAATATTCAGAAAGTGTAAAGCAAATATTCTGAAAATGTGAAAATAATATTCAGAGTTCCGATATAAATATTCTGGAAATGTAAAATATATATTTAAAAAATGTAAAGTAAATATTCAGAAAATGTGAAATAAGTATTCATGAAATATTAAATTAATATTTAAAAAATGTAAAGTAAATATTTACTTTATATTTGAAAAAAATTATTTTTTTTTTATAATTTTGTTTCTACCATTAAATAAATATTTACTTTATATTTGAAATATATGTATTTTTCATAATATAAAATGAATATTTCCCGAATATTCGGGAAAAAATATTTTGTTTCTAATATTAAATAAATATTTTACTCATATTTGGACAAAAATATTTTGTTTCTAATATTAAATTAATATTTTATTTATATTTGGACAAAAATATTGTTTTCTAATATAAAATGAATATTTCCAGTACATTTGGAAAAAAATATTTGCTTCTTAATCTAGAATAAATATTGTATGTATATTTAAATATTAGAAACCTATTGAACCTCGTTTCAATATTGGATATATGTGTATTCAATATTTTGTGCTACTAGAGTCATTCTTATCATAATTAAAAAAAAAAACAATTATAAAATGCAAAACGTGTAGAAGCCCAGTAAATGACCGCATACTTTTAATAAGAACTGTACTTATTAATGTTTGCTAAATACACGTAACTAAAAACATAGGATATTAAAAGTGCAACTAGACTCCATTTATAAACATATAATAATATTTAAATTTATAATTGACATTTCTTTGCCTAATGGTCATTCACTGGCATGCGTTCAATTACTAGTTGCTTCACCTACTTTCGAAAAATGCAACAAACAAAAAATCGAGTTTCTGACTGCCTATTTAGTCGCCTTGAGGAGATTAACGCGTTAATTTCTTGTCAACTCCGACGACTGTTTTATTAACTAGGTAGCTTGCGAGCGTACGTGATTATGACAAAATGAACGCGCAACAAGTGCGTGAATCGTTGGTGAAATCGATCGGCACTGGAACACTGTGCTCCGGTCGCGATAGATCACGATAGGCCATCGTAGATCGCTGGCTCTCGAAGGATCTTTCCTTTTTCAGTGAAACGATCCACTTATCGGCCTAACTGGGCTTTGAGTCACTCTCGTCGGACTGTTCTGACTCACCGTTTGCTTCGAAACTTGTGCTCTTATACAGGAAAATATTAACGACGCTCCCTTTTCGCGTCCATTTCATAATTCGATATTAACGACTGCGCGTGGATCGTTTACGAGGCGAGATTCTTTGGAATGAAAGCCGCGGCAGCCTTTGCGACACCCGAACTGCAAGAAACTTGAAATCCACCAATGCAATTACACGCTCACTGAAATTAATTCGCTTTATCAATCCTCCTACCAGAACTAGGGTGTGTCAATTTTTTCAATGTTTCAATTTTAAAAACAAACAGTGGAAAGACAGTACAATTCCTGGTTTAAAATTAAGCACTGCCTTTAAATATTGTGTAATACGTTATTTACCTAGTTGCAATTTCACTTGAAATTATAGAAAAATACGAAAATTACTAAAATTACTAAAATTATTAAAAAAACAAATTTAATTATTAAGCTTATGAACAGCAAAAGAAGCAAACAAGATATCGCTTCTTTGGTGGACTTTGTTAAATAGCATTGAATTTACTAGATAGATGACATATAGCTAGATCTGTTGCTAAAGATCTGTTACATATATTCCCATTTTGTAATAAATACACATTTCCATACATTCTCACGTGAATGTAATAAACACTACTTCCCACATATTTTTATTCTTATTTTCATGCTTTTATGCAAGCAAGACTCTAAGCAGTATTAATATATTGTTTCTAGTTAAATCTTACTTAATCTTCACTTTCTTCAACCGTGATTTGAAGTAGCTAAACCTCGCTCAAAAAATCAATTTCTGAAGATAGTTTCAGATTCAAGATTAAAAACACCATTACTTTGTGACTTTAAAATTTTCAAAAATTGTGCCCATAAAATCGACACGCCCTACCACCAGAGTGCGATGTTTCAGAATTAATTTTCCATTTAATATCAAACTGTATTCATCGTCTCTGATGTAATGAACCACTAATTCGTTACGATAGGAGACAGAATTAATTTACGCACCCTGGAAATTTTACTCGACGTTTCCATCGCGCCATTTGTTGATTGTTAATTCTGCATGGAAACGTTGAATTAAAACTCGACAGACTTTGTCGACCGATGTGAAAGGAAAGAGAAAAGGTCTCACCGAAAACGAACGTGGGAGACAAGCTCGATTGAAAATTGGACTCGTCGACACCGAGGCTCGTGAATTTAATTTTGCAAATTCTTTTATTCCCGGTGCTGACTTTCGGCGGCCACGACACACCTAGACACCGAGTCCGGCGTTAATCATAGTAAGTCAATAATAAAATGATCAACACACTCCACTCGCGCGATGTACACGCTGCTATCTGCCTCTCCTTTGTGTATCTCTTTTCCGTCTCGTCTTGTTTATTTTATATAAATTTTCTGTCGCCCTTTCCCCCCCTCTTTCTCTCCACCGCTTGGCCCACTAACCGCCTCCACTTTCGGGCTTTGGAAATCTTTTTCGATAGCCTCGTTAACTTTTCTCGAGCATTGCGTGCACTTTACGTAATTGCGTCTCGTTAATTGTGCACAGCCCTCTCATTAACCATATTTAGCTCCCTCATTTCTCGCTGAAAGGAAAAACAATGGAGGAAGAATTTGTCACGTCTCTCCCATCCCGAGCCATGTTTATTTCACAGGTGGGGGACTGTTTGTCGAATTCTTCACTATCCGAATAACCGCGGCCTGAGGATTCAAATTAGCATAAAATTCGAATTATGGCTGCAAAGTGAATGTCCCAATTTCTGCTCGTGTCCCCATTTCTGGTCATTTCGAATTTTTCTTATTATCATAAGCGTTACGTTTGTACCATAGTTGCAAGGAAATAATTCTAAATTATTTAAACAATAGTTACTAATAGTTAAACATCTTGAAACACGTTTCTTAAATAGTTGTTGAGTTGCTTGATTTATTATTAAAGAATTAATCAATTACTCTGCAAGTTTTCATCGCAAACATATTTTTTACACCTTCTTTATAACGAGTTACATCTTAAATCAGCAGAAATTGGGACATTCACCTTAGCCCAGTGTTTTAATACTCCAATTACTGAATTTGATTCGGAGATTCAAGTCATTCAGTGTTACATTCGAGCTATTTACATTCGGTTAGTTTTCTATTCCGAAGGAAACATTCCGCGAGGGAAATTTTATTTTTAATCAAGCAGGAATAAATTTATAGAACTCCAGAAAAATGTAGTTGAATCGGAAATTGTTTGGACAAAAGTTACTCAGTTTTCGACGCAGAATTGCGCGAAGAAAAATTGGAGTATTTGGAGATTCGAATGTAGTATCTGAGACTGCAATATTCCAGGAATATTTGTAACATTCGAGTACTCAATGGATATTCGAATGTTGAATTATTCAAATAGTCCCGAGCCTGGTTCATTTCCCACACTAACTGTCCAGCGTTAATTAGGGGAAAAAAGTTTTTAACATTATAGTTGACTGCTTGTTGATTCGATAAACAAATTATCCCGGTTATTCTAACAAATCCCCCATGTTTCCCCCGCTGCTCGTTGGATAGCAGGGTTCCGGAACTGTTTCGGATAAATTTGCGGTAATTAACGTGAGAGTCGACCAATTAAATTACTCATTAATGTGTTCTATGTCTCGTGTTTGTGTATGCTTAACATATGCGTGTGTGTGCGTGGGCGTAACATGCTTCTTACGTATTTTCTCCATTTTGGCGCTTCTTTTACTTAACGTTCTGTGCAAGGCCGAGGTTCGTTTGAAATATAATCAGGTTTGCTCGGCGTGTCTCTGTGTTAACGATGATAACAGTTGAAGATGGTTTCCTGCTCATCTTAAAATCAATGTATTATTTATAGCTTGTTTAACAGAATTGCAATTCACCACATTGGATGGCATTCCCAAGTTTAAGCTTAAAACGCAATCGCCTTCCTTTCGCTTATTGTGTTTCACGTTAACTTATATATATAAGCGCTGTTACATTTCAATGGTTTCGCTGATGTTATATATAATTCGTAAGAAATAACACAGTTGTCCTTAATCTTGTTAACGTAACTAAATTTTGCAAGAATTATTGTTTATAATTATTAGAATAAATGGACACGAATAGTACCTAGTTATAATTGTAAAGTAAAAATGAACGATACTGTAATTGATAACTTTCGTTACATCACAGGGTACAGTAATTACGTTTTCAAAAAGATGATTAACTTTCGGTCTTGTTTCCATTATTAATTTCTTATTCATCGCGAAGAAAATTATTCCAAAAATTACAAAGTTACTGAATTGGAAAGATTATAAGCAATTTGATATGATGAAAGTATTTTTTATCGCAATAAAAGATTATCTCTATTTTCACGTACTCCATAAATTCTCTCAGCCTTGTTCGTGTAAATTACAGCAATTTAGAGCACGATTCTTTATCGATTATATTTATAAAAGTATCGTTTAAAGGTGTCGTGAGTTTTCAAGTAATTGAAACATATTTTCAAATATTTTTTCTCAAGTATACATAATTAGAGGCTCAGGAGGTACTTTGATAGAGATGGCTGCCATAAATTTTGTGTTTTCAAATAAGTTCTAATCCTCCACTTAACATACTGATTCTTGATGATAGGGTGAATTGGAACAACAACTCCTGCAGGCGAATCCGATCCTAGAAGCCTTCGGGAACGCCAAGACAGTGAAAAACGACAACTCTTCTCGATTTGTAAGTTTAAACATTTAATTCAAAGTCCCTTTGCAACAATCTTTCTTATAATATATCAAAACACATAGAAAAATGTATACCTGCCAGACTAACCCACGCTTTACTGTTATAACATACAATAAATTAAAAAAAAAAACAATCATTTCTTTCATTAATAGCCAAATATTTTTTAAACAGGGTAAATTCATCCGGATAAACTTCGACGCTTCCGGGTACATTGCCGGTGCGAACATAGAAACTTATCTGCTAGAAAAGTCGAGGGCAATTCGACAAGCAAAAGATGAAAGAACCTTCCACATATTTTATCAACTGCTCGCCGGTGCTTCGCCAGAGCAGAAAAGTAAGTACATGTGAATTGAGTATGAATGAACTTTGAGAAAAAGAGAAGAATAAATTCTTTTCATATTTGTAAAACAACTAGGGTAAAGGTACCAGTAGTTGACCATGTATCATTAGTTGACAACTTTTCAGAGAAACGTGAAAAATAAGGTTTTTGCATTTCTAGAAACCTTATTTTTCACGTTTTTCTGAGAAAGTTATCAACTAATGATACATGGTCAACTCAACTGGTACCTTTACCCTACTTTTATTAATGCGTGGCTCAATTCATTTACCAACCAATGTTTTCTCAGTTCTCAATTTGAATAATGGAATTACATTAAATGGGGCTTGTTTTATTCATAGTCTAAGCCTAGCCTACACTTATTCCAAGCGAAGCGTGCTTCTGTTCCATCTTTTTAATTACCGGGTAACTCCAAATGGTCTTTGAGCACGTGAAAGATACCACGGTACATATTTCATTCACGCTGTCATTTCTTGTTACATGAATTTGATTTGAAAGTATATCGCTAGAAAGAGTTTTCTTTATACAATAGTATAACACCACTAGAATTAATATTCCAGTAGCGATTTTGGGTTCAGTCTGTTGAAGTCGTGATGCGTGTTTACAGAGAGATTAGTCGAAGGAGCTTTCAATAGACCTATCGCGTTGTGTGAAATATTATTGAGTTAGGCCAAGCCCAAATCTGATTAGAACGCGTACATAATTGTTACTATTCGAGGGGGGGAGTGAATCGATATTCCCAATTCAAGACACTCAGCGTTTCCACCCGTTACGTGTTGTACTTGTCAGGTGACATTCTCATCCATACTCGAATCACCGTTCCTCGATTAGCCCTGTCCTTTCGGGATAGAAACGATTTTAAACTACCTCCTTCATAGATGACTCAGCCGTGCTACCTGACTTGAAGGTAAATGGAGACGTGGAATGTTAGGCAGCGTATCATTTCAAGCACCGATTCTTGAGTGCCCACTGCACCAATTTTTCTATACGAAATGGGCACCAAAAATTGATTATTAGTCTCGCCAATCAAATTTCAATTAAGCTTAGATATAAAAAGCTAGACAGCTGTGTGATTTTCTGAAACTAGTTAAGAAAGAGGATAGAAGAAGTTTAAACAAGAATTAGATCCTACCTTTTATAGAAATTAAGGCACAATGGAGAGTTAGTTGTTCAAGCTAGAGAATTCATGTAAATTAGTCAGAAATAGTAATAGTAGGGTAGACCGGGGGCGGTAGTAACAGTTTCACTTTGGAATAGGATTACTCGAAAACTATTGCAGTTACAACAGTTTTTTTTTTACGAAAATGTTGCTAACTTGTCTGACTTTATTTGAGCCACAACAGTTTCGCTGTATGTCAAGTGATATTCCGGTTATTAATATAAAATGAGAAGCGGAGAAAGTGTTACAATCGTCCCTGACCCCGGGTCGCTTGTAACACTGCATGGAGTCGATAGTAGCACAGATTTAACTTTACAAAATTAAAATATTCATTGATTTTAATTATAATAATAAATTAAAAAATGTAAAATTTATAACCAATTATGTGGTGTTGCCATTGTAACAGAAATAGAAAACGTTTTGGCTGGTGCAATCCTTCATGTGATCAACCCTTACACTCAGTACATTGCACCCATTTTTTATTTCGTTTGCTTGTGCTGTGCTATAGGATTCCATGCAAACAAGACCATATTATTAATCTGCCTATGTTACAATCGCCCCCCGACCAGGTTTTTAAACTTAAATTATAAATTTTTAGTAACGAGACACTTGAAAGTGATAAGTAACGATCAGTATTACTTTAAAAATGGCCAGATTAAATATTAAAAAATAGAGAAAACACGTACTTGCAAAGGGAGTATTTATATTACAATTTTAAATCAGTAAGGGAAAGTTACTTTAGGGTATAGAAAAGTTATTTTCTTCACTATGCATGTCTATTGTGTATCTATACTGATAGGATATTCGAAATGTCATTCTTCATGATATATCCAAAATTTGTGTTAATATCTATCAAATGTTTTGAGGTATTTAACGTGTTACAATCGCCCCCGGTCTACCCTATTATTCCAAGCTTTCTAACACTGTCTACATTTTGTTTTTAACCATGCGAAGGAATATAGGAATTGAGCATTTTTTTAAATTTTCAGAGGAATTCATCCTGGAGGACCCGAAACACTATCCATTCCTCTCAAACGGCGCATTACCAGTTCCGGGAGTGGACGATTCTGCCGAGTTCTTCTCAACCGTAACGTCCATGCACATCATGGGCATGACGAACGAAGACTTCTCTTCGATCTTCCGTATAGTCTCCGCGGTAATGCTTTTCGGCTCGATGCAGTTCCGGCAAGAAAGGAATTCCGATCAAGCTACGCTGCCGGATAACACGGTCGCCCAAAAGATTTCACATCTGCTGGGCTTAAGCGTCACGGAAATGACAAAGGCATTTTTGAAGCCGAGAATCAAAGTGGGCAGAGATTTCGTAACGAAAGCACAGACAAAGGAGCAAGTTGAGTTTGCGGTAGAAGCAATATCGAAGGCCTGTTACGAGAGAATGTTCAGATGGCTTGTGAACCGAATCAACAGGTCGTTGGATCGGACAAAAAGGCAGGGAGCAAGTTTCATCGGTATTCTGGATATGGCTGGCTTCGAGATATTCGAGCTGAACAGTTTCGAACAGCTTTGCATCAATTACACGAACGAGAAGCTACAACAGTTATTCAACCATACCATGTTTATTCTGGAGCAAGAAGAATATCAAAGAGAGGGGATTGAGTGGAAATTCATCGATTTTGGGTTAGACTTGCAGCCAACCATTGATTTGATTGACAAACCTATGGGTACGTTAAAAATCTTAGTTTAATTGATCTACTAGTAATACACAACCAAATACTATTAACGTAGAGAAAGATTCTCTCGAAACATATTGATAGTATCTTTTATTCACATTGTCACGCAATGGAATTTTATCGTCTTTTCCGATTTTCGCTGATTTCGTTTTAAAACTCTTACAGATGTTACTTGATCTGAAACTGAGTTGTTTATCTTTGTTCGTAAAATGTATTGTGCTAATTTAAAGTAGCTTACATCAGTTCGATTCTTCGAATGTGTATATTTTAATTTAAGAGGGGTTTGCGCCTTGTTGGGCCGAAAAATATGTAATTCTTTGTGAATTTTTTCTACAAAAACGGTTCTACAAATTAATTTGAGGTTTGGCAGGCTGTTTTATTGTATCTTGAACTATTGTTCTGAATTTTTGTGTGACAGTGAAAAGGAAAACATGGCAGATACAAAGAGAGCGTTGAAAAATAATCGGGTGGTGCTGGCGTTGACGAAAAGTACTGTAAGGTTTATCCGAAAGACAGAAAAGAAAAGAGATTCTTAATCTATATGAATGTGGCTATCGGTGGTAGTAGATTTATTAATAAATATAAAAAAATGTTAAAATGGTAGCCTTTTGAAGAAGGCGAAGCGTCCTGATTTGAGTCTGAAACAGGTTTTGCCGCAAAATCGGGAAAGTTTCTTTAAATAAAAAAGGAACGGTAACAGATACGGCAATAAATCTACTACCACCGATAGCTACATTCATATAGATTAAGAATCTCTTTTCTTTTTTGTGTTTCGGAGAAACCTTACAGTACTTTTCGTCAACGCCAGGACCACCCGTTTATTTTTCAACGCTCTCTTTGTATCTGCCATGTTTTCTTTTTCACTGTCACACAAAAATTCAGAACAATAGTTCAAGATTCAATAAAACAGCCTGCCAAACCTCAAATTAATTTGTCGAACCGTTTTTGTAGAAAAAATTCACAAAGAATTACCTTTTTTTCGGCCCAACAAGGCGCAAACCCCCTTAAGGAAGCGTACTGTATTCTTTTTTTGTCACGTATAATGTCCTTTTGAAACAATTTTTACAATGTACAATTAATTCTTTGGGTAATAACTTGACGTAATTATTTTAGAAAATACTAAAGAGAAACATATCTTACTTTCGAAACAGGTATCATGGCACTGCTAGACGAAGAATGTTGGTTCCCCAAAGCTACGGATAAAACGTTTGTTGAAAAGCTAGTAGGTGCTCACAGCGTTCACCCGAAGTTTATGAAAACAGACTTCAGAGGTGTCGCGGATTTCGCTATCATACATTACGCCGGGAAAGTTGATTACTCGGCCGCTAAATGGCTAATGAAGAATATGGATCCTCTGAACGAGAATGTTGTCAGTCTTCTACAAAACTCGCAGGATCCATTCGTCTGTCACATTTGGAAGGATGCAGAAATCGTGGGGATGGCCCAGCAAGCGTTAACCGACACACAGTTTGGCGCAAGGACAAGGAAGGGGATGTTCAGAACAGTTTCTCAATTGTACAAGGAACAGTTGGCGAAGCTAATGGTCACCCTTAGAAATACCAATCCTAATTTTGTGAGATGTATCATACCGAATCACGAGAAGAGGGCTGGAAAGATCGATGCACCGTTGGTACTCGATCAACTGAGGTGCAACGGAGTTCTGGAAGGCATTAGGATTTGCCGTCAAGGATTTCCGAATAGGATACCATTCCAGGAGTTCAGACAAAGATACGAACTTTTAACACCGAATGCTATTCCAAAAGGATTCATGGATGGAAAGAAGGCGTGCGAAAAGATGGTAAGTATATTCTTTCGTCGAAGTATTTCATTCTAATAAATTTTATTAATGCTAGCCAGGGCCGGCTTTGGAGCGGGGGGGGGGGGGCAGGTAGGGCAATCGCCCGGGGCGCTAAATCTGTAGGGGCGCCGCTGTATACGTTTATTTATTTATATACGTTCTGCTAATTGATTTTCGTGCCCTTGAAGGGGCGCCATGATAATCTTGCCCGGGGTGCCAAGTATGCTAAAGCCGCCCCTGATGCCAGCGATGAGAATTGTGGCAGAATTGATGTTTATGTATCAATCGGTGATCTAATTAAGAACAGTCTCACAAAAGAATTTGTATTCAAAGATTAACTCGGTGATTTCAGATTTTTAAGGAATGTTATTATAAATCAGAATTCAACTGTGCCATTGATTCTGAATCTCTTCCAAACTTGAAGATTTATTAAAAGCGTCTAAACATCTGCATTTCAGATTCAAGCCCTTGAACTCGATCCTAATCTCTATCGTGTCGGTCAGTCAAAAATCTTCTTCCGTGCTGGAGTTTTGGCTCATCTTGAAGAAGAACGTGATTACAAGATCACTGATATAATTGTCAATTTCCAAGCGTTCTGCCGCGGCTTCCTTGCCCGCAGGAACTATCAGAAACGTCTGCAACAGTTGAACGCCATCAGAATTATTCAAAGAAATTGCGCAGCATATTTAAAGCTTCGGAATTGGCAGTGGTGGCGTTTGTATACTAAAGTAAAGCCACTTCTCGAGGTAACTAAACAGGAAGAGAAATTGACTCAGAAGGAAGATGAATTAAAGCAAGTGCGCGACAAGTTAGAGCTGCAGTTGCATTCTGCGCAAGAGTACGAACGAAAGTATCAGCAAGCCATGGAGGAGAAAACTATGCTGGCGGAGCAATTGCAGGCTGAAGTTGAGTTATGCGCGGAAGCAGAAGAGATGCGAGCAAGACTGGCTGCAAGGAAGCAAGAACTAGAAGAGATACTTCATGATCTGGAGGCGAGAATCGAGGAGGAAGAAGAGAGAAGTGCCGCGTTGACACAAGAAAAGAAGAAATTGCAATTAAACATAAGCGACCTCGAGGAACAACTGGAAGAGGAGGAGGCTGCCAGGCAAAAGTTGCAATTAGAAAAAGTACAGTGCGACGCGAAAATAAAGAAACTTGAGGAAGACCTTGCGCTTTCTGACGATACAAATCAAAAGTTATTGAAGGAGAAGAAAATTCTTGAAGAAAGGGCAAATGATTTATCGCAGACACTTGCCGAGGAGGAAGAAAAGGCGAAGCATTTATCAAAATTGAAAGCTAAACACGAAGCGACAATTGCAGATCTCGAAGAAAGATTATTGAAAGATCATCAACAAAGACAAGAAGTAGATAGATCAAAGAGAAAGATAGAAACTGAGGTGTCAGATTTGAAAGAGCAACTTACGGAAAGAAAGACGCAGGTAACGTAACTTTAAAAAGTAATATAACTTTCTTTCCGTTGACGGTTTTAATGAGTTTAACAGGAATAAAGGAATCAATAGCGTACAAAATAGTAATTTTAATAAATCTCTTCCAGGTAGAGGAACTTCAGCTGCAACTCGGAAAACGCGAAGAGGAATTGAATCAAGTGATGGCAAAGATGGACGAAGAAGGGGCTGCAAAGGCTCAAGCTCAAAAGGCTCTTCGTGAATTAGAGTCTCAGTTAGCTGAGCTTCAGGAAGATCTGGAAGCTGAAAAAGCTGCCAGAAGCAAGGCAGAGAAATTAAAACGGGATCTAAATGAGGAATTAGAAGCATTGAAGAACGAGCTATTAGATTCTTTAGATACGACGGCTGCGCAACAGGAATTGAGAAGTAAACGAGAACAGGAATTGGCAACATTAAAGAAGAACCTGGAAGAAGAGACATCGATGCATGAAGCAACGTTGGCGGATATGCGTCATAAGCATACACAAGAGTTGACAGCTTTGAACGAACAGATGGATGCGTTGAAAAAGACTAAAGCTGTTCTGGAAAAGGCAAAGGCAACGTTAGAGGCCGAAAACGCTGATTTAGCAACGGAGCTCAGATCCGTTAGCGCCAGCAGGCAAGAGTCGGACAGAAGGAGAAAGCAGGCGGAACAACAGCTTGCTGAGGTGAATGCAAAACTCGCTGAAGTCGAAAGGAACAGGCAAGAATTAGTAGAAAGGGTGACGAAATTGCAACAAGAATCTGAAAGCATCATGCAGCAATTAGAAGCTGCAGAGTTGAAGGCTTCAGCGGCCTTAAAGGCTTCAGCAACATGCGAGTCTCAATTTACAGAACTCCAACAGCAACTTGAAGAGGAAACTAGACAAAAATTAGCTCTAAGCTCGAAATTAAGAGCACTAGAGAGTGAAAAGGAAAGTCTACATGACCAATTAGAAGAGGAGGAGGAAGCAAAGAGAGCCTTAGATAAACAGGTAAAATTACTAGTGAAAGGTAAAATAAATTATTCCGTCTATTTTTAGTTAATAATACAATCAGTGCGTTCTGACACACTCTGTGTCCTGCATACATACTCTAGGGTGGATCTTATTTACTCTTGGTAAATTTTTTTTTCAAGATTTTCTTCGGGGCACGCTCCAGAATAGTTGGAAATAATTAACAAAAAATGCGTGTAAAGTTTGAGCTCGATCGGATAACGGGAAAGGGTGCCCCTGGGCCCTTAAACATTTAAATCATTATTTAACAGCTCGCGAAGTCGATTTTATATAATATCCTCCAAGTTATTGATTAAATAAAAAAATATGTCAAACAAAAGTTGTAGATTCGGACAAGAAGCATCTTTTATGTTGTATTACTTTTTCTCGTGCGACAAACGGTTTTCGAAAAAAGTCCGAGAAACTAAAAAAAAAACTTTTTTCCTCAAATTTTGAAAGTTTAAATCCTTCCAGAACACTTTTAAATAATGTCTTAAATGTTTAAGGGCCCAGGAGCACTCTTTCCTGTTATCCGATCGAGCTCAAACTTTACACGGATTTTTTTTTAATTATTTGAAACTATTCTGGAGAGTGCCCCGAAGAAAATTCAGGAGTCGAAAATAAGAACCACCCTAATACATACATTTCGATACGCATAACACCGGAATATTTATTACAGGACTTAAGCAGTCCCATAATATTTATGCAAAATCATATGAAAATAACTATTTTAACTGTTTGGCCTTTCTGTAGGTTCTTGGCTTAAATGTACAATTAGCTGAAGCGAAGAAAAGAGCTGAAGAAGAATCTGAAGCTGCTGCAGCTTTAGAAGAAGCTAGAAAGAGGTGTATGAAGGATATTGAAGCCCTTCAAAGACAGGTTGAAGAACTGCAAGCTGCCAATGATAAACTAGATAAATCGAAGAAGAAAATTCAAGCGGAATTGGAGGATAGTATTATTGAGCTCGAAGCGCAAAGAGCTAAGGTGCTGGAGTTGGAGAAGAAACAGAAGAATTTCGACAAGGTAATTATATTTGTATGTCCTAATCTAATTGATTTCACATGTTTGGTGGTAAAATTACAATATCCAAATTGTAATGTGAAATTGCAAATAACTTCTTTTGAATGTTTTTACTTTTTATTTGAAATTTTAGATTTTCTCTCTTCCACAATATTGTATTCTAAATGTTTATTGAACTTTGTGTTCATATTTCTTAACTTCAATTTTACAGTTGTTCAAACTTACATATATAGACGATTTTTAAATATTTTTACTGTTTAAATGACATGAACCACTTATTTTTATTAATACTATGGACTTTATTCAATTATAATCGAATAATTACTATTATTTCGAAACTATAATAATTTGAGATTAATAGAATTGTTACCCTTTTTTTATTATTAACAATAGTTTGAGGAACTTTCTGTGAGTTTTTAATATTATTATCATTATTCATTATTTTGAAAGTTCATGTAGATAATTTGGTGGTTACTAACGACGATAACAGATGTTGTTTAGTTAATATTCAACACTTTACAGACCATTTCTGCACCAATGTAAATTCAAATTCTGGAGTACATCCCTGCTTTAGTCTGTTAACCTTCAGAGGGCCGGGATTTTTTCATTGAAATTGTAAATTTTATTTACTTAAAATTTATTCATATGTACCACCAACATGTTCGGCAAAGTATCCAAATATTTACGTGGCCACTATAGCGGCCAGCCCAGCCCTCTAAAGGTTAACTATATTTTTATTATATTGAAATCATTCATGTATAATTACACGCCCATTATAAATCACATTAAAATCACAAGTATAGTTCTTAGCGCGTACTTCACACGCCGATTACGGTCCGTAAGGTGTTCATTCTCAATAAAGATTCCTCTCCATTTCATAACTATTCTTTTGAAATTCTTTATCCGTAATATTTATCATTATTATCATCCATTGAAAGGTGCTGGCCGAAGAAAAAGCGGTCTCCGAACAATATGCAGAACAACGGGATGCTGCCGAACGCGAGGCTCGCGAAAAGGAAACTCGTGTCCTATCCTTGACCCGTGAGCTTGACGAGATGAACGAGAAGGTGGAAGAACTCGAACGAGTCCGTCGTGGTCTCCAATCGGAGCTCGACGAACTTGTAAATAACCAAGGAACAGCGGACAAGAATGTCCACGAACTCGAGAAAGCAAAGCGTGCCCTCGAATCTCAATTGGCAGAACAACGCTCTCAAGTGGAGGAGCTTGAAGATGAATTACAGTTCACAGAAGACGCGAAGTTGCGTCTGGAAGTGAACATGCAAGCTCTAAGGGCTCAGTTCGAGCGAGATTTGCAAGCGAAAGAAGAGCAGGCTGAGGAAAAACGAAGAGGGTTAGTGAAACAGTTACGCGACCTCGAAGCGGAACTAGAGGATGAGAGGAAGCAAAGGGCTGCCGCTATTGCGCAACGTAAGAAAATGGAGGCAGATTATAAAGATATTGAACAGCAGCTGGAGATGCACAATAAAGTAAAAGAGGATGCGTTGAAACAACTGAAGAAACTTCAGACACAAATAAAGGATTGCACCAGAGAAACCGAGGAAGCCAGAGCTGCCAGGGACGAGCTTGCTGCCAGTGCTAAAGAGACTGAAAGGAAAGTAAAGAGTTTAGAGGCAGATTTGATGCAGTTGACGGAAGACTTTGCTAGCAGCGAGCGAGCTAGAAGAGCTGCGGAGAATGAAAGAGACGAGCTACAAGAGGAGCTGAACAACAATGCTAACAAGGGCACGCTGATGCTGGATGAAAAACGAAGACTGGAAGCTAGAATTGCAACATTGGAAGAAGAACTGGAGGAAGAGCAGTCCAACGCTGAATTACTAATGGACAGAGCTAGAAAGGCCCAGATAACTATTGAACAACTAACAAACGATCTAACCACTGAAAGATCGACCACGCAGAAGTTGGAATCGCACAAACTGCTATTGGAAAGGCAAAATAAGGAATTGAAAGCGAAATTAACGGAATTGGAGACTGCTCAAAGGGCAAAGACCAAAGCTACCATCCAACAATTAGAATCGAAGATTAATAACCTTGACGAACAATTGGAAACTGAAGCAAAGGAAAGATTTGCTCAGCAAAAGATAAACAGAAAGTTAGAGAAGAAATTAAAGGAATTGAGCCTACAGTTGGAAGATGAGAGAAGAAACTCGGACCAATATAAAGAGCAAGCAGAGAAAGTAAATGCGAGAATGAAGGCTTTGAAGAGACAGCTTGACGAAGCAGAAGAAGAAATTAGCAGGCATAAAGCGATGAAGAGGAAAGCACAGAGGGAAATAGACGATATGCTAGAATCTCAGGAAGAGTTGACCAGAGAAGTGGCAAACCTTAAAAACAAATTGAGGTGAGTCAGTTTTATTTGATATATACCTACCTGCTTTACGAGGTGAAAATTCATTTACTGCTACGTTTCAATCCAAAGAAAGTGCACAATTACAGTGGCGTGCAAAAGTATTCGGCCACCCTTTAAAATCGCATAACTTTTTTTAAAATTAATCCAAACGACTTGAATTTTTTTTTAGAAGATAAGAAGGATTAGTTTTCTAAGTGGCGTGATTTGTTGTTTTGAAAAAAATGCACTTGGTCGGAATAGCAAAAAAAAAATAATAGAAAAGGTCGTTTTTTAAACTTTTTTTATGAGCCTGTAACGAAAATTAAAAAAAAAACGTAGATTTAAGTAAGTTATGTACGTGCCTAAAATTTTATCAAAATCGGTTAACGTTGCTCCGAGTTAGAAACGCTTAAATATCGCAGAATAAGGTCGAAAATCGCGAAATTCCCGAAATTATAGGAATAATTTTATTTTCAATTCTTTGTAGCCATTTTTATTATCGAAAATTCATTTGAGAGTAAGAAATTACTGTACTGTATTAAAATATCTAGGCGTCGAGGAAAAAAGAACAGTTCATACCCTACATGAAACGCATGGTACAAATGAAAATTCTTCAGATTTCAAGAATACCCTGAGTTTTGGTTAGTTTACGAATTAAATTATTATTACTCTCCTAAATTACGCTATTCACAATTTATATCATAGTTAAAGGGTTCTTGTCGTTTCCTATTCGCAGTTACGACTTCCTACATTATCAATATTCATTATCATTCCAAATTTGGAAAAATCTAATTAATAACTATACCTTTTAGTACAAAAAGTGGAATGATTTCCACCTCTACGTTTTAAAAAAAGAATCTTAATTTTTTCTATTTTTCTGGGACCCTAGGTAGATGTAACCCGTTATTTACAGTCGACATTTCCTTCTTATTTTTTAACTTCTAAAGTATGCGTTGTATGAAATTTTTTGTATACAACTCAGAATTCAATAGTATTTGATATTTTGGCATAAAAAATATAGCATTCCATTTAAAATAACAAAGTTGGTGTGCAAGTTGCATGGACCGCTCTGTATAATTTCTCTTCCGTAGTATCTATTCAGACCTAACTCAAACCTTAAACCCGAACTGTTGCTCAAACTCTTTCCTACACTTATCATTTAAACGATTCAAAACATTCGCCGATACTCCAATGTTTATTATAAAGTTAGTGCGTTAGTACTTTTGTAGTTTCGTATAGTTTACGCGTACTTTCTGTCATTTTTCACCTTTAAATAGAAATTTTCAATTGCAAATGGTTGAGAAGGTATATTAAAAAGTCATTCTTGATGGAAACTACTTATACACCCTGTCATTTAAGAAGGAACCTGCCGACCGACGAGTTTAAACCGGTTCTGCGCAGGTTGACGCTCATTGGTGCCGGGAGAAGCCACTATTGGCTGTACCCCCACCAACGCTTTTTCGGAGCCAATGAGCTCATTCTGCATGCGCGAAACGGGTTCCTTCTTAAATGACTTCTGGTGTAGTAGTGTCGATTTCAAGAGTTTCAAAATCGTTTTGTTTCTTATGAAATCCCCTCGCGTTCTTCCGAGGTACCATATAATGTAAGTAAAACTGATGAACTTCTTCGCAGACGAGGTGGGCCTCCAATCAGTCTTAGTTCGACGCGTCTGAAACGCGGCGCCGTTCAAACTGGTGGTTCTGGCGACGATTCGACGACGCAGGACGAAAGCATCGATGGTGAGGAAACTGTCAACTGAACGAAAGAATACACCACTTATTGAACCCTCACAACGCAGGAAACCCATAAAAAATACCCAGGTCCAAGAGGTGCGCGCAAGATCTGCTACGAAAAGAATAGAGTTCCAAACAGAGGACTCGTGACCCCCGAGTTCGGGAGTTGATTCCTATGCACCCAACGATGCCATTAGATGAGGGCGGCTTTCTTCTGTACATAAAGAGACCCGGCAGGGCCATACCGAGTAGTATTTTACCCCCCTTCTTCCGGAATTCCGCAAAAAATTACGAACCTTCTCTGGAAAACATTTTCCTTGCCCGTTTCTCAACAAGCTTATCAATGACTCGCGTCGTCGATGATTTACAGTGAAAGATGTTCACAGGTAAATTCGCACCGGATTCCTTTCCAACGAATTCAGCGCGCAAGGTACTCGTAGACTAGGATTTGTACGTTAATATGCCATTATGCATTAGCAGTGCTGGAATGCCATACTTTGTACAAGCTTTATCTTAAACACTTTCTGAATGACAAATATTCCCTTTCGAATACCTTCGTCATTTTTTGCGGAAAATGCTACTACTTCGTCGGGTAAGATTAAGACTAGAAATATATTATTGGGGCTGCATAATCGATAACGAAGTAACACCGCATTTAGGCAGCATTAATATCTATTATAGTTATATTATTATTAATTAATTATTATTATCTCAGTTTTTATTTTTATCGCGAAAAAAAAATTGTAATATGTTATTTGTAATTATTTTTAATAATCGAGCCAATCATGGACGATTTGGGCATCGTTCCGAGAGGTTAGCGACCATAAAATTTCCAAAAAGCGGGGTATACTGTTTGTCAAATCAAGGTGTTAAAAAAAAAAAAATAATAGTTTTTACACAAGACTGACAATATAGAAATATGTGGTAAAGGTTCGCAAAATTTTGAGGTGAAGAATTCGATAGTGTGAAGTATTTCAGAGATGCATTTAGAAAACTAGAACACTTTGAAACAATCAAAAGTTATTCCACGAAAAGTATGAACTCTCTTACATGTAAGTATACTTTGTATGCGAAAGAGGTTTTGATTTAGAAACCGTATTTTGAAAAAAAAAGTATTATTATTTTTAAGAGATATACTCTTTACGTTTCATTCGAGTTTATCAGTTTTGTTCTTCTTGATTTCTGCTTTAAATAACATTCTTTTTTTTTTGTTTTCGATTGAATTGACTTGCCTGTCGGAACGAACCGGAGATCGGTGATCGAGATTTATCAATTGGTACTTAGGGCCGATCGTAGATCGAAAGCTTTTTGGTTTCGTGCCATTCGGTTTCAAATGCATTGAGAAATTAGTGAAAGGTTCTTGAAACGGTTATTCCTAGCATGCATGAGCTTATAAGTGTATGGCAGTAACAAGATCAATTTTCCTAACATAGTTTATACGTTGACGGGCTATTACGCTTTTGAGAAACGTCTCCATAATTCCATCACTTGTGTTTTAATCGAGGAAGTAACGTTCTAACGGATTTCTCGATGCGTTTGAGGTTGAATCCTTCGAACACCGTAAAATGAAATTGAGGAAGAAAACGGGAGTACGGAACAGCAATGTTTTTATACATGCATTTTTTTACAGCTTGTGCATTTCTCATGCATTCAAAGATGACGCATTTTTAACCTCTTTTTGCCAGAACATAACAAATGGAAATACTAAACTTTAAAGTAAGAGAACCGATTTATAGGGGAAAGAAAAGGTATTATTTTTCGTAGGTGAAATAAATAAGTGGCAAATGTGAGCGTTATTCATTGAAGGAAACCTGCAATTAAATCAAAACGTACAAAATAAATGATGAGATGCACTTTTGCAGTTATCGTCTTGAAATTTTAATCATTGTTTAGTCGAGTAGCTATTGTAAAGAGTGTTCCCAACTTGGAACTCGAGACAAAAAGAGGTTAACGGCCGATTATACACATTACGCGTATACATGTATGTACACATATACAGAGTGTCCTATAAAGTATGGCGCATCCGGAAAGCAACGTTTACGCTGTAAGTAGCGTTCTTAATGATTTCGTCTGGTCAGTCTTTTTGTTTTTAATTAGCAAGCATCGAGATTAAATGAAGTCGCGGAATATCTTGTAGGCATCTTTTCCGCTGAATGTGCCTAAATATATAACACGTGCAACCCAACTCGATGTTTAGAAACTTCAAAAGTTTACAGTAAACGATTACGCGGGAACATTAAGGATTCGTATTTTATTCTGCAAAAATATTGTTTGCTGGATGCAACACGCCTTATCGGAGACTCTATATACATCAGGGTTATAATATTTTTTGATACGGTTAAGCAATTGTATATGAACGAAACCGGCCTGTTTTTTACACTAAACAGCTTTCTAGTGATTTTTTAGGCGGGCTTTTCAAATTTGCAACTGAACTGCCACTTAATGCATCGTGGACCATTATTTTTTCTCCACGTAACACGGTTATAATTAAATCTGAAAATCTTTTGAATAAATTTAATAAACGTTATATACATTTTCGACAGATTTACTTAATAAGAAATAAATTATAATTTCACAAATAAAGAGAGATACTGTAATGAATTGTGTCTGTCGAGAGGGAAACGTAAATGCCGACGATGCGTTCGTACGGTGAAATTTATACTACCAGGAGCTTTTACTCGGACCCCTTTTGGGTTAAAGAACATATAGAGAAGATACAAACCTCAGGATCTCTTATATGGAAAACTTGAAACACCACCGATATGTCGACAACCTTTTTCATAGGTGGTATTTCTTTTCCTTTAGAAATTTGGATGATTGTAAAAAAATATATTTCATTAACTGTGCTAAATCGTGCTATAATAATAATCATTACTTTTATTACAAACTAATGTGCTAAACAAAATTTTGGAGAGCGTAAATACCATGCTAAAGTGAGCAAGCCTCGTGTATATTTATAGCTGGGATCTCTTTCACGTTCCCTCCAATTTGTTCTCTTGGAAATAATTATCTATTGAAAATAATTTATATCGATAGCAATAAAGTATTTTCGCATACTTCTAGAATGCTCCAATTGTATTTCTACGTTACGTTTCCTAATTAATTTAAAGCATTTAGGGAAATTAATCTAAGCTTCGATTTCATTTTAATCACACCAGATTTTAGTTCGAAATTTCCAGAAAAATTAAAGTAGCATGTACTTCTTTACGTGGAATATTGTCGCGATATTGTATTCGTAACAAAAGAAGCTTAAAACACTCAGTTATATAGTGACATCTATCAAAATTGATCATTACGATGAGAATGACTCTGACTCGGAATGAAATATTTTTTATGATCCATCTAAAATATCTCTAAACGAAAACGAAATCCAGATCACCTTATGTTAGCCGCAAATCATTGCGAATTTGTGTAAATAAGCGCAGAAGATATTGCCCCTCAGCTTTGGTGCGTTTTGTTTAAGAAATTTATTTCGGATGCTGATGCGATCATCGCTTTTCTTAGGAATACGAATTCCAACGGAGTTGGAACAGATAACCATGAGAAAAAAGTAAACTGGGCAGATGGAAAAAAAGAGCGATATAAAGGTGAATAAAATTCGACCAGCGGGAATAATAAACTTTTTGATACATTTTATATAAATATAGATCAAACATTAATGACAATGAAGTATGTTAAGAAAGCATAGTAAATGCTGAGAACTGAACGATAGAGGAATCGTTACTCGGTCAGTGATTTTCAATCGATTATTTATTTACTACTCGATGGATTATTATTGTAGTACCGCTCGTCGCAATAATTTTAACATTATACAAGCTACTAGACCTTTTTTCGTAGAATCTTTTTCCCTTACATCCTTTATACGGAAAGAAACGCAATATACAAAAATTTGTCAATATCGGAACAGATTATTTATTATTCTGTCGCTATATGTAAGTACAACAGACGTATAAATGTTATAATGTGATTTAATGAAAAAAAAAAGAAAAAGATAGAGATTTATAGCTGGCGTTTGGCTGTTGATACATTCAACTTTTGTATATTTTCAAGTATTTGTATATTATTTGCCGTGCTATTGATCTCGTCGCCGACTTAACCATATACATACTAAAACTATTTACCTCTGACTTTATTTAATAAAAGCAATGATACAATAAAAATTTGTTATATTCATGTAAATAATTCACACAATGGAAATAATTTTCACGATACGAAAAGTTCAAATAATTTTGCCTTTAATATAAGAAAGAGGCAAATGATTGAACACCACTGAGCCAATGACATTAGTATATTTTTTTTGTTATCATTTACGATGTATTTTCCTTGATTTCTTTCAGTTGTCGCACCAATCCTGGACTCGCAAGATCCAAAGGAGTCTTTTCCTCTTTGTTCTTCATTAATACATTAGCGCCATTCGTAACCAACTGCTTGGCTTCGTCTACACGATTTTCTTCGCACGCCAAATGGAGAGCAGTATTGCCTTCAGTATCTTTGCTGTCTGAAATTTTGTAGATCAAAATATCGGAATCACGAACGTAATATTGGCGAAGGCAAATCTTTGTTTTAAAAATTCTGCAGTTAGGTATAAATATATTATAAAAATAAGTAATACAACAAAAGAAATCGATAAGCTAACATATTTCAAATTGCACATATCTAACTTTGTTGATTTTAATGATTCTTATTGTTAATGTATGAACTTGTCGAATTGTTAGCTCCAAAAATTATAGCTTTCATACTTTACATTTTAATTCAAGTACGTAGAAATAATATTTCTTTTAAATTTTTTTTGCCAAGAACACGAATATAATGGATTCTTTAAAATTAACAAACCGAAATAATATTAATCTAAATGCATTTTTTTTATACGAAAAAATTTATCAAAGAATTTATTATGGATGCGTAGTTGTATTTCGAACATTTTTTCGGGAAATGAAAAAATTGAATTTCGTGTAATATCTACCTATATTCAACTTCTTCCCACACCCCACGAGAAGTTTCACAACAGCAATATTGCCTTTCGACGCGGCTCTATGCAGTGGCGTCGCGCCGCGTTTATCAGTTATATTGACATCTGCATCTTTTTCTAGCAAAGCAGTGCAAATAGATTTCCAATTCTTCGATGCCGCATATTGCAACGCCGAATGACCTTCTTGTGTTGTAGCATTAACGTTTGCACCCTCCGTCAATAGAGTATTAACAACTTTTTCCCGGCCGGCTGACGCTGCCAAAATTAACGGCGTCATGTCTGTCTGAACATTCAAATTGATGTATTTCGTTAATCTTCAATCATAAAAAAGCATATTGGGTATAACAATAGTAATTAGATGAAAGGATTTTATGTAGGATCAGCTATGGTACAGGGTGAAAAAGGAAAAGCAGATTTCACCCCATCAGAGTGAATTTCCACAAGAAAAAGAAAATTGCTCCTTGCGCAGTCTAATATGCTCTACATTCACACAGTTTCGTTAAAATTAGAATTTTCGGATTGGGAACGTTTCCTTGTTAGTCAACATAGGAATCTTCAGGGAAGTTAAGAAGAGAACTTACAAGGAAAGGTTCCGAACCCGAAAATTCAAAAAATTCTGAAACTTTGTGAATGAGTAGGGGATTTCCTCCTGATTACAATGAAATTTTGGTTTGCTGCCCAAACTCACTCGAACGGGGTGAAATTAACCCCTGAAAATTCGGCTATTTCCTGATTTTGTCTTATAACTCGCGAACTGTAAGAGATAGAATAAAAGTTTCAAGTCAAAAGTTACTTCTTTTAATCAGATCTACCATTTGGTGAAAAAATTATTTTACAGTTCACGAGTTATAACAGAAAATCGGAAAATAACCGGATTTTCAGGGGTCAATTACACCCCTTTTAGAGTGCATTTAGACAGCAAATAAAAATTGCGTTGTAATCGGGAGGAAATTCCCTACATATTCACAAAGTTTCAGAATTTTTTGAATTTCCGGGTTCGGGATGTTCCCTTGTTAGATCTTTAGTTTCATGCATTGCTTTCAAATAATATACCCATCGTATATGTGCATGTTGGCGACACTGGCAAAGAACTGACAATCACGGAAACATGCTACGTAATTTATTATGCAACTATGTCGCGGTCAATTGCGGGTGGATTGTTTTGTTGTCGCGAAAATAAACACGATATACTTACATCGTCAGTAGGGTCTACAGGTGCATCGAGAGATAATAAAAATCGAACCAACTCATCATGGCCTCCCAGTGCTGCCCAATGAATTAACATTCGTCCATTCTGAAGAAAGAAATTTCTTAAGGTGACAATATAACCTCAAAAAGTATTTCGGACAAATAAGTACCCACGTTGTCTTTGGATGTTTTTAAGCTTTCATCTTCACTCAGAAGACGCTTAATATCTGAGGTTTTACCGTGATAAGCCATATCGTGAATCGATTGGTCGGACATTTTTGTAGTTTCTTGAAGTATTTACAAATTACAATATCGTAAGTCGGCAACGATAGTGACGGTTTCAATGTTTGATTATTTACAAGCGCCATCTATAACAGAAAACTAGAAAGGTTAGGATTTAAAACAAAAATATAACAAATAAACAATTGATAGGGCACATAACGCGTTTTATTGCCTTTGTACGGAAAATAAATACTAATTTCATGTTATTATGTATATATGTAGAGTCGATGTCCCTATTACTGTTTTTATATAAATAAGCTGTACGAGAGAATTCGTAGAAATGAATAAAGAAATTTTTTTAATTAAGTTAAACTATTAATGTATGTGTTACAAACGAGAAAATTGCATTTTTAAACAATTAAGGAGGGATAACAGGGTAATTACCCGAAAATGATAGGTCTCTTTGGAAATTTATAAAGAATAATTTATAAATTTATATTTCAATGCCATTGAGCGACCTTTAATCCTTAATATATTTTACAAAAATTTTAGACGAAATTTTTTAAACTATTTGGAAACTTCAGAGAGGGTCAGAAGAAAATTTTAAAAACTTTGATTTTTTTACCATACATATAAGGACCACCCTACTACACATAAGAGGAAAAGAAATAATTTTCAACCTCATAGTATCAGTAAAAAAAATCGTCTAGTTTAGTCCTGTTTCAAGCACCTCAGGGTGGCGCAACCCCTTAAAAATAGTTCGACTGGGGTAATATTTTGCCTCTTTGTATCAGGATAAACTACCCATAATTATAATCTTCAAAAGCAAGTATAATTTTCATGCTTTCTTACCCTATAAATCATCTGAGGAGGCGCTATCGTCTGAATCGTCTGAATCATCTGAATCGTCAGACTCGCTGCTTTCTAATGCCAGCGTTAAGTTTTCCATGAAATCTTCTAATAAGCCATCCTTTTTCCAATATTCTTCTTCAATTTTCTCGACGTGTACGCAGAAATTTTCCCACCCAACTGGTGTAACTTCTTGTATAGCTTGTTGAATAAATATTTCTAAATCGTTGCTTGAAAGAGTGAAAGTATTATTTTTCTCTCGAATCTTTCGTTTCACTTCTACCCAGGCCAATTCAATTGGATTTAATTCGCACATGTACGGTGGCAGTCTCAGTACATCGTGTCCGTGCACTTTGATTATTTCGTCTACTTTATATATTTTCCCAGATCTTTTATGCTGTTGTACAAGTTTCGATAATTCATGCTTCCTCATAGTTTCTGCATATGGAATGTTATTTTCTGTTAACCATTCTATCATCTCCTTCCTCATACTATATTTTGACGGCGGCTTATTTAATTGCACACCATGATAAGGGGTGTTCTCCATTACTATTACTGAACTCGGCGGAATATTTGGCAATAATTTTTCTGTTATCCATTTCTCAAAATTAAGAGCATTCATTTGCCCGTGGTAGTCTCCACTTGTTGTCTGCGTTTTGAATATAAGAACCGCGCCATTTATGAATCCGTTTCTCCCACCGGCGTGAACAATTACTAGCCGGTGGGAAGAACTTTTATTTTGTAACATTTCTAATAAGTCTTCGTTCTGCCAGCCTTTGCTGAAACACAAGCTACCATCGGCCCACATTTCACCTATGTAAATAATGTTCTTCTTTTGTGCTCTGTAATATTGCACAGCTTTTAAGTATTTCGATCTCAAACGAACAATATTCGGTTTTTCGATTAGAATTTTCTTAACACTGTTACTTTTCATATATGTGAATCCCATACTTTTCAACAGCCTGTAGAGAGTGTGTCTTGTCCATGGGAAATCTATTCTCTCTCGTATCGCATCTAACAATTTCGCAGCCGGCGGTACAATTTTGTTTTCTATATAGAATTCATAAATGATGTTCCTTATAATTGTTCTATTCTCCTCGGAACAATGGAATTTCTTCCCGATGCGTCGCGGACGTTTCTTCCCTGGCGAAGATAACTGCTTTTCTCCAGATTCTGTGGTTTCTTTCCGAATTCTGCTGATCGTCCTCACTGATACGCCAGCGTAATCGGCCGCGCGGATATTCGCTTGCTGTAGTAAGTGAAGCAGCTGACCGTTCTTAGCTTCTTCGTCACATTTTTTAATAATTCTGCTCACCATATTTCGTGCCTCGCTATGAATCGTTTTTCCTTGTTTGCGTGAATCCATAATGTTTGTAGGTAATGTACTTAATTTAAGAAAATTATCACTAAACTTTAACGCAATGCTTAGCGTTATATACCTACTTACGTAGGAACACGATGAACAAAAGTACACGTGACCTTAGACACTAGTCGCACCATGGACCTAAAGGACGGTGCATAGTTGCGGGGGGGTTGAAGATCTTCGCGGGGAGGGAAGGAATAATTTCAGCCATCTTGTACCGGTTAGTGATCCTCTAGGTAGTAATCGGAAAATGTGTCCACCAATTTGTCCTATAGCGGAAGTCACAAATCGGCGGGCACATTTTAAAAGAATACTGCCTTCCCTAGGTCAAAGATCACACGCCTCAGTATTGAATGAAGTTTGCTGCTGATCCCACTTTTCGCTCAATGTTGTGGAATCCAATTGGTGGATCTTATTTACTCGCTCTCTCTCTATTTCCGGTTTCGGAGACACATTTTCCGATCACTACCTAGGACAGTGTTCTCAGGCCGGTATTCATAGTCGCTACTTATTC
This sequence comes from Andrena cerasifolii, assembly GCF_050908995.1. Classification (NCBI taxonomy): domain Eukaryota; kingdom Metazoa; phylum Arthropoda; class Insecta; order Hymenoptera; family Andrenidae; genus Andrena; species Andrena cerasifolii. The sequence continues at coordinate 6,285,487 of NC_135121.1, read as the reverse complement.
TTAAGCAAATGCTTAAGCATTCGGCATCCTTTACTAGGTAATAGGTTAGTAGAGGATGCCGAATGCTTAAGCATTTGCTTAAGAATAAGTAGCGACTGAGAATACCGCCCCTAGAGGATCACTAGTGTCGGTGTTGCGATCCTCGCCCTAGCGGCGTTTAGCGCAAGTTCTTAAAGCGCGAAGTTCGAACTTTAAAGAGTTAAGGATGAAGTTTATTACATTTGAAATTTGTCTTCACCTCCTTCCTTATCGCTCGAAAACAATGTACTAATTTTAAAAAAAAAAAAAGGAACGAACGTACGAAGAAGCCTGTTTCTTCGCTTCGCAATTCATCACCGACGTTGTAAAAGCACGGACGTGTTATAATAAAGCCCAACCTTTGATCAATCTTTAAATATCTTTGTTCGTTTCTTAATAGTTCTGGTTAATATTCAATAATTAAATTTAGTTTAGTTCAATAATCTTTATTTCGTTCAAAGTTATTAGTTACAAATTGTCTTATTCAACCAGCTTCACACGTTTCGCGAGCAGAACCCTTTTGGGCTCCACGGACACCGGACCACATTGAAATTCCCTCAAATCCCCACGTCACATGGCCGCCCCTACCCGTGACGTCACACGGACCTGGCTACGCACCAAAACATCTGTACCTACAGGTGTATCCCCACCCTTTCTACTGCGCGTAGAGAATTTGTAAGCAGCAGTTTTGGAGCAGCTCCTGAGGTTCTGCTCGCAGGTTATGTGAGCCGCAGTTTATTAAATGAGTTTTCTATTTATATTTCTAAAGGTATGTATTTTGCCTTTAATATTTACAATTACAACGTGCACATATATTAACATTTAATATTTACAATTAGAAATGGTGATTCTAAATGCAAACATAAGACAATTTTCTCGAGTACGAAGGGCGATATCAGAAACTTTTATTCTATATTTTCGACTTATGTTTTTACGTAGAATCACCATATCCCCGCTTGTGTTGACTCTGTAAAGAAGTAAAATATTAGTATAAAATTGAAATGATACTGGGAAAGTACCGATCAATGAGTATTTTATTAAACGGGCGCTGAAAAGTGCCGATTGTTGTTCCTTGTGAACTTTGAGAGGTAGTTCCCATTGTATTCAATTAAAATAGGCACTGAAAAGTACCGTTTGGTCTCTTCGCCACTGTAAAAGGAGACACGTCTCTACTTTTAATGAGCATATTTCTGAAAAATAAAATATATACCGCAGTTAAGAGTCGTTTTCACGTGACAGTAAATCGTGACTTTTACGGTCGTGACACTAAATGTCGTAATTTTTAAAACGAACCTTCAGAGGTCGTTGTCCTGTTCGGCCGAACCACGTGAAGGATGTTGTCACGTCGTCAATGAGAGCCTCCTTCATACAAAAATCGACCGCAGCCTTCAGGTTGAACCCACCAACGTATTTGAAGTATTGAACCTAAACAAAGTAAATAAATATTGATGTAAGTATGTATTATATAAAAGTAAATAAAAGCATAATTTCGTTTTCACTTACAACTTCGGAATACAATTCGTCATCGACGATCTCGAAACACTTCACCTCCTCTGGTGACGATAGAGGAATGATGGTTGGTTTGCGTGGTAGACCGTTGGGGGTGGGTTGGACACGTTGCAGAACACTCTCCAACAGAGTATTCATTCTTCTGCAAGCAGAACGGATGGAGACGTAACGTATTAATAAACACGATAACATGCGATACTTACGTCAGCTCCACCTCCATGGATCCAATACGATTATGCAGGCTTCTGCGAACTATGCCGCCAAAACGTTACCTCGTGGAACCCTTTGTTCGACGTGGTACCATTTGTGCTTGCAATCGAACGCTCGGATTGGCTGCGCCGCCTTGCGGACATTCGTGATTGGTCGAGGCTCTACTTGCCACTTCGCGTTTGTTTCAAATTCTCGTTCATTCCGAGGTGACAGCCATCAACAGCGGTACGGAGGAATTTTCAGAGAGAGCTTTACGAAAATCTTCCAAAGACATGCACAGAACCTAAGTAATTATGGAATTTAATAAATTCAAATTATCTTCATCGCGGAAATCGGGACACGCACTATCAGGGAGGCAAAGAAGCAGGGTTATGCGCGAAGTGCGAAGCAACTTACGCTTGCGATACCGTGCTGCACTTAACACCGTCAGTGGATTCGCGGATAATACTTTTAACGTGCAAGATGCTGCTAGCACACCTGCAGGTTGTAGTTCGTCCATTCCTGTTAATTTAATCCTCGATAGATTCAGTGCTAGGCGCGATATAAATGTAGAAGACGCCGGTCCTTCTACTTCCACCTCACGTGTTTCTAACATCCATGATACACTTTCATTGCCCTGTGTTACTTCCTCCGAGGCATCTTTTCGTCAACGGTTAGCGTCTTGTTTCGTAGACAACAATTTGACACACGTTCACGGAAATAATATATTATCTCTCCTTCGAACACATTCCTGTTTCTCCAAGTTGCCTCAGGATGTTAGAACACTTGTATCTACGCCACGTAATCCTGCTGCCACATTCGTCGTGCCACCAGGAGAATACATTCATTTTGATCTAGAAGCAGAAATTATTAGAAGTCTCCCTAACACTTTGTCGGTATCATTTGTTAGACAGTTAGAATTAGATTTTCATACCGATGGATATAGTTTGGACAAATCAAGTTCCATTCATATCTGGCCCGTTCAATGTAGGATTTCAAATATTCCTCAGATAAAGCCGATAGTGGTAGGCATCTATAAAGGTCCCCAAAAACCACACGACCCCAATATTTTCTTTGAGAAATTTATTGCAGACGTCAGGGCGATCATGTCCAACGGAGGCATAAATTTTCATTCCATTAAGTTGCCCGTACGACTGAGATGTTTCATAGCCGATGCCCCAGCTCGAGCATTTGTATTAAATCATCGTGGGCATATGTCTTTCCATCCCTGTTCCAAATGTACGGTTTCTGGTACCCTGAACGGTAGGCATTACGCTTTCAATGGGATACATCATTCTCCTCGAACCGATGAGGATTACATTAGGCAGTTAGAAACATCACAAGAAACATCACAGAAACATCAGAAGCTAGGTACAAGCCCATTGTCATTGCTACAGATAGGAATGGTTTCGCAAGTTCCATTCGAGTACATGCATCTTGTATGTTTGGGCGTAGTAAAAAAACTGTTGTCTGCGTGGGTACATGGAGAATATTCCCCTTTCTCAAAATTGCGCCGCCGACACATTTCTATACTGTCTACGAGACTGAAGAGTCTTAACAGATATTGCCCCTCAGACTTTGCCAGACGTCCCAGAGCTATTGAACTATGCTCTAAATATAAAGCGACCGAATTTCGTCAGTTCCTTCTGTATACAGGGCCAGTTATACTGAATGGTGTACTGGAGGAAACCGTATACAAGCATTTCTTATTCTTACATGCAGCCATACGGGTTTTAGTTTCAGAATCTCCATCCAGCCTACACTTGAGATTCGCAGAGTCAGCTCTGGAGAAATTTGTTCTTCGTAACGAAGAACTTTATGGCCCAACTTTTAATAGTTATAACGTCCATGGTCTTCTTCACCTAACCAACGATGTCAGATGTCTTGGTAATTTAGATTCATGTTCTGCTTTTCCATATGAAAACAACATGTCCATTTTTAAAAAGTATCTGCGAAAGCCAAGTCTTCCTCTCCAACAATTTTCCAATAGGATGAGGGAGATACAATTTCATGGCACAAACATTCATTATAATGTTGATTTTTCTATTCACGTATCTAGACCACTTAGTAACGACCCCAATTGTTCTCAGTACCACAAGATAGAGTACAATAACATATCTCTGGGCATCAATGTACGCGATAATTGTTGCATCTCAGTCGACGGCTCGATCTGCTTAATTTTCAATATTAGCATGAACTCCGATAACTCCTATCATTTAGGTGTTAAAAAATTTCTAGAGGTCGATGATTTTTATGATGTCGGCATAAAGTCTTCCGTTCTTGGTGTATATAAATGCGCCAGATTGAGCCCTGAAATTCTAAACATCTCCCCCAATCAGGTTCGCGCTAAATGTTATAGAATTCCTTTTTACGGTAGTACGCCCATTGGCAATAACGGCGACCCCATCCCCTTAGGAACCCGTAGTTATGTCGTTGCCGTTATTACACACAGCGAGAAGTCGTAGTATTCAAATTCTTCAATATTTATTTTCGTTAGAAGTATCTCGCGGTCAGTCCCTCTCCCTTGTGTAAGCCTATCGCGTCAGGCAGTCACCATGGCGGTTTTAGTGGGTGCAAGCCCCACATAATCTCACCCCTCCCACGGGGGTGAGATATTCGTTAGGGATTTCCACCATGTTAAACAAAAATAAAAGAATCGTTTTCCCTATTTAGTTTCGTCTCCTGTTTTTGGTAAGTTACGACTATTTTCTGATGAGTGACGTGCTATAATATTTACATTTTCTTCATTTGTACTGCTTTTCACAAGTAAAACCATATTACACGTATCCTTGTTAATCTCTGGTGATGAGTTATTTTATCGTTTGGTTCGAATGTTTCTGCAAGGGTCATTTTCACGTTTTCTACTGTTGTAGCCTTTGTCGAGTTACACACCACTTATTGAGTAGCACGTTATATAGGTTCGTCTTGAATAGGTGGTGCATAAAATATTGCATGTAAAATGTAAGAAACAGCTAACACGCCTTTGTTAAGTATTGTAACATGTACTTTTTTTTACTTGCAAACCGACATGAGCCAACGAGAGAAACGTGTGGTCACGAAACCCACACGTTATCAAACTACTTCGGAGGAGGAAACGGAAAGGACGTCGACCGCGCCGAGACCACCGATCGATCAGGACATCCATGATTTGAGGATGGTCCTGCAGGAACAAAGTTCAACATCGTCACACGGTGTTCCTAGTGTTAACCCCAATATTTCTGTGTTTCAGAATACTTATGCGGTCAGTGTTCCTGTCCTCGAAGGATTCGCAGATCCAGGGACATCGTCGTCTGCACGCGCCACTGTGATCCACAGTGAGCCGTTGCAGCAGAATACAGCGCCGACCCAACCTCCTGATAATGGGTAAATTTACATGTTTCTTTTTTTAAAATGTAAATTTACATGTTTCTTTTTTCTGAAGAAGAATAGTCCTTTTTGCTGGAGTAATGAAGTTCAGCAGCTTTTGAAAAGCTGAGGGATTTGTTTGGAGCCATTGTTGCAGTTCCCAAATTTCTCACAACCATTTCTGGTTACCATCGATGCCTCCGGTTACGCTGTAGGAGCCGTTTTAAGTCAGGGACCTATTAGAAAAGACCTCCCAATAGCTTATGCTTTTCGGACTTTAAAGAATGCTGAGACCAACTATTCCACAATAGAAAAGGAACTATTAGCTGTTTTGTTTGCTGTGCAATATTTTCGACCTTACTTGTATGGACAGCAGTTCGCCTTAGTTGCAGACCATCGTCCTTTAGTTTGGCTAAATAACGCAAAGGATCCCACTTCTAAAATTATGAGATGGAGAATTAAACCAAACGAGTACGATTACAATATTGTGTACAAGCCTGGTAGAGTAAACTCCAATGCAGATGCACTATCATGCAATTCAATTATACCCAGTCATGCTCCCGATTCCCAAACGAACGTTTCATGGACAGATAAAATTCCTAATTCTTATTCGAGGCATCTGGAAAAGGTACTCGCCTGCGTAAACGAGTCATCCATTGCAGATTCCAAAGTGAACAAGAAGGATGACAGATTTCATCAGTACAATAACGAAGTAATGGTGGTTTCTGTTTTCCAGACGCGTGGGAAGGCAGAGGTTAGGCAGAATGAGGTCACAGGCGTATTGGGAAATGCCCGCGGGAGGGCCCATTTATGGACCTGGAATAGCTGACTAGTGATAATTTTCAAATATTTAAATTTTATCAGTGAAAAAACTTTGCATCACCCTGCCTAGTTCCTTTGCAATAATGACAATAAATGTTTAATACCAGTGAGTTCCTCACTAGAGAAGATAAGCGGCCGCGATATATAGGAGCCCGAAGCAGGTCAGAACCGACAGCTCGCTGAGACGATTATGTCTATTGGCCGAAACCTCCGGTACGACACTCTCTTTTTATACGACACTCCTGTCTTATAAGCGACTTCCTCCGAGGGAACCGCACCATTAGAGATACGCTTGTCCGTTAGTGAGTATCCACCAAGGCTGCATCAGTAAAGGGCAACCTCCGTCTGGGCCATCCGGCTTATTCCGGTGCTCTCCATTTCTGCCAATTACCCGCCGAACCATTCGATATACCGACCAGTTCGGACCGCCGGACCATCGAACCGCACCGTGAGCCAGTTAGGAATAATAACATAGCGTTAAGATAGGATAAGCCGGTGTACACAGTAGAAATAATAAACCAGTAAATTCACGCATATCGCCTCGTTCACTCGCTGAACTCCGGGCGATCGACTGAGTCGGCAATCACCCTATTTCCGCTCCAACAGACCGCCCGAAATGCGGTCACAAAGCTTTTTATGACTGGGAACATCCTTACAAAGATTACTGTTACGGCGCAACAGTATATATTTATGAAGTTGAGGAATGTAGTTATTCGTGATTAAGAAATTAAAATTTCCATTACAATTCATTGCATTAGTAATTTTTAGCTAATTTGTTTATGTTTACCAAATCCATGCATTTCATGAAATTCTAATCGATTTTGGACATATGACGTCTTCGGTGTCAGTCGTTTGTGGATCGTAAGAGGCCCCGTGTAGCCGGCTCAGGTCGGTAGGTCAGAGCCGTCCGTTGTATGAACAACACTTGTAGTTGACTGGGTAATAAACGATGGTTTGTTCAATACGTACAATAATTCCCGGCCAGGTCTTGCTGGCTTACAGTTTCTCTCGACCTCAATACCATCGCTTATACTAGATTTAGAACTACTTTTTTCACGACGACTTCTACTTAAGCCTACGATGTAACCGCGGCACGAGGATCGCGGACAAAACGGGTATCGACCTCCCGTCCTCTGGAGCCCGTGGATGGGTAACTGTCACAAAGTGTGTAAAGCAACAAAACTCGGTGATGCGGAAGGATCATGAAAAAGGTCCGACCTGTATCGCTTAAGGCCGTCTGTCCGGCTTTGGCCGTCGCGGGGCCATGTGGCCGCTGCGCGCACGAATGATAGAGGGCGAGTGTCGCAGTCCTGCCGCGTCAACGACATACATCCGCCTATTTCTTCGGGGGACGCGATCTTTCACTCGCTCTGTCTCTCGGGTTTTATATATAGATGCTTACTGACTAATATATACAGTACTTATATCCTAGGATGAACTGTGGTTGACTTGCGACTATTTTCGATGTGCATAAATACTACCCATAACCCCGGTAATTTATAAACTAGACTTTACGTACCATAGCTTAAACTCAAATAGCTTCAAAGCCCGGCTCATGGTCGTGGCTCGTGATCCCGCGTTGGGGTGGAACCGTATGCGGAGCTGTTGCTTCCTCAGCAATTTCACTTCTCGGCCCCCACCCGGAGCCTGGATGCTGTACCTCCACGCTGTTCGGAGGGTGGGGAACTCCAGTCGGACCCGCCAATGTTGGTGTGACTGATGTTGGTGGCGCAGACTAGCTGCGACTGTTGCGGCCATGCCGTCTGTGGCTGCGATTGCTATGGTGTTGGCTACGGCTTGCGGTGGCCATGTTGTCGGTAGAGCTGCAGCAGTGGTTGTGGCTATGGTTGCTGTGGCCACGTTATCGGCGGCGGCGGTGGTAATGGCTGAGACTGTTGGGGCCAACAACGCGGTTTGCTGGTTGGTGGGTGGCTGTGGATGCAACGGCCACGTTGTCGGTGGCTGGGTCGGCTGCAGCTGTACTTGTAACACAGGTTGGGTTACTTCCCGGACCACGGAAGGGCATCTATGAAGTCGGCTGTGACCACATCCCAGAGGTTGGTCCCTAGTGTTGTGTACATTTCTTCGGCGGGTGCATGTTGGAGGACGTTGTACGCTTCCTGTATCATGCGGCGCCAGAAGTAGCGCTGTGACAGGCACGTCGCTATCTTGCTTATTCCGAGGTGCCCCATTGTGGGTGTATCGAGGATTTCTTGCAGTATGACTGCGCGCAGTGGCTGGGACACGCACTACTTCCAGTTGAGTTCCGGTCGCAGGCCAGTGATGTCCTGGATCCCGTAGTCATAGAAGCACCTCCTTGAGGTTGGCCAAATGCACCCTGAATGGTCTCCCTATTACAATAATATGATCCAGGTAGGAAAACGCTCAAATCTCTAAGCGCAGGCCGATGACGTGATCCGAGAGGCGTTGGAAGGTAGCTGGTGCGGAGTGCAGTTACTCTAACTGCCGCTTTCATCGTATGTGGCTGTGGCGGCGCTGATGGATGGCTACCTCAAAATCGTACTGCCGTCACCGCAGCAAATTTTTTTTAAAGACCTGGAGGAACGCGCCCCACATCTTCAGGTTTTCCGTCTGCTTGCTACAGGTACCACTCCAGGATCTAGCGGCAGATTTGGACCGGGGTTATTTCGTAGCTTTCCTGCAGGTCCTCCAAGCGGTGGAGGAACTCCTCCGCTCCTCGCCAGCATACTCGCTTCTGTCACACTATGGGTCGATGATGCGGTGGGGTCGCTGTTATTCCCATGTCCTCCTTGGTCAGGACTGAGGCCGTGGCTGTATTCTCGTTGGACATGGCTGTTATAGCCGGTCCCGCAAAGTGTCGAGAGTCCCCGTGCTTTTGGGCTACCTTCTCGAGGAATGGTTTTCTAAGTTTATACACCCAAGCAACTCGAGTGTCCATTCAATCGTCCTCCCTTAACCCTTCGTGGTCATACCTTCTTATAATCACAAATTGGTGGGATTCACTGCACCACCCCAACGTTATTTTGCAGTTACCAGTTTCGTATTATGGAAACTTTTAACTTTTGAGTGATGACTGTTCATTCATAATACTTATACAATCATGCTCTAATGGTCTTTTTTTAGAAATATAAATTTTTTTAGTTGAAAAAATAGTTGTGGGGAAAAAACGAGTTTTAAAAATTTGCAGAAATATTAGCAAAGATATCCCCTGCTGTGTGACCACGAAGGGTTACGAAGTCCTTGTTGGGGCACCAATTTCTGACCGTCTTCAGTGGGGGGTCGCTTGTGAGACGTGAACAAGACTCGCAATTGACTGGGTAATAAACTATGGTTTGTTTAATATGTACAATAATTCCCGGCCAGGTCTTGCTGGCTTACAGTTTCTCTCGGCCTTAATACTATCACTTATACTGCTGGACACTATTTTCTGCCGATCGGTCACACGAAAAGTTAAACGAAATTCACGTAAAGTAAATAGTGTATCATCTAATACCTAGATGACATTGTTTTAAATTATCAATTATTAGAAGAAGATGACGTCTTGTTTCAATTTTATGAATTAGTAAACAAGTGACTATTCAAAGCGACAAACTTTATCGTCAAAAAATTTCTATATACCATCATTCCATATAAGAGTATACCTACGCCCCCACCGATTTGAAGTCGATCTGCGGGAGTCCCACTACTGCCTGCGCACGCGATTGGTTGTATCGCTTTCTCTGTCAGTTTCCTACCAATCAACAGCGTGCTCAGAATCATTGTTGTGCGGAACAAGTCTACTCCTAAGTGAAATTCAGTATAAAGGTACATGTCAATTTCCTGCATTCAAATTGTTTTCTCCTTCTTATTTACTTACATGATTTTTAAGAAAATGATATATGCCTTTTCTTGGGCATTTATATTTCAATTAATGTATACGAAATCATATATTCGACAAAAATAGTGTCGAGCAGTATATACTAGTCTTAGAACTACGCTTATCACAACGACTTATACTTACGGCTTATGCTAGACTTAAGCCGCGACGCGAGGATTGCGGTTACGGAGTGCGTCGCGTATGACGAACGGCAGCGAGTAATTAGGAGAGGAAAAGACCGGTTAGCCGTTCGATGCCCAGGCGGAGTATCCTACCAATGGACGCAGATCAGAAAGCCTTTCGTCCTTTCCCTGGCCTCGACAGTGGACAGAGCCCCATTTACCACAAGGTGCAGAAAGGTGATATATTGTAAAAAAATTCATATACGTGAACGTATCATCAACGAGGCAAAAAACTATTGGGGTAATAGCTACTAACCGTAGAAATAGACTTGTTCTTTTGGGGCCTCATACTGATGTTGCACCTAGGACCTCCAACAGTATAAACGCGGCCTTGATAGTGGGTATCGACGTCTCGTCCAGAGGATGATCAACTCCCGTCCTCCAGGAGACGTGGATAGGGAAGTTTCAAAAAGTGCGCAAAAAACAACTCGGTGATGCGAGAGTATCGTCTTTAGAAGAGTTCCAACCAATAGCTTGTATTGCTGGAGGCCATCTCCCTCGTTTGGGCCGTCGCGGGGCCTTATAAACGGTGCAGCGCTAACTTTGCCCGCGCGAATTCCTGCGGGGCGTAGCTGTGGCCGTATTGCCACGCGCGTGAGTAGTGGGGCCAAGATCGCGGTCCTGCTGCGTCAACGCGTTACAGTAGGCCTGCCCAACTTCGGCTCTCCAACAAGAAATCGGTACATTATTGCCACCGTGCAATTACATAGTACCTCAGGCCTTTCCAATTTCCACCAATTAGGTTAGGTATACCTAACCCAATTATAATATAGACTGCGGAAGTTTATGTAAATGCATGTTTTTACAGGAATGACTTAAAGAAGCGGGACTTTGACAGAACTATGATTCATCATTAAGATGTTAAAAATATATTTTTGATTTTACACAATTTGCATATTCTGGATATACGTTGCACATTCTGCATATTTTTCATATTTTTTGCATGTACGGAATTTGTTTACAAATTAGCTTGCTGAACCTCGCCTTTAAGATTTAATAGTTTTATATGTTAAACAGTTTAATAGTGCAATAGTTACATATATATTTAAAAGATTAATAATTTAATAGTAGGTGCCAGCTTGATACGTATACCACATAATTATTTCTTAAAATAGTTTGTATAATGCACATATCATGTGAATGTGTAGATAAATATATTGATGAAACAAAATTATATGAATTTTCTCATCCCTTCGGAAGTTCTTATATTTACTGTATTGATTCTGCATATACATCGCATACATTTTGTTGATTTATTGACATTCGATTTGTTGGGGCTAAACAAGTAAAGAACACATCCAACAAAAAGTGAACTACAAACGTAAACAAAATAATATAAATAAACAAAAACTTTAATATTTGTAATGTACATAAAATGAAATAGCTTTATAGTTAATAAAATCACACTGGAATTTGATTTTTTTTAATTAATTACAATCTACGACTTTTCAGCTTTCGAATATGTTATTTAATATCTTTTAAAATCATTGAAATTTGTTAATATGCTTGAAACAAAGAAGTAAATGTCTATATATATTAACTCAAATAGCAACTAATTTTGTACAAACTTAGAGATATGGACACTTCAACATTTTTTGCTTATGTTAATTGCATTGACGCAACATTATATTCATACACATACAAATTTAGATAGTAATTATATATATTATATTATTCATTTTTGCTTGTAACGTTTCATAAATGGGGACATTGTCTCATAATAGGGCCTTTTACCTTAGAGATCAACTCGTTACCCTAATATTAGTTACCACCAATGAATAATATTTTCACATAAGTAAACAATGCTCAATATTTTCAGTAAACTCAGGTTACAATGACAGCGAATTCGGTATCTTTGCACTGACTCTGTGCTGGTGCCAGAAATTATCATACATGACTTTCATTGCTTGATTCTTATACAGCCATCTTCGTGTCTATAAGAAACAACCAAAGTCATGTAGGATAATTTCTGGCACCAGCACAGTCAGTACAAGGATACCGAATTCGCTATAAGAAAAATTAAGTTTATATAATCATCATAAAAATATCTTTGTTTTACTGACACCAGGGACTTCAAACCAGTATAATTTTCATACCGGTATTACGTCAACAAAGCTATACAAAAACCGATATTGTACCAAAACAGATAAGTACAGAAATCATTATAAAACCGAAATAGGTGAATACCAAAATCATTAAAGTATAGAAACCAAAATAAATACCTGTATTTTCCCAGTTCTTCTTTCGTTGACATGGTAGATTAAAGTAATATTTTTATAACCCTTATTAATTTGAGCTGTAAAACTGACGAAGTAATATCTGGTTCATAAAAATACCAATACAGTAATATACATTTACCAATAATTTTTTTTAATTCCGTAACCCATTATTTAAAGCTTTTAAGATATTTTTAGTTATATTTTCACGATATTTCTAAGATATTTTTGTTCATATATATTCATCAAAACAATTTTGATAGAAATTTGAAAAAAGTGTAGGATATATGAAAATGAGAATACGTTTCCCTTCCGAATTCCGACAGTCACATTATCAGTTTCTTCTTCACTTACGAACATATTATACATGTTATTTTATAATTAGCTTCAGTATTACAGCAACATCAATATCACGTACAATCGGTTTCGTTATGCCGGTTTTGATCCTTGTTTAATAATATTTTGAAAACTGTAATACAATCCGAGAACCGAAAAAATTACCGGTATTTGCGTTTTTAGTTTCTATAAAGGTTTTGAAGATGGAACCGAAAAATACCGTTATGATACCGGTATTTTCAGTTTCGGTAGAAGTGCCTGACTGAGACGTACAAAATTAGTAGCTCTATATACGTTTTGTTCTCTGGCTCTGACAATATGAATCGTAGCGCTCTAAAGAGCATAAGCCACGTTACGCACTTGCGACAAGTTGCCGGCAACCAGGTGGCCGACGACCATGAGGTACACGGGGATATATAACAAAGGTTTCTGGTCTTTTGCGACCAAGTTGCCGGTAACTTGTTGCAAGTGCGTAACGGGGCTAAGCCGGTAAGATTCATTAAAAAGAACATGAAACATATGATTTATTCTTCTATTATATCTGTGTAAAATTTAAGTTAGATTAACGAATAGAGAAATTAAAAGTTACCTTTAGACACGTGAACTTGGTCGAAATTTACTCAATTATAGCATAGTTTTGCAGTATTGTCTTCACGCATCGAGTGCAGAGATTGTAGCCCCATACTCATGAAAACGTTTCTGATGCGCTGATATGTTTGTTGTGAAATGAAAATGTATGCCACCACGAGGCCACACCAGTGTCGAGCAGAAACAAGGAACGGCGGAAATCCCGTACGCCCGTACCTCAATTAACGGTGGGGGAACGCTACGCATGCGCGCGATGGCGCCGCGACGTCAACCAATCAACGCCAAGGTGGGAAACGGAACGGCGCCACCGTCAAGCCAAGTCGCGTGAGGCTGCAGCCAACCAGCGTCGACAACATATTTCCCGGCGACGCTGATTAGTCTTGGCGTCAGTTCGTCTCCAATGATCTCTAATCCGGGAAATAGATTGACGACGCTGGTTGGCCGTGGTTGGCTTCGCGTTGAGGCCACTTGGCTGGCTTGGCGCTGACGTCAGTTCACGCAACAATACCATCACTCCTGTAGGTGTTTCCCCTTCCGTCACAGCAGATTATTCTTGTGCAGGGAAAAAGATCTGCACCGGGGCTGACTGAGAAGATGGCGGAGATGGAAAATGGTGAAAATTCTCGATCGGAATTAAATAGTGGATTTATCAAATAATAGAGAGAGCGAGGGATTGGAGGAACGGTGAGGATGGAAAGAGAGGGAGAGTAGAATCGGAAAAAAGAATTAATACATAGGAGAATAAAGAAACAAAAAATAACTGGGGGAAAAGCGAAGATAACCTCTTCGGAGGGGCTTAGGTAAAGAATGGAGGAGGGAATATGCCCGCGGAGCGGGAGACAAAATACGAGATCTAAAAATCAGGACTCAGGAAGAGGATAAAGAGAGATTTAGAAGAGATAAGAGTCAGAGAGAAGAAAAAACAAGAATGGGAAAAGAAGATGTGACTTTATTACCAGGACACGTAAGCACGTAGAGCGCGTTGTGCTTCTCAAAGGTTTTTCCATGCCAGTTTTTCGAACGTGCTCATACAATATTAGTAGGATACCTGAACTCAGAAGACGTACGAGAACCTGGGATAGCATTCAGTAATTTTCAAAACTACAGTGAGGCCAAGCGAGGATAATAAATAGCTTAACTTTTGGACATCGAACTTGTTAGCAGAACAGTCAACCTCTGGCCATTTATTAAAAATCAAACATAGAATTTATCCAAAAGAGTTTCACTTTATTTCCATTCCATCGTTAAAATTCCCGCGCAACTCGTGAGCTGAGTGCTTCAGCGCTCCACGGGCACGGACCCGCCGTCTATTTAGAAATCTCCACGGAACCGCGCAACAGTAGAGAGAACAAGTGGCGACACCGGAAGAAACGGAAGGAACGGCAATCAAAGTGAATGCGCAGTAGAGATACGAAACCATAAAGAAAGCGACAAAGTGAATACGAAAATAAGCCAAGAAGTAAATAAAAGTACAAAGAGAAAATTGGAAATTAGTAAAGAAGAAAATAGGGAAAAAAGGTAGAGAAGAAAGGGAGCAGGAAGAAAGTCTAAGAAGGGAGAAGAAGGAGATCTGGAGGGTACGGTAAGGGAAAAAGTGAAGACGTGGGGACCTAAAGGGAAAAATAATAAAGTAGAGGTAGAGGACATACATAAATGGGAATCCAACAGGGAAGAATATTTAATTACGATAGTGCTAGATAAAAAAAAGTCATCATCAACGAAAAAAGGTAACTTAATTAAAATCTATAATATTCTGGTGAATACAGAAGTGAGGTTTGAAGGTCTGAAGATGGTGGGATATAGTAGAGCGGAAGTAGAGTATAAGAACAGCCAAGATGCCAACAGGGTTTTAACAGAATTCAGATTCAAACCAGCAGGATATACAACATATATCCTTCTGAGATGGAAGATGAGGAAAGGCGTGATCCACTTTCCATTGAACCACTGGAAAAACAGTTAACACCGGATGAAGGAGAGTTTACTTTCGAGAGGTTAAAGAAAAGAAAAATGAAGGAAAGGTAAGGCTATTCTGATAAAGGTGAGGGAAGATTCCTTACCAACCAGAATATTGATAGGTTATGGTCATGTCTGGTTGAGAGTTGAACAGTTTGAGGCAGTGAGGCAGTGCTTCAGATGCTTGTGCTTTAGACATATGCAAGCAACTTGTGGGGCTATTAAATTTAGAGAAAGCAATAATAGAGGCAACAAAATATGGCGATATTAATATTGACACATTATTTGAAATAATGGGATTAATTGATGATGAAAAAATCCTGTAATTCTAATCGGCTGTGAAGAACATAATTACGAATTTACGAAAAATAACATCCGTCTTTATTTAGTAACATGTATGTTCTTTCTAGTCAAGCAAGCAAACAAAAATGATGACAGTGAATGAGAAAAAACAAAAGAAAAAGTTCAAAATTAGTTGCACTAAATGAGCTACATACTACAAATGTGAATCCTCAAGTTTAAGAAACAAATGCAGTTGAAGCTGTAATACAAATGAAACCAAAGAGAAAAAGGCTAACGACTAAAAACTCTAAAAAGACTAAAAATAAGTTTTTATATTTTGTTATAGTTATTAAAAATGTTCATTTTACAAAATAAAAAATATATAATTTTACCATCTTTTAATTTTATCGTCTTCATTTCAATTTCTGCCTTTATATAATAATACAATAATTCATATAGGGGAAAGGTGGGATAGATGATCAGTGGGGATACATGATCACATCAGCTCTTTAATTAATATATTGGCAATTTGTGCCTGCTGTCACACTATTGTGGTAATGTTTGCATTATCGCAACACTTAACGTTGCAATTTTCTTTTGGGAGCATAGAATAATGTTGTTAGAAGCTTCGTTCTTATTTGCAGCCAAAAAGTAAATATTTCGGTCTGCTTGTTTTTCCTCCTTTTCGAGTAAATGTGGCATTTTCAACGATTTGAAATATATTAAGTAAAAGCAGCAATTTCTGGTCTATTAATGCTATTTATTGATTGATCTAAATATTTAAGGTAAGTTTAATTTCTCATCTTTTTCAAATTGCCTGCATTGAGGGATACTTGATCAGTGTGTGAGGTGGGATACTTGAACAGCTGAAAATGATCCAAAAAGAACCATAGAACGGCTAATGAAATAGAAAAATACGGCAAAGAAAATGAGAAGCAAAATCTTTTCTTCATCATCATCTTAATCAGATGATATTTAAGTGAAATGTCTTAAGAATGCATTTATGCAGTTTTATGTCATAGAGTTTAATTCTTCGGTGTTATTTGTTCAGTAATTCTTTCAAGTTTGTTATAGTTTACTTTCTTTTTATGATATTCCATTTATTTCATGTTATTGACGAAGATAATAAATATTTTTTAGAAATTTAATGTGTTATTTACTCTTAAAGTTCACAGATCAAGTCTCCCTAACCTTTTGATCAAGTCTCCCCTTCAGTGGGGGATACTTGTGCATAACATCACTGCCAGAAAATGTTGAGTTCAATCATTAAAATTAGTTTTCAGCTCTCAAATTTGTACAAGTATATTGAGAATACTCTAAGAATCAAAACTTACATAATTAAATATAAACAAGGCAAACCATTATCATTATTTTAATAAAAAAGCAAAACTGTGATCAACTATTCCACCTTTCCCCAACTGCATCCAAATAAAGGGCGTACGTAGACTTTTTTCCAGGAGGGGGCAACTTTGGGGTGATGGTGATGAAAAATATATTAATGAAAATACGAATAGCCCGCTTGCTTTTTTGAACTCAATTTAATTAAAAATTAAAATCAGAAATTTAAAAATATTCACTTTTTTATATGAATTATTGAAATATCTATTACATATTACAAATTTAAACTGTTCTCGCTTAATAAATATCTCATGATTTTTAGAATCCATCAACAATTTTTAAAAATTCATTTAATTCCTCGATATTAACGATTACAAGAAATTTTGAAAGAGAATGAATTTTATCATCTATATAAATATTAACCTGTCCATTTTGCAAAAAAGCAATTCTTTTTCTTACGCTACAATCACTTTCTACTTTTTGGAAACCAAAAAACATTTCATTTCCTTTTGCATAACTCCAATCGGCAGAAGGAAGTGTACACGACTCTAAATTATCTTGCAAGTATTTAAAATTATTGCGTCCCATAATTTTTAGTTAAACAGATCTTTTGGGGGGTTTCTTATATCTTTTGTAATTCTTTGTATCGCATAAATAAATATCATATATTATTATACCTTTCAATATTGTTACTTCCTTTTTTCTGCAACAATGTATATATTCATTTCAATTTTAATTTTGTTGAATATTGATTATATACCTCTGTAGATATGTTTTCAAAAATATTCTTGTCCAGTGTTCTTCTCTCTGTAATATATTTAATTATAGTAACTTTAATTAATGTAAACATAGTTGTTACTATACAATTTATTTCTTATAAATTTAATTTATATACATATATACGTTTTCTTTTACTTATATAATGAGTATTTTACTCACACTGTAGGTTATGAATATTTTTCTTTTAAAAAATTATTACATTATTTTCCTTTCAATTTTTCATATTCACACGTCCTACTATAAACACGTAATAGTATTTATAACACCATCCGTACATTATTTTATGTTTTTCGGATATGTGTTTTTTGGCGGTATAAGTTGTTGCGCCAAACGCGGATTGGCTTGGCAGTGCCCTCACCATTTTCATGAAATACTGTAGAATGTTAGCGATGAAAAAAAGCCAACCCTAGTAAGCTCGAATACAATCCAATCTCGATCGGACACAATCGTTTGAGCCGAGTGTACATTACATGTTTAACTTATAATTAATATAATAATAAAACAAAACAATCACATTCTCCTTTAGGATATCGTATTTTTCTTTTATCCTCGACTCGCACTTACATACTAATTATTACTTTGCTTATAATTTATTCTCACTACTTCATTCTTATACTATACTTAGGTTTACTAATTTATTTCCTAGTGTCCCATCCCTTGAAACCACTGTTACTCTATTCTTACTCTATTCTTACTCTCGTTTTTTAACTCTTTTTGTCATTTGCTTAAGAATAAGTAGCGACTGAGAATACTGCCCTAAGCATATATATATTATTCTAAGCAAACGCCTAAGATCATCTTAAGCAACGTCTATGAATTCCTGATGTCTTAAGTGAAATAGGATCGTCTTCTAGATGACCTTAAGCATTTGCTTAAGAAACGTTTGTAAATACCGCCCTAAAATGGAACGGTTGTCAGTGCACTTCATGCGCAGTATGCGTGAATCGGAACGCACTCAGTGCCAGTCATATAGTTAATGAACTCAGAACGGAAATAAACTCGGCGTATTTTCAAATGTGTTGACTCGTAATGTGCATCATCTAAAACTTTGTACAGTTATTCATGATTTGCATTATTCAAAGTGTTTTAATAATTTTGTGAGATGGCGAAGCATCATCCGGATTTGATTTTCTGTAGAAAACAACCTGGAGTTGGTAAGGACTATATGTGCATTTGGTTATGTTCGAAAATATGAGGTTAGAGTTATTCACAAGTTTGTTGATATTTGAATATTATTTTATTATTCATGAAATTTCCGTTTAATGTGTAAGCCATCGTATAATTATAATTTTTTGTATATTACTGCGTTGTTTTTTTATTAATTTTGTGAAACTACCCATCTTGTTTTCTATATTATCTGTATACTAAATCAATTTAATTGCATGAATATCGTTCGTTAAAACACAAAACAAGAAAGCCAATATAACGAACATCAAATATTTTATTGCAAACCTACATAAAGTGAAAGTTTGGAAACAGAGTTTTGAAGATTGTAGTAAAGTACAAACTACATAAGACTGTACATAGAAATTATCAGGGGTTGAAATGGTTCCGAAAATAACTGTTTCGAACTATTATATACCGGTTCTGAGCAAAACAGTTCTGAAGAACAGATATTCTGAATAACTGTTACAATGAATTAAAATTTCTGACTATATTGATTTCGGTTATAATTCTGCAGATATTCCGCTTCTGTAAAACCGAAACCAATGTAAACCAGAAGCTTTTGCACTTGTAATGTTGTATTCCGTAATTATAATATTTCCATTTATTTTATATAATAATATAAAAATACAATTTACGGAAACTTAGACGAAATACAGCTTAATAGATTTTAGAGCTAGACTATGATGTCGAGAATGTTCGGAACAAGAGTAAAGAGTAAGTTGAAAGAGGTACAAGGATGAGTAATAAGGGACGGATGAAATCACAGGAAAAGGAATTTAGGATATTTGCTATTGCTATCTGTAGAGAGATTTACTATCTGTAAACGAATGACTAAAACTATAGAAAAATAAATTAAGTGGCGTTAGTATACAACAGTAACTGTTTCAAGATTATTTTGGTTCTTATAATTGTTTCAAGAACCGATACTGATATCATAACCGCTTTCAACCCTTGAAGATTATATATGAATGTTAATACCGAACATAATTTATTGTGGATGTTACCGAATACGTAATTTCATGTTTCGTTGGAATAAAGGAAAATTTAAAATTTCAGCCATTGGAAGATTATGTGAGAAGTGTGATGGTAAATGTGTGATTTGCGATTCCTATGTAAGACCATGTACTCTCGTCAGAATCTGTGATGAATGCAATTATGGATCTTATCAGGGTCGATGCGTTATCTGTGGTGGACCAGGTGTTTCTGATGCATACTATTGCAAAGAATGTACAATTCAAGAAAAAGATGTGAGTCTTGGTTTAAAAAAAATAGAAATATTCTTTTGGTAATTTATAACATTGTTTATGAATATATTGTATGTACAAGATATTTATGCGAATGCTGCCGTGAAATTTGAAAAGATTGTTTTGCACGTGCAAAGAATTGTTTAGATAAATATTTGCACATTGGAAAATAAGCATTTTATTCGGAACAATTTTTTGATCACGCGTAAGTATTGGCTTAAATGTTATTAAATTACATATTCACCAAAGAATGGGCATCTTTAACATGCTCAACTGATAATTTGCATTTTAATTCATTTGAAAAACCATTTTTGTTTTACAACTTAATCTTACATTTTTGTTCAATTATTTACTTCATTCGCACAAGAAAATTGTGGTGCTGTTTGAGTTGACTTACCTATACGATAAATCGTATCCTGCTACGGGCAGTTCTTTTAATCCTTCGTTGACACTCTGGGTGTGAGCCACCCATAAGCTGATTTGGTAATTATTTAGAAGTTTTCCATCCTCACCGATCTCAATGATTTTTGGATATGTTATCAAGATGAAGATTCTGAACAACCTTTTTCCTATACATATTACCGCCGCACGAACTTCGTTTTCGAGATATTTACGAAAAACTTCTGTTGATTTATTCCGACGCCACGCATTTCACTTTCCAACTTGTCCCGGGTATATTAGCATTGGTTGGAGCTACATTAGTGCGGGGGGCGCGTAAAGCATGATAGCGAACTGATGTGAGTTTAGAGATTTGAACCAGAAACTTGCGGATGCCCGTCAACACCCCGACTCATATCGGTTCGCTACCATGCTTTACACGAATGATAAACTTCTATACAGGGTGATTCTCATACCAAGGACAAGTTACTAGTTACTTTGTAACTATATAGAAAGAGAACACGCGACTTGACCTTAATTTCCTATGGATTTATTCTTGCAGAAGATACATTGGTACTTTATAATATAAATGGTATTTTTTTAATGCATTTGCGTTTCGTTCACGTTCCATTAGATTGATTTTTCTCATTATTTGGTGTTTGAAAGTTCCGCAAAATAATTACTTCACAAACATTTTTGTCTTTGCTATTCGAAAATATGGAGTAATTATCTACTAACAATTCCGAGAAAAAATTGACTTGGGAGCCCTACCATCAATCGTTTTAATCAGGAGTACTCATCTTCCACTCACCTGCTTGCCTGATGCCTTAGGTGCTTATTGTCAAAGTTGTAGTAATAGGATTAAGTATGTCGCAATAGATCCATTAATCTTGCACCACAAAAATCCACAATAATAATTCAGTAAACTCGATTAAACAAATTTTTGAAACTTCTCGAAAATATTGCAAATCACATGCGGGAACATTTAAAAAGAGTTAATTTGTCAACAACAGTTTGTTCCGATGAACATATTTTGTGGATTTATTGTCATTAACAGCACGAAAAGGATAAATATAGATTTACTAATGTTTTGCGTGCCACAACAAATTTGTTCCCCTAACTTTTATTTCAGCGACGTTACAGTTATAATAAGAAACAAAAATAATATTTTTGTAAATTGTTTGCAGAGAGACGGTTGTCCGAAAATTGTAAACCTCGGAAGCTCGAAAACGGATCTATTTTATGAAAGGAAGAAATACGGGTTTAAGAGAAGATAAGATTCGGTAGTAACAAATTTTAATTTGTATAATAAAATTTCTTTTAAGTTTAAATTAAATAATTTTCTCCGTGGTCACAAACAGTTTTCTATCGCTACATGTTGTTTAGCATTCCCATAGAAGTGACTGCTGAAACTTTTCCGTCGTGCAGTGTGTACACACCGATTTATATTTCTTTGTTATAAAGAAATTCACAATAAATTTAACAGACTTCTGAATTATGTATGGATTATATTCCCTTTTTGATAAATAAAATGAATTATCTATACTATTATACAAAGAAAGAGCCGATTTTTATGTTCGCGCAAAACTCATGACCTACTGAATCGATCATTCTCAAATTTTAACACGTTATTCCTGGATACTCTAGGTCGAACATAGGCTATGTATCATGTCTAAAAAACGCGTTATTAACATGGAACGAAGAAGCGTCTGGTATATGCTGCGCTGGAGGGAAAGTTAATCTCCCAAAGTAGAGAACGTTATCTTTTCCGAAATATTATGAAGAAATTAACCTTTTTTCAAAATACTTAATTTCCTTAAAAAATATTAATTCTAATAAACGTGAAGCAGTCACGCTAATATCGCGGGCGAAGCCGACACGGGGGACGCTAGTACAATATACGTCTATAGGCCCATACGAAACACCTACAACCAGATTAAGTTAATTTTAAATATTTATTTCAATGAAACATTTATGTTGATGCCTTGAACAGCATTCAGCACAGAATATGTATGTAACATTATTAGATTTGCAACAAAATGGCCACTCCAGCAAGGACCCATTTGCTGGCCTTCTCTTTCGTTTTCAAATTGAACGTCCATACATAAGTGGGGCCTCGTGTTCGTGTCTTATATACAGGACATTCGTACACATTTTTAAGGTCCTGCTTATCCTGTGTAATAGCTCGAATGTACATTACTGGCATTAGCGGATATAATTCTTTGAAACGCGAGTCCATGATGCATCCTGCTTGCATGTCCCATCGGGCCCCTTCCATGTACAACCCGTTTATGTATGCACCTTCTCTTGGCGGTGATCTGTAACAATTTCATTAAAAGAACTATTATTTACAATTTGGTTAAATATGAGGTTTATTGAAATGAACCATGCTGTGTACAGCTTTGGCATGCTTTCATGTTGATATTTTTTGGAAAATATCGAAGGTATTGGGCGTTTTCAGAATTGCTGGCGGTTGAAATTTCGGACGACTGGATCATCGGAAATAAAAACTCCCATTTTAATAATTTTGGTTCAAAATTGTTCTTTCTTGGAATATTGGTGAAATGTATTTACTGTCGGGGCTATCCAACAGTAAATACCAACCACATCGTCTTGTGAATATATGTATGCATTGTCCTTTGCCTCGCAGAGTTGCTTATCATGAACATCAAATTTTAAATTTATTTACGCGTTACACGGAACTGATTTACGGCGTTATACAAAGGTCTACTCTATTTTGAAGTTTGGCAGATAATTATTGGTTGTTAGTGCATTACAAGATGAAAGCGCAAATTGATAAATTTATGCAGAGTATTGGAGATGAATAGTTACAGAGATATTAAAAAGTATGGGTAAAATGAGAAAGTAGATTTTTCTTAATAATTACGATATTTCTTCTTTGTATTTTCTTATGACTTCGCAATTTAAGCACATCTTGTCCAGGGGCCATTCATTTTTCCGTGCGGTTTGTTGCATAATTGCAGTCAGAAACGATTGAGGATTGAAAAAACCGCCTAACCACACTGACGAAGGTAACTGCAAATTATAATTTTCTCTTACAAGGGAAGGAAGATCCGGAACCCGGAAACTCAAAAAATTCTGAAACTTTGTGAATATGTAGGGAATTTCCTCCTGATTACAACGCAAATTTTATTTGCTGCCCAAATTCACTCTAAGTGGGTGAAATTAACCCCTGAAAAATCGGCTATTTTCCGATTTGCTGTTATAACTCGGGAACTGTAAGAGATGGAAAAAAAGTTTCAAGACAAAAGTTACTTCTTTTAGTTAGATCTAACATTTGGTAAAAAAATTATTTTACAGCACGAAATCGGGAAATAACCAGATTTTCAGGGGTCAATTACACCCCCTTAGAGTGAATTTGGGCAGCAAACCAAAATTGCATTGTAATCAGGAGAAAATTCTCTACACACTCACAAAGTTTCAGAATTTTTTGAATTTTCGGGTTCGGGATCTTCCCTTGTTAGTTGCTGTAATTAAATTGAATACAAAATTAATGTGAGAATAAAGCAGATGATGACGCATTTGAAATTATCATCTAAATTTTTCACCCTAAAATTATTTAAATTCTCGTTTCAATATCTCAAGTTGAACAAATAAATACTGTACATTTTTATTAGTATACTTATTGAGTATACTATAAATCAGGCCTGGCTAACCCAAATAGTTTCACGGGCCACTTTGATGACGCGTAACGTCGCACACGCAAATTTTCATTTATTTAATATTTTTTGTATACATACAACGAAAAACAAAAGTTTCAATAGAAATATAAAATCGCCCGGCGGGCCCCGTGTTGGCCAGGCCTGCTATAAATAGTACACTACAAATACTTATAGTCATTTGTGTTACAAGAATTGCTTTTGAACAGAAGTTTACACTAAAATCCGCTGTCCAACTGGCCAATTCATTTATCCTGTTCAACATATCGGAAAACCAGCTGTTTAATCCTAAATTTGAAGGGTAAGCTCTTCGTGTCCAAGATGGTGGAACAGCATCTATCAATATGTAATTTTGCAAATCTTCCATTTCAGCGTTAATCGTTAGTTCCCCCTGTCGTGAAATGATATTAGCCACTTCAGGTTATTTTAATCATACTGTAATTGTTTAGTTTAAATTTAGATTTCTATGCACATTACTGCACGACAACTTTTGCATTACAATAGTCTATTTTTCATTCGACTTTTCTTTAATTAATACTTAATAGTATGTATTTTCTTTTATCATGTAACAGTGCCAAGATTTTTCATTACCTTCAAACCCAAATCCAATTCTTGAAGGGATCTTTTAAGTTCGTTGCACAGAAGATTCATTCGTTCGCATTCCTGCAGTGCCACCGTAACGTAAGGCGTGCGTTCCTCAATCTAAGATTTTTTATCAGAAATTTAAAATATGTCGTCTGAAGTGTTCGATTATGTACATCGATATTTCTTAAATAAATTAAGAGTCGTAAGCATTGGTAAATTGAAAATACAATACTAAACCCCTAGTTCTTTTGTTTCGATGACTATTTAATTACAGAAATTTAAGTCTAGCAAAATGATTGGAACTGCAATGAATCGTTCTGTTTAAGCTATTCTGAATTAGGAAACTGGAGAATGTTCGTCCCTCAGTCCTTACGCGATTTTGTAAAATTAATAATAATTAATAATTTTCATTTGTAATCTCCCCTTATTTTAAATCTTGTTTCGGCTTTATCTGCGAGGTATTTCGCGTTTATGTAACTCATTGCGAAATGTACCTCGTACTTTGTCGAATGATAATAATTTTCGATTTTCGTGGGGAAAGACTGTTTCTGTTTCAGTTCATTTCGCTCGATAAATTCGACATTGAGCTCGGACAAGAAGTGTACGTTTCTTAAATTGCAGAAGAAAAATCACCGGAATATTTGTAACGTTAAACGTTTGTAAGGGTAAGATAAGAAGAACTTTGTGACCTTGGAATAAAGTTCTTGCATACTAAATTCTTCTGGCAATTTGTCCATGAAATCTTCTATAAGTCCTTTTATTTTGTCTTCCCTCGACATATCTCCAGCTGCTGCATCGCTCGCAGTTGTTGCTAGCATCCCCAGTAACGTTTTAAACAAACTTTCCGCAGTTTGTGTTAGAAATCCTAAACGAAAAATGATTTACGGACTTTTAATGTGTCGACCTATTTTCAGCTTTTACGAATAGCGAATTCTTTGGATTATTGAACCGAACTATTTATAATACGTTCAATTTTAGAAAATATTGGAAATTCCAGTGGTGTGTATATAGTTCTTTCTAACTTTTCACTAAAAATGTTTTTTAGTTACCAATTTCGGCGTTCGGATGAAGTCCATAAAGAACAGGGCTCTCACCGGGCAAGTAATCATCAACATATTGATGATACGCGGCATAATCGCTGTTAGGCGGTACCAAAAAATCAGGAGCCAGATATGATTCACCTGAATATGAAAAAAGCATATCGATGGTGTCTAGGAATATCCATAAATAATGTTGCTTTCTGAATAGGCATTACAAGAAATTCTGATTATAAGATAAGATCGCCAGATTCTGTTCGTTGTATGATCATCTCTATCCCCACCAACTGGGGATCCGCCTCGGAACTAGTCAGGCGTGAAACTCGGCATCAGTCGGTACAAGGCAACTGCTCGACGGTATCGCATAAATAAACACGCATTGTCGTGTGAAAGAGCTCTAAATGGGGTGCCAATCGCTTGCCCCCTGTTCACGATGTACATATGATGTAAGCCTCTGCCCGGTCCCGAGTGGTGATTTTACAACGAGAGATTACTGCAATTTCATTTTATTAATATCTGCTATTATTGACTACGTCTTGTATTATCCATTTGCCTCTATCGCAAGCACAGTGTTGCACTAAATGTTTCGCGAGATTAACAGCCCCCGCGAAGTTTGCGGGAAATAAGGAATTAAGGGCTTATAGAAGTACATGTGCTAAAATTGGACAACGTTAATATTCATTTAAGAAGTTAATGAAAAGTGACGGCTGTACTTCCGAATGGCCCCAGTGGCCGATGGACACGAGGTTTGAGGGAAGGGGTGGGGAGGGTGTATGGACCCTAAATCTAAAATTGTTGCTTCGGGAATTTATTAGTTTCCAAGATATTAATAAAAAACTTTTAGTATTTCTGTCCACTTATTCCGACATAACGCATTCCACTTTCCACCTTGTCCCGGGTATTAGTATTAGCTGGGGTTACATTAGCACCGGGGGGTGCGCGCCCGCTTGCGCCCGCAAGCGGGCGCGTAAAGCATGGTAGCGAACCGATGTGAGTTTGGAGATTTGAACCAGCAACTTGCGAATGTCACCCATTCTACTATATAGGGTGTTATTCTACTGATAGTCAATATTCCAAAGGGTGATTCTACAGGCCAAAATAAGACGAAAATATAGAATACAATTTTTTAATATCGCGCTTCGTTTTCGAGAAAATTGACCTTGTTAAATACGCGTGCCTTTCCGGCGCCTGAGGAGCACGTGGAGGTAAGGGAAACGCGTCCAGCAGTTCGTAAAACAGTTTGGGGGGGGCGGGAGGGGTGCCTGCACCTACGTTAAAAATTTTTTTTAAAAAAAAGTAACAATAATTTTTTATTAATATTTTGGAAACTAATAAATACCCGAAGCTGCAATTTTAGATTTAGCACACCCCCTCCCCACTCCTCCCTCCAAACCTCATCTCGATTGGCCACTGGGGCCATTCGGAAGAATATCCAAAGTGACTTTTAATCCTCTAAACTCCAACTCGGAGATAATAGTTTATTCAGCTCGAGGCAGAGGACCGAGATAATGGAGTTACATTAGATCTGAATAGAGGAATTGGAAATTTAATTATGTATAAACTTTAAAGCACTATGGCCAACTGCTCAGAATACTTTATATGAGATAATGAAAGCGAATAGAAAATAGAAATTGGGGTAAACAACATATTTCGTTTCAGAGCCAGTTATTTTTTACAAAAAGAGAAAATGATACAATTAGGTAATATTATTCAGAAAATCAGAACTTTCTTGTTGTTCGATTCGAAAAGTGCTACCACGTTTTGAAGAGAACGAAGTTACCCTTGAAAATTTCTGGTAGTTGGAGGGATGAAAGCGAATAGAATAGAATATATAAACTTTTATGAAAAATTTTCCTTGTACCTATATTAGTTTAAATTGAAAGGTGAATCATTAATTAAATTGTGCCACGTGACTACGTAAATGCATAACAATATACACTGATATAAAGATTAATGTTTTCTTTGTAAAAATTTGTTACCTTCAACCAATTCAGGTTTCAAATATTCTATTAAATATGTTCTACATAGTCTTCTGTCCCAATCATCCGTTATATGGCCTCCGTACATTATTTCCCCAAATAAATATCGCAGATCTTCCCAAGGTACTTTGACACTGTTTTCCAAATAATTAAAGAGCACAGATACGCTGATTGTTAGGTCGCCAAAATTAAATGGATACGACTGTCAGGAAGAAAGAATTATTATTTCAGACGAAAAAGTACATATACATATGTCACATGCATAAATCTTTACTTTTACAATATCAGTAAAAATTATAATATAATTGTTATGCAAAAAATATCTCGAAATTTTTTTAAAGTAAAACTAAGTATGTAGTTGTGGTAGATAAATTAGGTGATGCATCCTCTATAAATAAATGTGTAGCAATGAATATTTACCCCGTTCCACCCCTGTGCTCCGAATTTCCGGCGTTCTGCAACGACTGCGTGATAATAACAGAGTGCAAACAATATGGCTTTGAATTCAGTTTCCTTGCTGCAGGATTCCAGAGTTTCTTGGATAAAATTGTCTAAAGCTTTATGAATATTCGCTTGAACCCCCGACGGTGGTTCATTTGTGATCTTTATGGCTGATTCTAATATACCCTGCATATAATTTACTCAATTTAATTAAATTTATTCAGTTTAATTAAATTTATTCAATTAATTAAAACTTTGCGATTGTAGACTGGGGTGTGTTTAAATGGATTTTTTTTAAATTTAAATATCTTCTATGTTAACTACCTGCGGTATGACAGATGCGTGGGGATCGGCACTGGGTTCAGCACTAACGAACAACCGATAATCGTTGTGTGGATTTTCAGAAAGTTGTTCCATTTTCTTTTCTAGCGTTGGCAACCATCTCGTGACCAAATGGATATTTTGCAAAATCACCCAGTGTCCTTCGTTCGCTGAAATTTCCATCGCTTGCTCCGCTATAATTTCCTGACCCTGACCCAGTGAAACGTTATGGAAATTTCTTGCTTCGGAAGTGAAGCCTAATTGCTTACCAAGCTTCTCCACATCCTGAATGTTCGTTGCTTCTATTATTACTATTATCAACTACGATTTTACTGAATTTTCATTATTATTTGTACAATTGATTATATACTGATCATGATGATTTAAGTGATTTAATTATTAATGTAAAATACTTGGAACCCACATTTTTTCAAGTACCAGGTACCAGTAGAGTAGTTTTCAAAAATATCTAATAAAAATAATAGTTGGGTAATAAATTACACGCATGCAATTGATGGCTACTACATACATATATGATTGTAACAAAGCGCGCTGTTACTGTAAACGTAGGTAATTACGGTGTTTTTCTTAGGTACGGGAGAACATCGATGCTCTAGGAAAAGTAAAAACTTTGTACCCCATTTTTCACGAAATTTTTAGGGGTCTGTATAATGGCTGCATCATGCACAGTGTATAGTTAATTTTCTACCAACACTTACAATTATATAGTTCACGTCGCGTCACCTCGACTTGGCCTAATAAATAACTCTAGCTTTAATCCATACTAACAAGGGGAGGACAGGGTGTGGTAGACATCGATTTTGATGCGCCTTGGTACGATGGATCTATGTCGATAATAAGTAAAGAGGTGTCCGAGCCTTTAAGCCAATAGGCCTTAATAATAAAGATATTTACATGTAAATTATTAAATATTTCATGGTGGTCGTGGGGATTTAGTAGGTAAAACTCGCACACTACCTTGCTGCCCTGGGAGGATTCCCCTTCGGATGAGTCAAATTATTTTTTATAAATTTTTTTCTTAACTTGGGGAAATCTTCAAAAGGCACCCTGACGCCTCCAGAGAGGAATCCTCCGAGGGCAGCAGGGTAGTGTGGGAGTTTTACCTACTAAAACTCCACGGCCACCATGAAATATTTAATAATTTACATGTAAATATCTTTATTATTAAGGCGTATCGGCGTAAACGCTCGGACACCTATTTACTTATTTTCGACATAGATTCATCATACCAAGGTTCATCAAAATCGATGTCTACCACACCGTGTCCTCCTCTTGTAAGTAAATAAAAAAAACTTTCACCAAAATGTATTATACAGGGTGTCTCGCCTAAAAAAGGCCACCTAAATATCTCCTTCATTTGCACTGATACAAAAAATACTTCGTATGCCATTTGAATGGTATTAAAGGATGAATACGCTGCAAAGAATATTTTTGTTCCAAGGTCATCCATGTTTTTTTGCACATGAGTACATATCTTTTTCTTTTGCATATTGTAGCTGACATTAAACTGCGTTCAGAGATGTAAAATAATATGATCTTGAAATGACCTTTGCCACCCAAAAGTAAAGTTTGTATTGTTAACAGGCGTCGAATGAAACTTGCATGCGGTCATAAAGTAGCATTCGCATTCGGATGAGCCCCGATATACCGAAAAGGTCAACAAACACGGAAGCGATTGACAAATTAATTGTGATTTAAACGTTTGAAGGAGTTCAAAGATTTTTACATACACACATACTTAAAGAGTCCTTCTTTCGAAGAGCATATTACCTTCAAGGGATCAACACCCGGCGATAGGATAAAGAATACAGGTGTAATAGAGCTGGTTTCCTCGAAGGACTTATGAAAAGGTGGAGACCTGGATTCTACATATTTCGAGCCCAGTTTTTCCTCTACGAAACTCCTAGATGGACCAATAGAATATTGTTCGTTAAAAAATGACAGTATGAAGGAAACGGTTCAATTGTGTATTCGTAAAAAGTTACTTCGCCATAATTATTATTATTATTACTATTATTATTATTATTAT
The DNA here is from genome assembly GCF_050908995.1 of Andrena cerasifolii. Lineage (NCBI taxonomy): Eukaryota > Metazoa > Arthropoda > Insecta > Hymenoptera > Andrenidae > Andrena > Andrena cerasifolii. The sequence goes on along the minus strand of NC_135121.1, from coordinate 6,255,209 downwards.
TATTATTATTATTATTATTATTATTTATTTCAACGGGTAAAGACTCTTTAGTTTACAATTAACAAATAAACAATGTAAAAGAAAAGAAAACAGAAGAAAAGCCAGTACATACATAAACAAACCATGATACAATAAAATAATGGAACTAATGAACTAATACAATTAACGTTAGAATTTAATTTAACGGGCGTGTACAAAGACGTTCCTGCGAGCCAAATCCCGCAAACGATGTTTAAAGGTGGCCAATGTACCGTTAAAAAAATCAACATGCCCGCTGTAATGATTCGCTAATTTACATATTCTATTAATGGAGTTATTCATCCCAAACGACGTGCCGTGTCCTTATAAGTAAAAAAGAGAAGTCGATCTCCGACGTGAGAAGACCGCTGACTTCCAGAATAGAACTATATTCATGACATAGTCGGGACATCGGAGTACCGAGCTTAAAAGCCAGCAGTCGTTAGAATTTATGCTAAACGTGTTCCAATAATGTAATATACTTTTCCTCACAGGGATTCCACGCAGGAGACGCGTACAGTAAATGGGGAACGACTAATGCGTTGTACAGAGTGATTAAGGCACCGGGATTAACGAAATCTACCGATGCACGCATAATGAAGCCAAGCATTCTAGCCGCTTGATTTCTAATATTATAGTAGTGCTGAGAAAACGATAACGAAGAATTGAAGGTAACTCCGAGGTCGCGAATACTATCAATAGACTATAATACAAATCGCCGTTCCAGTGCAATAATAATGTAACTGCAAATTTGCAAATTTTTAGATAAATGGGTTGCTAGTCTCAGATCTAGTCTTTCCACTGTCTTCGCCTTCTGAAAAATCACATTTTTGCAGTTGCGCCATTATTGCACTAAAGTGGTAATATAGCGAAATAAGTTTGAAGTCATAAAAAAACACGAAAATGTAGTAAGTGAAACGCTATCTCTATTGTTAAGTATCTCCTAAACAATTAAGTGTCTATACGAAAAACGAAGCACAAGTGAAATATTTTTTGCTCCTCCATCGGTTTACAAAGTTAAATTCAAATCGGTACGTAACATTTCGTGTGGTCCGCTCTCAGCTTTACAGAGTTCTTTGATCGTTTCTCAATATTTTATTGAACATTTTAATATACCAATGTAGAACAGACGTTAGCAATTGCTCCGATATTAAACGATTGAATGTTTTGTGGATTTACCATTTGATCAGAAGCACGAAAGAAATTAATTTGAAGCTTACAAACCTAAGCGCGTTTGTCATTCGATCGAGCCTCAGACACCTCATGATGCACAGCCGTTGTAAAGCAGTTTTATTCTTCCAGTCCTGAGGGAAACTTTCTCGTTCCGGCGTTTCCGACTCTACGAATGTTTTCCATCGTTTCGCGGCACCCTCGATATCCTTCTCCAAATTACGGAAATCATCCATTCGACACAAATGCATAATTCCACCCCAACCAACGTTCGTTAGAAAGTCCACGGGGCTGGTTACGTCAGGCATGTACGGGAATCGTAGCAGAAAATCGAGTTCCGCTTGTGTGATTTCTTTCGCCTCCATGAAAATCTGAAAGAGATCAAAATATCTAATGTAATCCTGGATAAAATAAAATGTCAATTAAGATTATTATTTTAATATATATATATAAATATATTCTGTATTCTATATTTAGAGTATTATACACTGTTTTCACTTGTTCCATTTAATGAAAACATTTTTTAGCGAATTGTAATTGTTTTCCGTTTAAATTGGTATATAATGATTTAGAAAACCTTAATGCTTTTTAATAATTTTACATAAAAAATGTTGCGTGAGTGTAGAGACAATTTTCAGTGCGTAACAAAATATGGGCAATTTAAATGTTGAAATTTTCATATTGTGATAAACCATCGAGAATTATAGTCGAATTATTTAAAGAAGGCGCCCGCAATAGCCAATAAGATTCGACAGTCTGTCAAATCTCTGTGGGAAGGACGTTGGGTTCGTCCTCTGGAAGATGATAGCAATATACACCCGACAAAGGCAACGATTACTCTAGGCCCACAGCTAGGGCCGTCGAAAACCATTGACCAATGGCCCGGTCCCAAGGCGCCTTCGGACGGAGCGTGGTCCGAGGGACCCGCCTCAGGTCTCAACTCTCAAAAATCAGACTATAGTAACTTCGACTATAGACGTGTGTTAATATAACGTTTCTAATTTAACATTATTTTTAGAATCTCTACGAAAGTATCATATTTATATTTCCTTTTAAAATAGACTGTAGTCTATATAATCAGTCAACTACTCATTCATTATTCAAGCAATTTTTAGCAAGTAAATATTAGACTGAACTAGATGAAGCATAGGCATTGGTCATAGTGAAAATTCTAATTATTTTATAGAAATAGTACTTAACAAATTTTGTAACCATTGCGAAATGCTGCATTTTTATATGGTTTACAGGTGAACACTGCAATAATTATTAGTATAAATTTGAGTGATTTTAATGAGCTCGGGGTATTTACTTGAATGGTCATTTGGCAAAGGAAAGTCAGCTTGTCGGTTTCAAATAATCCTCTGCTGGTGTAAATGAAAACCAAATACGTGATACTGTCGATTAGAAGAGCAACACGTTTATTCAAGGCGTCCGATTCTTCAGCAAATTTGATTGCATTTTGGAAAACGACGCTGAATGCTTTTAAAGAGAATTGGTAAAGCATGTTTATTTTGCAGAGGTCGTTCAGAACGAAGTACAATAGACTGGCTCTGCCCGCGACAGGGCGATAGATTTCTCGAGCTTCGTCTATCTTTATGGACGTCACTCTAGCTTCTACCACCTTTATTTCTATTTCTGCAGCAGTCTTCTTAGTAGTCTCCAGATTTATTACTAGATCGACGTCGCTTAAAATATCTGGCCCAGCCGTTGATAATCTTTAAAAGAAAAACGTATTTTATTGAGTGTTGGATTCATGTAACTTTCATTTCACTTATTTTTCTAAAAAAAAATACAATAATATAATAGTGTACCTATTATTAATTGGGATAAGTAGAAACTGGGATTTATAATTGTTATCGATTATCTTAGAAAATGTTATATCATCTAAATATGCAGTAGAGTAGAGCAATGAAATATTCAATAAGGACCATTGCGAGTATATATTCCCCCTGTGTTATAATATTACTCATATCTAATTCTGACAAAACTAATTTTTCAAACAAAATACAGCGATTTAGAAAGTTACGTACCTGTGTAAAAGATCGTCCTCTAATGCTTTCAAAGTAATTTTAAAAGTGTTTTGCTGAGTTGTCAGCTCAGCCTTTTTGGACTCTAAGTCCGGCCGTTCTGCTTTCACGACATCTCCAAGCAGTTGTTCTTCCAAACCATCTTTCGTCACAGTAAAATTGATAAGAGTCGTCTGGGCTTGTATTTCAGGCTTGTAATGAGGATTAGCTAGTTTCGTCTGCAGGATCAGACGGAAACGTGGATCGTAATCTACTTCCTTGTCCCAAATTTTGATTGCCCTTCAATGAAAATATCAAATTTAGAGAAGTTTCTATATTTAAGAGAGGATTCTCGTGTAACAGCCCCCGAAATTTATGTTTTTTTTTATAAAAAACTATTGTTAATATTGCATTAAGCTTTTTTGGGATATAAGGAGGCAACTTTAAACTTGCAAAAAATATTTTTTTTTGTGTCGAGCCTTCTTATTATTTATCAATTATTCTGGAATTGTTTTCACCTCTTTGACGATGTTGGCGTCAGGTGTAGCACTTGCCACAGTCATCTGATTGCAAAAAGAAGAAAATTTTCTTAAAGTTAAATAATTTACGCTAGTACTGGGTCTAAAATTTTAATTTTAGTTTTTATTTGTAATACTTTTTTCGTCGGTATAAAGAATAATATGAAAAAATTGTCTAAGGAAAGAACTTACTTTTTCTTTCAAACGCTATAACCCTTTCAATTTTTCATTCTTTTTTTCATTAAGGTGGACCAATCCCAGCGTAAGCTATCTAACTTTAAGAAACTTCTATTTTTTGCAATCAGATGACTGTGATAGGTGCTATACATCCCGCCAACAGGAGTTAAATCGTCGAAGAGGTGGACAAGATTCCACAATAATTAATAAATAATAGAAAGAATCGACATAAAAAAATATTTTCTGCAAGATTAAAGATGCCTCCTTAAGTCCTAAAAGAGTTTAATCCAATATGACTAAATGTTTTTTCAGCAAAAAAATCTTAAATATCAGTTACTTTCGGGACTGTTAGACGAGAATCCACCCTTAAGTAATTAGATGTTTGCTGTGCCACGCGAGGTTGTCTCGGTGTAAGCTAATTTTAAAATTGTTGCTTGAGAAACTATCTATAACAAATTTACTTATTTCGCTCAAAGTGTTACTAAATTAGTCATTTAAATTTAATTGATTATCGCTAAATATTCATGTTATTTTATTTTCCCGAATACTATATAACAAATTACACTGTTTCATGAAATTGACACCCTGCATAATAGTAAAGGAAGTATACCTTCCTTTCCTTATCAAATCCCTCTTAATTACAGGATCTAATACGGGATCGATCGATTCCATGATGTTTTCAATCAAAACAATTCCACCATTCGCAATTGAGACTTCAATTAGTGACAAATAATTCGGCTGAGTAAGCCTGAGCACTTGTAACTCTTCTCCATATCGATTTTTTATCCATTTTAATCCTTGCAACTGTGGATCTATCATTAGGGGCCACCTCGTTGAATTCATCAGGATTGTTGCATTTTCGGCAGACATAGTATCGGTTGGTAAACCTTGAAAAATATATTTGGTATATTCATAACCCAGCTTATAAAGTAAAAGTTTGAGATTCTTTAAATAGAGTATTTCTAATTTTGTTCCGACAAGGCCAATGTGCTCTACTAATCATATAGATTATAGATAATAATTCTGTTTCGAGTTGTGAATTTTTATCTTTATTTTAGGATGTTAGAGGAAATAAGAGAACAACAATCAAATAAACTACTTTGAATAAAAACGTTGAATAAACGTAGAAAACTTTGAATAAATCTTCAACCCTTTCGGTAGTGATAATTTGAACGTTTAGCGTAGGCCACGTGTGGGACTACTTTGAACACATCTCAGTTAATTATACTCACAAGGGAACATCCCGAACCCGGAAATTTAAAAAATTCTGAAACTTTGCGAATATGTAGGGAAGTTTCTCCCGATTATCACGCAATTTCT